>NC_141167.1:1250000-1875000 GCF_055505025.1 Bos grunniens | reverse complement strand
CTCAGAGGATGCTGGACAGACCAGACGGGTCACCTGTCTGTTAGTGGGCATCCACTAAGAGGCAGAATTCACACGAAGAGTTTGGATCAGCTGGGTGGGAGCAGACGCTGCCCATGCAACCAGGGCCTGGAAGGCATGCAAGGGTCCAGGCCTCCCTGGGCAGAGGTGACAGGTCCTTCCCAGTGAAGCCGCACCTCCCCCCCCCCAACACACACACACACTAAGGAGGGAGGTGGGACAAGGGTGCTTCCAAGGACATGTCCAGGTCACGAACTAAGACGGCCTCTCTTTCCTGCACCTCCATCCAGGCTGAAAGAGATCGCAAAACAAATTAGCCGAAGACTTAACAGGAATTGATTTTAATTTAAAGCCCTTTGAGTGCTTTCCCCTCCGTGATGAAAGGCAAGGAGAATGAAATCTGTGTTCTGATCGCCCCATAACTGTATCTGATCTAATTTTCTGCCCCACACCAGCTCCTCCTGATGAGGTCAGCTTTTCTCATTGTCTCTTGGTGATTACCGAGCTTACCCTCCAAACTGCAAAGGAAATCTAATTTCTCCTTTTATTCCAACCTGTGTTTCTCCCACACGCTAGTAAATGTTCCCCTGAATTCAGACTCCTAAGTCCAGAGTGATTAACAGCACATTCTGAAAGAGGGGCCCGGGGCAGTCATGTACCCTCTAGAAGGAGTGAGGAGGTTGCTTCCAACTCTGTCACCTCCTGGAGAGTGAGCCGCCCTGTTGTGGGAAGACTGCAGCATTCCCACTGTGAGGATGACTTGGAAACTGAAGTATGGGGGCTTTGTTTTGTTTTTTTAAGGTCTTAATTGAATTTGCTACAATATTACCACTGTTGTTAATGTTCTCGTTTTCTGGCCCCCAGGCATGTGGGATCTCAGCTCCCCGACCGGGAGTGGAACCCATACCCCCTGCATAGGAAGGCGAGGTCTTAGCCCCTGGACGTCAGGCAGACCCCCAGAGGCATGTTTGGGGAGCACCTGGAGGGAGCATGCTCAGCTTCAGAGGGCCTGTGTGGTCCTCGACCCCAACTCCCAGCGGCCAGTCTCCACCTGCCAGGGGCACGCCAGCCCCTCCCAGGCCCAGGCCCCATAAGTGGCAGGTCTGCTTCCTCACCCCGTCTCCATGCCCTGCATGTCCTGGAACCGGCAGACCCGCTGTCCCTCCAGGGCCGGGCCCTCAGCTGTGCTGAGAAACCCACCATGCCTCCCCTTCTCACGCACATCTCAATTCCCACTTGCCGAGACAATCAAGGCCCAGCTGCGCCTGCATTACCCTCCTCACCTCAGGCAGCAGAAGAGGGTCTGTGCTCCCCGACAAGGCCACCCCCACCATCAGTCACAGCCTCATCCCATGCCCTCACCCCAGTCTCTCCCGGCTCCCCGGCCCTTGGCGTTTCCACTGCCCCAGGGGTACCGTTCTCAGTGCTGCCCCCCAACCTGCATTCCCCACGAATGTCTTCGCCCCTCCCTCAGTCCTCAAGGTCAGGAGCCTTAAAGGAAGGAACTGTGTTTGCTGCCCCTTCTCTCTTCCCACCTGGTAACCACTCGCCAAAGTGAAAGTGAAAGTCACTCAGTCGTGTCTGACACTTTGCGAGCTCATAGACCATAGCCCACCAGGTTCCTCTGTCCATGGAGTCCAGGCAAGAATACTGGAGTGGGTAGCCATGCTCTCCTCCAGGGGAATCTTCCCAACCCACGGATCAAACCCAAGTCTCCCATACTGCAGGCGGATTCTTTACCGTCTAAGGCACCAGGAAAGCCTGCTGAGGTCACTCAAGACCCAGCAACCCACCTGCCATCCTCACTGGGGCTCATGCCTGTTTTTTTCCCTGTTCAAGAAGCATCCTTTTCTTTGCTCCCATACCAGAATCTGGAATCTGGACAGCTGGCTTTTAGAAATGATTTTAAAGTGTGAATTCTGTCTCATCTGACTGATCATCTTGCTCCTGGAACTTAGATCCATAAAATATTGATCTGGAAAGGATCTGCCAAGACCATCTGGCCCAGAATGCCATGGCATGTGATGTGACTGTGCAGTAGGAGAGAGTGAGGGCAGTTATTATTATAAAAGCTCAAACTGGGGCCCAGAGAGGGGCAGCAGCTTGCAAAGACACACGGCACCTGTGGTCCTGATGCCCTAGGGTCAGCACCATCCTCATAGTATTCTTGTATCCAAAGACCCCAGCCTGGCTCCATGACAGCCTCCACTTCTCGTCCTTACGACGTCCAGGTGAGCAAGACAGGAGCATGTTTTGTTGCTCATTTCTAACAGAAAAAGAAAAATGTTTTTAAGGCTATTTTAAGTCTCTTTAGACGGCGACTCCTGCAGCCTGGATGAAAGAGCCTTGGTTCCTCCCAGAGCGGGTGTCTGCGCATACCTGGAACCGTCCATTTTCCTTTTGATCATGCTTCTTAGCAAGTCCCCTTCTGAGATCAAAGCCAGTGAGGTGGACAGGCCCCTTTGAAGTTTCCTGGGGTTTTCTGAGACGCAGGTCCTGGCAGCCACAGTGTTTTGCTCCAAAGGAAGAGGCTGGCAGGTGGAGCCCCAAGGCCTCTGAGCAGGCTTTTACCCTTGTAAATACTTCTACATGGGAGCCCTCACTGGCCACCCCTGGAATGATCACATGTAGGAGGCATGTGTGGGGTCTGCAGGACCACCGTTTGTTCCCCAGATTTCCTCTGAAAATGATCCTCTCCCCAGTCCAGTGATTCTGATGGGAGTGTAAGTGTGACACTGCACACATGACCCAGCCCAGCCAATCAGCATCACCCAGCCTCTGAGACCCTGACTAGCTAGGGATGGGCACATGACCCAGGCCAACCAATCAGCATCACCCAGCCCCTGAGACCCTGACTAGCTAGGGATGGTCACATGACCTAGGCCAGCCAATCTGCATCACCCAACCTCTGAGACCCTGACTAGCTAGGGATAAGCACATGACCCAGGCTAGCCAATCAGCATCACCCAGTCTCTGAGACCCTGACTAGCTAGGGATGGTCACATGACCCAGGTCAGCCAATCAGCGTCACCCAGCCTCTGAGACCCTGAGTAGACAGCGATGGTCACATGATCCAGGCCACCAACCTGAGTCCTGTAGGGGGGTTAGAATTTTATTGAAAAAAGTTATTTTATGCCTGGCGTTATAATGGCCATCTTTGTTCAGCTGGAGAAACAGTCTACCTGAGAATAATGCCTCACAAGGAAAACAGAGCAGGGAGGGAGAGTGGGGTGGTTCCAGTAGCCTTGTCCAACATCCTGGATCCAGCCATGCCTGAAGTCAGCCACCCCTCATGCATCCCAATTCTGTACTCCAGTCAGGCATCCTATTTCTTTCTCTTTTTTTCTTTAAAAATATTAGTATTTTAATCTCTATGTTTAGAAGTTAGGTTTCTTTGCATTTTAAATTTATCTATTTTTAATTGAAGGATAATTGCTTTACAGTGTTGGTTTCTGTCAAGCATCAACATGAATCAGCCAGAGGTACACATATGCCCCCTCCCTCTTGGACCTCCCTCCCATCTCCCTCCCCATCCCACCCTGTTTCTTTGAGCAGGCTTGCATACAAGGGGGGCCTGACCACCAGGCCACCAGCCTCTCACATAAGCCAGACTCGGAGCAGGTAGCTGGCTCTCTGGCCACCTAGTGGTGGACAGCACAGTGAAGGGAAGTCCCCCGGCCTCGATGCCCCCTCTGCCAGGGCACTGGTGCTTGGGAGGGCTGCACCATGCCCTGCAGTGTCCGCTTGGGGTCCCGGGGCTACAGGGAGCAGGTCGTGGCCGGAGACCACAACAGGTGGACACACCTTCCAGAAGGAAGATTCATCTGCCTGAACGTGATTCCCCACGAGGCACTGCCACGGTGCTCGGGCCTGACCACTGCCCCGGATGACTCCACGGGGCAGCGTGGTTTAAGTCGGTCTGCGTGGACTGAGCCTGGGAACAGGCCACAGCCTCCACTGGACATTCTCTTCAGGAGGCCCTCAGGTCCAGGGAACTGCTGCATGTGTGCAAGGGTCAGCCCAGCTACCTTGGCACAGGGGGTCAGGCCTAAGATGCTGAGCAGACCCTGCCTGGCCATCTCCATCCACACCAGGGCAGCCTTTCAGGGCAGCGCCCGCCCTGCTGCCTGATGTGCCAACACTGGTCCCAGGCTGACTGGGTTCCCGCATCCATCCAGCTCTGTCTCACGCTTCTCGCCCCACCACACACACACACCCAACCACAAATACCACTCGACCACGCAGCCCTCAGATCTGAAAGCCAGCCTGGGAATAGCGTGTGGGCTGAGGGGCAGTGGCTGTCCTGGGGGTTGGTGACGTGGCCAGCCCCCGTGGACACCCAAGGCTCATGCTGACCTATTTTAGAAGCCAAAGCACATTAAACTCACCCCTCCCCTCCTGTTTCTCCACTCCCCTGTGAAATCTATTTTAAAAGATCAGAGTTTTCTTTACATCCACCTCTGAAATGTGCTGCAGGAAATAAATGGGCCGTAAACAGACTAAGGTGGGGGAGGGGCAGTGGGCAAAACCAGGAGGATGTGCTCACTGGGGTGGGGCTGGGGTGCTTCTGATCAGTCAGAGCCCCTGTGTTCACTGGAACCTACATTCATTTCCAGGCCCGGGATGACGGAGAAGCAGCATTCTGGGGGCCCCGGCCCCCATGCCTGTCTCTGCATCAGGCTCCTCTGGGAGATTCAGCGGTGGGTGGGATAGCCCCCTCACCAGCTGACAGAGCCCAGCACCTGTGTGTCCCTGTCCTGCACCAGGGCCCCTGCCAGCCTCACCCCAGACCCCGGCCAAGCGAGCCTGTCCAGGTGACTGTTGGGGTGACCAGGCTTCCACCTGGGACTAGAGTCTGAAATCCAGACCAGCCTGCCCGCAAACCCCAGTCCAGCCATCGCCCCACTGGCTGCCGCACAGGGCTGAAGCCCCATTCCCTTCGGCCCAGGGGACTGGATGGCCGCAGAGTGGTGGCCCTGGGAGGGAGCTGGTCTGTCTCCTCGTCCCTCCACCAGAGAGTCCAGCTGGCTCCTCCTGACCACCCCTTGGCCAGGAAGCCTAGTGTACTCCCTCTCCACCTTCCATCCCACCCAACAGAGGCCCGCCTAGAACCCAGGAACCCCTTAAACTCCAGCTGCCCTCCTGGAAGGAGGCCCTGGGGAAGCCAGGAGGGAGCCCACTGCCTCCTCCCAGAAACACTCCTCCAAGCTGACCACCTGCCGCTGACCATCCCCACAGACTGTCCAGGGTGAGGAGCACAGAGCAGCCCCGCCTGTGGGTGGGGGACAGTGCTGAGACACAGAGCCTCCTGTTTCACTGGTATTTTGAACTTCTGGGGTCCCAGAGCTCCCCTGGACCCAGCCCCTGGCACGTGGCTCAGTCCATCCATCTGTTCCTCTGTTTCCTGCTGGGAAAGGATCCCCACCTCAGCCCACCAGTGTCCCCCAGCCCCTAACTCTGCTGGGGTCCTGAGTCTTGGGGGATGCATCACGACACCTCCACCTTGGTTGAATCCCCATCTCGGCTCCTCCCTGCCTGGGCCGCCTCTTCCGGGAAGCCTTCCAGAAGAACTCCCCCGCACTGGAATGTCTCCCTTTGAACTCAGGAACTAGGGCTGCTCACACCAACTGAGACTGTTTGTCCCTTACACGCTCACACATGCACACACACGCACCACTTACACGTCTCTTAGTGAAGCACTCCTGCTATGGCCGGTCCCAGAAGGAAGCCTCCAGCAGCTCCCAGCTAAGCTCCCCGGGCCTTCAACCGGCTCCCCTCACAGACCGTGAGCACCCTGCTTTCAGGCCCTGCACCCACACTCCCTCTCCTTTCCTTCCATGGGGGAGGAGCCTCAGAACCCCCGGGTGCCCCTCCAAGGCCTGGTGGTGGCCCATGGCCTGGAGAGAGTGGTGCCCCGAGCTGGGCGCTCTGGGCACTGAACCGGGGCCCTCACCAGCCAATGTCAGGCGGCCTCTCGGGTGTCCTCCATGGACACTTCCAGGTCCAGCCCCGAGCACCCAGCTGCGGTCACGGCCTAGGAGAAACTCCCATTGCCTCCTGGCTTTGGGGACCAGACGGAGCTGGAGGGCCAGATGTGGCCCGCGTGGCTCGCTCCCATCCTTGGCCGGTACTCACAGGCCGAGCCAGACAGGCCTGGGCAGCAGCAAGAGATGCGGGTCGTCCTGTGTCCTGAGCTCAGTGGGAGATTCTGGGTCAGTCGGGGACAGCGTGAGCCTGCGGTGTGTGTGCGGCGGCCTGGAGGTTGGGGGCGGGGAAGGCCACCGGCCGGGAGACTGAATAACTCAGACAGCCTGGGCAAGAAGGGATGGGGCAGAGGCCAGCCCAGCGGAGTCCGGGCTGCTCCTGCGATTGGACACCTGCCCTGTTGCAGGAGCCAAGCCTTTGCCACTGCCCCCGGCTGGTGCCCAAAGTCACCTCCAGGGCCGGCTGAGTGCTGGCCGGCATCGGCCCAGGTCAGCCTGAGCCTGAGCCTGCAGCCCTGGACCCTCAGTCCCAGGGCCCCACTGCCCAGCACCCGTGGGGGGCCTGCTCTGCAAAGTCCCCACAGCTCTCACAGCCTGAGACCCCAGGAGGACCAGCGGGGGGCGTGGGGCCCAGCAACCACTTGCCGGGCCAGCCTTTTCTCTCCTGATGAAACAGAGTCTCAGGCGGCAGAGGTAGGGGGCTGGCCGGCTCGCGCTCTGAGCCACACGGTCAGCATCGGCCGTCTCCAAGCCAAGGGCAGGCAGCAACCTGGCCCAGGCCCGTGCAGGGCCCTGCTGGGACGCAGAGCCTGCGGTCTATTTTTGCTCTCTGACGACACAACACAGGCAGCCGCTGTGACTTATCTCTGCCGCCCACGGGCACGGCCACAGAGGCAGCTTTGTACCCTCGGCTCCACGCCCTCCCCCCAGGGGAGCCCCTTCCCCCACCCTGGGAGCCCAGGCGCCTGAGTCAACAGCCCCTAGAAAGTCCCCAGGACCCCTGCCAGCCAGCCTCTTGACCTGAGATGTTTTTCATGTGGGGCCCATGTAGGGTCCTTGCTTCCTCAGGCACTGTCACCCAGTATTATTTGGGGGGCCTCCCAAGGCCACCCCAGCTGTTCCCAGCCCTGGGCAGGTGACAAACGTCAGCGCAGAAATGAGAACCTGGAGGACGCCCTCCTGGGCCCACCTCTTGCTCTGCGGCCTTCTGCGACCAGCAGGAGCCCTCTGCAGGCGCTGGGAGAGCCTGCTGGAAGCCAAACAGCCCCAGGCGCCAGCCAGCCGCCCTCCTCAGATGACATGGCCCTGTCCCCATGGCCCACCGGGACACCAGGCAGGGTGGAGGACGCCACCCGGTGGCCCTCCATGACCCCAGGTGACCAGATGACCCCACTGAGGTCTCTGAGGGCTGCTGGCCCTTGGCTGCCACCTCCTGCCTGGACTGTCCTGGCCGGTCCCAAGGCTGCAGCTGAGAATGCCCCCTGGAGACCCATGGGGGTGGCCGTGGTCCTACAGAGGGCTCTGCAGCAAGGGTTCTGTCTGCTCATCTGACAAAGCCCGACCCGGGGCTTGGCTGCAGGCCCCTCCTGCGCGGGTCCACGGGGAGGGGTGACCCTCAGTGGTCCGCAACTTCCACCTTCTGAATCAGGTCGCAGACAGGAAAAGGGCACTTCACATCAGGTGCCCATTCGAGACTTCCATAAATAGAAAGCCGGCCGTGCAGTCTGGGCTATCTTCCGCCCCCATGAACGTGACCCTGGGAAAGGCAGCTCACATGCCAGGCCCCAAAGCCGTCCTGGGGCTGGCGACATGCAGTGTGCCAAACACAGACGTGGGCGCGCTCGCCAGCCTCTGAAGCTGGCGCCCAGGAGGAAGCTGACGGGCCAGGTCCTGGCACGGCAAGCACCCTCCATACACCGTGGAGAGACCGGTTGACGTTGCAGGACACCAGAGATACACGGTGACCTCATCTTCCTCACTTTTCTGGAAGTAACTTCTACACAGGGCATAATGCACGCATGTTCAGAGCACAATCTGATGAGCCAGTAACTGGACATACCCCATGACCACCACCACATTCAAGACAAGGCTCCAGAAAGTTCCCTCAGGCCCCACCCCCACAGACAGCCCCTGTGGATTTCTGTAACCACTCATTAGTTTTGCCTTTTCTTGAACCTAACGTACATCGCATTACGCAGAAGGCAATATTTTGTATCCTTCTTCTTTCTCTTACCACTTCATGGGAAATAGATGGGGAAACAGTGGAAACAGTGTCAGACTTTATTTTTCTGGTCTCCAAAATCACTACAGATGGTGACTGCAGCCATGAAATTAAAAGATGCTTACTCCTTGGAAGGAAAGTTATGACCAACCTGGATAGCATATTCAAAAGCAGAGACATTACTTTGCCAACAAAGGTTCGTCCAGTCAAGGCTATGGTTTTTCCTGTGGTCATGTATGGATGTGAGAGTTGGACTGTGAAGAAGGCTGAGCACTGAACAATTGATGCTTTTGAACTGTGGTGTTGGAGAAGACTCTTGAGAGTCCCTTGGACAGCAAGGAGATTCAACCAGTCCATTCTGAAGGAGATCAGTCCTGGAATTTCTTTGGAAGGAATGATGCTAAAGCTGAAACTCCAGTACTTTGGCCACCTCATGCGAAGAGTTGACTCATTGGAAAAGATTCTGATGCTGGGAGGGATTGGAGGCAGGAGGAGAAGGGGACGACAGAGGATGAGATGGCTGGATGGCATCACTGACTCGATGGACGTTGAGTCTCAGTGAACTCTGGGAGTTGGTGATGGACAGGAAGGCCTGGTGTGCTGCGATTCATGGGGTCGAAAAGAGTCAGACACGACTGAGCGACTGATCTGATCTGATCTTTCTCTTAAGTTTTGAACACATACTCCATGTTCATTGCCAAGTAATATTCCTCTGTGTGACTATAGCACTGACTTTCTGTCCAATTTTCTGTTGAAGGGTATTCGAGGTTTTGTTTTTCTTTGCAGTTTTTAGCTATTATCAACAAAGCCACTATGAATGTTCTTTTATAGTCTTTTTTATGGACATGTGTTTTCATTCCTCTTGAGTAAATGGAATTTCTGGGTCATAAACCAGATGTATGTTTAATTTGATAAGAAATGGCCAAGCAGTTTTCTAGAGTGACTGTGCAGTTCTGCAGTCCCCCCAGCAGTACTGGAGAGGTCCAGCTGCTCCCATCCCCACCTGGTAGGTGGTGTCTGTGGTCTGTAACTCCAGCCACCCGGTGCAAGGGAACTGCCATCTCCTTGTGGTTTTCATTACCTGTCCCTACTGACTAATGATGTCTACTGGTGCCGATTTTTATTACTGACTAGTAGGACCCATTCGATGTTTAAGACGAAAGTCCTTTGCTGGGTGTATGGAGTGAATCTTTTCTTCCAGTCTGTAGAATGCATCTCCAGCAGTGTCTTTTTATGAGCAGATGCTTATCATTTTAATGAAGACTAATTGGTCAGTTCTTCCTTTGGCTTTATTGCCTTTTGTGTCCTCCCTAAGAAATTCATCTCCTCTGTTTCCTTTTACTAGTTTTCCAGGTTAAGTTTTATATGCAGTGCATGGGTCTGTGGTGCAGCTCAGAGCTTTTTGTGCAGTGGGAGGGGTGGGTTGGCATTGATTTTTTTCTCCATCTGTTTATCTACTTGTTTCAATCATTTGTGGAGAAACGTCTCCTTTCCTGATTGAAGCGCCTCAGCACCTCCTAGAAAATCAATTAACCGCAGTAGTTTCCCGACATTATAAAGCGCTGCTGCTGCTGCTAAGTCGCTTCAGTCGTAAATGTCATTTAACTGTAGGAAAATGGCCTCTCTTATGTTATGTGGATTTCATCTCAATTTAAAAAATTAATTTCATATATGATTGCTCTGTTCTGTTGATGTAAATGTCTGTACTTACACCAAATTCTCACCCTCCCAATTCCTGCCCCTGTACTCTTAGTCTAGAAAGTAAGTAGTGTGAATCCTGGAACTTTGTTATCTTTCCAGAGTACATGGCTGTGTGGGATTCTTTGCATTTTCATGTTCCTTTCAGAATTGAGTCAGCTTCTATAAATGACTCCTGGTTTTGATTGGGAAGGGATCAATTTGGAGAGAATTAACATTTTAACAATTGCATGTCTTACAATCCCTAAACAGGGTGTGTGTCTAAACTTATTTACATCCTCAATTTCTCTCAGCTGTGTTTTATAGTCTTTAACAGACAGATTTTAATGTACTTAAATTTATTCCTCTGTGTTTTATATTGACACTACTATCGTAGTGAGAGTTTTAAATTTTATTTTTCTAAGAATGTGTTGCTAGTATATGAAAATACAATGGATTATTCATGTTGGCTTTGTATCCTATGAACTTCCCAAATTTATTTATATCTAGATTAGGGTTTTTTTGTGGTTAATTTTTTTAGGATTTCCCACATAAACAATGGTGATGTTTGTGAATAGAGACAGTTTTACTTCCTTCGTGCCAATATTCATGACTGTTATGTCCTTGACTGCCCTCCAGTGCTGTCCAGGACCCACAGGACAATGCTACAGAAGTGGTGAAACATACATTTTTTAACTATTCCTGATGTCAGGGTGAACCACTCACTATTTCACTATTAGTACGGAAGTTACTAACAGAGTTAGAATTTGTAGTGGAGTTGCAAGTTTCCGTAGATGGCTTTTATCAGATTGAAGACTTTCCCTCCCACTACTAGATTCTGAAAATTTTTATCATACGAGGATTTGAGTGTTCTCAAATGCTTTTTCTGCATCTATTAAGATAAATATATTTTTTCCTTTTATCTGTTAATGTGCTGAGTTGCACTGATTGGTTGCGAATGGTGAATTGACCTTGCATTCCTGTGATAAACCTCTTTCGTCCTAACACATTGTTCTCTTTATATGTCCCTGCACTTGATGTTGTAATTTTTAAAAAGTAACTGTGCATTTGTGTTCTGGAGGATATGGGTCTGTAAACGTCGCTTCTTGTAAGATCATTCTCATGTTTGGTGTTAGGATCTTCCTGGCCTCATAAGATAATTTTAAATGTGTTCCATCCTTCTCAATTTTCTGAGTTTGTGTAAAATTGATATTATTTTTTCTTTAATATTAGGTAAAATTTAACAATAAAGTCATCTGGGCCTGTAGATGTTTCTTTGTTTGTTTCTACAAACATTTCTTTGTAGAAATGTTTTTAATGATAAATTCAATTTCTTTGATACATATCAGTTCAGTTCAGTTCAGTCACTCACTCGTGTCTGACTCTTTGCGATCCCATGAACATGCCAGGCCTCCCTGTCCATCACCAACTCTTGGAGTTTACACAAACTCATGTCCATTGAGTCAGTGATGACATCCAACCGTCTCATCCTCTGTCATCCCCTTCTCCTCAGGCCCTCAATCTTTCCCAGCATCGGGATCTTTTCAAATGAGTCAGCTCTTCGCATCAGGTGACCAAAGTATTGGAGTTTCAGCTGTCCTTCCAATGAACACCCAGGACTGATCTCCTTTAGGATGGACTGGGTGGTACTCTTTGCAGTCCAAGAGACTCTCAAGAGTCTTCTCAAACACCACAGTTCAAAAGCATCAATTCTTCAGTGGTCAGCTTTCTTCTTAGTCCAACTCTCACATCCATACATGACCACTGGAAAAACCATAGCCTTGACTAGACGGACCTTTGTTGGCCAAGTAATGTCTCTGCTTTTGAATAGGCTGTCTAGGTTGGTCATAACTTTCCTTCCAAGGAGTAAGCGTCTTTTAATTTCATGGCTGCAGTTACCATCTGCAGTGACTTTGGAGCCCCCCAAAATAAAGTCTGACACTGTTTTCCCTGTTTCCCCATCTATTTCCCATGAAGTGATGGGACTGGATGCTCTGAAGTTAGTTTTATGAATGTTGAGCTTTACACCAACTTTTTCACTCTCCTCTTTCACTTTCATCAAGAGGCTTTTTAGTTCTTCTTCACTTTCTGCCATAAGGGTGGTATCATCTGCATATCCGAGGTTACTGATATTTCTCCTGGCAATCTTGATTCCAGCTTGTGCTTCTTCCAGCCCAGCGTTTCTCATGATGCACTCTGCATATAAGTTAAATAAGCAGGTTTCAATATACAGCCTTTACATACTCCTTTTCCTATTTGGAACTGGTCTGTTGTTCCATGTCCAGTTCTAACTGTTGCTTCCTGACCTGCATACAGGTTTCTCAAGAAGCAGATCAGGTGGTCTGGTATTCCCATCTCTTTCAGGAATTTTCCATAATTTATTGTGATCCACCCAGTTAAAGTATTCGGCATAGTCAATAAAGCAGAAAGAGATGTTTTTCTGGAACTCTCTTGCTCTTTCAATGAGCCAGTGGATGTTGGCAATTTGATCTCTGGTTCCTCTGCCTTTTCTAAAACCAGCTTGAACATCTGGAAGTTCACGGTTCACGTATTGCTAAAGCCTGGCTTGGAGAATTTTGAGCATTTCTTTACTAGTGTGTGAGATGAATGCAATTGTGTGGTAGTTTGAGCATTCTTTGGCATGGCCTTTCTTTGGGATTGGAATGAAAATTGACCTTTTCCAGTCCTGTGGCCACTGCTGAGTTTTCCAAATTTGCTGGCATATTGAATGCAGCACTTTCACAGCATCATCTTTCAGGATTTGGAAGAGCTCAACTGGAATTCCATCACCTCCACTAGCTTTGTTCGTAGTGATGCTTTCTAAGGCCCACTTGACTTCACGTTCCAGGATGTCGGCCCTAGGTGAGTGATCACACCATCGTGATTATCTGGATCATGAAAATCTTTTTTGTACAGTTATTCTGTGTATTCTTGCCACCTCTTCTTAATATCTTCTGCTTCTGTTAGGTCCATACCATTTCTGTCCTTTATTGAGCCCATCTTTGCATGAAGTGTTCCCTTGGTATCTCTAATTTTCTTGAAGAGATCTCTAGTCTTTCCCATTCTGTTGTTTTCCTCTATTTCTTTGCATTGATCACTGAGGAAGGCTTTCTTATCTGTCCTTGCTATTCTTTGGAACTCTGTATTCAAATGGGAATATCTTTCCTTTTCTCCTTTGCTTTTTGCTTCTCTTCTTTTCACAGCTATTTGTAAGGCCTCCCCAGACAGCCATTTTGCTTTTTTGTATTTCTTTTCCATGGGGATGCTCTTGATCCCTGTCTCCTGTACAATGTCACAAACCTCCATCCATAGTTCATCAGGCACTCTGTCTATCAGATCTAGTCCCTTAAATCTATTTCTCACTTCCACTGTATAATCATAAGGGATTTGATTTAGGTTGTACCTGAATGGTCTAGTGGTTTTCCCCACTTTCTTCAATATCAGTCTGAATTTGGCAATAAGGAGCTCATGATCTGAGCCACAGTCAGCTCCCAGTCTTGTTTTTGTTGACTGTATAGAGCTTTTCCATCTTTGGCTGCAAAGAATATGATCAATCTGATTTCAGTGTTGACCATCTGGTGATGTCCATGTGTAAGTCTTCTCTTGTGTTGTTGGAAGAGGGTGTTTGCTATGACCAGTGCATTCTCTTGGCAAAACTCTATTAGCCTTTGCCCTGCTCATTCTGTATTCCAAGGCCAAATGTGCCTGTTACTCCAGGTGTTTCTTGACTTCCTACTTTTGCATTCCAGTCCCCTATAATGAAAAGGACATCTTTTGGGGGTGTTAGTTCTAAAAGTTGTAAGTCCTCATAGAACCGTCAGCTTCAGCTTCTTCAGCATTACTGGTTGGGGCATAGACTTGGATTACTGTGATACTGAATGGTTTGCCTTGGAAACAAACAGAGATCATTCTGTTGTTTTTGAGATTGCATCCAAGTGCTGCATTTCAGGCTCATTTGTTGACCATGATGGCTACTCCATTTCTTCTAAGGGATTCTAAGTAGATATAATGGTCATCTGAGTTAAATTCACCCATTCCAGTCCATTTTAGTTCGCTGATTCCTAGAACGTCGACATTCACTCTTGCCGTCTCTCGTTTGACCACTTCCAATTTGCCTTGATTCATGGACCTGACATTCCAGGTTCCTAAGCAATATTGCTCTTTACAGCATCAAACTTTACTTCCATCACCAGTCACATCCACAGTTGGGTATTGTTTTTGCTTTGGCTCCATCCCTTCATTCTTTCTGGCGTTATTTCTCCACTGATCTCTAGTAGCATATTGGGCACCTACTGACCTGGGGAGTTCCTCTTTCAGTATCCTATCATTTTGCCTTTTCATACTGTTCATGAGGTTCTCAAGACAAGAATACTGAAGTGGTTTGCCATTCCCTTCTCCAGTGGACCACATTCTGTCACTTGATATATGTAGGGCTATTCATATATATATATATATATATTTGTCATCTAAGTGTCAGAGTGGGTAAATTAGGTCTTTGAAGGAATTGTTCTTGTCTCTTAATTTGATGGGTAGGGAATTTGGGGTTGACGGTTTTTCATTCAATAGTTCATATATTTGGTTCCATTGTCTTCTGGCATCCATTGTTTCTGATAAGAAGTCAGGCATTGTTTGTGTCTCTCCTGACTGCGTGAACTTTTTGCTCTGACTGCATTCAGGAGTCTCTCCTTATCATTAGCTTTCAGCAATTTGACTGTGCTGTGCCTAGGGGTTGTTTTCTTTGCATTTATCCAGTTTAAACCTCACTGATTTTGAATCTGTACATCTGTGTTTTTTACCAAATTTGTTGGGTTTTGTTTTTTTTTTCATATATTTTGTCCATCCCATTCCCTATTTTCTTTGCTTTTGTAACTCCCACTACAAGTCTTTTAGACTGCTTGATGACATCCCACAGGTCTCTGAAGCACTATTATTTTATTTTTCTCTCTCTTTCTATAAATTTGGTCATTTAAGTAGCTGCCTTCAGGTTTGCATAGCTTTCTTCTTACAACTCCAATCCTTTGTTAAGCCTATCCAGTAACTTTTTCATCTTAGACATTACATCTTAGTATTAAAATATCTATTTGGTTGTTTTTATAGTCTCCTTTTTCTGTTGAACTTTCTTCCATCTATTCATTCATTTTGACCAATTTTCACATAATGCCTTGAACAATAACACATTATTGACTGGGGAATTTTTGCAGAAACTAACAGCTATGGTGTTAATATAATATAATCAACAATGTGTTAATGACAATATTAAGTGCTTTTCTGCTAATTTCAAGATTTAGTGCAAATTGGGTATACTTATATTAATTGCTTGCCTTTTGTTCGTAGCTCGTACTTTCTTGTTTCTTCGCATGTCTAGTAGCTTTTGTTGTTTAGTGGATAATATTGACGATGTGTTGTTCAGACTCTGGGATCTATTATCTTTCTCTGAAGATTATTTTAATTCTAATAAAAATGTAATTTACTAGATAGTCACCTTGAACTTGGGGAGACTTCATTTAAATTCTTAGGATAAATGTATTTTGGCGTTAGTTTTAGGGAAAATTCTTAGTCCTGGGACATAGTCTTTGCTCCTTGGTTGTGACCGTTCTGGGATTCCAGTGGAAAGTGTAAGGTTTTTCCCAGGCCCCTGTAACTGGGCAGGCTTTCTGCTCTAAATTCCGACTCTTGTGGAGTGGGCAGCAGTGAAATTTTCTGCTCTACTCTCCCATCTGTGACTTCCCACCAAACTCCTTCACGTATCCTCCATGTATCATCAAGGATCAAGGGAGGTTCATATAAGATTTGGGGCCACCCCATCTGTGGCTCCCTATATTCTTAGACTTCCCTCCTTCGTTTCCAACAGCTCTCGGGGCCCAAACGCCACCTTCTGACTCTCCAAGCCGAGTACACAGCATTTGCTCGAGTTGCACGTGTCCTGCATGGTGGAGACTGGAGGGCGCCCTCAGCCTGAGTATCTGCAGTTTCTATCTACTTGAGGTTGTGCTTCAATGCTTGAAACACATGGGTGTTCTGTGTGCTTATTCGTTCAAAGTTTATCATCACTTTCTTAAGGAAAGTGAGTCTAATACAAGCTATTTCACCATTACCAGACTTCATCACTTTTCTCATAAGTATGTAGAATGGGATATCCTGGCTGGGTTTATGGACTCATCAGGTAACACTCATTGTAAGAGGACCATTTGTGATTGAGGCTCCTCTTCTTTAACTGCCCCTCCCCCTCTCCTGACTCTAATACTCTGAGGTCATTTCTTTGCGTGCTTCTTGGGGACAGCTTCATCAGACAGTCACAGGTTACTACACAGGACTCCTACCACAGCCTCTAATTTATGGGGCTGGAACCATCACAAGAGCAAGGTCACTCTGTCCACAATCAGGATTCTGAGCTGCAGAGATGTTTCTAATGGCCTCGAGAGCTGTACGGGAGCCAGATCTCAGCAGCGGATAAAGGGGCCCTGGACAGCCTTGTGGGGAGGGAGCCGTGATTCTGGCCTTGACCAGTGAACCAGAACCACCCTCACCCCAACCCCAGCCTGTGCCCACAGCCCTGAGCAGGAGGAGGCAGGAAAGGACAGAGAACACGGCTCAGGAGACCCAAGTGGTTCATCTCTCTACTTCCCAGAGACCTGGTAGGAGAAGAGAAAGGAGAGCCTCATGGGGGCAGAGAAGTTTGGCAAGGACCACAGGCTGAGGAGGGAAAGGGGAGAGGAAGACACACACCCGGGGCCCAGCACTGGACAACACGCAACGTCAGCAGAGACGGCAGGTGGCCGCTGGCCCCTGACTGGCACCAGGGCTGGCCGAGGTGCAGGGAAGGCAGCCTTGAAGAGCTCACAGTCCAGGAATTGCGAAGAAGGTTGGGGTACCCTCCGTGGCTACCCACATGGCAGGAAGAGTCCGCATCTCAGCTCTCACCCAGGGCTCCAAATGCAACTAGGCAGCCAGACGGCAACTTGGTCTTTAGAGGAGTGACCCCGGAGTTCTCTGCTCTCTCGGGCCAGTGAGGTGACTCAGAGAGAGGTGCACAGACGCCAGGATTTGGAAAGCATCCTGGAAAACGCTGCTCAGGTGAGACGAACAAGAAATGGATGAAAATGAGGATTACAGGTAAGAGAAGATATGGTACAAAAAGCAAGACAGCAGGGACCCAAACCAGAAATCACACATGAATGTCTAGATCATGAACATGCTCATGGAGTAGAATGAAAACGTCAAAATAATTACTGCAAAACACATAACGAATAAAATACATTCACAAAGTAAAGATCGAGAGGATCACATTATTCAAACATAATGTGAGAGTTGGAAGTAGAAGAAAATTAAACAGGCTAACATCTCAGTTGTTGATATAGTATTAATGCTGGCAGAAAAATAGGGCATAAATATGTGGGTTAAACCTTAAGGTAGCCACTCGTAGAAAAACAAGTCTCAAAATTCAAATAAAGAAAAGAGTGAGCAAGAAAAACCTGAGCAATGTAACCAAAGAAATTAGTAATAATAACAATGTACTAAGTTGTTTCAAAGACACCTGTTACTTGTTCTTACTTCCACTGCAGCCGGTCCCCAGTAAAGCCTTGTCTGAACTTCGTGCCTGCCCTCTGATCAGTTTCTGTTGACTGGGGAGGGCAGAGGACTCTGGTCCGGAACCAACACTGCTGTCTGGACCTGGGCGCTATTACGCGAACGCGTCACTGGTGAGCCTGCGGTAAGGTGAAGCCTCTGCTCTGTGTGCCTCTGTGTGTACAATCCACTTCAGAAACTTAAAATGAAAAGCTTACCAACAACTGGGGGAAACTGATTTACAACAACTGGGGGAAACTGATTTATGCTCACGCCCGGGGAGGACTCTGTTGAATTCCCGTGTGAAAACATTGGCTAATCCTCCTGAATCTGAAGCAGCAGCCGCAGCAGACCCCACCATTCCGCTTGCAGAACGCAACATCTGCCTGCAGCCTGGACTAACACCGTGCACCCAGCGTTTATTCAACCACAGGGCAGAGCCATGCCGCAGACAGGGAGTGACCGAGGACCCTCGGCTCCTCAAGGCCCCCGTGGGGCTGGCCTGCATCTGGGGTGGGGATGGGGGCTGTTCAGTGTGACGATGCCCACGAGAAGGGGGTGAGAAAGCAAAGAGCAGCAGTGAGCCACTGAAGGACCCGACAGGCCTTCGGAGTCACCACTTAGAGGCTGCAGCTTGTACATGGGCGCGTTCCCCGAGCCCACCGGCTGCCCCTGTCTCATGCCCGGCTCTGCGCCTCCAGGCCTGCTGGCCACCCCTTACTCTGCAGGGCTCCTGCTGCCTGGCTCGTGGGGGCGGGTTGGCAGGATGGCAGTGCCATTATCGAACAGCTCGGTGAGATATGAGTTGAGCTTGGCTGCCCTGCAGTGATTGAAAGTCCGACTTGACAGGCCATTTGGAAGGAATCTAACCTGAGCCAAAGGACTTCAGGCTGGCAATGGCGAGTTTTCTGGTTAGGTGTCCCCGCCTCCACCCTGGAGGGTTCCAGTCCCTCTGCTCTGAGGGGTGCATTTGTTTGGAAAAGGGTCTGCTGCTCAGGTTAACACAGGGCAGGGTGACGGCCAGATGGGAGGGACAACAACCTTGAGCCCCCAGATCCGGGGCTGGTCCAGTGACTGCCCCCACCAGCCTGCATCACCAGAGCCTGACCCAGCCAGGTATTCAGGGAAGGCTCCCCTCCCAGACCAAGACCATGGGGGCCACAAAGTGATATGAGCCAGAGGCGATATGCGTCCCCAGGCCCGGGTGAGCGGCAGGGAGAACTCTCAGGAGCCCCACTGGAGTGGGGGAGGCCAGACTGCAACAGCAGTGCCCAGAAACCCCTGGGGCGGGTGCAGAAAGGGGGGCGGGCTGGAGGAGAGAAGCCAAGGCAACGGGGGACCTGCACTTGGTTCTCTGCACTTCCCGGTGGCCGTGAGTAACGCCACAGCAAACGTGAGATGGCTGGATGGATGAGGAAAACACAGCGTGTGGAGGTAGACTTAAAAGAGAAGGGCGCCCTGCTGTCTGTGACAACGTGGATGAACCTGGAGGACATCACGGCCAGTGAAATAAGTCACATGAGACCCAGAGGGGCAAACAGCATGATCTCACGTATCTGGAATCTGAAACAAAACTCAGAGAATGGTGGCTGCCAGGGCCTGGGGGAGGGGAGATGGGGGGAGGTCTGGCAAAAGGGTGGAGAGTTTTGCTTCATCTGTGTGTTTGCACGTGAGTGCGTGTGCACGTCTGTGTGTACATGTGTGTGCATGCATGCGCGTGCGGGTGCCTATGCGTGCACACACACGTTTGTGTACATGTGCGCACTAAGTCGTGTCCGACTCTCTGTGATCCCACGGACTGTAGCCCACCAGGCTCCTCTGTCCATGGGATTCCCCAGGCAAAAATACTGGAGTGGACTGCCATTTCCTCCTCCGGGGATCTTCCTGACGCAAGGATCGAACCCGCATCTCCTGCACTGCGGGCGGATTCTTTACCTCTGAGCCAGCAGGGAAGCCCTAAAGGGTCAGTAACTCCTCTGAACACTGGGAAAGGCATGTAACACCTCCCCTCGCTGGCTGGTCAGTATTACTCACACCGGCACACAAGAAAAGTATGTGCTCTGATCACACTTGCACAATGTAGCCAACTCGTGATCTGCCAGTGAAGAGCATTCTCTTCGTGAGATGAATCACCTTGGCTTTGGTGTTCCAGTGTTTTTATTCTTCTGTAAAAGTCCTTCTGAACTCTGTGAATGGTTCCACGGCAAGTGTCCATCTCAGGGAGCTGCCCCGAGGCGGGTGGGATGCGCTGAGAGCCCCCCGTCCGGGGGTTGAGGAGAAAGGGGACAGCCCAGCCTGGGTGACCAGAGGAGGGCATCTCCCCGGTGGTCAGGGTGTGGGGAGTCGGAGGTGCTGAGTGGAGCAGGGGCTGACCGCAGGGCCAGGAGGGCACGTGTGCAGCCCGCGGGTTGGGCTCCCAGGCCAGTGCTCCAGCGTGACCCACAGGCCCTCCCCACTCCTTCACGCCCTGTCCTCCCATCTGACCCTTTGCTTCCTGAAGGCATCAGGCTGGGGGCGGGGGTTGCTTCCCCCGGGACCCTCTGTCAGCACCCCAACCCAAGGTGACCGTGCTCCGTCACTGGCTCCTCCCAAGTCAGACAACAAACCCAGGGCCCTCAAGTGCTCAGAGACTGCCCGGGGGTGGGCACTTGATCCTCCACACGCAGACTGTGTGCCAGGCCCAGGGCTGGAGTGGGAGACGCCTGGTTTCATGGTACAAGGACCTGGAGTAAGAACTGTGGCTGCGATAGCTCTTCGCCATGTGGTGTGACTTGGACTGCGGGGTGACCCCATGAATGAATGAATCAACGAGTCAATCAGTGAATGCCGTGGGCTGCAGGCCACCCTTCCCTCTGCAGGGTTGCACCTGGGGGCTCCTGAGTCTGTCCAGAGGCTGGGTCAGAGCTCACAGGGAGCCAGCAGAGAAGCCATAAGGGCGCACAGGCTCTACAACCAGAAGGAGAGGGGAGGACAGGGATGCTCGGGGCCAAGCCCAGGACGCACGCCGCGGGCACGGTCGACCTCTCAGAAAATGCCCGTGACCCCGGGTGCGGGTGACCCATGCCACGTGCTGAGGGGCCCAGAGACTCTGACCAGCTTCAGCCTCTTGAATATTAACAACTTTAGGGCTGAGAAATATCCACAGGTGGCTATTTCGGGTGAAGAGGTGGGTGGCAGAGCAGGCGGAAATATCTGTGAGGATTAAACAGAAGGTCAGCGTCCAGGAGACACAGACACCCTCCTGTCAGTTAGAAAAATCCTCAAAGAAAGAGTGAGGAACCCAGATGCGGGGGGCTGTGGGGGGAGCTTGACGGGGAGGAAGGCCAGGGCCCGGGGACACCGGCAGGAGGTGACTCTCCCAGGGCCCCCGGACAGTGTGGACGACGCAGCTGGAGCCGCCATCCTGGCCAGCCACGGGGCTGACCGACGTGTAGACAGCCGACGGCACAGGTGAGGGCCAGACCTCTAAGACGTCCCTACGTGAAGACGGCCCCCACACACGCAGGTGTGTAGTATGACCATCGATGTGAACTGAGACCTTGCTTGTGTGCCCACGTCCTTCAGCGGGCGTAGAGGCGCCGGCGTAAGGAAGCCCTCAGGGAAAGACGCTGCCTGCGGGGAGAGAGTGAGCCCGGGGGGGCCAGGGGCCATCGTGGGTTTCGTCCTTCTGTCCCCGTCCATGTGGATCCTGTTTGCAGCGAGCGGGGTCCCTCTGTGCGGGTGGCTCCGAGCCCACTGGCCTGGCACTGGGAGTCTTGCCAGACAGTGGGTCTCCGCCTAGGCTGCAGGGTCCTTGCCGCCCTCCCCAAGGCAGACTCCAGGCCCCCCTGCCTTCTGATCACACACCTTGAAGCCTCAGAGGTGTCCCCATTCGGCCTGGGGGGACAACTCCAGGCCGAAGGCTCCTGCCCCGACCTGCCCTGGTGGCTGGTCACTGTTCTAGGACATGAAACACCTTCCAGCTCAGAAGGGGGAGCGCCCCCTTTCAGTCCCGCTGACCCTGCACGCGCGCCCTCCACCTCTCGCTGACCTTTCCTGAGCCGTGACTTCAGCCGGTTGTCATCATGCCCACAGCAGCCCCTTGCCGGGACCAGGAACAGCGGCCGCACCCCAGGGGCCCCCACTCACAGGGTCTCCCGACAGAAGGAGGTGGCTCTGAGCTGAGGTTTTACTGTCCCTCGGAGTAAAAACCTGCCACTGAACATTTGCAGCAACAGCAGAATTCTCCATCAGAGTGACTGCTCATTAAAAGCCTTTTTACTTAAAGAAAGTCAGGGGAGGACTACATGCCCCCCAGGACATATTTCCATGTTTCCACGCCCCCCCACCCTCTCAGTGACCACAGGGGCAGGCCAGCTCCACCCTGCAGCCTTCGTCCCGCCCCAGCTCTTGGTCATCATTTGTGGACGAAGAAACGGGTCTGGGTCCCAGGGGGCCTTTCCTCCCAGAGGAGGCTGGGTGCTGGCACCCAGCACCGGCCAGGCCCAGTCCCCAGCCAGTCTGAGGGCTCACACTCTCTCTCTCTCCCTTGTCTCATTTTCTGGGTGCCTCCAGGGGCTGGCCTATTGAGGACCCCAAGATGAATGGACCCAGCCAGGCCTCAAAAAGAACCCCCAGTCCCATGTAGACAGGGACTGCCCAGGGAGACATAAGGCTTCTCCTCAGTGTCCAGGACCAGAGAGTCCACGGGGGACCTCCACGTGGGGTGGGGTGGGGTGGGATGGGGGTCCAGGACGAGGCGGGTCAGCGCTGGGGCTGGGGGCCCGGGGCTGGAGCTGCAGGTCTGTGGCAAGTCCTCTTGCAAAACCCTTTAAAAAAAAACTACCTTGGGTTGTTGTCGTTTGATTAGCACAGAAGGTAATCATTATGGTGAGAACTGTTTCTAACAGGAGTAATCTAACTCTTAGTGGAGAGTGATATTTTCTGCTGCTGCTGCTGCTAAGTCTCTTCAGTTGTGTCCGACTCTGCGACCCCATAGACGGCAGCCCACCAGGCTCCCCTGTCCCTGGGATTCTCCAGGCAAGAACACTGGAGTGGGTCAAAATTCAAAGCCCCTTGGACTCGTGGCCACGATTAATGGAACAGAAAGCTCCAGGGGCCCCCACAGCCTCTCAGCTGAAGGTGGGCCTCCGCCGTCCTAACCAAGCACGCTTACGTTTCGCTGGGTTCCCATGACCCCGAGGGCTTCCAGAAACCACACTTCTTTCCAGTATCTTCCATCCACATAAACGTCCCTCCTTTGGATCTGTTTCTGACTTCTGCACTGCCTGATTTCACGCCAGGAGCATCACACAAAAGCAATCAGTGCAATTACGGCTAATCCCTGTCTAGACCCGTAAACCTCTCACCACGGCAGAGCAGCCACGGTCTGGGAGGGCACCTCAGCTGGCTGGCCTCAGCCTGCAGGGCTCTGGATGGCCGGCTCTGCAGGGCTGTGGTGTGTGCCCGGGGCCCAGGTGAGGACACCCTGTCCCACAGCCTGTGCTCCTAGCCTTCCTGGCGGGCCATGCTGGGGACAGCTGTGGTCTCAAGGGCTACAGGGCCCAGGGCCAGCTGTGGGGGACCCCTTCCAACCGCATCTCAGCATCTAGCTGCCCAGGAAGGCAGGGGCCACACTCGGGGCATGGCTCCTCCTAAATAAACTGAGTCACGGGTACTGCTGACCCATGGGGTTGTGCTCACATGGGCCTGGTCAGCTGCGCTCTCCAGTGACCTGAGCTCTGGACCTGGAGCCAGGCTGTCCTGAGCAGATCTGGCCGTGAGGTCCGGCGGTCTATTCTGGGACCCAGGCATGGAGGCGAGTCCTGGGGAAGGAGCCACCATGCCCTCAGGGAGGGTCCTGTGTCTGGCCGTGAGGGCCTTGGCTGGGAGCGTGTTCCACACACAAGGCAGGTGCACAGCAGCAACTTTGGGACATGAGGCTGCGTTTGCATTCTTCCATGGGGCCACCGCAGGGCTGGCTGCGGCTTCTGTCCGGGGCTCTGGTCTGTGAGTCTGGGTGGCAACAAGGCCCGCTGCTCGGGAGCCCGCCCTGTCTCCAAGGCTCTAGTTGGAAACCAGAGACTGCAGCAGGTTCCCTGCGCCCTGGCCAGGCAGCAGCGTCTCCAAGAACCCAGCCAGGAAACAGCATCTCCAAGGACCAGCGCAGATCCCCAGGCCCCCAGCCCCACCCCTATCACCCCCAACGACCCTCTCCAGGGTCTTCAGGAACTTTCTGGAAAGACTAGGGAGTCACAGTGCCCGCCGGGCTTTGAGAGGCTGTCCCGTCACACACTCTCACTTTCAAAGCCTGGGGGACACCGACAGCCGTGGGCAGGTCAGGTTTCCTCCTAAGTGGAGCTCGCTGGGCCGCCAGGCCTGATAAGGAAGTGCTGCTGCGGGCTGCTGGCCTGGCCGGGTCCGGTTTCTCCCTGGAGATAGAGGCCCTTTGTCGGCCGGCTCTCCCACGGCGCTTCCCAGGGAGCAAGGGCCTCTGGGGGCCACAGCACCTCTACCCAGGCTGAGCAAGCCTCGGGGGCTTCAGAAAGATGAGCCAAGTGGGACAGATCTGGTTTAACTGGGAGCTGCGGAGGCAGTAAAGTGACCCTTGCTGGCTTCTGGAAGCAGCGAGGAGGAGGGGCCGAGGGCAAGGGTGCCACTGGGCAGCAGCCCTGCTCCCGGCTGCCCAGGCCAGAGGTCCACGGTGAGCTCAGCCGGGAAGGCCGAGGGGTCTTCACTTCCTCCTCCTAACCTCCCACCTGCACAGCCAGGCATGGGCCTGGACAAGGGGAGTCTCAGCAAACACTGACTAGGGAAGTTTTTTTTAAAAATGATTGCATTCCTAAGTGTGCAGTTCAGTGGCACCAAATGCATTTGCAATGTTGAGCAAACACCACATCTTGTTGTTGTTGTTGAGTCACTAACTTGTGTCTCTTTACAATCCCATGGATTGCAGCACACCAGGCTTCTCTGTCCTTCACTATCTCCTGGAGTTTGCCCAAGTTCATGTCCATTGAGTCGATGATGCCATTCAACTATCTCATCCTCTGTCATCCCCTATTCTTCCTGCCCTCAGTCTTCCCCAGCATCAGGGTCTTTTCCAATGAGTTGGCTTCTCGAATCAGGTAGACAAAGTATTGGAGCTTCAGCATCAGTCCTTCCAATCAATATTCAGGACTGATTTCCTTTAGGATGGACTGGTTGGATCTCCTTGCAGTCCAAGGGACTCTCAAGAGTCTTCTCCAGCATCACAGTTCAAAAACATCAATTCTTTGGGGTTCAACCTTCTTTATGGTCCAACTCTCACATCCATACATGATTAATGGAAAAGTTGTAGCTTTGACTAGACGGACCTTTGTTGGCCAGGTGATATCTCTGCTTTTTAATATGCTGTCTAGGTTTCTCATAGCTTATCCTCCAAGAAGCAAGCATTTTTTAATTTCATGGCTGCAGTCACCATCTGCAGTGATTTTGGAACCCAAGAAGAGAAAATCTGTCACTGCTTCCACTTTTTCCCCATCTTCTTGCCATGATGTGTTGGGACTGGATGTCATGATCTTAGTTTTTTGAATGTTGAGTTTTAAGCCAGCTTTTTCACCCTCCTCTTTCACTTTCAACAAGAGGCTCTTTAGTTCCTCCTGGTTTTCTGCCATTAGAGTGGTGTCATCTGCATATCTGAGGTTACTGATATTTCTCCCAGAAGTCTTGATTCCAGCTTGTAAGTCATCCAGCCCAGCGTTTCTCATGATGTGCTCTGCATATAAGTTAAATAAGCAGGGTAACAGTGTACAGCCTTGACATACTCCTTTCCCAATTTGGAACCAGTCTGTTGTTCCATGTCCGGTTCTAACTGCTGCTTCTTGACCTGCATACAGATTTCTCAAAAGACAAATAAGATGATCTGGTAATTTCATCTCCTTCAGAATTTTCAACTGTTTGTTGTGTAAAATGAAAGGCTTTAGCATAGTCAATGAAGCAGAAGTAGATGTTTCTCTGGAATTCCTTTGCATTCTCTATGATCTAATAGATGTTGTCAATTTGATCTCTGGTTCCTCTGCCTTTTCTAAACCCAGTTTGTACATCTGGAAGTTCCTGATTCAAGTACTGGTGAAGCCCATCTTGAAGGATTTTGAGCATTACCTTGTTAGCATGTGAAATGAGTGCATTGTCCAGTAGTTTGAACATTCTTTAGCATTGCCCTTCTTTGCGATTGCAATGAAAACTGACCTTTTCCAGTCCTATATCGAGTGCAGCACTTTAACAGCATCATCCTTTAGGATTTGAAACAGCTCAGCTGGAATTCTATCATCTCCACTAGCTTTGTTTGTAGTAACGCTTCCTAAGGCCCACTTGACTTCACAGTCCAGGATGTCTGGCTCTAGATGGGTGACTACACCATGATGGTTATCCAAGTCATAAAGCCCTTTTTTGTACAGTTTTTCTGTGCATTCTTGCCACCTCTTCTTAATGTCCTCTGCTTCTGTTAGGTCATTACCATTTCTGTCCTTTGTCATGCCCATCCTTGCATGAAATGTTCCCTTGGTATTTCCAATTTTCTTGAAGAGATCTCTAGTCTTTCCCATTCTATTGTTTTCCTCTATTTGTTTGCATTGATCACTGAGGAAAGCTTTCTTATCTCTCCTTGCTGTTCTCTGGAACTCTGCATTCATTTGGGTATATCTTTCCCTTCCTTCCTTGCTTTTTGCTTTTCTTCTTTTCTCATCTATTTATTAGGCCTTCTCAGACAACCACGTTGCCTTCTTGCATTTCTTTTTCTTGGGGATGGTTTTGGTCACTGCCTCCTGTACAGTGTTATGAACCCCTGTCCACAGCTCTTCAGGCACTCTGTCTATCAGATCTAATCCCTTGAATCTATTTGTCACCTCCACTGTATAATCGTAAGGGATTTGGTTTAGGTCATCCCTGAGTGGCCTAGTGGTCATTATCTGCACGCAAATAATGCACACTCAGCAGAAACCGTTAGACAGGGACACACCTGCTCCAGGCCCTGGTACCTTCTAGTCTACCTTCTGCCGTGATGAACTTGACCATCCCGGCCTCATGTAGATGGAATCGTGTGGTACTTGCCCTTCTGTGTGTGGCTTATCTCACTTAGCATAACGTCCTCGGAGTTCATCCTGGCTGGAGCCGGCAGAACTTCCTCACCTGTGATGTCTGAGTACCGGTCCACCGTGTGGACGGACCATATCTTCTCTGCTCTTCTGTCTCTCAGTGGACACCAGCCTTGCTTCCGCCTGTTGGCCATTGTGAAGAAGGCTGCTCTGAACAGGGCTGTGCAGACGTCTCTTTGAGATCCTGCTTTGAGTCCTCTCGGGTGTCTGTGCCCACAGCAGAATGGCTGGATCCTATGGGGATTCTATCTTTCACCTCTTAAGAAACTGCCCAACTCTTTTCAGCACTGGCTGCACCATCTTAGCACCCCGCTGGCCACGTGGGAGTCTGGCAGTGTCTCCTTATCTCTTCCAACACTTGTTATCACTGGGCTTTGTGATGGTAGTAGTCCCAGTGGGTGTGAGGCAGCCTCTCAGCCCGCCGTGGCTTTGATTAGTCCCCCTCGTGACTAATGATGCCAAGCATCTGTCCGCCCCTGGCCATTTGTATGCCTTCCTTGGAGAAAGGTTGATTCCAGTCCTTTGAAGTGGCAGATTTTTTGCTCAAATGTTTTGACTGACCAGGAGCCAGTATGGACATCGCCCCCCCGACAGTTCCCACCCGCCCCTCAGGACCATTTTCAGGAACTTGGCTGAGGACCAGTGGGGTGAGGGAGGGGGACGGGCCCCAGGTTCCCTGGCTTCTCAGTGGTGGTGGCGGCGGCGAGAACCTTCAGGCGGCTCTTTCTCACGGTTTGGGTTACAGCCTGAGCGGCCGGCGCTCGGATTAATTGGACGGATCAGAAATTACCCAGCTCTGTTTCTGCTTTTCACCTTGCTCTCTGGCGGGCACCTACTTCAGAGCCGCGAAGGACCCCCTCCGCCCCTCCTGGGACGGCGCCTTCTCACAGCTACTGAGCACCAATTAATTTGTCTCATTTACATGAAAAAGTGCAGAAGATGTCTTTCTACATAATTAACTATATTTTGCAAGTCATTAAAATTCTGAAGCCCTGCCCACAATAGCACCCTATTCACCAGCAGAGATAAGTGCCATTTCTGGTGGGGGGAGCTGGTGAGAACTGGGGGGGGGCTGGCCAGACCCAACGAGCCACCTCGCTGATGCATATTCATGAGAAGGGGCCGGGCTACCATCCTTCAGGGATCCTCTGTTTCCCACTGTTTGAAAAGGTTTGCTCAGGGCTGCCCTGCCCTGCCAGGGGGACAGGGAGGGCTTGGGTGGGCCATGCCCCTTAAGAGCCCTGGCCAGGGTCTCACTGCTGGGGCAGCCGCTCCCTCCCAGATCAGTGAAAAAGACACCACTTGCCTTCTAGAAGCATCCACGAGTGCCCAATGCAGAGGACAGAGCCCGGGGCTCACAGTGAAGAGGGGGCTGGATGCGTGTCCCCCCGCTCCTGTCCCAAACGCACCCCCGACCCTGAGGAGCCGCCTCTGGTGATTCCAAGGAGAGGGGCTTTGGCCCACGGGGAAAGCCCCCTCTTGCCAGGACCCAGTCTGCGGTGGGGCACATCCCAGCACCCCTCCCTGCCAGGCTGTGACAGCACCCTCTGTGCCAGAGCCCCGTTTCGAAGCCCCATTTGCAGTCCAGAGGCCTCCTCCTCCATCTTGGCCTCTGTTTCCTCCTCCGCAGGATGAAGCTGGCATCACCTCCTCTGCCATCTTTCAAGGAGTTCACACAGGAGGTGGACACCCCTCCCTGGGGATGGGGGCACGAGAGGAGCCCGGGAGGCAGGCAGCCACTGCCTGGCAGTAGCCATCCAGTGACTCAAGCTCCCGTCATGACAGCCCTCATCGCGGGAGGCACAGCACTCTGGATTCTCTTGGGTTGTTTCTGTCCACGTGGAATAAAGCAGCTGCCACGAGAGCGGGGGTCTGGCTGACCCAGTGGCGGGCACCGGGTCAGGCTGCCTGGCACATCCCACCCGTGCAGAGGGCCACGAGGAGCTGCGAGAACTCACGGAAACCTGCAGGAAGGCAGGGCCCTGGGGGCTTGAGGGCCGTCTGCAGCATGGCCCACCAGGGACCCAGGAGGGCGTCTGCCACAGGGTCAGGGCCCGTAGGCTGGCCTGTGACCCCAAGGACCTTCACTCCGCATGAGCGGATCGATGGCTGAGCCTCACTCAGGAAATTTCAGGAGTACAGTGGGGCTGGGGCAGGCGGCCTCACATGAACACGCCCCTCAGCTCTGGATCCCAGAAAGCTGTGTCTTCAGGCACTCCAATTAGCTTAATTAAATTGTCCTGCCCTGGAGGGAGGCTGTCTCAGTCTAGAAAACAAAAATGGGAACTGAAATTCAGCCCAGCAGTGAACATGGAAAACCCCTCAGCTTTACCCAGAACCACAGAGACCCCGTCAGGGTGACAACGCACATCAGAGCTCCAGGCAAAGTGGACCAGTCGCTGGGCACCCCGATGCCAAGGAGCGCCTGTGAACACAGCCTCAGGGAGGCACGTCCAACAATGTGGCCACTACCCAGGGCCGCGGGGCCTCTGCCCTTTGACCCGGAAACGCAGCTGCCGAAACCTCTTAGGAGAAGAAGGCTGAAAGACGCAGCCCAAGGATGCAGCATTCTCTCTCATTATCTCCGTGTTTTTGTCACAAAAACTCCATGCTGGAATTGTCCTCCACGGGTTTAGAGCAGTTCGTGCTGCTGGGAAACCTGCCCAGAGGCAGAACAGGCGTAGGGAGGCCCCGAAGATCAAAAAGCTCTACATGTTCATACGTATCAATAGATCAACACGCGAGTGTGCTCGCTGCAAACCACCTCGTGCTCCGAGGGGCTACAGACAGGCACGGCCTCCAGGGAGGTCGCAGGTCGGAGGTCGGAGGTCGGGACTGAGAGGGGTCCGAGCCGGGTGTGCTTGCATGCTTCCTGGTTTTAACGCCTCCCTCCCTCCTTTCTTACCTTCTGCCATGTCCATGTACTGCCTTCTTCTGGTCAAGGAGGTGGGCGGAGTCCACCAGGAGACGGCTCGCGACTCCCAGGAGGCCCCTTCTGACGGGTTCAAGGAGCCCCGGCCCCGGACCTGGGCAGCCTGCTCCGGCCAGCCCTCCGGCCGCCAAGCTCCTAACTTATTCAAGAGTCACTTACCTGTTTGTTCATCCCTCTTTTCGACAGACTGATGTGGTCCCCAGGCGGGGCGGGGGAACAAGACCCCAGGACTCCCTGTGCTCAGGTGACCAGGACTCCAGCCGGGATGGGAGCAGGCTTGGAGGAAGGCTGCCTGCCTCTCGGGCTCCTCTCGCTCCCCCGCCCCCAGGGAGGGGTGTCCCCCTCCTCGGCACAGACACCCTGGGCACTATGCCCTCCCGCCTCACCTGCCACCCTGACCACCGTCAGTCACCCTTGAATCTCCAGAGACCACTGCTCACTCAGCAATGCTGATGGCCTGCCAGTTATCAGGGCTCTGAGGCCAGGTTAGGAGCTTTCTCTCCAAGCAAGGAGCAAGAATTTCACCTGTGACACTGTCCACTTGCAGCTGAGAATACTCAACCCCTAGCACATTTTGCCCTTTCTTCCCTAGGCTGTCCTATCTCATTAGGTAGTCAACGCAATAGCCGAGGGCTCCTGAAAATGACCAGCTGCCCCCACTGCCCTTGCGCCGTCAGAGTGCAGCATCCCACAGACCAGCTCACTGCCCTGACTTCCCATGCTGTTAGAATGGGGCAGGGCTGGGGAATTCCAGAAGAACATCTGCTTCTGCTTCACTAACTACACTAAAGCCTTCGTGTGGATCACAACCAACAGTGGAAAATTCTGAAAGAGATGAGAATACCAGACCACCTCACCTGCCTCCTGAGAAAGCTGTATGCAGGTCAAGAAGCAACAGTTAGAACCTGACATGGAACAAGACTGGTTCCAAATTGGGAAGCAGTGCGTCAAGGCTGTATACTGTCACCCTGCTTATTTACCTTATATGCAGAGTACATCGTGCGAAATGCTCGGATGGATGAAGCACAAGCTGGAATCAAGACTGCTGGGAGAAACATAAATAATCTCAGATATGCAGATGACACCAACCTAATGGCAGGAAGCAAAGAAGAATTAAAGAGCCTCTTGATAAAGGTGAAAGAGAAGAGTGAATAAGCTGGCTTAAAACTCAACATTCAAAAAACTAAGATCATGGCATCTGGTCCCATCACTGCATGGCAAATAGATGGGGAAACAATGGAAACAGTGACAGACTTTATTTTCTTGGGTTCCAAAATCACTTCAGATGGTGATTAGAGCCATGAAATTAAGGTGCTTGCTTCTTGGAAGTAAAGCTATGATCAACCTAGACAGCATGTTAAAAAGCAGAGACTTTACTTTGCCACAAAAGGTCTGTCTAGTCAGAGCTATGGTTTTTCCAGTAGTCATGTATGGATGTGAGAGTTGGACCATAAAGAAGGCTGAGCCCCAAAGAATTGGTGTTTACAAAGTATGGTGTTGGAGAAGACTCTTGAGAGTCCCTTGGACTCTGGAGACCAAACCAATCCATCCTAAAGGAAACCAACCCTGAATATTCATTGGAAGGACTGATGCTGAAGCTGAAGCTCCAATACTTTGGCCACCTGATGCAGTCTTTTCTTTGGAAAGCCCTGGGTATTTTCATTGGAAAAAACCCTGATGTTGGGAAAGATTGAAGATGGGAGAAGGGGACAACAGAGGATCAGATGCTTGGATGGCAGCACTGATTCAATGGACATGAGTTTGAGCAAACTCTGGGAGATAGCGAAGGACAGGGAGGCCTGGCGTGCTGCAGTCTGTGGGGTAGCAAAGAGTCAGACACGACTGAGCAACTGAGCAACAACAACAAGAGGTGAGATGCTCCAAGGGCCGTCAGAATCCAGGTCACAGCTAATTTCAAGAAGCTCCTGCTTGTCAAGTTAGACCAGTATCAAAGGACAATATCTATAGTGCAAGTTGCTTCAGTCATGTCTGACTGTGACCCCATGGACTGTAGCCCGCCAGGCTCCTCTGTCCATGGGATTTTCCAGGCAAGAGTACTGGAGTGAGTTGCCATTTCCTTCTCCAGGGGATCTTCCCAACCCAGGGATCGAACCCATATGTCTTATGTCTCCATCATTGACAGCGGGTTCTTTACCACTAGCGCCACCAGGGAAGCCTGAAAAATGCTAATAAAATGCTCCTCTCTTTTCCAATTCCATATCTATGTGAGGGCAGCTTTTCTTCACATACTTTAACCCAGGTAATATACAGCAAGAGATTGAATGCAGAAGCTGGAAAATCCAACCATCTTCTATTAAAGTCATAGGCTAAAGAGATCTGGAAAAAAAAAAAAAATTTAAGCCTCGTTTCTCCCTTGCTTTGTTTTGGGAAATATAGACACTTTTTCATCAAGAGTATTATTTGTGGTAACATATAGTAGATTTGTTCTGGTTAATTTTTAATGAATTGACAAGTAAAGATTTTAATGTTTTTTTTCTACTCTAATTTCTAGTGGGATAAATACGGTAGATAGAGCCCAAACACATGCTGAGGTGATCTGGAGATCAGCTGAGAACATTTTTGAGAACTGCTGATCTAAAACCATGAATCACTGGTTTCCAAACCAGCACATAATTGCATCCTGCCCACAGGCTGCTCAGTCATGTCTGGCAACGGACAGGAAGTCATCCCCCATACGGGAGGGCTGCCAGGCCATTGTCCCGTTCCTGTAATTGTGGGTATTGTGACCTGCGAGTCAGTGTTCGTTCCCATAGGCCAAGACCCTTTACAAAGATTTTTTTTTTTCATTTTCAAAGAGACACGTCATCATTATAGAAAATTTAGAAAATACAGAAGAGAAATAGAGAACCGAGTTCTCCCTGGAGTAGAACAGTGGAGTGGGGTAGTAGGCACAGCGCTTCGGCGTTTCCCCGCAGCCTTCAGTTCGGGCAGCGTTAGTCTGCTTGCTTCGGGCTGCTGCTGTCTCACACCCTCAGGGAGGGCCCGGCCCCGACCACCGCAGGAAGGCCTTGGGGTCCCGGAACCACAGGGTGCAGCTTCACACGCCCCCTTCTCTCCCTGCCTTTCACTGCGCAAGAGACGGGACCCCGGCGTTTCAAAGCAGTGTTCCCTTGTCTCTGGGCCTTACGAGGGAGACCTCATCCAGGACATCTCTGGAGCTCAGGGGTACTCTCATCTGCGAGCCGGCCGTCCAGCGGGTGGTCAGCCCAGGCCGCCCTTCAGCACACAGAGGCCGAGCGTCTCCTTGGGGGTCTCTGAACTTGTCCCGGCATTCTGCCCTCACCGATCCCCGAGAAGCCCAAGTCCCCGCTCCCCTCGCTGACCTCAGGAGCTCAGGTGACCTGCAGGCAGTCCTGACCCTCTTCCAGGTGCAGACGGGGCAGTGAGGGTCAGTGGGGGCTGTAACTGTTTCCAAGAGTGGCCGTAACAAACTACCGTGATTGGGGGAACCAACAGAACTCACCCTCTCACGTTCAGAAGCCGGCAGTCTGAGATCCCGGCGTCGGCAGGGTCGGCTCCTTCTGCGGCCGCCCAAGAGCATTGTCCTGGGCCTCTCTCCTGGTTCCGGAGGCTGCAGGCAGTCCGTGCGGTTCCTTGGCGGATAGACTCCCCCGCTCCAGCTCTGCTCCATCCTCACGTGGCTTCTCCACCGTGTGTGTCTGTCTCTGCTTCTCTTCTTATGAAGACACCAGGTCCTGTACTGCCCCCCAAGCCAGCACGACCTCACCCTAAACTGTGATTACCTCTGCCAAGACCCTATTTCCAAATAGGCTTCCATCCTGAGGCTCTGCATGGATGTGAATGAGGATGCTGGTCCACCCGCGGTGAGGAGGAGCTGCCTCCGGCCGTCCCAGCTGCCTCCTTTGTGTCCAGTCGCTGGATCTACGCAGCATCAGGATGGGGCCTCTGTCCCTTGCATGCCTTCCCGGGCCCCTCCCCGCCCCACACGCCCCTTGGTCTCCCCAGGACCAGAGCAGGGCCTCCTCACCGCTGCTCCTTCTCATGCCCCAAGTCTCCAGGGCCTTTGTGGGGGGTGGGGGAAGGGAGGGGGGTGGGTTCCTGGAGGCCTGGTTCTGGCTGCAGGTTTGGGCCACGCTCTCCAGGCCAGCAGCAAGAACAAACTGGCCATGTTGGCCACTGCCTGCCCCCCACCTGTGTGTCACCCCCGTTCACACCATGTGAGCTGGGCCAGGAGTCCACGCCACGGGAACTCCAGCCGTCACAGTCACAGCGGCTCTCACGCAGGAGGCGGGGAGGCTGGACTGGCTGTTGGCGCTCTTGGCCGGAAAGTGGAGACGACGTGGGGCCCCCAACATGCCTCGAGGAGGCCGCCCCCCGCAGAACTGCCAGCTTCCGACGCTGCCCCTCAGCGCCGCCGTCCTCAGCCTGTCCTGGCTGCTGTCTGGGACTGTGGGGCCCACCTGGTCCTCGGGGAGGAGGAAGGGTGCAGGGAGGGCCCTATCCAAGCTCACAGGCCCCGTTTGAACACGGGGACTCCCTCTGGGTGCTCGGCTCAGGCCCACACCTGGCTGTCTTTCAGCCCCTGTCCCCTCCCTGGGCCTGGGGGTCACCCCCCGTTGCAGCAGCTGACATGCCCCAGAGCCTGGGCTGGGTTGGAACAGACTCTGTGTTCTGAGAACCCACCTGCTTGGTCCAGCCCTGCCTACAGCAGCCCCGTTTCGGACCAGTGCTCACAGCACCCTGGGCTCCTCCCCATCCCTCGTCCCAGGATTTAACAAAAGCAGCCAGGTCCTGGGCCGGACACCTTCCAGCCAGACAGGTGAGTGGCAAGAATGACAAGCGCTCTATATGGTCCATCAAAAGGCCAGGAAGGAAAAACGCCTCGATCCAGGGAGGACTGTAGACGTGAATTAGTATTTTTAAAACAAAAGGCTAAGAAACATCGGGGCCTCGCGACAGCTGAAGGCAGTGACACGGCTCCTGTCCTCAGTCTTCATGCTTCTGAACCCTCCCAGTTCCCCCCCAGAGCCACACTGAAGAGCAAGTGTAGATAATTAAACACAAAAGAAAAAGCTCAAGGTACTTTGGGAAGGAACAGGGGAGGACATTTTTACGGCTTGGGGGCAGCAACAGCGTCCCTGGAAAACCGCAGCAACGCCATAAAGCACCGTCCAGGAAGGAGGCGGTGCTGACGCTGGCCGCTCACTAAAGTGAGGCCGCTTTTCCACTTTCAGGTGGCTGCGCTATTTCTTCGACTAACCACTCTGCTGAAAACAGCTTCGAAAGTCTAGATAATAAGCAGAAGATCAGTTGTCTGGAGGCACTGGGAGACATGCTAACTCAGCAAGGAGAAGAGATTCTAGAGAAAAGGCAGATTCAGAAACACGGTCCCAACTTCAGCACCTCTGGAGTCTGGGAACCCAGGCAGAGGTCCCAATGCTGGAGCAGGACTGGAGAGACTGAGCTGCTCCGTGTCCCTGTGAGGAGCTTCAGGGGGCAGACAGAGGACCCAGCACAGGCTCCCCGGAGGACTGTCTAGAAGCCCCAGTGCCCAGAAGGAAACAGACCAGGCCTCTCAAAGACAGAAGTCGACTGCAACCCACAGTCCACACAGCATCAGGATACTTCACCAGAAGAAACCCAGGTACCTGCCTAAGCAGAAGTAAGTCCCGTCTGCACAAAGTTAAAACCAGCCAGAACTTCAATTAAACTCAGTAATTTAAAAAATGCAGGGCCTCTCTCGTCTTCTGAGATGGCCCACACTCAGTCTGTGGAGTGTGTTTCTCTCTAAATAAATCCACTTCTTAAAAAAAAAAAAACCACAGTATCTGGCATCTAATTAACAATCACCAGGGATATCAGAAGACAAGATCATTTGAACAGCAACCAACAGAAAAATACAAACATTACGAAGAGAAATTCAGATGGCCTGGATATTATATTTGTCAGATAGGTGAAACTTTAAATAACTGATACGTTCAAGAAAATAGATGATGAGAGGCTGGAATGTATTTTAAAAGAATCAGATGGAGCTAAATTGTTTCTAGAACGGAAATGTTCAGTAACTGAAATTAAGAAATAAACAGGCGATTTAGCAGCCAATTAGACGGCCAGAGTTTATGGAGGCGTCCTCTGCTGGTTCACACAAGGACAGGACTGGCCCTGGAGTCAAGGGCCTTCCTGGACTCTGCGCGGCCCGGCCTCGCCCTCGTCCTCCTCCCTGACCAGATCATGAGCCCAAGAACCAGGAGAGCAGGCTGGTCCTCGCCTCGCCCCGTGCCCAGAGCACAGCCACACACGGAACAAGCATCAGACGAGTGCTTGCTGAAGCAGACAGACGGGTCTCCAGCACCCCAGAGCCCCGCACTCGGTGAGTGTCCCTGAAGACGCACTGAAGGAGACGAGGCTGTCGAAAACGTTCCTCAGCCTCTCGGCCGTCCGCATCTCCTTGCGCTATTTCTGGCAGCCCAACCCACACTGGCCTGTGCCCTCCTGGCTGGGGGTGGGGCCCAGCTGTTAGCAATGGCCCCGGGGAGGGGCAGCCGGATGCTGTGGTCAGGCTTCAGGAATGTTCAGCTGCCTCTGCTGGGCCCAGAACACAGAGGAGCTGCTGTCTGCGTGTTTTAGGCAGCTCTGGACACGTCCCCATCACACGGACCGAGTGCCCCCCTGCATCCCTCAGAAGGCCCTGAGCCGGTTCACCGTGGGCAGAGCACTCCCCGGGGAGGACTCACGCCACCCAGGAGGACTCTGTCTACTTGGGAGGACTTGCTATCTCTACCTGGGAGGACTCGCTCTATCCGGGAGGACTCGCTCTACCTGGGAAGACTCGCTATCTCTACCTGGGAGGACTCACTCTATCTGGGAGGACTCTCTCTCCACCCAGGAGGACTCTGTCTACCTAGGATGATTCACTCTACCTGGGAGGACTCACTCTATCTAGGACTTGCTCTACCTAGGAGGACTCTCTCTGTCTGGAAGGACTCTCTCTAAGAAGACGCTCTCTCTCTGTACCTGGGAGGACTCACTCTATCTGGGAGGACTCTCTCTCCACCCAGGAGGACTCTGTCTACCTAGGATGACTCACTCTACCTGGGAGCACTCACTCTATCTGGGAGGACTCTCTCTCTACCTGGGAGGACTGGCTCTACCTAGGAGAACTCACTCTACCTGGGAGAACTCGCTGTACCTGGGAGGACTCACTCTACCTGGGAGGACTCACTGTCTCTACCTGGGAGGACTCTGTCTACTTGGGAGGAGTCTCTCTCTACCTGGGAGGACTCACTCTACCTGGGAAGACTCCCTGTCTCTGCCTGGGAGGACTCTCTCTACTGTGGCCCTGGGTGGCATCCTCCCTCGGCCGCTCCATGCTGGGGCTGTGTCTTGGGGAGCCCATTCTCTCTGCCTCCTTCCAGTATCCAGGAAAGGGCAGGGGCCATTGATGAGGAGAGTGCAGGGATGGGCTTGGGGCCGTTCACCCACCAAGTCAAAGACTGGCCCAGGGGGAAGGGAGGGAAGAGTCCATGGCAGGAGTCACGGGGAAGGTCTGGAGAGGGGAGACAGGAGGGGGCCCCGCAGAAACTGAGGCACAGAAGGAATTAGGGAGTGGGCACCACGGAGCTGCCAGGTCACCTTGGGAGGTGGAAAAACCCGTTTTTTGGGCTCAAGAAAACCGTGTCAACATGCAAAGACAATTACTTCCCCACAGGAGTTTTCATTCCCTCTGGGCTGTCTGGATCTTGGGAAAGTGACCATCCTCCCCTGCTCCCCAGCTGCTGTCACCCAGTCCGGCCAGCCCCCCTCTTTGCAGAGCCCACCCTGCCCCCACCCCCGGTCCCTGAAGCTCATCGTCAAGGTCCTCCTTCACAGGTCTCCAACTAAGAAGAGTCCGGCGCCTGGGGGTGGGCTTCTGGGGGCTGGGCTGCTCCCTATTGGAAGCACTGTCTCCGGGGTGTAGTCCCTTAACACAGGAGAAGACCCTACAAAGTTCCCCTCAGTGGAGCCCTTTCCGTGGGACAGGCTGTCTCTGAGCCCCAGTGACCATTCTCTATCTCAGCCACTGCCCGACCCTGGGGTGCACCATCAGAGCCCCTGGTCGTGGGGGAACCCCATGCTGGCATCAGACAGGACTGTGGCCCCAGTCCCTACTCAGCTCTTCACGTTGCCCTTCAGTTGGCAGATTTGGTGTTTGCAGTCAGGGCTCACGTAGGAAGTGGGGAGGGGGTGAAGTCTGTGGGGGTGTCCCAGAAATCCCACAACTAAGCATCTCTCCAGGGAGGGACTCTCCCACACACTGAAGGAAGCATGTCACTGATTGTGAAAAACGGCCGCAGCACAAATGCCCACTGACAAGGAAGTGTGAGACGGGAAGACTCCCAGCAACAGCTGAGCGAGAAAAGCAAGTTGCGGGTGAGCACTTAGAGGTGACTGTTCATGGGAACTAAAGCCTCATCCATCAACACACACACACACCCCATCTGTACAGGCACAGACACGCCGTGTGGGAGCCCGCCGGGAAGGACAGCCAAGGGGTAAGGGCCCTGGGGAGGACGGCGAGGCGAGGGAGGGGTGCTCTGTTCAGATTCCCACCAGGAGGAGGTGTGTGCCTGCTTCATGGGACGTGGGGTCGGGGGGAGTGGGGAGGAGGTGCTGGGCGGGGGGCGTTCTCACCCAGCCCAGCCAGAGATGGCCAGCTGGAGGTGTGTCCCCGCTCCCAACACCGCGTGGAGGGGGCACGAAGACACCAGTGCTTCTTGCTTCTTTGAAATCTGCTAAAAGTAGGTGTCGGGAAAGCAGCTGCGAGGAGCCTTCCCCGACACTGCGGTAACTCACTGCCCTGGGGCCCCGAGTCCATGTGATCCCTCACACCCAGCAGACAACAGGCACCTGTTCCAAGGCCTGGGAGACCCAGGGCAGAAAAAAGGCCCGGCACCAGCCCAGACCCCTGCCTGCAGCCAGCGAGGGTGACAAGCCGGGTGCCCCGTGCCGCCCAGGACGCCACGCGCTCCTGAGGTCCTGCCAATCCAGAGGACCTCTGCTCACAGTGCAGCAGGGCTGGGAATGTGGGGGTGCTTCTTTTTTAAGTCAGGCTGCCTCTGAAAATGGCACGCCCTTGACCTAGGAGAACGGCCGGCAGGGCCTCAGACCAGCAGGGCCGGATCGCAGCCTCGCCCTTTTGACAGGAGACCGTGAGCCTGCCGTGTGATCACCGGGAACAGGAGTGAGCCCAGGTCCTCAATTTGCCTCCCACCCCAGCCGGGTGGGGAGCCTGCGTGCGGGGTGGGTTTTCCTGACTTCCCATCAGAGACGGCCCAGCGTCAGTTAGCTCCTCTGGGTCCAGAGACGAGCTGAAATGATGGAGTGAATTTTTAAACCAGACGGACCTCTTCACAAAGGAAGGAGTGGAGGGACCTTCTTGGACACAAGATCTCAGCAGGTTCGGTGTGAATGCCAACGGGGAGACTGGCGGGGCACCCACTGCCCAGGGCAGCAAGGACGAATTCTACCCATGCCCAGCCTCCCACCCCCAGGCCCAGGGCTGCGGGAGCCAGCAGGTGACACGGTCAGACAGAGCTCAGGCCATGTGCGAAGAGTGGACCCACGAGGGGTAACCCAAACCCTGGGTGAGGCAGCAGAGGGGCAAGTGGGGTGCTGTGGGGCTCACATCCATGGAGTGTGCAGGTCCCTACACACCCCCACTGTCTTCCACACTCTTTCCACACCCAGGCTGGACCCAGACTGGTGGGGACCCGATGTGCCTGGGAGACAGGCCACCTGAGCCAAGAGGAGACAGAATCAGAAAGGTGAAAAGGATTTCTGCAAGGCCAGTGTGCACCAGGGTGGCACCGTGTCTGTCTGTGCACACAAGTGGGGATTGATCAACTCCCACAAGGCCTCCCAGCACCCCCTCACCCTGTGGAGTCGGGCAGTGATCCCCCCACCCATGATCCCCCTCCCCTATTCCAACAGCAGCAGCTACAGCAGCCACGTCAGGCCACACTCTTTGAACGTGGCCTGTGTCCACGCCTCTGAAGTCACCTGACATCCCCGCAGAAATCTCTGCTCACTTTCAGAGTGTTTCAGTGAAAGCTGGTGTGGAAGGAAAGCCCCCTCAGGTCTGTGGTTCGGCACCGTGGAGCCCCCCGGCAGACACCATGGCAGGAGCAGGGTGAGGCTGTGTACTGGGGTGGCCGGAGGGCGGAGGCCCCTCGCAGGAGAGAATCCACGTCCCTGGAGGACTCTGCGACACTGAGGCATCTTCATTCTCTGATGTTGATCTTAAGGATACGACATTTCTGTGTCTAGTTCATGAAATGAAAGCGACAGGTCGGGTATAAATGAAACACTTGAAAATCTAGTAACGTGAATGCAGGTGGGAAAGGGGCAGGGAGAGGGCAGATATTCAACAGAATAATTAGCTGAGAGTTTGAGTGACGGGAAAGACCACTTAGTCCCCCTGTCGTGGAACTTTCATCAGCCTGACAGTAAAAGCAGAGGAAATCAAGCGGGTAGGCAGTGTTAAATTTTGCTTTTTTCATTTGAAAGTAACAGGGATTGGCTTTTTCTTTTTTTATTATTTGAAAAGATCTTGTGCTCTTTATCAAAGAAAATCAAAAAACCCTCCAGCAAGCCCACCTGTCCCTGCAATTGTTAGAGGGGCGTCCCCACGGGGAGGAGGGGGCGAGGCAGGTAATAATCACCCCCCACTGTCTGCAAAGCTCTGCAGCAGAGCTGCTATCAAAGTAGCAATTTTAAGGAAAATGATGACTTTCCTCATTTTAACATTTTCTTGCTGTTTTTCTAACACCTTCCCTGTCTTCAGAACAGAGCTGATGCTGACTCTGGGAGGACTCATCTCCCGGGGTCGCCACAGCAAATGGCCACAAGGTGGGTGGCTGACCACATCAGAAATGTGTCCTGTTGCAGTCTAGAGCTTCCCTCCAGAGACAGGCCACCCCAGCTGGGGTCCCTGCAGGAGCCCCCCCAGGCTGCCCGGAGCCTTCCCAAGGCCACTCTTCACAGCCTCCTTGCATCCTGAATCCGCTCAATGGGTTTCTTGGTTCCACCCAAATCACTTGGCCCTCCCTGTCCTGGGAAGCCTCTGCTCGTGACGTCATGGCTCTGCTAGTTAGTTGTCTGGTTCTGTGGTGAGAGTAAGCAGACAGGACAAACCCCTGGTCTGTGGCTGATGGACCCAGGAGCTGGAAACCCAGGCTTGGCCCAGCGCTGGTACCTGAGATGCCAGTTTTCCGGGAGTGGCTGTTGGAGCAGTATTGTTCCCGGGGACTTGGTCCACCCTGGGGAGGTGGGAGGATCCACCCAGCTAAACCGGGCTCCCTAAACCTCTGCAAGTGGTCCTGCCAGGCCCTGGCGGGCTCTGTGTCTTCTTCCTGTGTCGCTCTAGTCACCTGCCCCCTTCACCTGCAGAAGAGAACATGAGAGATGAATACAGAGGGAAAGCCCCGCTGTCCTTCCGGCTTCACGGCCTCCACTAGCTCTTTCCTCTGGACTCAACCTGGGGGCAGTTCTGCCAGACCAGGACCAGGGGACAGCGGGGCCCACCTCAAAAGACAGTGAGGGGCCAGGCGGCATGGACAGGCAGCCCCGCAGGCACGGCACCTTGCCCATCGTCATGGCAACCCTGGGAGGTTGAGCATCACTGTCCACGGGTCCCAGAGTAATAGGTGAACATCCACAACAGCAAGGGAAGGAAACTTCTGGAAACTCTCACAGGCAGTAGGTCACTTAACAAGAACAAAGATCAGCCTGCAGCAAAGAGCTCATCCACATCCTGATTTGGGAAGACTCCGGAGTAACCCCTGCCTCGGGCTGAGGAAGGTCTTTCTGAACCCACCACAGGACAGACGTCTCACAGGCAGCATCGACAAGCGGTCCTGAAGGTCAGCTGTTTCACCTGGGAATGCCACTTGGCACAGGTTTCCACTATTTTAAAAGAGGCAATTATATGTATTACACACCAACCCTAAATCCCCACTCAGCATCGAATGAAACGCAAGAGACCCTGTGTGGTGACAAGTTCTGTTTGTGAAGGAAATGTTAGCGCCACATCCTGCTGGGAAACAGCCTGGCTCTGAGGCACGATTGCCAGGAAAACGGGGAAGCATCCGCGAGGCGGCGACACCCAAGCCTTGCACCCCTTTGCTGACATTTGACACCCAGCTGTTTGACAGCCACCTGCATTTGACAATTACCTGCATGGAGGGTAATTGAAGGCGTAGTTTTGCTTAAAATATTGTATTGCATTTTGAGGCTAGTAATGCAGATTTTCCTCTATATAATCAAACACCAACTTTGTATTGAGAGATACATACTTTCTACCAATTGTTATTAAAATCCAAGAGGCATTTACCAGGAAAACACTAACCAGGGAGAGTCTGGGAGGTTGCCTTTATATAGCGCAATCAATCAAGCAGTAGACTTGAATGGAGAATAAAGACGTGTACATGAGTTCTCAGAGACTGTTCTCAGATCCTTTTTTAAAAGGAAATCACACAAAGATGTGGGCTTGTTTAATTGGTATTGATATACAATTTACATTTTATAAAATCCTGTTTCAACATGTACTATTCAATGGCTATTAGTACTTTCATGCAACCATGTTCATACACCAGCTGAGCCACCAGGGAAGCCCAAGAACACTGGAGTGGGTAGCCTATCCCCTCTCCAAGGGATCTTCCCGACCTAGGAATCAAACTGGGGTCTCCTGCATTGCAGGCGGACTCTTTACCACTAATCTAATTTCTGTTTCTAAAAATTGTCCTATTCTGGACATTTCCAATAAAATGGAAATATACATACAATATGTAGCCTTTTTATATATCTTTTTTTCAGTTCGCATAGTGTTTTTAGGCTTCATCCGTGTTGTAGGGCGTACACGGGGATAGCGGTGAATGTAACCTGTGGGGACTGGAGTCAAAGAACTGAGCACAGCTGGGACTTCCCTGCCGGCCCAGCGGTTGGGACTCGGCGCCTTCACTGCTGGGACCCGGGGTTCAATCCCTGGTTGGGAAACTAGGATTCCCACAAGCCTCGCAGTGCAGCCAAAGAAGAAACCTGAGCCCCCAGATTCTCCGCCAGCAGCGGCGGGAAGACAGCGGGCCCGGCCGAAAGGCAGAGCGTGCGGGCATCACACAGGGTGAGCGCCTCGTTTCCAGACGCAGCATACCAGAATGCAGACGTCATCGGCAGACAGACAAAAGCCAGGCGTTCAGAGTGAAAAGCCGTCCTCGTGGGAGCAAGGCGAGGGCACTTGTAAGCCAGAGCCTGCTTCAAAGTGCCCGTCAACACATCTTAACCGTGTGAACATCCTGATGTCAGAGCGAAGCAGATGCTTTTTGCAACTCTAGGACTTTAATAGAAAACATGGGCAAACAAGAGAGAAAACAATAAAAGAAACATGAGAGGCAGTTCTAAAATCCATTTAAAATCAATGCTAATCAATGGAATACAAACAAAAGAGCACATTTTGTCTCTCAACATTGCCAAGACTTTGAGCAACGGTGGTGTTGGTGAGCTTGGGGTGAAAGATCAACTAATATTTGCCAACTAAAGGCAGAATCAACACAGTATTTCTAGAAAGCTAGTTGGCAAATGTGTAGAAAGAAACTCAAGTTGTTTACATACCTTGTCCCAGAAATTCCGTTTCCAGAAATTAAGTTAAACAAAATAACAAGAAATTCAAGTACATATATACAAAGATAATCTCCACATCATTGTGCAAAACAACACAGACTCTATTGCGATCTTTGCATCCATAAGCAGGGCAGGTTGGACAACACAGGGCATATCTGAGCGCTCGAGTGTCCTCAGGCCACTAAAAATGGTTCAAGAACTTGGGCAACACGGGAAAGGTTCTGAACTCAGTTAACTGGAAAAAAGCACAATTCTGAACAGCCTACAGTGTATGCCGTCAAGTCTACACACACACACACACACTCGCAGAAGTATCTCACACAGTGGACTACTCACACCAGCGTTGAGAGGCTGGGTTAGATCTGGGCAGCCCCCAACACCCAGACCCCAGCGGCTTGCTCAGCCAAGAGCCCCTGTCCTTTCATCAAGGCCCACCGGGGTCGGTGGAGAGGCTGCTCTGCATCACCCTCCTTGGCAGCCGCCCGGGAAGCTGCCTCCATGGGAAACACGGCCGGTCATGGCAGAGGAGAGGTCAGGGGTCCCGCTGGCCCTTGGACACCTCAGAAGTGACCACGCTCCTCCTGCTCATGTTTGTTGGCCAAAGACGCCACAGCAGCCTCAGAGGGGACAGCCCGGGATGTGCAGTCCTTCCACATGAGAGTCTGTCTTGAAGACAAACGGACAGTAAGACGGTCACTTCCTCAGTCTTCACGTTGCCTCCTCTGACTGGGGAAGGGCAGGCCGAGTGTGGCTGAGACCACTGGCTGTGCCCGACACGTTCCTCCTCGCCTCACCCCAGTGAGCAGCATCCATCATGGGCACGTGGCTGCCCAGAAGAAACACTGGCTTTCCCGGCACCCCTACCACTGCTGGGGTGGACGTGTGACTCTGTTCTGTCCCGAGGGTGTGAGCAGAAGTGCACGTGGATGGTCCAGAGCATGCCCTCTGAGAGCAGGGCCCTGCCCACCAGGGCCATCCAGCCGGAGCCAACCCAGGGTGTACAGGGCGGGCGTGAGCAGCCTCAGACCACGCAGGCAGAGGCAGCGCCCAGGACGCAGGAGCAGAATGGGACCAGCTGCCCCTGTCCCCAGGGAGCCGCAGCATCCCAGGGCTCCCATGAGACAGGCCAGCGTGCTGTCCGAACCCCTGAGATTCCGTGACGTTGTTAAGGCTGCCACGCTTAACCTGGAGCATCTTACAGGTGGTGCGTAAGAGGTGAACGTGATCCCGGGCGTCTCACCTGCGGCTCTGGACGCACCGAGGACTCTGCTGACCCCACGGAGGCTTGGGGTCACCCCGGGGAGAGCCTTTAGGGCCACCCTGGTTATTTTAGAACAAGCAGACTGATTGTGGGTGTGAGGAGGGCTGACCGAGAGGCCCTGAGGTGGAAGAAGCCCGCCCATCCGGCTGCAGCCGCCCACACCTGGACCAGTGCTGAAGGGCAGGGATCACGCCCTCGGGGCTGACGTGCCTCGTGCACCGTGTTCCGAGTCACCGAGATTACAGGGTGTAGATAGCTACACACTTTCTCCTGTTGTTTCCTCAGTCCCGAATGTGGTGCTGGTTTCCTGAGGTTTCCAGGCCTGCTCCCGCCTCCTGCCTCCCGGTGGCCGCCTGCTAGGGCCACCCCCACTTCCCGTGGTCTCTCCCCGTGTGGGACCCACCCAGAGGGCAGTTCCCAGGCGCTCCCGGATGCCCCGTGTCCTCCAGACCTGCCATGGACACCTGGCACCGTCTCTAAGCTCTGGCTACATCCACATCTGCAGGATGGGGGTGGGAGGGGCTTACAGCAGAGGGGTCAGAGGGGGTCCCCAGCCCCCAACCCCACTCAGTTTACACCTGGGGATACACTGCCCGGGGGGCAGGCTGCTCGGGCCTTGCCTTCTGCTTCAGTGGGTGGTGATTGAAGTCAGTTGAACTGTGGGTCCTCGGCACTAGAAACGGGGAGTGTGACCGTACAGACATTGTTAACATAAGGCTCCTGAGCCAAGATCATCCTGGATTAGGTGGGACCTGAATCCAAGCACCGAAAAGAGAGGGACCGTAAGAAGGCAGGTCACTGCAGAATTGATGCTTCCAGACTTGGTGCTGGGGAAGGCTTCTGAGAGCCCCTTGGACTGAAAGGGGATCAAACCAGTCCATCCTAAAGGAGTTCAGTCCTGGGTGTTCATTGGAAGGACGGATGCTGAAGCTGAAGCTCCAATAATTTGACCACCTGATGCGAAGAACTGACTCATTTGAAAAGACCCTGATGCTGGGAAAGATTGAAGGCAGGAGGAGAAGGGGACGGCAGAGGATGAGATGATTGGATGGCATCACCGACTCAATGGACATGAGTCTGGGTGGACTCCGGGAGCTGGACACCTGGCACGCTGCGGTCCATGGGGCTGCAGAGAGTCAGACATGACTTGGCAACTGAACAACAGCAACACCCGAAGCAGGGGTGTCGTTACCTGAGAAGAAAGAGGAAATTCAGGGCTCCAGTACCTGGAGGGAAGGAGCCACTTGGAGGCAGAGGCAGAGACTGGTGTGTGGTCACGTCCCTCCAGTCCTGGCTCCCACAACCAACTTTGTGCTTCCTGTCAGGGCCCCGGGGAGCAGGCCAGGCATGCAGGGCAGCCAGCACACAGCAGCACAGGGGGGGCCTTCCCTAAGAGTTCGCCCTCTCGCAGCCCTGGGGGCTGGAAAAGCCAGGCTGGCCCAGGCTCAAGCTCCCTCTGGAGGCGCCTTTCTGCTCCTGGGGAGCCCCCTGAGCCAGGACTCAGCCTGCTGAGGAGACCTGAAACCACCTGGCCTTCACATGGGCTCGTGATGCAGTCGGCTGGTCCCCATGGGGGTCCCTGTCCAGTGGAGGCTCCAGGCCCCTCCCTGCAGGTGGCCTGGAGGTCCTTCAGGGACTACAGTGGGGGGGTGTGAGGGTGGAGGTCACAGGAGGAAGGGTGTGCAGGACCCCCTCTAGTCTAACACACGTGGGTGCTGCCGGATCAGGGCTGTTCTGGCCCGAGAGCTGATTCTAAAGTCAGATGAGGAGGTTTATTGGCTGATAAAAAGGAAGCTTCAGATGATGCCTGGGAGAAGCTCAAAGGTCTTCCCATCACAGGCAAGCCCAGCTCCAGCCAGGGCCACTCAGACTCGGGGTGGGGGTGGGGGTGGGGGCTGCTCTCCAGACCAGGGCTCGCCTCTGCCTCATTTCTCAGGCCGTCTTGGCCCCCCTTCCCTCCCCTGACATGCTGGGACCCGGGCCCACACAGCAAACACCAGCATCCATTTAAGACAGTTAATTCTTAGACAGGTTGATAAGGAGTCCAGGGTCCTCAAGGAGGAGACAGGGACAAAATTTTTTTCTACATTCTTTCATCTTAGTCACATGTTTTCTCTTTAAGCCCAGAGCTAATGATTACACAACAAAACAACTCCTCTTGCTCAAGGCTATGTTCTTCCTTGGAGAAAGCAATGGCAACCCACTCCAGTATTCTTGCCTGGAGAATCCTATGGGATTCTCCGTCTATGGACGGAGGAGCCTGGTGGGCTGCAGTCCACGGGGTCGCAAAGAGTCGGACATGACTGAGCGACTTCACTTTCTCTTATGTTCTTCCTTAAGCTCTGTACTAATGAGGGCCTGTTTCTCCTTCTTAACAGGAAGCTTCTGACTAATCCTGTTATCTTAAGATGTGTGGGAGTGGGTCTGCTAAGACCTTTCTATTGTTAGTAACCAACTGAGAAAGTGCATAAGGCCTTGGTAAGAGCAGAGGTCAGAAGCTTTCTCTGACCTTTTTCACTATAATGAAACTCCTGGAAGCTCTGAGGGCCTGAAGCCGTGTCTCTGGTCCCAAAGTGAAGTTCTCTCCTTGGGAGATCACAAATCTGACTCTGTTCACCAGAAGCTGTCACATTCAGTGCTGACCATGGTCTCAGACACTGAGTCTGGCAAGGCAGTGCCTGGCCTCAACACCTCCAGCTCCTGGCCTGGGAGCCCCAGTCTTGGATGGGGGGTGCTGTCCAGGTGCCACCTCCCTTGAACCAAGTGCCAGCCCCTGCCAGGGGCCTGAGCAGGGCTCAGACACTCGGCCTTCCCAGGGGTGGTCAGTACTGCTTCTGGGCAGGGCCGTCAGACACGGTGAGGGGCTGGGCGCGGGCCATCCCCACAGGGCTTCTTCCCTGTGGCCCACGCAGCAGCAGATTCCAGAGGCGGGGCCTCTGCGGGTGCCGGGTAGGGTCACACGCTGGTCCCCGGCAGCACCTGCCCAGCCGTGTCTTCTTAAAGGGACCTTGTGGTCGCTGCCCCCGGGAGCGAGGCTGGCTGGTGTGGTCAGATGGCCCTCCCGGGGCGGGTGCGCACGATGAATGGGACTCTGTGTGAACAGGGAGGGGACACGGAGCGGCCCTGTGGCTGCAGCCTCCTCCCAACACGCTTTCCACACTCCAAGGCGAATGTGACCTTTCAGGGCTCTCTGACCCCAGGAGGCAGGAGACATTCCCACAGGGTGAGGCCAGCCCCAGGGCCACACTGGGCCAGTGTCTGCAGCTGTCTCCACCCCAGGCCTCCCAGCGACACGCAGGTGGGGACCTGGGACCAGGGACCTGGCCTGGGAGGCCCCCGGCTGCCACCCCTCCCACCCACTGTGGGGTCTGGTTTGTGAGGGTGAGTGAGAAGCCCTTGGCATGCCAGCCCCAGGAGGAGGGAGCTGCCTGCCTGGCGGGACGGGTAGGGGGGGAGGGTCCCCACCCCAGGTCCGCACCCAGCCCCTCTCAGGGTCCAAGCACTGGGCATTTTGGGCAGGGCATGTCCGGATGCCCACTAAGGCAAGGGGTCCCCACCCTTCACCAGAGAGAAGGTGAGCCCAGCGGGCACCAGAACAGGAGCCTGGCTGGAGAGAGGCGGGTGGGTCCAGGGAGGCCTGTCCTCTGTGCCCTGGCTTCCAACTCCCTGAAAACCCTTTGCTCCACCCCAGGAAGGGGGCAGGCCCTCAGTCCTGACACTGCACCCCTCCAGGGGCCATGAGCCCTGAGATCCACACTGGGCCCCTGAGCCATCACTGCCCGTGTGACAGGGACACAGAGCAGGACACAGTAGGAGCCCCCACCACGGCCAGGGCCCACCCACCCACCCCACAACTACCCCCCCCTCCAGTCATGGCTCAAATGTCCAATTACTACAACGACTCTGAGCCCCAGTTTTAAACTTCGCCTCCCCAACACCCCTCCAGCACGGGCATCTCCAGGAGCCAGGCTGGTGGTGCCCCCTCGGGAGCCGGGTCCCTGTCCCGGTTCCTACTGAGAACTGGACGCGAGTCCAGCTTGGGTGTCCCAGGAGGCGGGAGAGGACAGTGATGGGGGGCAGACACAGCCCCTCCGCCTCCCTGGCAGCTCCTATTTCCACCCCTTCCAGGCCGCCCGCCTCCCCAGACCCACCTTCCAGCGCCACCAGGAGGCTGGGTGACAGGAGCCCCGCGGCCCGGCTGCCCAGGCTGGAGGTGCTCTGACGCCAGCGCCCCCCTGGACCCTCGCTCTGCAAACACTCGTCAGGGCTTGGCTTTGCTGCTGGCCCCCAGGCGTGCGGGGCTTGGAGACCTGGGAGCAGTGCCCAGCGCCACAGTGGTGGTCGTTCTCCTCCCGGGCCCAGGAGGTCAGGGTCCCGGGAGGCTGGGGGCGGGCCTGGGGGGATGAGCGAACCAGGAGGCAAGCGGGGGGCGCCCTGGGCACCACAAGGAGGGCTCTGTGTAGCCAGAGGAGGCTGCTGGTCACCTTTGCCTGCAAGCCAGCCCCACGGATGCAAGGGGCACGCAGAGGGTCAGCACCCCCGGTGGGTAAGCCCCTCCTCCAGCCAGAAAAGAGGCTGAAGACTCCTAGCCAGGTTAGGGTTTGGGCCAACGAGCCCCGGCCCGCCAGTGAGGACGCCAGTCTGGTGGGGATGGAGGAGATGGGGGTGGCAGCAAGTCCTCTGGGGGCTCCCCACCTCAGGAGAGGGCCAGGGAGGCCAGAAGCCACCTTCTACCCAAAACCCAGGCAGCCAGAGGCTACCACAGGCCAGCGCTGAGCCCAAGGCAGGGCTCGGTTTCAGGGGCCCCTGAAGTGACCCTGATGTGAAAGTTGGACCATAAAGAATGCTGAGCACTGAAGAACTGATGCCTTTGAACTGTGGTGTTGAGAGTCCCTCAGACTGCAAGGAGATCCAACCAGTCCATCCTAAAGGAGATCAGTCTTGAATATTCATTGGAAGGACTGATGCTGAAGCTGAAGCTCCAGTACTATGGCCACCTGATGCGAAGAGATGACTCATCGGAAAAGACCCTGATGCTGGGAAACATTGAAGGCAGGAGGAGAAGGGGACGACAGAGGATGAGATGGCTGGATGGCATCACCGACTCAGTGGACATGGATTTGAGTGGACTCCCGGAGTTGGTGATGGACACGGAGGCCTGGCATGCTACAGTCCATGGGGTCACAAAGAGTCGGACATTACTGAGAGACTGAACTGAACTGAAGTGTCCAGTCCAGCGGAAGCTGGGCCTCCCATCCTGGGGTGTGGCTTCGCACTCTCCCTTCCTCCTGGACCGACTCTGTCCCCCCTCACGTCACCCCCCGTGCGCCGATGATACTGAGAGGCCAGCCATAAAGAGCTTCTAGGGTTAGGGCGCGGGCGAGGGTTAGGGTTGAGAAGGAATCCTGGCAGAGCGACTTGAGCATCTCCCGGGTCTGCCTGGAGACGCAGGGCCAGAGACCAGAGTGCTGTGCGTGGGTATCACAGCTCCAGCCTCAGGGCCTCATTTGCAGAGAGTTCTCACAAAGCCCCTCACCTGATCTGTACTTGTAGTCTTTCTTTCCTCTGAAAGAAGTGGGGCCCCCTAAATTCGCCTGAGGCCCCCCAAAAGCCAGCAGAACCCCCATCAAAGGGGTGACCCTCTCAGCCAGTGAGCCTGGTTGACAGCTGGGCCTCTGGGTGTGGCACTGAAAACACAACTCCAGTGGGCTGAAGCAACGAGGAAGGGACTGACTTGTGTTGCTGCAAAGTCCAGACTCAGAGTGGCCTTCAGGTCAGGGTCGCACAGGGCTGTGCTCGGGTCCTCTGCCGGCCTTTCTGTTCTGCTCGTGGTAATGTTTCCGGGGCCGTGAGGTCAGCCTCAGCTTTCCCCCTTGCCCTGGAAGCGGCACCGTCCACCACAGCAGCCGCTGGCCCCACTGGTTGCTGCAATGAGGCTTGTCAACTGAACTTGAGATGTGTGGGAAATAAAGTCCACGCCTGATTTTGAAGATGTAGTAAAAAGATGCAAAGTATCTTAGTCACAATTTTCAAATTGTCTTGAAATAATAATTTTTAGGGTTTAATTCAGTCGCTCAGTCATGCCCAACTCTTTGCAACCCCATAAACCGCAGCACGCCAGGCCTCCCTGTCCATCACCAACTCGCGGAGTTCACACAAACTCATGTCCTTTGAGTCAATGATGCCATCCAACCATCTCATCCTCTGTAGTCCCCTTCTCCTCCTGCCTTCAATATTTCCCAGCATCAGGGTCTTTTCCAAGGAGTCAGTTCTTCACATCAGGTGGCCAAAGTACTGGAGCTTCAGCTTCAGCATCAGTCCTTCCAATGAATATTCAAGACAGATTTCCTTGAGGATGGACTGGTTGGATCTCCATGCAGTCCAAGGGACTCTCAAGAGTCTTCTCCAACACCACAATTTAAATAAAACATTAAGATTATTTTCGTCCGTTCCTTTTTCCATATTTTAATGTGATGACTAGAAAGCTGTCAGTCACTCCTGTGGCTCTCAATCTGTTTCCTGGGCTGCCCTGGCCTGAGGCAAGAGGAAGAGCGTGTCACCTGTCCGGGCATAAACACAAGCAGGCCACGCCCTCCACTCTCTAACCTCAACCACTTATCAGGGCGGGAGGAACTGTCCGTTCCCCTAGTCACTGTAACGGGGCGAAGCCTGTGCCCAGCACACGTCCAGAGCTGGAGGTGGGACCCCACCCGACCTGTGTGAGCGCTGCAGGGCGGGGCGTCGGCTGGACCCTGATGTGGGCTGGGGGGCGGAGCGGATTCCGGCGAACCACGCCTTCTCTGAGGCTGTCGGGTGGAATCGGAGCCGCCCTCATGACCTGCGTGCCTGAGAGCAGGCGCCAGGAGAGACGTCCTGGGACGTGCAGGCTTACAGCTTCCACCGGGACTCTTGCAGCCCACTCACCCGGAAGGGTGGGGGGACCCTGCGTGCGTGCTTCGTCAGTAGACTCCGGGGAGCCCAGCCTTCCGATCCAGACAAGGCGCCAGGCGAGCAGTTGATAATCTTGGACGTATGGGCCCGGCTGAGCCTGCAGCCGCCTCCAGCTCCAGCCACTGGGAACACAACCGCAAGAGAAGACCCCATGCGGACACCGAACCGCACAAATCCACAGAACCACATGAAATAATAACCCAGGGTTGTTTTAAGCCACCAAATTTTCTTTCCTACTTTTTTTTATTGTGGTAAAATACATATGATGCAATTCAGCATCTTAGTCCTTTTAGGGCCTCCCTGGAGGCTCAGACAGTAAAGAATCTGCCCCTGATGCGAGGGACTGGGGTTTGATCCCTGGGTCCGGAAGATCCCCTGGAGAAGGGAATGGCAACCCACTCCATTATTCTTGCCTAGAGAATTCCATGGACAGAGGAGCCCGGTGGGTTCCATGGAGCTGCAAAGCGTCAGACACAACTGAGCAGGTAACACTTCCACTTTTTAAGTGCACAGTTCTGTGGCTTATCAGGGCTTCCCTGGTGGCTCAGCTGGTAAAGAATCCGCCTGCAATGCGGGAGACCTGGGTTCGATCCCTGGGTTGGGAAGATCCCCTGGAGAAGGGAACGGCTACCCACTACAGTGTTCTGGCTGGAGAAGTCCATGGACTAAGTCCATTGGGCCACAGAGAGTCGGACACGACTGAACGGCTCTCACTTTCTGTAGCATCAGTGCAGTCACACTGTCGTACAGCCGTCACCACCGTCATCTCCAGAGCTCTTTCCATCTTGTAAAACTGAAGCTTCGTGCCCGTTAAATAAGAACTCCCTGCCCAGCAGCCCCCAGCAGCCACCCTCCCACCCTCCCTTTATGGTTTGGTCTCAGCGCCTCATGTATGGGATCAGACCGCACTGGTCTCTGGGATGGCTGAGTTCACTCAGGTCCGCCGTGCGGAAGCCTGTTTCCTCACTCCTAAGGCTGAATAATGCTCCACTGTGTTTAGACCACGTTTTGCTTCTGCGTCCACTTGTCAGTGGACACTTGGGTGGCTTCCATGTTTTAGCTATTGTGAATAATGCTATTATGACCATGGGTGTACAAACATCTCTTTGAGTCCCTGCTTTCAATTCTTTTGGCCCCTTCCAAGAAGCGGAATGGCTGCATCATATGTTAATTCTATTTTTAATTTTTTGAGGACCCACCATGCCATTTTCATACCAGATGCACCGTTTCATGCCCCCACCAACAGCGCACACGTGCTCCACCTTCTCCCTACCCTGTCTTAGTGGCAGAGGCCATCTGAGTGGGTATGAGGTGGTGTCTAACTGCAGTTTCCACTTGAACCCCCAGTGGTCACTGAGGCTGAGCATCCTCTCATGTGCTTACTGGCCACTTGTGTATCTTCTTTGGAGAAATGACTGTTGAATTCCTTGGTCCACTTTTTAGATTGGGTTGTTTGTTTTGTTGCTGTTGTTGAGTTTTAGGGGTTCTACATATTAACCCTTTATCACATATAGGATTTGCAAATGTTTTCTCCCATTCTGTGGGTTACCTTTTTGCTCTGTTGATATTATATTTTGCTGCACAATGTTTTAAAACTTTCATGAAATCCAACTTGTCTATTAATATTTTTTTGGTTTATTGCCCTTGCTCTTCATGTCACGTCTCATCACCAAATCCTGTGTCATCAAGCTTCTGCACTTCGATTTCTTCACAGGGTTTTTATAGTTTTAGGTCTTACATTTAGGTCTCTGACCCATTTTGAGTTACTTTTTGTGTACAGTGTTAGGCAAGAGTCCAGTGTCATTCTTTTGTGAATATTCAGTATTCCTCACATCATCTGTTGAAAACGTCATCTATTCCCCATTAAATGACCTTGACATTCTTATCAAAATGTATTTGACCGTGTATACGGATGTAAAAGTTGGACCATAAATATGACTGAGGGACAAAGAATTGATGCTTTTGAATTGTGGTGTTGGAGAAGACTCTTGAGAGTCCCTTGGACTGCAAAGAGATCCAACCAGTCCATCCCAAAGGAAATCAACCCTGACTATTCACTGGAAGGACTGATGCTGAAGCTGAAGCTCCAATACTTTGGCTACCTGATGTGAAGAGCCAACTCATTGGAAAAGACCCTGATGCTGGGAAAAATTGAGGGCAGGAAGAGAAGGGGATGACAGAGGATGAGATGGTTGGATGGCATCACCGACTCAATGAACATGAGTCTGAACAAACTCTGGGAGACAGGGAAGGACAGGGAAGCCTGGCATGCTGCAGTCCATGGGGTCGCAAAGAGTTGGACATTACTTAGTGACTGAATGGGGCTTCCCTGCTGGCTTGGATGCTAAAGAGCATGCCTGCAATGCAAGATACCTGGGTTTGATCCCTGGGTTGGGAAGATCCCCTGGAGAAAGGACTGGCAACCCTCTCTAGTATTCTTGCCTGGAGAATCCCATGGATAGAGGAGCCTGCCGGGCTACAGTTCATGGGGCTGCAAAGAGCCTGACACGACTGAGCCATTAACGCTTTCACTTTCAGGGACTGAGCAACATGACGGCTGGTTCCTGGGCTCTCTGTCCTGCTGCATGGTCTGTAAGTTGTCTTTGTGCTAATGTTGCACTATTTTGATCCCTGTAGCTTTATAGTAAGTTTTGAAAACAGGCATTGTTTAAGTCCCTTCAGTTCAGTTCAGTTGCTCAGTCATGTCCGACTCTTTGCCACCCCATGGACTGCAGCCCGCCAGGCTCCTCTGTCCATGGGATTCTCCTGGCAAGAACACTGGAGTGGGTTGCCATTTCCTTCTCCAGGGGATCTTCCCAACCCAGGGATTGAACCCAGGGCTCCCACACTGCAGGTGGATTCTTGACCATCGAGCTCCAGGGAAGCCCTTCTGCAGTCTTGGTGACTTTCGAGCATACACTGTGGCAGTGTTAAGTACAATCCCTGTGCAGCGCCCGACAAGTCCAGAGCTTATTTGTCCTGTACCTGGAAGTGTGTGCTTTTCGGCCACTCTCATCACGTTCTCCAGCTCCCACCTCAGACCTGTGCAACCACCAGTCCGCTCCTTGTGTCTAGGAGTCCAGATGTTTTAGATTCCATGCATAAATGAGGTCAGACAGTGCTCATCTCTCTCCGTCTGATGCATTTCAGTTAGCATAACTCGTCAAACTCCATCCATATCGTTGCATATGACAGCGTCTCCTTCTCTTATGGCTAAATAATATTTACTATGTACACATTTTTATCCATTCATCCACTGGACAGACACGTAGGTTGCTCCCATGTCTTGGCTATTGCAACTAATGCTGCAATAAACATGGGGGGCACAGATATCGTCAGTGTAGCAACTGTTTCCTTTGGATATATAGCAGAAGTGGAACTGCTGGATCACATGGTAGCCCTGTTTTTAATATGGGGGGGAACCTCCACACCATTTTCCATAGTGGCTACACCAATCTGTGTTCCCACCAACAATGTGTAAGGATTCCCTTTTCTCTACATCCTTGCCAGCACTTACCTCCTCTCTTGCTTGTGATAACCATTTTAAGTGTGAGGTGATAGCTCATTATGTTTGATTTGCATTTGTCTGATGATTGGTGACGCTGAGATCTGTCTTTTAATGCAAGCATTTATGGCTATAAATTTCCCCTTTAGCACAGCGCTCGCTGCATCCTGTAAGTTTTTGCATGCCAAGCTTTCATTTTCTCTCATCTTTGAGTATTTTCTCATTTCACTTGTGATTTCTTGTTTTTAATCTACTGGTTGTTTAACTGTATGGTGTTTAATTCCCACAATTCATGAATGTTCCAGTTGACCTTCTGTTATTGATTTCTAACTTCATCCTATCGTGGTCAGAGACGATGGTTTGTATAATGTCTATCTTTTAAAACCTATTGATTCTTAATTTGTGGCCTGACAGATGGTTTATCCTGGAAAACGTCCCATGAGCACTTGAGAAGAACGCGTATACTGTTGTTGGGTGGAGTGTTCTGTATATGTCTGTTGCAACTGGTTAGTTTATTGTTAAGTCCTCTATTTCCTTATGAATCTTCTGTCCAGCTGTTCTATCCGTTATTGAGAGTGAGATAGTGAAGTCTCCAGCTGCTATTGTATAACTGTCTATTTCTTCCTTCAGGTCTGATAGTTTTTGCATCTGACGTTTTATAGTCAGTCAGGAGCATAAGTGTTGATAATTGTTGAATCTTCCTTCCTTATTGAGCTTTTATTAACGTATAATGTCCTTCTTCGGAGAAGGCAATGGCACCCCACTCCAGTGCTCTTGCCTGGAAAATCCCATGGGTGGAGGAGCCTGATAGGCTGCAGTCCATGGCGTTGCAAAGAGTCAGACACGACTGAGCAACTTCCCTTTCACTTTTCACTTTCATGCATTGGAGAAGGAAATGGCAACCCACTCCAGTGTTCTTGCCTGGAGAATCCCAGGGACGGGGGAGCCTGGTGGGCTGCCGTCTATGGGGTCGCACAGAGTCGGACACGACTGAAGCGACTTAGCAGCAGCAGCAATGTCCTTCTTTGTCTCTTGCAGTGTTTGTGGTTTAGGGTTTAGGGACTGACTCTGGCACAGCGACCCCTGCCCTCTTTCGGTTGCTGCTTGCACAGGACACCTTTCTCCATCCTTTTCCATTCTATTAACATTTGTGTCCTTAGGCCTCAAGTGAGTCTCGCATAGACAGCATATAGTCAAATCGTGACTTTCTGTGCATTCTGCCGGTCTCTGTTTTGATTGGAGAGAGTACCATTTACGTGTAAAGCGATTACTGATAAACAGGGACTCGCTTCTGTCATTTTGTTTTCCACCTGACTTGGTGCTTTTTTTTCCACCCATTTCCTGCATCACGGTGTGTGGTTGTTCTTTGTACTGAAACACTTCCATGGCTCCCTCATTTCTGAATGTTGCATTCTCATCTCTGGCTTTGGCAGAACGTCATCCTTGAAGGGATCTCAGTGGGCCGGCTCACGCAGGTCACAGAGAGCAGACTGTGTGCTCTCTGAGTAACACCCAGGGTCTAGGACACTCCACAGAGGGCTCTGCATCCATGGTGGCTTAATGGCCGAATGGACGCGTTGTGTGATCAGGGAGTCTCATAGCACCTAAGTGCACACACCAGCCCCAAAGCTGCAGAGAGTCCAGTGAGCGCACTGCCCCTTCCTATAACAACTGGCAGAATAATGCCTCCCACCAAGGTGTGCACGCCAGTCCCCAGAACCCGTGACTGTGTGACCGTCCGCATCAAAAGCCTTGGCAGATGTGATCTAAGGGAAGGATCAGGAGATCTGGATTATGAGGGTGGGCCCAGTGTTTTCTCCAGGATCTTTCCAAGGGAAAGTGGGAAGTGGGGGGTCGGAGTCAGAAACGGAAGCCGGGGTGAGAAGGGGAGATGACAAAGCCCTGCCAGGGGCTTTGAAGACGACGGACGCGGCCACAAGCCAAGGAACACAGGCGCCTCCAGAAGCCGGAAAAGGCAAAGGAGCGGCTTCTCCCTCGGCGCCTGCAGGAGGAAGGCAGCACTGAAGACACCTTGCTTTGAGGACTTCTGACTGTAAGGTGACACACTTGCGTTGTTCAGGTCACTGCACTTGTGACCACCTGTCACAGCAGCCACGGGAAACCTCTGCGTGAGGAGCACCCTGCAGGTCACCTGACAGGGACGGCGCCGAAGGAAAACCGGAGCCCTGAGGGCCTCGAACACTCTGGGGCGGTGGAGCCGCGGTGTCTCTCGGCTGCATTTCACGTGAGCGCACGGTAACCAGAACTAGGCAGCACTGGGAGCTTCCGCATCCGCTGAGCCTCCGAGCGTGCAAGCTTCCTGCCCCTGGTACGGCCACATCTGTGCTGAATTACTTTTGTGAAAAAAAAAAAAAAAAAAGGCATGTGGGGACTGTGGCATGTTAATAGTAGCTTACAATTGAGATCGTTTCAGTCCATGCGCCACTCTGGAAAAAATGAACTTCAGCAGCACAGGGCCGGCTCTGGGGGATCGTCCATGCACACGGGCTCCCCCAAGCCATCTGCACACGGGCTCCCCCGGGCCATCTGCAGGCGGGCTCCCCCGAGCCGGCCTCGCGAGCTGCTGTTGTCATGTCAAGCGCCTCCCACCGATGGTCGTGTGCAAACTGTTTGCATCTTGTTAGAATCCGATCCGGCTTGGGTTTCTTTCTGCAAAGCCCTTGATGAAGACAAACCGCGTCTGTTTCGTGTCAGCTGCTGTCTCTCTGCTGAAATCTGCTCCTCTGGCTGTGTGTCTCTCCCCATGACGTGGCTGCTCCTATGTGGCTGAGCGCACGCGGATGGCTGCGCCCCGGACTGGGAGGCCAGAGACAGGTGGGGGGCCATGCCCAGTGGGCGAGTGAGGCTTAGGTGCTGAGCAGGAGCTCTGGGGGCGCAGGATGAACAGAGCAGAGAGGATTCACACTGGAATGAGACTCAAGCGGTGTTGCTCCCCTGCCTGCGGTCAAGGCGTGCTTCCCAAGGGCCAAATTCTAAATACCCTACCACCAGTAAAAGGCCTGCTTTGGGGATTAGTAATCAGAAGCTCCCGGCTCTTTAGAATAGGCTTTTTTCATTTCCCAAGGCTTCCCCCTTCCCCCACCCCGCTGGTGCACCCTTAAGAAGAGCATGGGAAGCCTGCTGGCAGCTGGCGTCCAGATGACTCTGCTGGGCTCGCCAGTAGCCCTGAGGGGCGACTATGGGAGGCTCCTACATAAGCACATTCTTTGTGAAGTAGTGAGCCTACCGTCAAGGGAGGCATGCAAAGGTGGGACACCCACACAGAACAGGCAGAGGAAGCACAGGGTTGGTGGGCTGGAGACTCTGGCCACGTTTGGGTGACGTACACGGCCCGGTCCTGGCCTCTTGCCGGCAGGCAGCCTTCTCCATCTGAGCGCCGTCACCCGGCTTCGTGTTGCAAGTGGCTGGTGCAAGCGTGTAACCAGGTCGCCGCAAGCTCAGCATCTTAATTCAGTGTGACTTGAAGCCAGACTCCCCTTCCTGACAAGACTCAGAAAGCACCCAGAGAGCAGTTAACGTTTGTCTTCTCAGCCCAATTCATGCCCTTGTTTTACGACGGCTTGGATAATTTGTGACTGCTCCTTCTGCTCTAAGACAGGAAGGTGTGTGCTCCTCGCGTTGATCACAGGACCCGCACCACGTCTCTAAGCATCACCTCTGAAACCACGTGGTTCTCCACATGAGTCAGGGCCCACGGTTACAAGTTCCAGCTAACTTGATAGCAGATCCCAGAGCCCGGCCACCAGGGTCCTGAGCCCCGGGCTCACACACACGTACAGGAGCCTCCCAGAGTCCAGAAGAGGAAGAGACCGAGGGTCAGAGAGGCCCCGGGGTTTGCTGTGCCCCGTGTAAGGCTGTACGCGGATGGTCTCCGGCTCTCGGTCCGGGTGTACCGGCCTCCTGGGGGGCGTCCCAGAGGCCTCAGCACAGACGGTGGTGCTGCAAGGACCAGCCACAGACGGGACAGGGTCCAGGTGCCCTGGCGGAGCATCCCTGGGACAGACGGGGCTGCCAGCATCCCCTGCAGGCGGTGCCTGCTCTCTGCATCCCGCTGACCTGGTGAGCACGGGATAACCAAGCACACTCTGAGAGGGGGTGGGAGGCGCGGAGCCCAGCTCTGACCTCGGGCCGCCCACTTGGTGGGATACTAGCTAGGAGGCTTTGGGGAGTCCCTGGTGGTCCCCAAGCTCAGTTTCCCCAGGTGTCGCCCACTCTCCAAGGATGCAAAGCTCCCTGGCGGATGTGAGCCGTCAGTGGCGAAGCCAGCACCGTCCCTGCCTTATGCCCGGCAGGTGTAACCACTATCCAGGGGCCGGAGGGGCAGTGGGCTAGGCCTTCGGTGGCCAGCCTCAGCCAGCACGGGCATAAGGCTGCCCAGGTTACAGCCGCCTGGCAGACTCTCTGAATGAAGCGGGGGGACCCCAGGGGATGGAAAGGAGGCTCCCCATCCCCCTCCCCTCCCCATCCTCTCCTTCCTCCCCCTCCTCCCCGGCCTCCCAGCCCTGGGCCCTGGCGGCCTTGCTGGAGCCTTAGGCACAGACCCTGACTTTCTCAAGCCCAGACCAACAGCACAGCCCTCTGCCTAAGCCCAGACCCCCGTCACGTGTGGAGCCACGATGCTGCTGCGCCCAGTCCAGGTCAGCACTGCCCAGAGGCCCAGCCCTCCCAGACACCTCCTCCTCCACACCGGTCCTCATGCACAGCCCCGGGCCGCGATCAGCCTCCGCTGTGGCCTGCTTGGTGCTGTGAGCGATCCCTTGCTCCAGGAAAACTGGGGTCCCCTGAGAGCAAGTCCAGAGCACCCCCACCTTCCTTCCTCCCAGGGGTCCCGCAAGGCCTCTGCACAGGTCAGAGGTCACTGGGATCTCCGCGTGGTCCTGTGGGAACCTTCCCATCCCTGAGCTCTGTGGCTAGTCAGAGCCTCTCTCCCGAGACATTTGGGAATTGGGGCATGGTGTGAATCCCCCAGGACCGCTGGAGTCCTGATCTGAGGCCAACCTGTGACTCAGCACCCAACCCCATGACCCAGGCCACACTTGGGGGAACCTTGGGTTAGATACAAACAGGGAACTTTCCACGCTGACTCAGAGGTCAAAGGGGAGAGGCTCTGCAAGGCCTCGGAGGGAGAGGGCAGCCCAGCTAGCGCTGAGGACTGAGGAGAGATGCCCCGAATCGCCAGGACTGCGTGTGAGCCCTGCAGACCCCTCCTGAGGCTCCCCTCCCTGGAGGTGAGGTGGCTTTTGGAGGCGGTCACAGGTGCCAGCAGGCTGAGTGCCCAGAAGTGGCCGCCGCAGGCTGGTCCTCCAGCCCTGGCCAGTGTCTCTGGGCAGCCCTTCGGCTGCAGACGCCCCATCCCCTGCCGTCCACCTCCGGGGCCTCAGCCCGCCGGCAGCGGCAGGGGCGTGCGGCTCTGACTGTGACCTGAGGTGCGGGCCATAGGAGCCGGATGGGCAGATTCTGGGGAGCCACCAGCACCCTCCCCGGTGTGAACACTGCAACCTGAGCGGAAGTCCTGTGTCCAAGGGCGGGAGGGGCTGAGCAGGAGCGGGGGCCCACATCCCAGGAGTGGGGAGCCCTCGCAGCTGAGGGAGACGAAGGCAGAGCCACAGCCTGAGTCCAGGGCACAGGGCACCCAGGTGGGCGAGGGGCCAGGGAGCAGCCAGCAGCTCAGCCCCTCTCACCTCCCTCCACACCCCCGTCCCCGCCCCCACAAGGCTCCACCCCAGGCCACCCCCGGGAATATAAACGCACCAGGGAAATGATGCAACAAGGGAGCACCCCCTCGCCGGGCAACCAGAACCAGCAGGCGGCTTCGGGAACACCATCCACGAGCCGGGAGGGCCCCGGGCACCCGGAGCAGGAATCTGACCGGAGGGAGGCCTCGGCCAGGAGCTCAGGGAACACACTCCTGAGACGGGAGGCCAGGTCGAGATAGGCAGCAAAGACACCAGGAAAGGCCAGAGTAGAGTGGAAACCGGAGGGGGGAAGGCTCAGAGACAGGAACGAGACACACAGGGGTCAGGGTGGAGAACTGGGCCAGAGCCAGAGGCGGGATGCCCCGAATCGCCAGGGACGCAAAGGGGAGCGCGTTTCAAGAGTCAGAGAAGGAGAATGCCTTCATCGCGCGGGAAGAGGAACGGCCTCGGGTTGGAAGGGTAAACAGGCACACATGCACATCACCAGGAGATCGGGGGCATCAGAGAGAAAGATAAAACTCTACACGGTTGCAGCAAAGCTGTTAACCTCTGAGACAGCTGCTGTCAGATGATCCAGTGGCCCGGCGAAACTCTGCGAACCAGTGTTTTCAGAGATCTGAAAGAAAGTAAATCAACCTAAAATTTCAAACCGGCAACCAAATGTGAGGTGGGGAGCCTGCGGGTGACCCCAATGTCTCCTTGAAAACAGCGTCCCAGAAACGCTGAAGAAGAGGGGGAGGAACGCAGGTGGACTGCAGGCCCCCAGGTGTGCACACGGGCCCTGAAGCCAGAGGCCCACTGAGACGGGTGCGGCCGCGAGCCTGGGCAGAGCTGAGGAGGCCACAGTGGGCAGGCTGGGGGCGTCCAGGCGGAGGGGCCTGAAGGGAAACTGCTGCGACAGAGGCAGTGAGGGACGTCAGAAACTTCCAGAAGGATGTTTCCCTTGCTAGGACTCCTACAAATTGAATCAAAGCCACACGAAACGTCCTCTGAGTCCTGCCAGCGGGAAAATGGGACGGCAAGGATGGCCACGGCCTTGGTGGGGGCGGGGGGTCCGGGGACCCTGCACATGGGGCCTGAGGTTTGATCCTGCTCTGGGGGAGCAGGGGGCGGGGCTTGGCAGAAAATGTTAAAGGTCTTTGTAGGTTGAATTCCCTTTGCCCCATAAATTCCAGTTTTAGGAATTTCTTGTAAGCAAACCACGCGAGAATTGGGCAGAGATCGTGTCTAAGAGTGTCCTCCGTCTCCAGCTCCTGGTGGGCAGCTATCAGAAACGGGCTCTGCAGCGGGTGGCCAGCGGCAGATGCCACTCGGGCACCAACAGGGCAGTGTTGTGGGCACCGTGGCACAGAAGGGCCCCCGGGCACCACGCTGGGGAAATGGCGCATGCAATCCGATCACGCTTTCATGTGTGTTCATCTGGATGTAGGGAGCACAGCAAGGCCAGGAGGGCAATGTGCCAGGGGCCACGGCAGCAGGACTGGGAGGTGCCAAGATCAGGGCAGCATCAGCTCACGTGTCTCTGTATCCTCTGCCTTGTTTAAAACAAGCAAACGTTGCTTTTGTAAGATGGAAAGAAGTTCTTCCTATTAAAAATCAAAACCACTATGAGGTACCATTTCACACCAGTCAGAATGGCTGTGATCCAAAAGTCTACAAGCAATAAATGCTGGAGAGGGTGTGGAGAAAAGGGAACCCTCTTACACTGTTGGTGGGAATGCAAACTAGTACAGCCACTATGGAGAACAGTGTGGAGATTCCTTAAAAAACTGGAAATAGAACTGCCTTATGATCCAGCAATCCCACTGCTGGGCATACACACTGAGGAAACCAGAAGGGAAAGAGACACGTGTACCCCAGTGTTCATCGCAGCACTGTTTATAATAGCCAGGACATGGAAGCAACCTAGATGTCCATCATCAGATGAATGGATAAGAAAGCTGTGGTACATATACACAATGGAGTATTACTCAGCCATTAAAAGAATACATTTGAATCAGTTCTAATGAGGTGGATGAAACTGGAGCCTATTATACAGAGTGAAGTAAGACAGAAAGAAAAACACCAATACAGTATACTAACGCATATATATGGAATTTAGAAAGATGATAATGATAACCCTGTGTACGAGACAGCAAAAGAGACAGTGATGTATAGAACAGTCTTATGGACTCTGTGGGAGAGGGAGAGGGTGGGATGATTTGGGAGAATGGCATTGAAACATGTAAAATATCATGTATGAAACAAGTCGCCAGTCCAGGTTCGATGCATGATACTGGATGCTTGGGGCTGGTGCACTGGGACGACCCAGAGGGATGGTATGGAGAGGGAGGTGGGAGAGGAGGGAGGAGGGTTCAGGATGGGGAACACATGTATACCTGTGGCGGATTCATTTTGATATATGGCAAAACCAATACAATATTGTAAAGTTGAAAAATAAATTAAATTTTTAAAAAAATAAAAACTTCTTTAGCAGCCTGGAGGGCGTCCTTGGCAATTTTGGCAGAGGCCTTGGCCAGATCATACTCCAAATCACTCAAGTCTGGACTCCTGGCCAGAAATTAACCCCTACACGGGTCCAGAAGTGACCCTGAGCCGTCATCACCATCACCCAAGAGCGGGGAACTGGAGTCAGGAGAACAAGACCCTCCCAACAGCCACATAAACTCAAGGACAAAGCTAAGTGTCAGCGTCCTCACTCCCAGGGAGACAAAGCCATATTATTAGGCAAAGGAGTTTGGGGGTGACCCTCTAGCTCTCCTCAGTCGTGTCCAACTCTTTGTGACCCCATGGACTGCAGCACGCCAGGCCTCTCTGTCCATCACCAACTCCCGGAGTTTACTCAACCTCATGTCCATAGAGTCAGTGATGCCATCCAACCATCTCATCCTCTGTCTTCAATCCATCCTGCCTTCAGTTTTTCCCAGCATCAGGATCTTTTCCAATGAGTCAGCTCTTCACATTAGATGGCCAAAGTATTGGAGCTTCAGCTTCAGCATCGGTCCTTCCAATCAATATTCAGGACTGATTTCCTTTAGGATTGACTGGTTTAATCTCCTTGCAGTCCGAAGGACTCTGAAAAGCATCAATTCTTCGGCTGTCAGCTTTCTTTATAGTCCCAACTCTCACATCCATACATGACTACTGGAAAAATAATAGCTCTGACTCTCCGAACCTTTGTCGGCAAAGTGAAGTCTCTGTGAATTCAGAGACTTGCATCCAAAAACTCAACCCCAAGCATCTGTTGAGCCTCCGGGCCCGGTGCGGGGAAGTCGGCTGGAGGGAGGGCAGAGACAGGAGAGCATCTTTGGGTCCTGCCCCTCCCCTAGAAGCCGGATCACAGAGGCTGGACCAGTCAGGTGGCTCCACGGGAGTCAGGCTCCTCTCGCTGGACCATCTTCAAAGAACCAGCTTTCCTATGCAGCAGTGAGGCCTTCAGAGACTGCTTACCCCACACCCCCTTTTCTGGTGGGGGAGATGAGGGCTGAGTGTACACCTGCTTCCCCGGCCCATGGGGCCCTTCTGTGCCATCAGCAAGAGCTGAAACGCTGCCCCGGGGGACCAGAACCAAGTCTCTTCAGCTACCCAGCAGTAGGGCCTCACTGGAGGACAGCCAGGGCCCCCATGAATAAGGAGAACTCAGGAGTCAGGCGGGTCTGGAGAACATCTCCCCAGGATCCGACGGGGTTAGGGTGGGGTCCTATCTGTCCATCCTCCTGCAGGGGCTAGGGCTCCGGCTCAGGCCTGTGGCTCTGGGTTAATTGCCTAAGAGAGCGATGCCACCCTGCCTGGCCCCACAAAGGGTCAGAGAGGCCTGGGAAGTCATGGGGACGAAAGCCCGCCTGCCCAGCTCCGCCAGCATGCTTGTGTGTCCCAGCCGCAGTGGGGCCACAGCCCCGCTATCCTGGCACTGTCCTCAAGGGCTGTGCTCTCCCCTCGGGGCAGGAGCCTCAGCCAGGCTCCCTCCCGACAGACAAGGACGTGAGCCTGAGGGGCACGCAGGCCCCTGGGTAGCACAGCGCCAGCTGGGGGATCTCAGGGTGAAGCCCTGCCAGAACTGTGCAAGCCCCATTCCCTCGGGCTGTCCCTGCAGCTGGGGGCGCCCTGGGGACCCCGACACCCCAGGGTCCCCAAGGAGAGCCCAGGATCTGCCGCTGGATGCGCCCCTCCAAGGGCAGCTTGGAAGGTGGTCCTGGCATCCGTCCTGGGGAGCAGGCTGTCTGCAGGGGCTTCCAACCACACTTAAGGAATCGCAGGTGAAATAACTCATGATTTTTAGATGCCAACTAGCAAGTGCGTGAAGACCCCCTGGAGGAGCTGCTAGGAAGTGTGCGGGGGGGGGGGCAGACTGTGACCTTACAGGCCCCTCCCACTGTCCCGGGGGCGCCCTGCTCCGGGTGTGCATGTGGGAGGGTGGGCTTCGTCATTGAAAGGCTGCCTGAGCCCCAGACACTTGTGTGTCTTGTGGACGCTTCTGGAAAATAAGCATTACGCTGCCCCCTCCTCAGGGGCACCCTGGGGGGCCCCTTCGAGGCCCCTGTCTCGTGCCCATTCACCCGGGGTCCATCCTGGTACACCCAGGCCCCCCAGCTATGGCGGTGGGATCACCTATGTCTGCAGAGCGGCCACTGAAGAAAATAGGCTGCTTCCTCCAACGTGTGTGTTTGAGGCGGGGGCCTGGGGGTCTTCCCTGGGTTCCCTCACCCCTCCATTCATTTATTTGCTCATTCACTCCCTCGCGCTTCCTGAGGCCCGTCTGCAGCTGGCCCGGGGCCGAATGCGCTTCTGCAGAATGCGGCAGGTGGCAGGTGCCCCAGCAGTGCCCAGAGACGACAGACTGAGCACGGGGGCTCATTTAAACAACACTGGCGCGTGGCTGCATGAGGAGTAGGTGGTGCCTGGTCAGATAGGGAGACATGACCGAGGGGCCCGCACCTGCCTGGGACTCCGGGCGCAACTCAGCGCCCAGCAAGGGGGCTCCTCGGAGGAAAGAGGAGCACCAAGGCTCTTGGCTGCATGGGAGGCTGGCCTGGCAGAGAGGACTTGAAGGGCCTCAAGCACTGGCCGCCCAACAAATGTGGCTGATTTCCGAGGCCGACAAAACGCTGTTTTCCCCAAAACCAAGCCCATTTGGAGCTCAGATGTACCCGGAAATCACGCTGCTGTCCCTGCCAGTAGCGAGGCCCTGCTGAGCCTGACTGCCCACCACAGGGGCTGGGTTTGAGGGCAGCAGAGGCCACGAGCCACTCCGAGGTCCTCCCCGCCACCAAGGCTGGACGTCCATCACACGCTAAATGAAGCATCGGAGAACGGGACCGCAGCGACCAGCTGTCGTCCAGCCCCAACGTCTGGTGGACAGGAGGGGAGGCCCGCGACCACGGTCCCCGGGGTGGGACGCAGGGCTGAGCCCGGGAGAAGCTGCCTCCATCTCTCCTGTGAGGCCACTCCCCGAGCTGGTCTGTCTGTGTGAGCTTGGAGCTTCAGCGTAATTGGAAATTGATTTTCTTTTACTCTGTGGCCCTTAGATTTCAAAAGTTCTCTTTTCAGAGGCTGGCTGGAGCACCCCACGTCCTGCCAGTCCCCACGCCCAGCTGGCACACAGGGTGTCCTTGCCAGCACTGAGCTAATTGGGTTCCCGGACCCCAAGTCCACCGTGAACCCTCATCATGGAAGATCTCCCCGCCTGGCCCCTCTGCTTTCCGAAGAGAGACAGTGCCTCCTGTACAGCAGGGGTGGCCTGGACCAGGGGGAGTCTGGGGGAGAACAGATGCGTGTCCACGTGTGGCTGAGCTGCTCTGCAGTGCCCCTGCCACGACGTTGGTGGTCGGCTGTACTCCAGTACAAAATAAAAAGATGGCTTTTATAAAAAAGAGAAGAGATGGTGATCACTCGGCAGGAATCTGCAGGGCAGCCCCACCCAGTCCACACCCGCGTGTCCAGCTTAAGAGCTCTGGCCGGCGCCCAGCGCGGTGGTGGGCAGGGAGCTGGCGGCCTCCGCGGCCACGGCCCCGTGAGTGGCTGGGTGCTGCGTCTCGGTCCACCCTCCCTCCCTGCACCCCAGCCACATGCTCAGTGCTCTCCGGACGGCCTCGCACCTGCCACCTGCCACCTCCACCAGACCCGACTCTGAGCCCTCTCCCCCAACCTGGTGAGGTCCCTCTGTCCTCCCAGCCTGGCTGACACCAGCCGCAGGGGGACAGATCACAGAGACACTGCCCCATCCCCGGAGGCAGGGACACCCCTGTTTTCAAGGGGGAAGTGGGCTCAGAGAGGCTGAGTGACTCTGGCAGGTTTGCCCAGCTGGTGGGCAGGGAGAGCTTCCAGAGGCTTTGCTGATCACCTCAACGGGACGTGCGTGTCCAGCCACAGCCCAGCTCTGAACCCCCAAACTGCCCAGCACCCCAAGAGCACGTGCCCCGCCTCCCGTGCTCCGGGCTCACTGGGGCCAGGCTGCAGGGGTGTGCCTCTGGGGACACGGGCTACGGGTTGACCTCCCCTCCCGAGCTGCCCTGCGCCAGCCCTGCCACCCCGCGGTCCCCTCCCACCAGCTCACAGCAAAGCCAGGCTCCCCGGCGAGCCGGCCTGCGGTCGGAACAGGATGGCTGGAGCCGCTCCCAAGGCTCCGGGTCTCGTCAGGCGGTAACCAGAGCAGACGCGGCTCGCCCGCGGGGCTGAGTGCAAGTCCTGGGCCGGGGAGCCAGAGACGGGGGCGGCCGTGCTGCCGGGGGCCCTGGTGGGCCGCGCTGAGGGCTCTGCCACCCCTCTGTCAGAACCAGCAAGAACACCAGGCCCCCTTTGCACCCCTGCCCCCTAAGGTCCCCAAGGCCGCCGGCTTGGGCCTCCCGCCTCCTGGGAAGCAGGGAGAGAGGGGCCCGGCCCTCCTGCTGGTGGCCTCTGTCATGCAGCGACGGGGCAGAGGGGCGGCAGCTGGGGTCCCCCGGGTTCTGCCTGTGTGCCTGGTCGGGGGTCCCCGCCTCGAGGGAACCTCAGTGCCCTGCCATATTCCCCGTCTACCCTACGCCTCCACACGGCTGTCAGGACACCCTGGGGCAGGCGGGCAGCCCCCTCCTCACCTTCCCGACCACACACAGATGTCTGGGGGGCTGGGAGCTTTTGGGGAGCCGGGTAGGCGGCCCCCTGAGCCGCAGCATCTGGGCCGCGCCTGCAGGACCTGGGTGCAGCCCACAGCCTGGCTTCGCTATTTCGCGTCTGCGGGCTCGGCTTGGCCGGAGCACAAAGGAGACTTTCTCACTGTGCCCTGGCTCCTGCTCTGTTCTTCCCTCCACCCTGCGGCTTGGATGGCCCAAGACACGCGTGGCTCCAGGGCGGCCGTCACCCGGCTCCCCTGCCCGGCCGAGCCATGGAGGGTGTGGGGACCGGGGTAGCTCGGGCCCCCCCAGGGTTTGGAGAAAAGGCCCTGCCAGCAGCTCCTCTCACCCCAGCCCCTGCCCTCCTTCCCTGAGCACTGAGTGCTGCTGGAAACCGGCTCCATCTGAGGCTCCTAAGGGCTTATTCCCCAACCAGGACCCCCACAGGCACTGGGACCCTCTCCTCCAAGACACACCACCCTTTGCAAGAGCCAGCAGCGCTGACCCCAGGCCTGCAGACATGCCCACAGGCACTGACCACTGCTGGCAGCCCAGACCTCGGACCAGCCTGACCCCCTCTGAGCTCCTGCAGCCCCTCTCGCGGCTGCCCGAATCCAGAGCCCTCCCCACCCTGAGCCAGACACACTCTGGATCCTGCACCCCAGCCCCACAGGGAGGTCAGCCGCTGCCAGGTCAGCCAGGCTCCCCCCACCCGCATGCCCCGGCACGTCCCGCTGGGCAGACACGGCCCTCCTGGCTGCCACGGCCCTTGGAGGATCTCCAGGCCCTTCTGCCCGAACTCGGGCCTCCCGCAGCTGAAAACAAGCATCTCCAAAAACCGTACCCCACATGGCTGACAGCCCCCTCTGCCCTCCCCTGGGCCTGCAGAGAAGAGCAAACTCAGACACGTCCGGTCCTCAGTGGGGAAGGCCCGGGGGAGACCTCGGCCTGAGGGGACGTGGGTCTGCGTGAAAGATGCTCCTCCTGTCTGGGGGGTGAAGCTGCTTCCTCCCTTGGCTTCCCCAAGGCCACAGGGTGCTGGGGGCCCTAGGCGTCCCTCATGGACGCTGGACCTCCTACCGGTAGCTTCTGCCCACCAGACCAGCCAGGAGTGCAGGGCAGAGCCCTGGGGGTCAGCCGTCTCTTCCCTGGGTGGCCCACAGAGCCCCCAGGGGCTGCAGGAGGCGGACTGGGCGGACCGGACTCCCAGGGCAGAGGGCAGGCCTGGGAAGGAAGGAAAGGGAGGTGGTGACTCTGCTCCTACCAAGGCGTCCTAATTGGCAGGGGGTCTGGGGAGAACAGGGGGCCACAGCTGCCCGCTTGCCCAGCATGGCCCGACCCCAGGGGCCCTGAGAAGGGGAGGAGGAGGGGCGTCACAGGGCCAGAAACCCTCCCCAAGCCCCACACACATTCGCACACATGCACACCCAGGCGTGCACAGGCATATACACACACACACGCCACACAAGCGTGCTTCAAGCCGCAGGGACCCAGCTCAGAGTGGCCAGAGGACAGGAAGTGATAGAGACTGTGGAGAGCTGAAAATAAAGCGTTAAAGTCACCTGGAGGCCGAGTCACCAGCAAGACCCCAGAGCTCTGGCCCCTGCCCACGCCATCTAGCAGGCAGGACGGGGGCTCCAAAGGCATGGGGTAGGGGGTAGAGGGGACCCTCTGGCTCTCAGCCCTGAGTCTGGCCCCTGGGGGCCGACAGCGGACCCCGCAGACTCCAAATGACACGACAGGCCCTGAACCACAGGCTGTCCCTGGGCTCCCCCGACCAGCTCCTCTCTGCTCTCGGGCTCTAGGGTCCCCTCCTGCGGGTGCTGGGTACTCATCTGGCAGAAGACCCCCAGAGGACCCCCACTGCTTCCCCAGGGACCCCTCCATCAACTCCCAGAGCCCTCCCCCAGCTGGGCCTGGGGGCGGCTTCCTCAGTGGGAACCCAGGGCAGCCAGCTATGCCCGGGACACCTGTGGGCATGGGGCAGGGGGCGGAGGGCAGGCTCCAGGGCTCATCCCCGGTGTCCTGGGCTCCTCTCCAGGGCCCCACCCCCAGGGCCCGGGCCCGCCGGCTCCCCCCTGGCCCTGGACCGGGGCCCAGCCACTGTATAGGCTGAGCCACCCGGCTTTGGGCATTGTCTCTGGCTGCAAGGCCAGGGCAGTGAGCCAAGGCTCCTCGCGCCTGTGCTGGTAAGGGCCTGGACACAGGGCTGGAGAGGACACAGCTCCTCTCAGCAGAGTGAAGGGGACACAGCCGCCTTTTCCGAGCTGCGAGCCTTGCTGACCTGGCCGCTCCCCTCGGGACAGACTGAGGCCTCTGCAGAAGCCCCCGGGGTCGTCTCCACCAGCGGGGACAGGCTCCGGAGGCCCTGAGCCGCAGCTGGCCAGGGACATGGCTCGTGGCAGCCCCACCCCCACCAGGGGCCCAGCGCAGCTCACCCTGACCCCAGCCGGACCAGCTGTGTCCCGCAGGGGCTCTGGGGATGTGACAGAGGAGGGAGTGTCCCCTCCCTCGACCAGACTCCCTGGAGTTTGGGGGGTGGGAGCAGCGAGGCCAGGGTCTGAGCTCGAGCTCCCAGAATAGCCGGGGCGCGGCCGTCAGCAGAGACCAAGCAGCTGACTTCACGCCACAGGCATCCCGGGAAGGGCCAGCTGTCTGCGGCCGCACCTGCAGGGCTGGAGCCGGAACACGGCCCTCAGCGTCGGCCCTCACAGCAGGGGCAGCGGCCACGCAGAGACCAGCCCTGCTCCAGGTCCCAGGAAGGGCCTCTGGTGCCTGTGGGGCTGACTCAGACCAGGGAGGGCCCTGGAGGAAGTGCTGCTCCGGCAGAAAGCAGGAGGCGACAGGGTGAACACGTGCCGGGGACGGCGCCCCGACAGCAGGGTGGTGGTGCAAAGGCCCTGCGGCCACCTCCTGCTGGACGGCAGATGGGTCTGCATGGACACCGCTGAGGAGCGGGCAAGGCAGGGCCCAGAGCACGTGGGGGATTTTTTGCACCATTTTTTTTAATGGTAAACCTTCTGGGGCAGTTGCCGAGGGTCTGTCATGGCCAGGACGCGCCTCTAAGACAAAGCAGGCATGCGTGCTGAGGGCCTGGCCTGGGTAGAGCAGGAGGGCTGAGCCCAGACACAGACGCAGAGCTTTCTGGGACGGAGCAGGTGACGTGAGCCCGGAGTCCTGTCTGACCAGGGAGCTGGCCGGGGTCCCCCAGGGCTGCCAAGGGCCCTGCTGGCCTGGACCTCTGGGGCTGGCCTCTGCCAGTCTGTGCTGGTTTCCTGCTGAGGCTGTCCATACTTCTCTGGGCTTTCACCGAGTGCTGGCCACAGAACCTTCTGGAACATGGTACAGCAGACCCCACTGCAGGAATAAAAGGGTCTTCTCTGCTTCTTGCCACCAGGGACACTGACCTAGGGGCAGCCCCAGGGTTCTGGGCAGGCCAGGCTCCCAGGACCGGGTGAGGACAGGGACTGGAACTGAGGGGTCCCCTGGCTGGTAACCCCGATGATTTCCTGCAGACTGCTGTGTGCAGAGGGGCAGGGAGGGCCTGGGGCAGGAGACAGGGGGGCTCTGTGCTCCACACCCAGGCAGTGGGTGGGCCCTCTTCAGGCCTTTGAAGTCCTGGGCTCATCCACCCTGAGGCCTGAGGTGGCACAGGTCCCAAGCAGAACTCCTGCCCCTGGGGAGAGCAGCGGGGGCGGGAGATGAAAGAATCAGGAAGAGGGGGGTTCAGGTGGTGGGGCTGGGGGAAGGGGGGAGGGCTGTAGAGTCCCCAGTGCTGGCCCCAGCTCACAAACCCCAGGGCACCGGACTCTGAGGCTTCCTCGTGGAAGGACCCTTGCTCTCTTGACCCAGGGGGCTGGGCCCAGGGTCCTGGGAACTAGAATCGAACGGGCCATAACCCGGTCTGGGAAGCCTGCTCCAGGAAGCCTCTAGGGCTGGCTCCAGGCCGGAGTCACACACCATAGCCCTGCTCCCACACCGGCTCTGATCAGACCAAGGCCAGGCCTCTGGCTGCAGACACTGTGGCCCCTGGAGCAGGCTTGGGGCCGCCACTCGGAGGCCCCGCTGCACCCTGGATGCTGGGGGCCCGCTGGCCCAGCCTGCCCTGCCCTGCCCTGTCCTCCTCATGGTCAGGACCTCCTCTGGGCCTGAGGCTCCTGGCCGACCGTGAAGCTTCAGCCGGCATCCAGAGGTGACCAGGCCCCAGAAACAAGACGTGGAAGACGCACACACAGCCCAGCAAGCCCGGGCTTGGCCATCTGTGCGGAGCAGCCATGTGCCCCCGCCCAGGACCAGGCCCAGAGGAGGAGGAGGAGATGAGGCCCGGCTCCGGGGGTCCTGATGCCCGCTGGGCAGTGGGGTCTGGACACCGAGGCCCGGCTGCATTCCTGAGGGATGACGCAGCCACCTGGTTGTCACAGGCGGGCCCTGGGGAAGCCCACCGTGGGCCTCTTGGCCATGACAAGGGCATTCACGAGGCACACCTGCCCTCGGACACTCACAGGCCCTGCACGGGCCCCGGCAGGCCTAGAGTGGGGAGTCGGAGCCCCAGGGGAGGAGGTCCTGGGCGCCTAGACGGTGGGCAGTGAGGAGGGTCTGGTGGTGGCTGTCAGGGTCAGGAGCGTCCAGCCCCAGGCCTGGCTCGGTGGCCTCAGGCTATGACTGTATCTCCCCCCAGGGACCCCAAGACCCCTGAGATTCCCTGCTTTCTAGGCATATCCTTGTCGATTTTCAGCCCTGCCCCTGAGAGGAAGCCTCTGTCACTTTAAAGGGAGACGCAATTCCTACTGCTTCCCAGGCTGATTTAAATCAGGTTTATTGTACTATTCAAACTCATTTAAATGTAAAATGATATTTGCAAACCAAACGTGAACGACCGCAGGGGTGATGCTGCTGGGCTGAGCTCGCTTTCCTGGACCTTGGGAATCCTGTGCTCTCTCTGCCTTGGAAGGAAGACTCGGTTTCCCCACTCTTCGTGAGCCCGGAGAAGCCGCAGAGCACCCCCCAGCCCAGGACAGGGGGGCAGACGGAGGGGCCCGCGCCTGCCTCCTGGGCACCTGGGCCGCGGCTGTGGACACAGCCCGTCTCCTCCGTGCGGCAACGCCTGGGCCCCGCATTTCTGATTCCACCCTAACGGCCATCTGGTGCTTCCCAGTCCCCGGCGCTCTGGAGCAAGGCCAGCATGACCACTAATGCCGCGTGTCCTGGTGCCACTACCTACGCCTCGACGGCTCGGGGGTGCACGGGGGTGGGGGCGGACTCCACGCTGTTAGAACGCCTCCCAGAGCGGCTCCCCCAAGTTTGCACTCAGGGTCTGCAGGTTCCCCTCCTCCCACCGCCGGCCTCGTCTGTGGGGCCTCTTTGCCCACCCGCCACTGCGTCTGGGTTCACTGTGGCTCACACACACCTCCCTGTTTGCTATGAGACCAGGCACGTTTCTGTGAGGCTCATGGCCGTTTGGCGTCCTCTCTGTGAACTGCCGGCCAGGGCTCTGCCTGCTTTTCTGGCCTGTCGCCTGCTGTTTTGTGATTGCTTGGAGAGCGCTCTTTACATATTCTGGACCCAAAGCCTCCTCCGTTCTATATGCTACTAACGCCTTCTTCCATCCGGTGCCTTGTCTTCTTCAGGATCTGGGGACACTTCCTTCCCTTTTCACTCAATCAGTGCTGCTCAGACGTTTGAGGTCTGGTGCCAAGTGGGAGGGCACGGTGCTGCCCCCCAGGACACCGCCAAGCGGAGGTGATGCCGGACAGAGCTGAGCCTGGTGCAGCGGGGAGGGGTCGCCTGCAGGGGTGGGCCTTGAGGAGGGAGAGCATCACATAGACAAGGGGGCCAGATTTTTACCCGCGAGCGGCTGGCGAGCGGTGTGCCCTCTGGAGGGCCTTGGAGCTGCAGCTCCCATGTGGCCTGGCTTCTGCGCAAGAGTGAGAAGACATGGCTGGCTGTCTGTGTGACTTGTCCACAGGGTACGGCCAGGGCTCAGAAGCGAACATCCTTTGGGGAAGCACCCTCTGGATGCCAGGTCCTCGGCTTCCCCCCGCCCCAGCTCCAGGAAGCTGACCCAGCTTGCAGCCAACCCGGGGGGGACAGCGAAGCCAGGAGAGGTAGGGGGCCAGTTTCAGGTGCAGAGGGGTGATGCTGGGCACCCGAGAGCTCAACCAGCCACTCACACAGCAGGCGAATGGAGTCCTCTCTGCATCCGGGGCAGGGGTCCTGGACACACACGGTCCAGCCCACTCTGCTCACAGGAGTGCAGACGGCCTCATGCCTCACGATTGCAGTGTCTCAATTACCACGCCAGGCACCAGAGCTGCAGGGTACAAGGCCACCTCCTTGCCACCTCTCCCGGGGTGCTCAGCCCTCCTCAAAGGCCAGAGCACAGGCTCTCCACCATGACAGCCTTGCACCACGTCAGCTCACCCCAAAATCCCGAGCGCCACCCAGTCCCGCCTCCCAGCCCTGGCCCCTGACAACCACGGCTCTTCCTACTCTCTCCACAGTTGTGCCTTTTCAGAATGCCATCGAGATGGAAAAAGCCCACAGGGAGCCTTTCCAAACTGGCTTCTCCTCTCACTCAGGCACATGCATTCAGGCCTCCTCCGTGTCTTTTCACAGCTTGAAGGCTCATTTCTTTTTAGTGCTGAGTAATATTCCACTGTCTGGATGTGTCATGGTTCATTTATCCAGCACTGAAGGACATCTTGGTTGCTTCCAGTCTTGGCAATTATGAATAAAGCTGCTATAAACATCTATGTGCAGAGACAGCTCATTTTTTAAACGGGCAAAAGACTCAAAAAGGCACTCAGAGAACAGCAAATAAACACGTGGAGAAAAGTGCTCCATATCCTTAGTCATCATGGAAATGCAAATTTAAACCCCGATGATCGCCAGAATGGCTCAGACGAAAAGGTTCTCATGAATGCTGAGCAAGGGGAGTGCTCATATGCTTTCCCTGAAGTGTGAATTGGTACTGTAGTTTAGAAAGCCGGTAGATGGTATTTTCCAAAGTTGGAAATGCTGCGTCCCTGTGATTCCTTTCCCAGAAATGCTTGCATATGTTAACAAAAGGACACTGGCACGGAGGCACAGCAAGGGCATTCATCATGGCCCTGAACTCTCAACATAATCGTCCACTGACAACACTGCAGAGAAACACTTTCAAACAATTCTATAGTCATCCAGGGGGACAGCAGTGAAGAAAGGATAGACCTCTGCCTGTCGTAACCTGGAGGAACTTCACAAATACAATTGGAGCAAAAGAACCACACACGAAAGAGCTGGCACTGTATGAATTCGTTTAGGTAAAACACAAACCCAGACAAAACCCACTGATGGTGACGGAAGTCAGAGAGTGGTAGCCTTTGGCGGGGGAGGATAAGGGAGGGGCACCGAGGGCTGGTGGGAGTCTGTTCGGTGCCTTCGTCTGGGCGTGGTTCCGTGGGTGTGCTCGCTTCTCAAATGCGTCAGGCTGCAAGTTGATAATCTGTGACCTTGTCTGCATACATGTTATTCTTCAGGGAAAAGCTCACTAAAATACCCTGCCCATGAAAACGTATGCGCAGCGTCTGAAGTTCAGGGATAATTTGCTCGCCCCAGACGCCGCTGCAGTCCACAGCAAAGACGGCAACTGCTGAGCCCACAAACCAGCAGCCAGCAGAGACGGCGGCTCCAGGCCCGCCGGAGCAGCCCGCCCGCCCAGGAGCTGCGAGTCTGCGTGCTGCACTCAGGCGTGTCTTCACCAGTCCTCGGAGACAAGGGAGAGGAAGGGCTTGGGAGGCTTCTCACGTGCCGTTCTTGCTTCGCCACTCAGTCGCTCCCTGCCAGGAGGTCAGCTCTGCAACGCAAACCTTGCCGTCCAAGGGTGAAGCTGTCTTTCGGCTCCACGCTCTGATGAACCTGAGCGGGGAATCACTGCTCAAGATCAGAGCGTCCTCCGTGCAGCCCACAGCCAATTCTAGGAGACCCGGTGCTGGACGGGCCCAGGGGCCAGCCCCAAATGGGGTGAGTGGGGGCCTGAGGGCACCTGAGCCAAAGCAGAGCGGCCGGCCGAGGGGGCAGAGGTGCGGGTAGGGGCATAGACGGGCACAGCGCGGCCAGGCTGCCCTGGGGGCCACGTCCTTCACGCCTCTCACCCCCACCACTGGCCAGGCAGCCAAGAGGCCACCAGCAGCCTGCCGGTCACCGCGCGGCCCTCCTCACGGCCAGCCCCTACCTGCACCAGGAAAGGGAGGCCCCCTGGCTGCGCCTGGCTTCCTCCCGGTCTCTCAGCTCAGACTCAAGCCCCGGTGCTGCCCAGCCCCGCCTCCAGAAAGCGCATGCTCACTGCCAGCCCAGGACGTGGGGCTGCAGGGTCAGTGGCGGGACGCCAGGTACCGGGACTCGTCAGAGGGAGTCATCAAGGAGCCCTGAAGGCCGCCAGGAGCACCCACCGCCCCGGGAGGAGCCGCTGCGTCCCAGCCGGGACACTCGGCCCCAGCAGGCTACCCTGGACGTGCTGTCTCACCGTCCCTTCCCTTCTCTTTGCCGTCCTGGTCTCTCGGCTGGCCGTGGGTCCCTGAGGGTGGAGCCCGTCTGGCACCCTAGGCCTGCCGTCAGAGCGCGACACTCACCCGGGTCTCCAGGGGAGTGAGCAAGGGGCTGAAGGGCAGGCCCAGCTCCCGGGTCGGGCCAGCCGGCCGTGAGGTCCTTGCAGGCCGCCCCTGTGAGGAGCAGCGTGCAGGGCCCCGCTGGACACGGCCAACACCTGCGTGTGGCGGCCTCCCCCACCCCCACTGTGCCCCCGCAGGCTGCCTGCCGGGCGGTCCCGGGTGGGCCTTGGGGTCTCCTGGGCCTGGGAGGCCGCTGCTCCCTGTGCTCCGGCCCCAGCATGGGGCCCTCAGTGGGTGCGGGAACAGGTCTGGCGGGGACGCCCTGTCCTCAGGGCTCAGGACACAGCTTGCAGCAGGCCCAGGGTCAGGCCCACCCAGGGGCGCTCCCAGGGCCCACGGGGGAGGGAGCCACGTGAGGACTGGGGCGGGCATTGTTCTAGGGGAAACACCGAGTGAACCAATTCTCAGTACATCAGCTGCGAACACGCCCCTCACAGCAGGCCCAGAGGTGGAAGGAGACGCTGGGTGCTCACTTAAGGACAGGAAATGGGGGTTCCCACAGGACCCCACAGCCTGCCTCACACCCACCGCCAGCCTCAGCCCCACCCCCAGGCCCCTCCACACCGGTCCTGGGCTCCCTTGGGGGCAGGCCCTCAGCTGCACAGCCCGGCCAGGCTCCACGTGGGTTCCGCGATGGCCCGGCTCCAACACACACAGCATGTCCTGCTGTAGGAGCAGGGCTGGGCCGGCCTGTGAACACTGCCCGGCTGGGAAGGCTCACGGCGCCAGGCCAGCCCAGAGGAAGCCTGTCAGCCCTCCCCCAGCCCTCGGGCCGCCGCAGGCCTGGAGAAGCAGGTGGCAACGGGGGTGAAGAGGACTGGGGTTGGGGGGCCTCGGGGCGCCCGAGGGGGTCGCCCACCAACAGGGCACCACCACAGGGGTCTGTGGCCCTCCCGGGGGGAGGCACAGGAGTGCGATGACCCCGGGTAGCCCCCCAAGGGCTGTGGGGGACCACTCCAGCCTGGAGACAAGGGGGCAGGAAGGAGACTCCAGTCCTGAAGGGACTGGCAATGGAGGAGCTCTTGGAAGGTCTTTGGAAACTCAGGGGAAGCGGGCAGCCCCAAGGCCAGGTCAACACAAAACGTCCAGGACAGCACGCGTGCAGAGACGGACAGCGGAGGGGTGGTGGCTGGGCCGGGAGGGGCGGCAGGGAGGGACCGCCCCAGTCGCGGGGGCTCCTTCCGGGGTGATGGAGGTGCTCAGGGACTGGATGGTGGCAAACGCTGCACCACTGGGTGTGCACACGTAAAAGCCCCTGAGCTGCACGCTGTATGTGGGTGAGCTACGTGGCGAGTGAATCATTTCTCAAGGAAGCTGCTATTAAAACAACAGGGCGAACGCTTTCCCTGCTCCAGACCTGGATGCGGCCACTTCACCAAAAATCCCTGGGAGTGCCCGTCCGCACAGTGCTGTCCAGACCCACGCGTGGGCACGTGTGCTCAGGCCGTCAGCTACCTCCGATTCCTGCCTTTTCTGGGCCGTAAGCTGGGAAACACACGTGTTTGAGAAGAAAAAAAGATGAATTCGTCCTGACACAACTCAAGCCTGACAGTCAGGATTTTAACAAACTTCTCTCCTACTGTGTCTCGTCTTTTTCACTAAAACCCTTGGCTCCTCATCACTGAAGCACTCCTCTTGCATTCTTCTACAACAGATATAAACCCTGGAGGAGGAAATGGCAATCCACCCCAGTGTTCTTGCCTGAGAATCCCATAGACAGAGGAGCCTGGCGGGGCTACAGTCCATGGGATCGCAAGAGTTGGACGTGACTGAAGTGACTGAACACACACACACACCAGATATAAAAACGTGCACACACGTGGTAAGCATTCACATAGGGCTTCTAACAATTAAACTAAGATTTCTTTGCAGCTCTGTTATCCTAGAACAGTCAGATAACTTGAAATCACAGATAAACATAATCTTGGCATTTCAATCAGAACATTCATGTTTCAATCGTATCTGAACACTGTGAATAAAAAAGCCTTAATGTCTACCAACACATTTCAAGACTGATGAATCACCGAGCTTTAAAACAGTCGAGTCATGCCATCACAGACGGCTGGATTATAAACCTGACGACTCCTGAGTCATCTTCAACTCCCAAGTCACCACGTCCCCACCCGCAGACCCTCAGGGCTGGAAAGGGCCCCAGAAGTCGTCCCCACGGGAGAAAGCCTGTCTGGAGGCCTCTGGCCAAGGCAGCCCCCACGCTCCCACTGGCCGTGGCCCCACAGGGGGAAGGCAGCAGGAGAGGGGGAGAGGGGGCGGCCCAGAGCAAGAGCCCTGAGAAGCAGCTCCTGACACGCCGCCACTGGGACCCTCTGCAGCCACTGGGGGCCCAGGCCCTGTGCCCACTCTGAACACACAAGAGGAGACTTGCTCAGGCTCAGGGAAAGAGGGGGCGGGTGTAGGCCCTGCCAGGTCAGGAGCACCTGTTCCTCCCATGGAAGTTGGGCCCCACCTGGCAAGGCATGCAGGCCCACCTCCCCTCTCACCGAGCCCGCAGGAGGGTCCTCTCAGACAGAAGACACGCCAAAGGTGGCCAGAGCTGCAGGCCTTCCACAGACCAAACCCGGCACGGCCAGCGCCGTCCACCCCAGACAGCGTCACACAAAACAGGGTTCCAGCCTCCTGGCCGCACATACAGGGAAACGAGGCGGGCAGGGGGGCCAATGCCCCCAGCCGTCCCGCATGGATGTCAGAGCTGTGACTTGCAGTTCAGCCCCGAGCAAGCCGTCCAGAGGGAGGTCCCGCCGCCAGGCCCCAACAAGGACCGTGGGGGCTCACCAGGCCCACGCAGCAGGAAGGCAGGACCCTCGGGGCCCTGAGTGGCCTCCAAAGCCTCCAGCTGGGGTGGGGGATGGCCAGGACATCAGGTGGCCCTGGCCCGGAATACAAAGGGTCAACGCTGGGCTCCATCCCGAGGGTGACCCAAGCCCTGCCGCTCCTGGGGAGGACCTGTCAGGCTGCTGCATGGAGAGGGCCTGTGGCAGGGCCATCCGGGGGCTGAGCAGGGAGCAGAGATGACCAGGCCTACAGAAGGCAGGAGCTGGAGCTGGAGGAGAGGGGATGCTCCTCTGGAGTCCCAGGGAGCCTGGCTCCCCTGAGGGCGTCTGGGGAGAAATCCCGGCAGTCACCACGGAGAGGTGTTGATGGCCAGGGTTCCCCAGCATCAGGCTGTCCTAGAGGCTGTGGAGAAGGGTGGGCCCGGGAGCTGTGGTTGTCCAGTCGTACAGCCGTGTCTGACCTTTTGCGACCCCATGGACTGCAGCACGCCAGGCTTCCCTGTCCATCACCATCTCCCAGAGCTTGCTCAAACTTATGTCCATTGAGTCAGCGATGCCATCCAACCATCTCATCCTCTGTTGTCCCCTTCTGCTCCTGCCTCAATCTTTTCCAGCACCAGGGTCTTTTCCAATCAGGGTGGCCCAAGAGAGGGGTCCCCAAGTGTGTCCCAGAGGTCAGGCCTGGCTGCCTGATGGCTGTGGACAGCAGGACTACAGAGGCCTCCGTGTGGCCGGGCAAAGGCTTAGGAACAAGCATCCCGCACTTGAGGGACACAGAGCCCCCTGCTTCCTTGGGGGTGCCCATCGGAGCCTCCCAGTCCCCCAGTTGCATTCATGCAAAGGCAGGAGCATGGAGAGCAGACAGTCTCATCTTATAAGATCAAGGCCCAAAGAGCTGGGTGCGGGAGACCCGCCCGGAGCTGCCCAACTTTGTCGGGGTCCAAGAGACGTCCCTCACGCTACGGATTCGGTCTGACTTCGGTGAGCTGCGTGAGGGCTTTGGGTGCGGGCCTGGGGCGGGGCTGTTCCAGCTTGTCTCTGGGGAATGACCTCATCTTCAGGGGTGCTGAGCGGGGTGAGCCAGCCCCCCATCATCCTACCCCGCCAGTCCGCCAGGGCTGGGGACACAGGAGGAAGCAGCCACAGCACGGGAACAGCGCCAGCAGCGAGACCCGCCTCTTAAGTGTCCAGGACAAGCCTGGGCATCCGGGGGCTTCCCGAAGCTTCTGTCTGACTGCGATCACCCCAGGGAGGGCCGCGGGGTCTCCAGGTCCTTGGCCATGGTCCTCCCCTGATCAGAGGCCAAGTCGCCACAGTGAGAAATCACCACAAAAAAAGTCCAAGATGTACAGCGTTTGGTCCCAGATCTCTGAAGCTACTGTCCAGTAGATGGAATGTACTTTATCTAGACATTTATTCTCAAGCAGCTTAGTGGGTTGGAAACTTAGATGGCAGAGCCCAAGATGCCAACCAAGAAAGCACCATCTCCCCTCCAGTTTAGGGAACAAACCAAGCTCACAGGAGACCCAGGCCAGCGGTGTGATAGGAAGGGGGCTCCCCAGGGCAAGGCGAGTCCTTCAAGGGGAGAGGGCCCCCGACACCCTCCCGCACCTCATCTGAGGGCCAGTGGGGTCTGTGCTGGACGTGGGATGAGTGCTGGGACTGTGGACTTTCCGGTTTATTTTAGAATCCATGCTGAGCAACCACAGATGCGCTGATGCCTGGGGTCTCGCGTCTCCCCACCAACACTGCCTTCTGCAGCTTCGGTGATGGGGGGTGATGTGCTAGGGGCCCCAGCGCGGGTCCTGGGTCTCCTGACCTTCGGCACCACCATGGGGACACGCAGAGTGACCTGGGCAGTTCACTAATGGAATCACGTCCCCCACCCACAAAGGTGACACAGGGTGTGTGCAGAGCCCAGGGAGCCCCGCACCCCAGGGACCCGGGGGCACGCAGCCAGCTGTGTCCCGAGATGGTGGCCCTGCAGCGGGCCGGTGAGGCCTCTGTAGTGGACGCTGCATTCGCTGCCCAGACACCCCTGCAGGACCGGGGGTGCGTGAGAGGGAAAGGACGCATCCTGCACCTCAACCAGGCCCCGGGGCTCCCACCCAAGGCCACTGGGGGCTCAGCAGGCAGTCCCTCCCAGCGGGTGGTCTCCTTGAAGGAGGCTCCTCCCCAGCCCGGGCTGTGAGCTACCCACTGTCCACCTCCACCTGACAGGCTTGGCCGCCGTGGCCGGGGCAGGAGAACGCCGGAGAATGGCTGCATCTCACCCAAGGGTCTGAGGTGCAGGTGCGGAGCTGTGTCTGTGGAAAGGACACAAAAGCTCCCAGCTGCCTCCTGACCTCAGCCTCATCGCTCGCACCCCAGAGGCGGACCTCTGACCCTGGTTGCACTAGAGAGCCTTGGAGGGGAATCCTGGACTCAGATGTCCAGGGAAGGCGAGGTCTGGCTTCCCTCTGACCCCAGTGAGTTAGGGCTCTCCCAGCTGCCTTGGTTCCGCCCCAAACTGCCCTGCGGCCACACGCCCTCCAGGGCTGAGTGCGGGCTCATGGCTCACCCAGCAGGCCACGGGCTCACGGTTAGGTCTCCATCCCTGAGCTGCTCTGAGACCTCGTCTTCCAGCAAGATGGCTGGTCCAGCCAACATGGGGGCCAGGCCCATACAGACAGGGGCTCAGACACAGGATGTTGGGACAGGGGCCCAGCCAGGCCGGCCCCGTGGGCAGGCAGGGCTCTGTGGAACCAGCTTCCAGATGTGTAAGGCTGGGGTGGGTGCCATGACCCCGCAGAGGGGTCTTGCTTGCAAAGGTAGGGGTGGGTACAACCTGAAGCAACACAGGGCATGCAGGGCTCCCAAACAGGGTCCAACCACCATGTGCGGGGCAGAAACGTGATCAGAAACTCCACACTGCCCCCACCCCCGGACATCAGCTCCAAGCAGGCCAGCCAAGGCCTGGGGTCCTCAGACCTGCCCCCTCGGTCCCGGGGATCGAGGGCGCTCACGCTTGAGCACACCCTGGGGAGCCAGTGAGGAACACCGAGCCCTTCTGCGCGAGAGCAGGGCTCACGGGCCCTCAGGGGAGAGGGGAGTGATTCCCGGCACCCCAGGACACGCCGCCCGGCCCAGGCGGGCAGCACCGCTCTGCGGCTCTGCCCTCGCTCCTTCTGGAAGCAGGGCTGGCAGAGTGCGGAGGCTCAGGGCCGGCCCCAGGAGGCCGTGCTGAGGTCTAGGCCCACCGCCCCTGCCCCAACCACCCCCACTTCCAGAACCAGCCCCACCCTGGGCAGTCCTCCTGAGGTGCCCCCGCACCAGCCAGCAGTCCCCCCGACTTCCTGCAGGCAGGCGGGGGCTGGGGCACCGGCTGGTGGACAGATGTCGTTAGATCGACTTTTCCTCTTCCCTCTGCTCCCAGTTCGACTTCTGCCCCTGACCCAGCCCCAGCCAGAGACCAAGGGGAGAGGCCGCACGCCCTGAGGACCTCGCCCTCCCGAGGAGCTGTGATGCGGTCTTCCCACCTTCACCGGGAGAGGCTGTAGAGAGAGGGTGAGGGCGAGAGGGGCCAGGGTCGTCCCCTCCCCGCCCCGAGTGAGGACATGCCCACCCCTGTGGGGCTCAGAGCCCACCCCCCAGGGCTGTCCTCCACCTACCTGGCCACAGCACTGTCTCTTTCAATGGCACCTTCCTGCCGAGTGAGCGCACGGGCCAGGGTCCCACGGGGAGGAACCCCACCTGAGTGACAGCAACAGCTCAGAGAAGACGGGGCCACACGTGTGATGCAAAAGTGCCTGGCACGAGGCGGGTTTGGGGAACTGGGCAGCGTGAGGGCAGCTGCTGCAAGGACTTCCCAGGGCCCCTCTCCTGGCAGCCCCTCCCCGCCCCGTGCAGCTGGGAAAGTGGCCCATCAGGCGCTGTGGAGGGTTCAGCACATGACCTGGGGTCAGCGCCCTCCGGGGAAGGTGGGGCAGGCGGAGGGGAGCCGCAGTAACTGACAGGCTCCAGGGGAGACCTGAGCACAGTCGGCAGGTCCGGGAAGCCAACCTCCAACCCACAGCCCCAGGAGGGCGCCCCAGGGCGGTCATCACTGCAGCAGGGCCCTCGGCCTGCCAGGAGGGAGCGGGGTCCTGTCTGGACCCACAGGCCCCGCAGACTGGCATTCCCCGCTGCAGGCCCCCAGCCTTGCCCATCCAGGCTCAGAGGCCAGACAGGCCTGGGCCCCTCCACCCACGCCCACGATCCCGCCTTTGTTCCCACATCTTCAAAGCGAGCACAGGAAATGCCGCCGGTGTCCCTCCCTAAGCCTCCTGACATCTTGAACCACTTGGCGGATTCCAGCCCCGCTGTCCACATTCACTCCCTGAAGCCCCAGCTCCCTGGGAGCGGCTGAAACAGGGTGTGACCCGCTGGCCCCGCGTGGGTCCTGGGCCCTGTCCACCGAGGCTGAGGGAGGGGCCTGTGCTGGTCCCCGGTCACCCGCAGGGCAGAGGAAAGGACTCCGGGCGGGGCAGAGGAGCGGCAGTGAGCACCCAACACGGCAGGCCTGCCCCCGCTGAGCTCCTGGGTTTCCTCTCTGCCTTCTGTCTGGAGCCGCGTCTGAGTCTCTTTCACAACAGGCAGGACTGCAGAAATTCACACAGAGCCGCAGCCTTGAAGGGGCACCGCGGGTGGAAGGCTGGCATCGCCTGGGGCCCAGGGGAGGCAGGTCGGGGAGGCTCAGGACGCAGGGCCAGTGCTCCCGTGGGGCATCGAGGAGCTGGGGCAAGATGATGGTTCCCTGAGGGCCAGGCCAGGCCAGCCCCGTCACAGAGCCCCCAGGGGCTGCTCCACGGGCCCCGTGAGGCCTTAGGCAGGAGGGCCAGGGGGGCGGCCCCTCCACTTACGTATGGAGGGTCTCCCGCCAGGCCCTCTAGCTCAGGCCACTTACTTCAATTCAGTTCAGTCGCGTCCAACTCTTTGCGACCCCATGGACTGCAGCACGCCAGGCCTCCCTGTCCACCACCAACTCCCGGAGTCCACCCAACCCATGTCCATTGAGTCAGTGATGCCATCCAACCATCTCATCCTCTGTCGTCCCCTTCTTCTCCTGCCCTCAATCTTTCCCAGCATCAGGGTCTTTTCAAATGAGTCAGCTCTTCACATCAGGTGGCCAAAGTATTGGAGTTTCAGCTTCAGCATCAGTTCCTCCAATGAACACTCAGGACTGATCTCCTTTAGGATGGACTGGTTGGATCTCCTTGCAGTCCAAGGGACTCTCAAGAGTCTTCTCCAACACCACAGTTCAACAGATCAATTCTTCGGCGCTCAGCCTTCTTTATAGTCCAACTCTCACATTCACTCAGGCCACTCAGGCCTCCACAGACCCCAAGAAACCCAGGAGCTGCTATGTGCCCACCTCCACTCAGCCCCCGGGAGCCTGGAGCTCCAGCACGGTCCTGCTCCCATGGAGGGTCATCCCCCCGACCTAGGAGAGGGGACAACAGTGAGTGGGATCCCGAGTGCACCCTCCCCTGACGCCCACTCCCAGGGGCAGGGCTGGGGCATGCCCCACCAGGGTCCCCTCCAAGCCTACGGAGGGCAGGCGCAGCCAGGCGGGGAGGCCGCGGGCATGGTCCCCTAGGGGCAGGGTAAGACCCAGAAGCGGTGTCAAGCCCACTGGGGTGACACCAGCCCATCACTTACCGAGCGGGTCACTCAGGCCGGCAGCTGGACCTCTGAATCTGGTCTGCAGGGTGATGCCCGCTGGCCCGCGGGATCTGGAGAAGACTCAAGGAGCAGCTGTGCAAAAGCTCCGCTTCCCCAGCCGCCACCACCATGACCACTGGCCCCGCAGACCAGGCATCCTGTCCCCCAGATGAAGCCAGGAGTCGGAGGAGGTCCCTGCCCAGGCCCTCTGCCCCCCACCCCCCCCACCCCCATAAGAGGCTCGCCTTCTCTAAGGACAGAGGGCAGTGGGCGGAGGGACCTGAGATCCCAGGAGAGCAGGGTCTGAACTGGGAGGGGGAGGCCCAGCCTGGTACCTGCCGCTGCTGCAGCCCCAGCCCGAAGGCGGGGCCAGCATGCCTGCCCAGGCAGGGCCCGGCCGGGCGGGACCTGGGACACAGACATCAAAGGCGCCAGGCTGCGCCTCGCAGAGCAAGACAGGCTGGAGCATGGAGGGCCACGACGAGCTGGTCCCTGAGAGCCGGGGCGCCCAGCACCCCAGCCCCACCCCGGGTCAAGGCCGCCTGCCAGTGGGGCCTGCCCAGAGACCCTCTCCCTGGGAGGTGCCACCTCGGGGCGCTGAGCTGCTACGGGGGGTGCCCGCTCTCCGAACGGCCTCTCCAAGGAGCACACGCGGGTCCTCAAGCGGATGTTTCAGAGTACAGCCAGGGGCCCCCCTGCCTGCCCCAGAGGTGCCCCATGTGCGTGGACATGGGCACCCCCAGCCCTGACCCCCAACACACACACAGGCACCCACGGGGACAGCCGGTGCATCAGACCGCAGCACCCGAGGGTCTGGGGACCCCCTGCCCGCCTCCCCTCACCTATGGACAGGACGTGAGGGTGCTGGGGTCCCTGGCCGGGCGAGTCGCCTGTCTGACCCCCCAGAACAGGGCTGTCACCTGCGATCCAGACACCCTGCCTTGTGCCCAGCAGGCAGGCCAGAGGCTCCCCCCGGGGGAATGGGTGCCTGGGAGGGAGGGGCCAGCAGGAGGGGCAGCAGGAGGTCTGGGTGCCACCTTCCCAGCCGCCCAGACCCCCAGGTGCCTGGGCAGGAAGCTGATCCAGCCCTTCTACCCCTCGGGGCAACCCCGGCAGACAGCGGCCCATGGGCTCCACACAGGGGCAAGAATGCACTGGGAGCAGCCCCCAGGGATGGCAGAACCCGGTCCACAAGACATCCCCATCCTGAGACTCAGAAACCACGACCGTGTCCCCCCGAGAGAGAGGACACTGCAGGTGGGACTACGTGGAGGCCCCCGAGGTCCCACTGTCCCCACGTGGGGCCTTGTGAGAGGGAGCCCCGAGGGCCAGAGAAGGAATCAGGCCCCGGGTGAGGGGGCCTCGGGTTGCAGGCACCTCCAGGAGCTGGAGGAGGCCAAGAAGGGACCCCATGGCCCCGCAGGTTGTGGACTCTGACCTCTGACCTGGAGAGAAGGCAAGTGCTGCCTCAGCCACTTATCTGGGGGGTCAGCCCCCAGGGGAGGCCGGGGAGGGGCTGGGGGCTGTGCTCTTTGCTCCGCCCACCCCAGGGTAAGTGGGGGCAGGGGCAGGAGTGCCCACCCCCGGGGCCAGGGCGTGTCACCCGGGGAGACTGGCGGGTCTGGAAGGGCTCAGCTATGTGGTCTGGGTGTGTCCCGATTGTGAAAACTCAGCCACCGGACACGTCGATTTCACACTTCAGGAATATCAGGGGTGAGATGGAGGCCAGAGAGGGCTGGGGGGGCAGGGGGCGGACAGGCGGGACGCGGGGGGCTGGCCGCACACCTCCGCTCAGTGCAGGCACCGGCCGTGGACAGGCCCTGGCTCCCACCCTGCGCCCACCGCCAGCCCCCCATGGACCCCTGGACCACGAGCGCCCACCCCGCCTGCGGTCAGCGCCCCCGAGGCTCGCAGCACAGCCGCGGCGGGGAGCTGCTCTGACCCCAGAGTCCGCCCCAGGCCCAGGTGCTCAGTCAGAGCCCAGGGTGGGGGACAAGCCCTTGGACCAGCCCTGGGGGCTCCGCAGAGGCTAGACTCTGCCCCCTACGCCCCAGGGACCCTCCGTGGGCTGGGCATCGCTTCTCTCATCCCCAAAGATAAGGCCCCACCCCGGCCCCACACACCCGCATCTCCTCTCCCGGAACCCCTCACCCAAAAAGCCTTGATTTCCAGCCTGGCACCCCGCTCTCCTCCTCCTCGCTGCCTCCCCGTGGGGCTCTCCCCACGCGTCCACCTCCCCTATCCCCCCACCCGGGTCTTCATGCACCCGCCCCGCAGGTCATGCCCGGCCCTGGAATGGGGGTGCACCCCAGCCTCCGCCAGCCCTCTCACCCCAGCTCCCAGGCAACGGGGCGACGTGAGCGCTGAACGCTCGCTCGGCTCAGCATGTGCAGCCCTGGAGAGCTGGCAGCGTGGACGGAGCACCAGGAGCGTGAGCGCGCACAGCCAGGGCCGGGACGCGCACGTGTCAGATACCGCGCACATGTCAGATCCCGCGCACGTGTCAGATCCCGCCGTGGAGCTGTTTCCAAAACACACAGAGTCAAAGCAACCCTGAGTGATTAAAGCATCTGAGATGTGGGAAACAATTCCACGTATCAAAGACTGAAAAAACCAAGGAGCAAGATTTACAAAAGTTTGTCTTAACACCCAATGTGATCCTTTGCTATGAAACTGTTCTTTTATATCATATGCCGTGCTTTACTTCCTGAATACATTAATCAAAATTCAGACTGGCTACCTACGGCTAACCAACTCATTGGAAAAGACCCTGATGCTGGGAGAGATTGAAGGCGGGAGGAGAAGGGGACGACAGAGGATGAGACGGTTGGATGGCATCACTGACTCAATGGACATAAGTTTGAGTAAACTCAGGGAGATGGTGAAGGACAGGGAGGCCTGGCGTGCTGCAGTCCACGGGGTCACAGAGTCAGACATGACTGAACAACAACAACCCACATTCAGCGTTCGCCCAGAGTGTCCAGCTGTCCTGCAGGCCTCCACATGCTGGGGACTGTGACCAGCTTTTCCTAGAGGACTCCTGGAAACACGTCCAAAGTTAAAACGTGCAGACCTTTGACCCTGCCTTTCTGAGAATTGCTTTTAAGAAAACAATCGTGCAAAGATGTGTATGGCAGGAGCCTTTGCTATAACAATGGAAAAACTGGAAAAAAGCCCCCAGAACCCAGCTGGTGGAGGGAATAAATGGTCTCCCCACAGGGTGGGGTGGGTTCGCTGTGTGCATGTGGCTGGGAAAGCTGCTCCTGGGTTCCAGAAGTTACAGCAAGATCTCAGCTATGTTAGGAGGGAGCTGCAGTTCTCAGCCAGGGACAGGTTCCCACACCACCCCCACCCCCCGGGGACACGGCCACATCTGGAGACGCTGTGGGTGTCACGACTCCTGCGTCTAGTGGGTGGACAGCACCCTCCCATGAAGCACGTCCCCCACAGAGTCAAGGTTGAGAGACCCCAGAACACAGCCTTCGGGGAGTCTGAAAGTCTGCCGGCCACACCATTAACAAAGTTGGAATCCGAGATGCAGGGATGAGAGTGGAGGGTTCGGATGAGACTGACTGTCTACATATTGTTTGAATTTTCAATAAATTACTGTTTTACATGATAGGAGATTTGTCTCCAAAACACTGCTGTGTGTCCATTTCCCTCAAGGCTCCTACTCGGGCACAAAACAGCCTCAAGGCTCCTACTCGGGCATGACGTACTGCTTCACGTGACCCCGACCCCTCCTTCCAAGGCTCGTCTCTGCCCGTTCGGATGAGAAGGCCATGTGCTGAGGCTGTTTCCTTTCCCCCGTTCCACTGGCTTCGCTGGGCTATAATTCACATAACCGTGAAGTCCACTCAACCTAAAGCGCACAGTTTGATGGTTTTAACACCTTCACAGAGTCGTTCAGCCGTCGCCACCATCTCTCTTTAGAACGTCTTCATCGTCCCGAAAAGAAGCTCCGTTCCACATTGCCCGCGGCCCTGGCCAACCACACCTGCTCTGTCTCTTCAGATGCGTCTCCTCTGGATGTTGCGTAAATGGAATCGTACAACCTGTAGCCTCGTGGGACTGGCTTCTTTCACTTAGCATAACGTGTGCTGGGTGCACTCACGTCATAACTCGGATCAGAACTCCAGTCCTTTTTGTGGCCGAATGATATTCCACTGTACGAATAGATGACATTTTGCTTATCCATTCACCCGCCGTCGGACATCTGCCGTTGGGCTGTTTCCTCCTTTCGGCTACGGTGGATGACGCTGCTGTAATCGTCCGCGAACAAGTCTCCGCAGGAACATGTGTTTTCATTTCTCTTGAGCACACGCCCCGGTGGAGTGGTGCTGCCGGGTCACGGGGTGACGCCGTGTTTAACCTTCCAGTGAACCGTTTTCCAAAGCGGCTGCACTAGCAATGCACGGCATCCCCATTTCTCCGCCTCAGACGCGTCCTTCTGCTCTTAAACAGGAACGTTCCAGGAGAGCAGGCGCTTGACAGCAGCCGCCCCACAGACCCTGCGAGGAGAAAGCGCTGGCTACCTTGTCAAATCTGTGGACATAAATGTGGAAAAACTGGATAAAATGGGCACTCTCCTAGGAAACATAATTTACCAAAACTAACAAGAGTGGGGGGAGAGATCTAAACAGAACAATTGCCAGAAGAAAGAGAAATTCATTAAGCAGCAATGTTCCAAAAAGTACGAGACCCAGGCTACGTAACCCAGGAAGGCTACCCGACCCCCACCCGCCTAGAAAAGGATCATTCCGGCATCATTCAGAGTCTTAGAGCGCACAGAAAAGCTCCGGTCACGCCCAAAGCAAGCACGATACCAATGTCAAAATCCAACCTCTTCATAAAGGTGGATCTCTTCTATGAAGATCCACGCAAAAATCCCAAATAAAACGCAAGCAAGCAGGTTCTAACCTGTCTGCACATTTGAAACACCACACTCCATGAGAAGCAGGGCTTACTTCAGGGGCAGTTACTGGCATAGCTCATGGATTTGATGAAGACGTTTGATGAAATGGAACATTCATTCTCATTTAAAGTTTAAAAATGAAATAGAAAAAAACGTTTTAATGAAGTTTTAATGAAACAGGTAGAAACCCCTGTCACATGATAAAGACACCTATCTCAGCCCCACGCCAGCATCGTGCCTGATCGGTCTTTGCCCCCAAGACCTAAGCAAAACAAAGCCACCGTCCGCCCTATGTTTGGTGAGAGAAGCATGCGTGCATGCCCGCATGCTGTTGTGTCCCACTCTTTGTGACCCCATGGACTGCAGCCTACCAGGCTCCTCTGTCCATGGGATTCTCCAGGTAAGAATACTAGAGTGGGGTGCCATTTCCTTCTCCAGGGGATCTTCCCAAACCAGGGATCAAACCCACATCTCTTGCATCTCCTGCACTGGCAGGCAGATTCTTTACCACTGGAAAGCCTGAGAATAGACCAGGGGCATTCAAATTGAAAAGAGAAAGGTACAAGTAGTACTATTTTCAGATTACATGATTGCATACTTGCAGAAATAAATAAAATCAACTAAATATTGTTATAAAACAACGGAGAATCTTGCATGATGACCAAGTCCAAAAATGTATAGGAATCTGTTCAGTTCAGTTCAGTTCAGTCGCTCAGTCGTGTCCAACTCTTCGAGACCCCATGAATCGCAGCACACCAGGCCTCCCTGTCCATCACCAACTCCCGGAGTTCACTCAGACTCACGTCCATCGAGTCAGTGATGCCATCCAGCCATCTCATCCTCTGTCGTCCCCTTCTCCTCCTGCCCCCAATCCCTCCCAGCATCAGAGTCTTTTCCAATGAGTCAACTCTTCGCATGAGGTGGCCAAAGTACTGGAGTTTCAGCTTTAGCATCATTCCTTCCAAAGAAATCCCAGGGCTGATCTCCTTCAGAACGGACTGGTTGGATCTTCCTGCAGTCCAAGGGACTCTCAAGAGTCTTCTCCAACACCACAGTTCAAAAGCATCAATTCTTTGGCGCTCAGCTTTCTTCACAATCCAACTCTCACATCCATACATGACCACAGGAAAAACCATAGCCTTGACTAGATGGACCTTTGTTGGCAAAGTAATGTCTCTGCTTTTCAATATGCTATCTAAGTTGGTCATAACTTTTCTTCCAAGGAGTAAGCGTCTTTTAATTTTATGGCTGCAGTCACCATCTGCAGTGATTTTGGAGCCCAAAAAAATAAAGTCTGACACTGTTTCCACTGTTTCCCCATCTATTTCCCATGAAGTGATGGGACCAGATGCCACGATCTTCGTTTTCTGAATAGGAGTCTGTAGCTTTCATCAATACCCCCAATAAATAATTGTAGAAGATAAAATAGAAGACCCCACTTGAAATATAAGCAACAAAAGTTGATAAAATCCTAAAGAATACACTTATGGAGACACGTACAAATTCTACATGAAGAAAATGTTTAAATACGTCTGGGAGACACAGATATGTTTTGAACAAATAAAAAATCAGTCTGTGCCCTTGTGTAGATATGTTCAACATCATAAAGATGTCTGTTCTCCACGGCTTCATCTAAAACATTAACGTGATTCCAACAAAAACCTCAATAAAACATTTGAAACAAAAAAGGAAAAGTTTAAACTAAGACGTGTCTCGAGGCATCACTTGAAGATCGGGAGGTCCGTCACCCGCCTAACCAAGTAGGTGCTGGACGACGCAGTCTTGGGACCCACCCCAAACACACGTGACCACGTCATGCATGCAGAGATGGGCTGTTCGGCGTGTGACAGGGCATGCTGGGACAGATGGAGCCGGCTGGGGGACGGCTGAGATACGGATCTCACATCTGACACCAGAGAAGTCCCAGACATTAATACAATGAAAGCATGAACATTCAAAGGACCCGTGGGAGAATATTCCATTTCCTCATCTCGGGGTGAGGAAGGCCTTTCTGCACAAGGCAAAATCTGAAGCCACAAAACAAGTGTGGTACAAAGGAACTGCCCAGGGGCCTTTTCTCATTTAGGATAGAAGAGGTGACGGGGAACACCACTCCCCCGAGACATGAATAAGCCTTCAGAATCATCGTTGTGGGGTCCCTGGGCGCAGAGGTGGAGGACAGCCAGGGGAATCCAGAGGACAAGACCACCTCTGGCAGAACAGCCAAGCTGGGAACACCAAACGACTGGCATTTCGGCAAGTTCTGAGGACCCCACAGGGGCTGGCGTCCGTGTGGAAGCCCAGGAGTCCAGACCCAAGGGTGCGTGCGGGGGCGGCCACGCTTTTTTAGGTCCTGGGGTCCGCCCTGGGCTGGAGAGCCGCCCCGCGGGACAGGGCAGGGGGTGTCCAGCCAGCCGGGTGGGGGGTCAGGCTGCGTCTGCTGGCAGGCAGGCATCCTCTGAGGCAGGGGACAGGGACCCTCTTGCCTTCGGGAGCAGGATGGGGTTCAGGTAAACCCTGGCCTGGGTACCCAGGGGTGGGGAAACAGGCAGAGAGCGCCCTGGAGGCCCGGCACGTTCCATCTCAGGCAGCGGGTCCTGTGTCTGCCGTTTAGGTCGGGGGACCACGAAGGCTGAGTGTCAGTGTGGACAGAGGGACTGTCCCGGCATTGTGCGAACAGTCTCCCGGAACTCTCCAGTAGTCAGCACCCACGTGCCGACAAGTTAAACAAACGCCAGCACCGAGGAGCGGCTCCCACGCTGTTCCCCTCCTGCAGCCTCCATCCAGCGCAGCAGAAAAGGCAGCGGTCCTGCCTCTCAGGCGGCGCTGGTGGGAAACAGCCCGCCCGCCAAGGCCACATACACAGGAGGCACGGGTTCCATCCCTGGGTCGGGACGATGTCCTGGAGGAGGGCATGGCTACCCACTCCAATAGTATTCCTGCCTGGAGAATCCCGTGGACAGGGGGACCTGGCGGCTACAGTCCAGGGGGTCACAGAGTCGGGCCCGACTGAGCGCTGCTTGCCAGTGGACACCGGCGCACATCCTGGCACGGGCTCTCCCCGCCTGCTGACCCTCGGGCGCTCGGGGCACCAGCCCCCACGACCGCCACCCCTGCCCCCACCCCGCTGCCTCCAAGTTGACAGCTGCATTTCGAGCCCCCGCTCTCTGGTTCTCGCCCTCCCCTCCGCCCAGGTCAACCAGAGACCTTCTCTGCAGACCCCAGAGCTGCACGGAATGTTCCTGGCTGGAAAAGGAGAGGGGGTCCTTCCAGGAGGAGGACGGGCAGGTCAGACACGGGGGAACCAAGGGCCCGCTGGCCCTGCCCTGGGAGCCTGTGGCCTGTTCAGACCTTCTCTCCCTGTCACTGATCCCAGGCCGGCCAGGAGGGTCTGGGGAAGCTGGGCACGTGGCCCCCTGGGGCCTGTGGGCTCCGTGAGACCACAGCAGGACGTGGTGTCCCAACCCTCCCCGCGGTTGCAAGCCCCCAGCTCATCCAGTCAGCACCCCACAGGGCACCCCTGCCATCCTGCCTTCCTTCCCTTCCCATCCCTCACTGGGTACAGTTCCTGAGACCTGAAGCAAAAGCCACCCTGGCTCGTGAGCGCCCTGCCCCCGGGGCCCCAGGCACCTCAGCCTCCAAGTCCTCATTTCTAGGCTGGGGGTGGCTGCTCCTTCCTCCAGGTATTAGGCTGTGGAGGGAGGGGGAGCAGGTGGGGGGTAGAGGGGGGACCCCGGGAGAGGCATCCGCCACGGCTGCACTCACCGCCCCCGCAGCAGGCTGCCCCAGCAGCTCAGGCCCAGCCTCAGCCTCCTGAGGGGCCTGGCCCACCCTCTCGCAGTACAGCCACCCCCGCTTCCCGCCCGGGATGTGGCCGTGTCCCCATCCCCGGCGTCTGGGCAGAGTGGGTGAGGGGGCTTGCTGTGACCTCCCCACTGCAGCTCATCTTTGCCATCCCCACTCCCGAGGGTCCAGGGATCACGAGGTCACAGCAATCATGCCCTCGAGACCTCAGACACGCAGGTGTGGTCCTCCCCCTGCAGTCTCCCCTTCCCACCAAGGGCGCGGCCAGAGAGGAGTGAGACCACCTGCTCCTCACCACCCCCAGGGCGGGAGAATCCCAGGAGGGGCCCAGGCCAGGCCTCGGTCACCGGGTGGATGCTGGCGGGGAGGGTCAGTCCAAGAGGGGAGACGGAGGGCCCCACGGGACACTGTAGGGCCGGGCTCCCATGTGCTCAGTGGGGCGGGCAGCAGCTGGAAGGACACAGGCTGAGTCCAAGCACTGGACCCCAGCCTGGCCCTCCCCCAACCAGCCACATGGCCCAGCCGTGGCCTCATGTGGAAGGTGAGTGGCACAGGCCTCTGCCATAGGATGTCTGCCACGGATGGGGTTTGAGGTTCAGAGCCCCCCAGAGGCCATGGACCTCTGGGTTCAGCGAGGGGTGGGCGGGGGAGAGACTCTCAAAGACGGGTCCTGGGCCTGCGGGGACCTGTGTGGACCTCTGCCTGTCCCGTTCCCTCTCCGCTGTCATCAAGGGGCTGTTGCCCAGTGACAGCCAAGGGTCCTGGAGCAGAGTTGGGTGGGGTGAGGGTCCAGGTCCACTCCTCGGTACAAGCGTGGGGCCAGGGTCTGCCCTGCCCTCCCTCACCAGGCCCAGGGTCTGCCCCACCCTCCCCGGCCCCCACCTTGAGTCCAGGTCCCCAGGGACACCCTGGGGACGGACAGCAGAGGCTCCTGTGGGGGGTCCTGGAGCTCGGAGCCCGGGCGTCCTGGGGGCAGTGATCAGTTCACGTGACCGTTCTGTTAAGCTTTGGTCCCCGTGGTTCAATCACACCGGAACTCAGGTGCTGCTAGGAAGGCATTTGTACGCAGTACCAGCGTCCAAGTCAGCTGACTTCAGTGACCCCCACACTTCTGGGCGGCCCCCAGAAACCCAAAGTTGCTGATAACAGGTGGTCTTGTTTTCATTTCTCTGACACAGCGGGTTTTCAAGGGCAGGGGAGAGCCCCCTTCCGGTGTCACCCCGAAGATCTGCGGGCCTGTCCTCCTTATAGACTGAGTGGGGATCCCGGGGAGTTACTCTTCAATTAAGGCTTCTCTGCTAAAAGCAGAGCTTTCAAGCCACTGATGGAGCCAGACCTCAGCAAGGCCCAGAAGGAGGCCGGGCTGGTCCAGGACAAAGCCAGGCGCGGCACTCCTGCGCAGGTAGCGCGTGGGGAGCCGGCCGTGCGCGCTGAGGTGGGAGAGGGACCCCGCGGAGATCCACCCGCGGCTGCGCCAAGCTGCCCGCCTTCCCCGCTGGCAGGCAGCCCCAGGCCCGTCTTCAGTCCCCAGGGAGGATGGAGCCGCACTTCGGGAGGACTCCACGCCGGCCTGCTTCACTGCTCCCGCTTTCTCCAGAAGGCAGCTGGCGGCCCAGAGCTGCAGGTGGCCCACTCCGTCCCCCACCTGCACTGACCTGGGCGGGGGCTCCAAGCCATTCCCCCCCGGGCCCGCCCCCACGTTCATCCCGGGGGGTGCATCCAGGGCCTGGGGAGGAGGGATGGCGGTGGTGGCCCCGGGGCTTAGGGGCTGCTGCCCGCCTGCTGCCCGGGAGACAGAGCTGGGCGCTCCACAGCCTGCCCTAGGGACAGGCCAACCCCAGTGCAGTCTGGGGCCCACGGGGGCTTTGAAGCCCCAGCACTCTCACCCCAAGGGGCCTGCTCCCGTTCCCTCTCTGCTCTCCACTCTTCGTCCAGGGAACCCCTGGGAGGGCAGCCCCAGAGAAGGGGTGACCATGGGGAAACACACAAGAGGCAGAGACGCCTCAGAAGAAAGAATGCTGGTCCCAGTGGGTCCCCAGACACCCCCAGGGCCAGCCCGCCTAGCAGAGGCTGTGCCTGCACGCTCGGACGCTCAGTCGTGTCCGACTCTGTGACTCCATGGACTGTAGCCCGCCAGGCTCCTCTGTCCATGGGATTCTCCAGACAAGAGTACTGGAGTGGGCTGCCATTTCCTCCTCCAGGAGATCTTCCTGACCCAGGAATCCAACCCACATCTCCTGCATTGAAGGCATATTCTGTACCACTGAGCCACCAGGGAAGCCCAGCAGAGACTCTGACCTCAGCCAAAACAACCGGCCACTGCCCCCGACTACCAGGAGGTGACCTCTGTGCCCTTTCAGGTTCCACCTGGCGGGGCGCCTTTGTTTACCTGGAGACCTTGGGCCATGCCAGACAGTGCCAGTGGGGTTTGGGGTGCTGCCTTGGGGTCACGTGGTATCAGTTGCCCTCACAAGGGCCTGGACCGTGAGGTCAGCCACTTGGACAGTGAGTCAATGAATGCTCACATAAGGGCCCCAGGAAAAACCTCTGGACTCAGGCTGGGTTGACAGTCCTCCCCCACCATGTCCAGGACCCCCAGGACAGTAGGACAAGTCTTCCGCAGCAGCTCTGGGGGGTGGGGTCCAGGGTTTTACCTGGCACAGGTCGGCAGGACCATCCCTGCAAGACCACTTCTGACATGAGTGGCAGGTTTGTTTTGGGAGTTGGGGCAGTGGCTCGGTTGTTTTGGGCAAAGTCAGATTCTCTGCTGGGCTTCCCAGGTGAGTCAGTGGTAAAGAATCCACCTGAAATACAGGAGATGCGGGCTCAATTCCTGGGTCGGGAAGATCCCCTGGAGGAGGAAATGGCGACCTACTCCAGTCTTCCTGCCTGGGGAATCCCCAGGGACAGAGGGGCCTGGGTGCCAGGAGGCGCGCCATCCCAACTCCAGGAGAGGATCGTGGAGGCTTCCTGTCCGGCATTCTCCTGGGCTCTGCCCCCAGCGTCTGCCCAGGCTGCCTTTAATCTCTGTCCTTTCCTGGGAGGAGCCATAACCCCGAATACAACAGCTTTGCTGAGTTCTGAGTCTTTCTAGAGAATCACAGCACTCCAGGGGGGCCCAGGGACACACACTTGGCACTACTGTCGGGAGCAGCATCATGTGGATGGTTCCCTTCAATCCGTGCCAGGTAAACCCCGGATCCTGGGCTTCCCTGGTGGCTCAGTTGGTAAAGAATCCCGCCTGCTGTGCAGGAGACCATCTGCAACCCAGGAGACTCAGATTCGATCCCTGGATCGGGAGGATCCCCTGGAGGAGGAAACGGCAGCCCACTCCAGTATCCTTGCCTGGAGAATCCCATGGACAGAGGAGCCTGGGGGCTACAGTCCATGGGGTCGCAAAGAGTCAGACACGACTGAGTGACTAACCACCGCCGCCTCCCAGAGCTGCTGCGGGAGACTTGTGCTGCTGTCCCGGGGGTCCCGATCGTGGCAGGGGAGGCCCTGGAGATGGGCCACTTGCTCCCCTGAACACAAGCGCCTGCGTGGTGGGTGGGGTGAAGGTGCAGAGGGGTCTGTAAACACTTGAACGAGCGCTGGCACTGCCCCTCCAGGACTCAGGGTGCCAAGCTGGAGGATGGCACGGGAGGGGAAGGGTGGGGGGGTCCGCCCACCTAGGCCACCCCCCAGGACACTGCGGTCACACTGGGGGGCCCGGCCCCAGGCTCCACCTCTGCCCGGCGGGCCCATCTGCACAGACCTCAAATATCAAACAGAATCAAAGTCTTCTTAGAGTTTGGGCAAAAATCTTGTGATTTTTTTTTTTTTCAAATAGTTTGGGCTTGGCAACTCCTGAACTAGACTCTGCCAAGTGCTCCTTCCTCCTGTAATTTAAAGAAGAAAAAAAAATAAGAAGCAAAACCACTGTGCATTTCAAGGGAAACGTGGTCTGCGGGCCGGTTCTGCAACGTCATCAAAATCACGGTTTGGAGAATCGGCATTGGGTCCAACTTGTCTCAGAGCCCTTCCCCAGCTTCGTTCGTTTTCTATTTGATAGTTTTAATCCACCAGTGAGGCGCTGTCTCTGCAGGGCATTAGGAGCTGGCCAGGCCGCAGGGAGCCAAGATCCCCTCCTCGGGGCGGCCAGGGAGCCAGCGGGCTGGACCCCAACCCTGGGCGGGGTGGGGACAGCCAGTGAGGGGGTCCTGGGTTGTGAGCAGCCGCCCTCGGTCGGCCTGTCCACTTCAGAGGTCAGGGACCCAACACACACTTTGCTGATCCCCTCCACGTACCGGGTCAGACAAAGACTGGCCGCCACCACCCACGGCGCCCGGAGGGCCCCCAGGGACTCTGCTCAGTGCTCCTGGGGGCAGCAGGAAGGGGCTGGGGAAGGACGGATGAAGGCCATGGGGTCACAGCTGTGCTTGACCTGCATCTTGTCCTCTGAGGCAAATAAAGGCTAGAAGGACAGCCTCCTGGGTAAGCAGGCACCAGGCAGAGAGGCCCGGGGGTCTGGGACCCCAGAGGACTGGTCACCCCTGGAGAGCTGGGACCCCGGAGAGCTGGGACGCCGGGGGGCTGAGACCCCTGGAGAGCTGGGACCCCGGAGGGCTGGGACCCCTGGAGAGCTGGGACCCCAGAGGGCTGGGACCCCTGGAGAGCTGGGACCCTGGAGGACTGGGACCCCTGGCTGAACTTTATTTCAGGATGGTCAGGCAGGGTCCCGAAGATGCCTTCGCTGTCTGGGTTGCCCACCCCATGCTGCGTGTCCTTCACTGGCAGGTTTTCTGTGGCCCTCGGGGGAGGCGGGACCCGGCAGGCCCCCCGACAGCTGCCGAGAGGCGGGTGCCAGGCCCCAGGGAGCCGCCGAGCTACACGCCCACAGGTAATGACAGGGCACCAGCCCGCTCACAGGTCCAGGAGCCAAGGGTCCCCATCTCTGAGCTGCGGTCTCCAGTCGGATAAGGGTTGAATGGTTTCATTTCCGCCGTGTGGCCCCTTCTGTGGATCTACCCAGGGCGCCGGCCCGCTGGGCACAGCAGGCCCACGAAGCCAGGCGCAGGCCGGCATCCAGACCTCATGAGGGGAGGCCTCCGCCCTCCAGCCCTTGGGCAGCCCTCAGCTGTGCACCCTGCCTTCAGTATTCCAGAGAACCAACTAGGAAGACGCAGGGGGAGAGACCGCAGGCCCCTGGGTCTCAGAGGCTGGGCACGGGAAGGTGGGGGGACTCCGCCCGCTCGGGGTGCCCAAGGCCCCGGACCTGCAGGTCCTCCGCTGGGCTTCTGCTCAGAGACTTGCTCGGTCAGGAGCCCCCCTCCTGAGCAGGCAGGGGACACAGAGTCCCTCCTGCAGGCCTGCACCCGTTTCCAGGCAGTCCCTAGGAAGGCCACGCCAGGCTTCCTGAGGCAGGACGGCCCACCATGAGCACAGACGGTGCTGACCAGGGACACTGAGTGGGCCACGGGAGCCCAGGGCAGGACGGGGTGGGGGTCAGGGCTCTACAGGGCGCATTCCAGACTGGGGGACACTCAGGGCTGGAAGCTGGCTGAGGCAGGCCAGGCCCGACAGCATCCCTCACACCTTGGCCAAACAGCAGCCAGAGGGACACGGGGGACAGAGCCACGGACGCCCACCACCCCCTCCCACCCGACTAGTCCCGGCAGAGTGACCACCTACCCTCAGCCCAGCGAGGAGGGAGAATTCACCCAGACCATCGGAACTGGGGAGCTTCGGGGCTGGCTGCAGCAAGCCACAGCCCCACAGGATGGGGTTGAAAATGCCTGTATTCACATAGGGTTCAGTCCTGGGGTGGAAGGACGCTCAGTATCAGTAAATCTATAAATATAACCCACGAGGCTCAGTGAGGAGGAAAAAAATGACATGATCATCTTGAAGGTGTTGAAAACATTCCAGATCCTTTCCTACCAAAAACTCTGAAAAGAGCTCTCTTAGCAAAAAAAAGAACGCAGTAAACTTGCCCGCCTTGATAAAGATTTCTTCTAGAAACCCTCAGCCAAAGTTGTGATTAACAGGAAAACTTTAAAAGTACCCCCTTAGAGTCAGGGGGAGGGGCGGCTTCCCTGGTGGCTCAGATGGTAAAGGATTCGTCTGCAATGTAGGAGACTCGGGTTCAATCCCTGGGTCGGGAAGATCCCTGGAGAAAGGAGCAGCAACTCGCTCCAGTATTCTTGTCTGGAGAATCCCACAGACAGAGGAGCCTGGCGGGCTACAGTCCATGGGGACGCAGAGTCGGACACAACTGAGTGAGTAACACTTTACAGTCAGGAGAACGGATGAGGGTCTTCACCATTCACGATATTTTTGATACATTTATCTTTTACCAGTATTATACTAGAGGTGAGAGTCAAGGCATTAATAAATGTGCTGTTTTTAAAGAACTGAAAGGCTAAAACGCTTGAAAATAAAAAGACCAAGCCATGACTAACTGAGAAATCAGAAGTGGACCAACTGAAAAGCTGTTAGAACTAATTACATAATTTATTCAAGTTGTGAGATCAAAAAGCAACATTCAATAGTCATTAACTTTCCTGTACAAGTAATGACCAGTGAAAATACACCTTCAAAGCTACTGCTTACCAGAGTCCCCAAAAATCTAAAAATAAATTTAAAAAAATGTAAAAGGCTTCAGTTCAGTTCAGTCACCCAGTCGTGTCCAACTCTTTGTGACCCCATGAACCGCAGCACGCCAGGCCTCCCTGTCCATCACCAACTCCCGGAGTCCACCCAAACCCATGTCCATGGAGTCGGTGATGCCATCCAACCATCTCATCCTCTGTCGTCCGCTTCTCCTCCCACCTTCAGTCTTTCCCAGCATCAGGGTCTTTTCCAGTCAGTCAGCTCTTCATATCAGGTGGCCAAAGTATTGGAGTTTCAGCTTCAGCATCAGTCCTTCCAATGAACACCCAGGACTGATCTCCTTTAGGATGGACTGGTTGGATCTCCTTGCAGTCCAAGGGACTCTCAAGAGTCTTCTCCAACACCACAGTTCAAAAGCATCAATTCTTTGGTGCTCAGCTTAAAAGACTTAGATAGTAAAAATTATAAAACTTCACTGAAAAGCAATTTTGAAAAACTGAATAAAGTGAGAAATTTGCAATACACAGGATTCTCAATTTTGATTAAAAAAAAAAGTCAGTTCTCCCAAAACTAACCTACAAATCCAGGGCAATTGATGAGACTTAACAGGTTGAGCCTTAAGTTCTTACAGAGGATAACATCTGAAAGAAGAACCAAGAAATTTTAAATTTTAAGAAATGTGTGTCCAGGATTCCCCCAGTGGTCCAGTGAGTAAGACCCCATGCTCCCGAGGCAGGGGGCCCAGATTCAGACCCTGCTTGGGGAGCTAAGATCTCACAGGTCACAGTGAAGTCTGTATGCCACAGCAAAGACCCAGCACAGCCAAAATAAACGCTAAAAAAAAAACGAAGCTAAAGAAAAGTGTGTCCATGAAACTGTGATGAGGTCTTGGTGCAGATGGAAATCTGCAGAGACTAGAGGATGGGCGTCTGGGAACGCACGCATGTGGGTCAGAAATTGTCCAGACTAATTCACGTGGGGAGAGGGGGGGTAACTGCCTCCGGGACTCAAGTGAGAGGCTGCATTTTGATCCACGGAGAGCTCCTCAAATATCAATACAGGAAAACAGTCTGGCACCTTCCTAAACACATACAGTTACAGCTCAAATTCTACTTCTAGCTGTTTACTAAGGACAAAACACACGACCACCAAAAGACTCTTGCACGTTTAAGGCAGCTTAACGGGCAAATAATGTAGGTGGCCTCAGTAGATGGATGGATGAACTGTGGTCTGTCCACAATGGAATCCTACTCAGCGATAAAAACGGAATGCTTGCCAGTACACGTAATATATTGGCAGCCACAGTTGAGGGAGAGAAGCCAGACACAGAAGAACACCTAGCAGGAGATTCTGCTTAACATACGCAGAAGCAAAACTAGTCTATGGCATCAGAAACTAGATCAGTGTTTTCCTGGGTCAAGTAAGCTTCGGGGAGGAGATCCACTACAAAGACAGAAGTTTCTGGCATGATGGGAGCTTTCTGTATCACGACCTGGGTGATATTTACATGAGTATATACACTCGTCAAACCTCAACAAGTTGTAAACTTAAAATGTGTAGCAATGATACCTTAATAAATTTGACTACCAAGAAAAAAAATATCAACACAGAAAGACCAACAACGAAGGTGGGAAATGGCAAAGGGCTCGGATATCGGACCCTGGGACACTCTCAGGGTGTGAGATGAGAGCATCTAACCTCCGGTTCCACGGGGAGCACGGACAGATTTACTCGGGAGGATCACCGGTCATCCAGGTTGGCATAGGACAAGGGGCTTCGCCTGGCCCGGCGTTCTGGGGAGACAGTTTGGCCATGTTCATTTAAAATATTAAAACACACACCACGTAACTCAGCGGATGTTTTTCTGATCATTTGTTCTATAGAAGAATTCCTGTGCTCACACAGAGTGCCTGGCGGGTTTTTAATGTCGCTTTGTTTGAAATAACAAAACTCTGGGGCTTAAAATAGAGGGAAGATGCAGCCCTTTTTCGGAAATCAGGCAACAGATGGAAAGGAACAAGGGGGAATCACCAGGACATGAAAGTGAGCGTGGTAGCTGCTCAGTCGTGTCTGAGTCTTCGTGACCCCATGGACTGCATCCCGCCAGGCTCCTCTGTCCATGGGATCCTCCAGGCAAGAATCCTGGAGTGGGTCGCCAGACCCTCCTCCAGGGGATCTTCCCGACCCAGGGATGGAACCCAGGTCTCCTGCATTACAGGCAGGTTCTTTACTGCCTGAGCCACCAGGGGAGGAATCAGTGCTCAGCTAAAAATGCACCAGGACAATGTGCCTAGCAGACCTGAGCTACCAGGGTCTCTCGGCTGCCCAGAGACGACTCACAGAAAGTTCCAGAAGGGCACGCCTGCAGTGTTAACCTCAATACTCTGGGTGGAGTGTGATTTGAGTTGTGAACAGGGACTATTCTTTTTCACACTTCTGAATTTGGAGTTGTAGCAATCACGCATACATTACTACTAGAGACATTTTTTTTAAGTTTTTAGGAAGTTTTAAATTCTGGCTGTTGGTCATGCAAACTGGATCCTGTCTGAGAGCAGCAGCCTTCAGCCTCCTGGGGCCTCCGCCCACTCAGGCAGGGGCTGCAGCAAACACTTCCCCTGCCTGAGACCCTCCTGAGGGTGGCGGACCCTCCTGAGTGGGCAGGCCTGTCACCTGGAAGCCCCAGGGTCCCAGCCCACCTGCCACCCTGCACATGACAGCAGTCTGAGTGTCACCTGGACCCAACCCAGGCAGGGGACACCCTGGCTAACGGCTGTAGGGCTGGGTGGCCAGGCCCCAGGCGAGGGCTCTGGTTTTGAAGTGTATTTTCTACAACTGCAATTTAGTCAAAATACCCCACCTGGACAGTCTGAAGGTGCAGACCAAGAAATGGCCTTTTGGCGAGACTAGTTCCTTCTAGGAAAATCTGCAGTCAGGGTGGGAAGGAGCCTGAGGCTAGCGGTCTCTCTGAGGCAACGAGAGGGTCGGCACGCCTGCTGGCCGGAGACCACGGCTCTGAGCCCCATTCTGAATGACTCTGAGTGGGCGTGTCCCCTCCCCACAGGGGAGGCCCCCGAGGATGCAGAAGCAGGATGTGTGGGGGTTGCCTTCCGGGTCTAGACCAGAGCACAGGGCCCTCGTGCAGGGCGAACGCTCGGGAGAGGGCCAGCCTGTGGGTTCAGGGCAGAGGTGACTGCCCCCCAGGAGCCACCGAGCTGGGGAGCCAGAGCTGGGGTCAGGGTAGGAAAGGAGGGGCTGCAGCCTCGCTCACCTGCGGCTGGAGGAACAGCGGACACATCAGCTCCGCCGCGAGCTCCAGGCCCCCCATGGCCCGTGGCCTGGGAGGGATGGGTCAGCGGCACCCAGGGCGGCCTCTGTGGCTCTAGTCCATTATGCAAGTGTCACTCCATCCCCGGGGGCTGGGAGAGTAAACACTCAGAGTTTGAGAAGCTCTCCTCTTGCCAGGCACTGCCCCTGCCCACCCCGAGCCTCTCTCCATCCAGGGAACCTGCCTTCAGGGGCCCGGGGAGCTTCGAAGTGACAAACGCAGCTCCCCATCAGGGCTGGAGCCACGGTGGACACACTCCCAGCTGCTGTCCCCATCCTGGAAGGTGCTCGTCACAGGGACGCCCTGGGGGATCGCTGACACCAGGCACACCCTCAGGCTTCACAGAAGTTAACCAGATGTACGAAGGACAACAACCCTGGTTTGGGGAGGGCGGGGTGGGTTAAGAAAGCTCACAGAGTATGAATGAACAGTTTTAAAGACTCAGCAGCTTCTGAGGCACTTGCAATGTGGTGCAACCGCCTCCTCCACCTGGTTCTAAAACTCTCTCATCACCCCAACAAGGTCCCCCCAGCTGGCCTCACGAGCAGTCAGCCCACGTCTCAGCCCCAGCCCCTGGCTCCCACCAACCTGTGGGCTGTCACCTGGGATTTCTCTCCTCCAGACGTTTCACGTTAGGAGGGGGTTCCTGTGACCTGCTTCTTTCGCGGAGCCTAACGATCTCGAGGTTCAACCAGGTTGTCGGCTGAGTCAGCACTTCCTTTTTATGGCCGAATACAACTCGCTGGACGGCCAGAGCACACGTGTTTATGCTGTCATTAGCGGGGAGACATCTGGGTTGCTCCCACCTTTCATCTCCTGTGAATGACGCTGCTATAAACAATCGTCTGCGAGGTTTTGCTTAATCACTGTTCTCATCTCTTTGGGGTACGTGTACTTAGGAGCTAGGTCAAACGGTATTTCTGTTCTTCGTTTTAGGACCCGCCAAACTGCTTTCCTAGTGGCTGCACCGTTACACACGCCCATCAGCAACGCATGGCCTTTCCAACTCTGCGCATCCTGGACCACATCGGTTACCTTCCATCTTTTTTATTACGGTGGGTATGAACAGGTGCCTCATTGTGGTTTTGATTTGTGTTTCCCTAACGGCCTAACTGCGCTGAGTCTCTTTTTATGCACTTTTTGGCTATCTACATATATACGCGTCTATCAAACCTATCTATGTGTTAATTTCTTCATACTATACATACACTAGATCTTTATCAGTGTGAACTGCAGACATTCTCTTCCCCGCCAGGGGCTGTCCTTTCCTTGCTGCATAGAAGTTTCTAGTTCTGACGAAGCCCAGCGCATCCGTGTTTTTCTCTCATCGCCTGTGCTTTTGGCGTCCTGTCTAAGAACCTATGGCCAAATCCAAGGGCATTAAGATTGACCCGTTCTCTTGGGAGTTGTATGGCTTTAGCTCTTCATTTGGACCTGGCTTTTGCGTGTGGTGTGGGGCAGGGGCCTCCCTTCGTTGGCCTAGCCCCACGCGCTGAAGGCACCAGCCTTGCTCTCGGTGAACAGTCTCAGCACCCGTGGGGAAGCCGACTGGCCACAGGCCCCGCGGGCTCCCCCATCTCAGGGGCCTGAGTTTATGCCAGTCTCAGGCTGTTTCATTACTGGCTTTGCAGCACGGTCTGAAGTTGAGAAATGTAACCCCACACACACTCTGTTGCTCTTTTGTAGGTTATTTGGCTGCTTGGGGAACAACCCTGTATTGTGCCCATTTTTCCGAGAAAGTGGAGAAAGCAAAACACATGTCGCCCTCCTGGGCGGCTCAGCTGGTCACTGTCGGTGTTGGGGCCAGCAAGGCTGCAGGGGAGGAAGGAGCGGGCCTGGAGGCCAGGCCAGGGTCTGTGGGGCCAGGAGCTCCTTCGGGGACTGCCTCACCCCAGCTCTGGGCTGCCAGGGCTGAGGCCAAGAGCGCAGCAGACAGGCATCCCTCTCTGCCCTCCCCGGCTCCAGCCCTGGCCTCAGGCCTGGGGAGCACTTGGATCAGGGCCCCTCAGGAAGGGCCAGACTCTCACTGAAGGGCTGGTGTCAGGAGCCACGCATGCTGGTTTAAGCGACCACCCACCTCTGGGGAGGGGACGCTCGACCTCCAGTGCCCCCGCCTCCCAGGAAGGGTGGACCACTGCCCTGTCCCACTCGCCCAGAACCGACCAGGGCTGGGCACTCGGACTGAGCGCGGCCGTAGGGCTGACCCCACGGCCAGTCATGGCACAGGCTGTGGCCCCAGGCCTCCCCTTAAAGTCCAGCAGGTGCCGCTTTACGTGTGGGGATGGCCTGGCTGTGCTGGGGGACAGAGGGGCTGCAGCCTCCCACGAGCAGTGCTGGGGCCGGGACCTCCCACCCTGGGCTGCACCCACGACAGCCCCCTCCCCCAAGACCTGCAGCATAACCTTGACTCTGGAAGCGCCCCGCCTTCCACGGGCTTCAGGGCCTCCGCGTTTCGCCTGCAGCCTGTTCTCCTGGGCCGGGGGACCCAGGCTCAGCATCAGATGCCCCCCCACCCAACTCTGAAGGGCTTTCCTCTTGCACAGTCAGGCCTCAGCAGTCTCAGCAGCAGACCGCGTGGGGCTGGAACCTTCTTGTCTTGCAGCCTCACTTGCCAACGCCTCCCCTCAAGGTCCAGAAGAGCCCTTAGTCTGCACCCAGGTCTCAGCCCTCCTGCTGAGGTTGCAAGACCCTGCTCCTGGGACCCTGCAGAGCAATACCCAACTCCACCCCAGAGAAGGCCCTGCTCTGCCCCCCAGCATCACAGCTGGCAGGCGGTTCTGGGCCCTGACACCACACAGGTGGGGTCCTTCTCAGCCTGGTGTTCAGACCCCCAGTCTGCGGGCTGCCCGCCAAGGCCACCGAGGCCACAGTCACCTCCCACTCGCCAGTCCATGGTGCCTGGCTCCCAACAGGGGGACGGCTCCCCCCATGCCAGCTGACCAGGGCCCCACCCCAGCCCCCTCCCCTGCCCTCCCTGGAGAAGACCCTCAGAAACACGGCCCTGCCCCCACAGCCCCTTCGTACGGAGTGGCAAAGGTGGGGCCAGGTAGCCAGCGTCGGTTCCCAGGCACCTCCCTGCAGCCATGCGGCCCAGCGGAGTCCCCGCATCCCAAGCCCGTCGGCATTTCGCCTGCAGGAGCCCAGGGCACACCTGGGTGAACGAGCAAGTCCCCTCCGGGGGTAAAGGGGATGGCCTATTTCAGACACGGGTTTGTTTCTTCCTACAAATGACGGCTGGGATCCCGGGTCTCCTCCAGCCACATGGTGGGGCTTCTGGGCCAGCTCCGCCCCAGGGTGAGTCCTCCACTGGCTTCTCAGAGGGCACCTTGAACTTGGCCAGGCCCTGGAAACTGCTCTTTGTTTGAGGGATCCAGAGGGCTGTGCACACCCTTTGGGCAACGGTGATGAAGAGACGCCGGGAGACCTCACATTCAGACCGCCTTCACCAAGACCCTCAGGTGCCACCCCTGCCTGGACACACACGCCCTGGGCCCCAAACCTCTGGAGCTGGAAGCAACCTCAGACCTGCCTGAGACTGGCGGAAGATTCTGGGGCAAGCCACGGACGCCTGGGGAGGAGAGGCTGGCCTGGTTTGGTTCAGTGGGCTGGTTGGCCGGTCGGCCGCGAGGTGAGGAGCAGCTGGGAGCTCTCCGGCATCACTAGCAGGCATGGAGAAGGACTGGAGATGGTGCAGGACGGACAGACAGAAGCCAGGCGGGCAGGGAGGGCTGGCAGGGCCCCAGGAAAGCAGCAGCTCCCATACCGGGCACATCAGGAGGGCTTCCCCCAACATGTCAGACAGTGCCTGGGCGCCTGGGGTCCCAGCTCAGCCCTTCCTCCAGGGCCAGGCCAGGAACCTGGCAAGGAAGGAGGCTCAGGGGAGGCTGTGCCAGGCGGGCCCAGAGCTGAGCACGTGGCCACCTCCTCCTGGGGGTGCGCGGACCCCACACTCAGGCACCCGCCCACAGCTCCTGCCCAGCCCCACCCGCGTGCCTGAGCCTCGCGAGCTTGGAAGGCCTGCCCAGGTTTCTGGCTGATCAAAGGGCCCCCACGGAGCTAAGCGGGCTGCCAGGATGTCTGCCTGAGGTCCGAGCCCCTGCAGCAGTTGGAGCAAGGGACGGGGGACGGGCAGGACCACCCTTGGGGGATGACGGCACCCCCATTTCGTCTGACCTGCAAACCCCGTGCTCAGCGTGGGCCTTCTCCACCCTCCCTGCTTCTGAGGGGCGTCCCCCACCCCGGTTTGGAGGAGTAGTTCAGACTCAGAGCCGAGTCAGCCTTCTGGGGGTTGGGGACAAGACCCTCGCTTGCGGGGCCTCCAGGACACTGCTGGGCGGAGCCCAGGCCGGGGCCACACCTTGGGGACTCTGCACTGGGGCGATCCTGGGGCGAGATCTTTTATAAGGACAAGAAACATGTTCCCAAAGGGATGCGTGAGCAACTAGAAGCGTTGGCCCACCTCCCCGTAGAGGCAAGGAGCAAGAGAAAACCAGCAGCAGCCACGAGGCCTGGGAGGGCGCCCCCTTCACCCCCAGGCTCGGGGAGCCGTCAGGGACCCCGATGACGCCTGCCCACAGAAGCCTCTGCTCCGCCAGAGTCCCATTCCTCTCCTCCGGCCACACCCGGGGTGCCCACTCCCTCTCTCAGCCTGCTGCCTGGCGGCCCCCAGCGCCCTACGGAGGTGGGGGTACCCTGTGTCCTCTGCAGACCCCCAGGGCATCACAGCAGCTCTGGGGCCGCAGCAGGTCAGCGGCAGCCCAGCTGTCCTGGGCCCAGCACCCCCTGACCCCGCCCGGTCCTGCCAGCGGGACAGGGTCTTGCTGGGGACATGTCGGGCAAAGACAGTTCTGTGGATGGAGGCGACCTTAACTGCTCAGTCTACCTGGACACTTGCCTTGGGGGTCCCGAAAGGCGCCCACCAGAACACAAACCCCGTTACTCCCCAGCGGCCGCAGGGGGAGCCCCAGCTGTTAGGGCTCCACCGGGGTGGAGCCCTAACAGCTGGCTCCCATGGCTTCTGAGCAACCCTGGCTGCCTGCCCCTCACCGGCCAGAGACAGGAAGTGGGGGGCAGGAAGTGGGCTGCCCTCCAGGACTCGGGGTCACTCCTCGAGGAGACGGAAATGTGGGAGAGCACACGCCCCCTTCTGAGATGACTCTAAATGATCCTTTTCTTCTAAGCCCGCACTCTGTGTCAGCAGAGGGCAAATCCAGCCTCCATCACACACCCACTCGACGGGGATGATGCTGTTTTCTCTTTATGAGCAAACCACTCACGCCTTCCTCCCTTCGCACATCTGTGCCCAAACGTCTGGCAGACCGGGACCCCAGAGCAGAAGATGGCGGTCTTGGCCGGAGCCACAGCAGCCACCTGTGGGCTCATGAGGCCCTCCCCAGTGCAACCTGGCCCTAGATCCTGGAGACCCGGGCTGTGCGTTCTCCTGAGGGGGCGCTCAGTCTGCACAGCAGGCCCAGGGCCATGACTGGGGGCAGGGCACAGGCAGCTGTGTCTTAGGAGCAGTGGACTCCCAGCAGCTGGCACTGGGGTGTTATGACCCCGAATGGGGCCCCTTCCCTTGCCCAGTAAGGGGTGAGCATCTGAACTCAGAGAGCACACCCCTGGGTGGGGCAGCAAGGAGGCAGGCTCTGCAGGCCAGAGAGCGGGAAGGGAAGAGAGGAAGGAACATGGGGGTGCAGATGGCGCCTCCTCTCCAGGCCCCAAGGCCTGTGACCTGCCGCCTTCAGCAGAGCCACCCGGAGCCTCGACCGCCTAGCAGTCAGCTGCCCCTGCGCCTGGCCTCCAGCTCCTGGTCACAAGGCTCCTGGCAGGTGCTGGACCCATCCGGAGCCAGGGGGACAGTCCCCTGCCTCCCCGTGGACACGGGCCAACACCAGGCCCTCCACAGCGTCCCCTGGCCCCGAGGACAGGCCCTGTACCGGGTCTCTGCAGCAGCTCCAAGCCTGCTTGGGCACAGCCAGGCCCCGCCCTCAATCCTCACGAGGAGACACGGAACCTGGTTGAGTACGGTGTCTGCAACCACATGGCCAACGAGTGTGGGGCTGGGACTTGAACTCGGGTCTGCAGCTCTCACTCTGGGATGGAACCAGGGAGCCCGCTGGCGCCGGTGATGAGACAAAGCATGGGCTTTCCCTCCCACCGCTTTCTGTTACCTTCAATCAAAGACCTGGTGATGGAGAGCCGGAAAGATGGTACCTGCGGGAGGCGCGGTGTGCCCCGGGGGACCCTGGTCCTCAGCCCACACCGCACCCTGGCCGCCCTACCACCTCCCCAGGCAGCCCCCCAGCATGGGATGGAGCAACAGGGGCACAGGCAGAGCCCCACGCTCCCAGGAGGTGGGGGGGCCGGCGGCCCTCGCAGCTATCCTCCAGGGGGGACCGTGCCCCTCGCTTGCCTGGCTCGCCCCCACGTCTTGGCAACAAGACGTCAGAACTGCCTGGGTACAGTTCCTCACTAGTGGAAGGACCCTGGTTCTGAAGGGGAAAGAACACAGGACCTTAGGGGCGGTGGTGAGGGCTCCTCTAAGGCATGGAGTCAGCACACACCTGGGAGGAGCCGGGGAGGGACTGTGCCCACGACCACCACATCCGGGAAGCCAGCCGCATGAGAGCGGCCCCCCAGGCTCTGGTGCACTGATCCCACCCTGAGGAATCGCACGGTCTGGCCGACTTGACAGGTGACAGACCCCAGTAACTACAGCGAGGGTGGGTGACCCCACCAAACCAGGTGGGGTCAAGTTTAGCCCTCAGGCCAGGTTTAGCCCCCCACCCCCCTCCTGCCTGATCCGGAAGCAAAGATGGAGGGGGGTCCTGGAGCGGCCGCCCGAGGGCTGCACCCTGAGTCACCCACTGCACAAAGCAGCAGGTGCACGCCGAGAGCTGGAGGCCTGCACACCGCGGGGGCCTCACCCCTGTCTCCACACAGTGACTCGAAGTCTCTGGGTGAGGGGCTAGGAGACACTAGGGCTGCGGCGCCCACCACTCTGGGAGCCCCAGGGGAGGGATGGGCCCCCCTTCCTCCCACAGTGAGCAGGCTTGCTCCTGTGAGATGAGACAGTAAGGCCCCAGGTTCAAGGTCCAGGAGCCTTCCTGGCTCACGGTGGTGATTCGGGGTCCTCTCCCAAGGGTGCGGGTTCATTTGCTTTCACCCCATTTCTGCCCATCAGGCATCTGGGCTTGGAGCCTGGTGGCCTCTGGGTTCGGCGCTCACAAAGCAGGAGAGCAGGAACGCGAAGCGGGGGAGGGCAGCCGCTGGGAAGAAACGAAGGAGCCCTCTGGGTGCCAGTGCCCAGCTTCTGATCTCCCTTCCCGCGCCCCCCACCCCGCCCCTTCTCCCTCTCCCTGCGGCCGACAGCACTGCGAACCCCCAGCGCGCGGTCCCGGCCACCCCCTCGGTCTGCGAGCGCTCCCCGCGCCCCCCCCCCCACCTGATCTGCTCTTGGCCCAACCCCATCCCTTCCCCAAGAGGTCACCTGCCACCACCCGGCGGCCCCAGCCCTCGGACAAGCCTCTGCCCCGCTCTCGCTTCTCGAGCATCCAGAGCATCACGTGGAGGGGACAAAAACCGGCCGACGATCTCCGGCAACTAAGCAGCGGGTTGCCTCTGCGCGTGAAGGCGAGCGGGTGCGGGCTGCACTCTTGGCTCGTTTCCCGCGTACAGCCCCCCACCCTCCTCAAAACAATCAAGACGGGGCTGGAGCCGCGGGCGAGGAGGCTGAAACGGGCGCGAGGGTGAGGGGCTGGTGAAGGGGTGAGGGCCAGGTGCGGACGACGGACACTGGGGGCAGAGGAGGCTGCGGGACCCGGCGCGCGCGGCACGCTGCCAGCAGGGCGCAGGCCGGCAGGGCCGGCGCGGGGCCGAGGGAAGCTGGGAGGGAGGCCGGCGGGGGGCGGGGAGGCCCCTGATAGGCGCGCGGGAGGCGTGACGTCACGTCCGGCGGGGGAAGCCCTGCCTCAGCGCCCCCGCCCCCGCCCCCGCAGGTGGTGTCACCGCCCCGGGCGCCGGGCGTGGGGGGCCCGCCCTGGGGACCCCGGACGCGGCCCCGCGCTCTCCGCCACCCCGCTCTCCTCCAGCTCTTGGCAGATCCGAGCGAGCCGGGCAGGCCCCCGCCCCAGGCCAGGGAGCCGGAGGGGCGCCCCGTGCGCCTGGGATCGCGCCCCCGCGCTGCGCCCCGCCCCGCGCGCCCCGCGCGCCCCGCCCCGCTCGCCCCTCCCCGCGCACCCCTCCCCGCCCCTCTCCCCGCCGCCCAGGGGCCGGGCCCGGACTGCGCGCTCGCCTGCCGCGCTCTGGGGCCGCCCGAGCCAGCGGCCGGACCTCGCGCCCCGCCGGCTTTTGTTGTCTCCGCCTCCCCGGCCGCCGGCGCCTCCGGACCGCCAGCCGAGTGCGCGGGGACCTTGGCTCTGCCCTTCGCGGGCGGGGGCTGCGCGGGCCCGGCCGGGGGCGCCGCCGGCCCCGCCATGGAGCTCCGGGCCCGAGGCTGGTGGCTGCTGTACGCGGCCGCCGTGCTGGTCGCCTGCGCCCGCGGGGACCCTGCCAGCAAGAGTCGGAGCTGCGGGGAAGTGCGCCAGATCTACGGGGCCAAGGGCTTCAGCCTGAGCGATGTGCCCCAGGCGGAGATCTCGGGTGAGTGACCCGTGCGCCCGGAGCGCCGCTGCGCCCCCTCTTCTCTCCCGCCCTGCGACCCCGCGCCCCGCGCCGCCCTCCCTCTGCCCGGGTCTCCTCCACTCCGCCCGGCCTTCCCCGGCCGCCGGCGCGCACACACCGGCCCCTTCCCCACGGAGCTGTCCTCGCCGCGCAGCCAACGGGGCGCTCCCCGACCCGGCGAGTCCTCCAGGGCAGCCTGGGCTGAGCCGCTGGGTCGGCTGTGGGGGCGCAGCCGACCGCGGCCGTGGGCTCGGGACTCCCCCGGGGTCGTGCGGGCCTTCCCCGGAGGCTCCTGGCGTCGGCCCGGTGATTCCTGGGGGTCCCCAGCAGAGACATCCTCGGGGCCCCGGCGAGGCAGGGAGCGAGCTGTGCGCTTGGGGAAGGGCGAGGGCCGGGGCGGACGGGCGCGACCTCGGCCAGCGGGAGCGGAACGCCACCTCGCAGGGACTCCTGCCTGGGGAACTTGTACTCGCCTGGCGCTCCGGGCCGCCTCCGGCGGGGAGTCCAGCTGCAGGTGGTCGGCGCCTTGGATCCCGCCCAGGGGCCGTGCCGTTTCTTTGTAAGAGCAGCGCCGTCGCAGGCGGCCTGGGCCCTGCAGCTGCCCGCAGTCCTGCACACCCTCCCTGCGGGCCTCGGAGGAGCTGTAGGGACCGGAGAGGGGTTGAGAGGGGAGCGCGGAGTCTGCGGAGCTCGCAGACACTCCCCCCACCCCCAGTCTCCTTCCTCAAACTGCAAACGTGTCCAGAGCCGCACCGGGTGTGCACGGCGGTGCAGGGTTCCCGGGACCCAGGGTGGAGGGGGGCGGCCGGGAGCAGAGCTCCAGGCTCCTGTCCTGGGGACGCCTCCCAAGCCGGGGGGAGGGGGGTGGCGGGGAGAGACCACACTCAAGTGGAGACACGGGGGACAGGGAAGGACCGCAGCCACAGCAATTCTGAATGAGAGAGGAGCGTGAGGGCCGCGTCCATGGCCGGGCCTGGCTGGGGAACGGGAGGGGGGAAGTCAGCCAGGCCCTTGACCCCTGCCCCCAGGAGGACAGAACCCACAGAACACTGCCTGGGCTCCTTGACAGCCCCCTGCCCAGGGCTCTGGAGATCCCCCCTCTCAAGTCCCCCAGGCAGGCCTTCCTGTGCTTCTGCTGACGGAGCCCTGCCATTGATCGTCAGAGCTGTCTCCTCCCTTGGAGGGGCGATTTTGGTGGGTGCATTTGGGCACCCCGGACCAGCACAAGACCCCCTGCACAGTCGGTTCAGGCTCTCCCCCGACCCTGCCCCATGCAGGGGCCGGGTGCCTGGAAATGCTTGAGCTTTCGGGTGAATCCCCGAGCCCCAGGGTCTCCCAGCCCCAGTCTCGGCTGGCACGCCCCCAAGTCCCCTGGACCCCACAGCCCTGCCTCAGATGTCCACTCCCAAGCGGCCTTTGTGCCCTTGGGGGCCATCCTACTCTGGATCGCATCCACAGGCCTCTGTCCCAGTTAGGCTGAGACACAGAGTGGCGGAGTTTGGGCCGCCGCCAAGGGCTGGGAGCGCGACGGGCAGGCTGGGGAAGGCGAGGCCGGTTGGCGGCCGGGCCGAGTCTCGGCCTCCTTGGGCTGCAGGGTGCAGGGCTTCAGGGCCCAGGACCGGCAAAGCGCGCTGCTGTGCGTGTGATGGGGGACTTTGCAACTGGGGAGCGTGGTGCCAGCCGGGGCTCAGGGTGCCGCCCTCACGGAGCCTTCCTGCCTGGACTCCCTGTGACTCCTCCGCCCCAGCTCCCGGGGGTCCTGTGGCTGCACCCCGCCCCCCTTGAGTGCCCCGCAGGGCCCAGGCACCGAGAGGAGTGCCAGCGCCACGTGGGGTGAAGGAAGCGGGGTGACCTCCCCAGGCAGCGGCCGGCCCTGTACGCTCCTCCTGCTCCGGCAGCTTGGCGCGGCTCCGCGGGCCTGGCGCCCCCTGGTGGCCGCGTGGAGGCACGACGCTCTCCTGGAGCCGGGCCTTCCGTGTAGTCTTGGGGGCCGGTGGGTGGACTCCTCTGGCCTGGGGTTCCCCCGGGGGTGGGCGCCCGAGTTGGCTGGTGGGGTGGAGGCTCCGTGTTTCCCAGGACTGGAGGGGAGGGAGGGCAGCCCTGGGCCTGTGGGCGACCTTTCCAGCCTCCACCTCCCCAGGGGGTAGAAACTCCGTGGGCTCACGAAAGAGGGGCCATCAGAGCACAAGGGGCTTCTGTTCGTGACGTGTGTAGTTTTTTGGAGGGACAGCCAGGCCCAGCCAGGGTGAGGAAAGCAGTCATCCCATTTTACAGGTGGGCCTCCCCCCAGCCAGAGCCCTGCATAGAAAGTGAGAGGGAGCCGCCCCTCAACCTCAATCCGTCTGCAACGGCTGGGAAAAGCCCAGCCCCAGGCTGCATCTCACTCACAGGACATGCACACACTCGTACACACATGCACACACACACATGCACACACGTGTGTGCATACACGTGATGCACATGTACACACACCTGCAGGCCCATGCACACATATATCTGCATCTGTGCACGCGTACACGTGCACACACGTGCATACACATGTACACATACGTATGTATAGGTGCCTGTGGTCTCCCGGCCTTTGCCTAGGGGCTTGCTCCCGGGGCGCCTGCTGGCTCTCCTGACCCTTTGACGCCACGGTTCATCATGATCTCTCTGACCCTTCGCTAGGGTCCTGGGGCAGAGGCGCATCTGTCTGTTGTGTTCTCTGCGGCAGCCGCAGAACCTCGCCCGGTTCCTGGCACGGAGTCGGTTCTCAGTCCACACCCACACACGTCCCACTTTATGCCCGGCCATGGTGGGGGCCGTGGGAGGTGGAGGGCCCAGGCCGAGGAGGAGGGACCTGGCTGCCTGGCTTTGAGGTTGGAGGTCAGAGGGGGAGCCCGGCGCTGTCAGCGGCTCCTTGGCTCCGGGACAGGGGCCACCGCTCAGGCCTCCCAGCAGAAACCATTGCTTCTCCGTGCGGCCTGCCCAAGGCTGTCTCTCGGTCATGGTCAGCGGGCCTCGCAGAGACCACCTGGTGCCCAGCCCAGCCCCAGACCAGACAGTGTGCGCATCCCGCCCCGTTGAGAGGGCAGAGGCCCAGGGGCCTGCCCTGGGTCCCCAGGTGGTCTCCAGCCTCCGCTGAGCTGCTGCTCTGGCCCCTCACCCCCGGAGCCGCTACGGTTTCATCATCCCCAGCCTGAGGACAAGGCTGGAGGGAGGGGGAAGAAGGGTGGGGGCCCAGGGGAGCCAGGAGCCGACAGGGCCACTGCATGATGCAATAGCCTAGGCCCCTGCCGGAGCCCCGGACACACCACCGTGCTCCTCAGAGGGGCAGGGCGTCCTCCCTGGGCCTGGGCGCAAAGGCCAGCCCTGTTGCTTCGCCCGCCCTCTGCCACCTGGGCTTTCTGGCCCCGTTTCTCCACGTGTGACAACGGACATAGGACCGCCCCAAAGGCCGCAGGAGTGGGGAGCGTGCCGACCCTGTGCGCTCTGGGGGCTGCCTCCAGCCCTGGAGCCCATGCAGGCCCTTCCGGCAGTGGTGTCTAGCAGGTGGGAGCTCTGTCCTGCCCTGGACTCGGGGGGTCACTCCCCAGGACCGTCTGGCGGGTGCAGTGAGTGGGGTGTCTGGACCTGACTCAGGGGTCACTCCCTGGGACCGTCCAGTGGGTGGGGGGTCTGGACCTGACTCAGGGGTCACTCCCTGGGACCGTCCAGTGGGTGGGGGGTCTGGGCCTGACTCAGGGGTCACTCCCTGGGACCGTCCCGCAAGTCCAGGGGTGGGGGTCCTGGACTTGACTCAGGGGTGAGTACCCGAGGCCACTGCCACTTCTCCAGCTCCACACGCACCCACTGGGTGCTCAGGTCCAGAGCCCGGTGTGCTGACCCCCAGGCCCATGGCACTGCCGCTGAGCAGTGCTGGGCTCAGGCTTCTGGCTGCCTCATGCCACCCCAGCCTGGAGGCCTGCCGTGGGGCCTCACGGCCCAGGCCTTGCTGGGCTGCCAGCTGCCCTCTCCGCAGCTCCCCCAGTCCTGGCCCACCTCTCATGCCAAGTGGGAAGCCTCTGCACTGACCCCTCCCGGGTGCCTCCCTGCCCCTCCCTCACTGAGCTGACGGCGGCCCGGCCTTCCCAACGGGTGCACTCCTGGCCAGTCCCGGCACCTGGCCAGTGAAGGCCCGCTGCCCCTACCCTGCTCAGGAGGGCTCCTCCAGGGGCATGACCCGAGGGCGGCACAGCTGTGACCCTCGGGGCAGGCCTGGCGTATCCCCAGCACCACAGCAAGCCAGGTCCCCCGGCAGTCATGGGGATGTCCTGTCCACTCTGGAGGGCTGGCCGGCAGTCTCGGTAAACTGGCCCCATGCTGGCCCTAGTTAGGAACAGCATGAGCCTACAGTGGACAGGTCTCCTGGCAGAGGGGTTGGGGCACACTGGCCAGACGGCAGGTGCACCCTGGAGCCAGGGAGGGGAGCACAGAGCGGGTGTGGGTGCACCGGGCCTGTGCTGGGCCCCCCAGAGACACGGGCACAGGTGTCAGCCAGGCCGGGCCAGGCCAGGAGGACAGGCCAGGCCAGGGGAACAGGCCTCGCTGGGTCAGGTCGGGCCCTGGCCAGGACTCGCCCCCTGGAGAGAGGCTGGCCGGCTCTCCCCAAGGCCTCAGCTTATTTCCGGAGCGTTTCAGACCAGGGCTCAGGACCAGGCCCATGCCTGGTGCCCGCCCTGACCACGTCCAGCCACCAGGCTAGTCCTGTGGGGCAGGCCCCTGCCCACGTTCGGGCGGGGCTCCCGTGCAGGGCCACCCACCCTGTACCGGCTGGCGGCCTTCTCATCGCGCGCATCTAGGAACAGGCCTGGGCAGGAGTCCCGAGCTGCCTGCAGCCTTTGGGCAGGGCTGGTTTGGGCGGGGTGGGGGCCGCGGTCGTCCCCTGTCTCCCCCTGTGGGGTAGGGGGTGCTGGCCTGTCCTCCCTGCCGTGGCCTCTGCCCTGGGGGCACAGCCGGGGCCTCCCGCTCTCCTGACTATTCCTGCTCCAGCCGCAGGTGCGGGGGCACCCTGGGTGTGAGGGGTGCGGACCTGCTCTGCTGGCAGAAGCGTGGGAGCCTGGGCAGGTCGGGGAGCCCCTGCGGGGCCAGGCCAGCCTCAGCCCAACCCGCGTCTGCCTGTGGCCTTGGCATCAGCTCCCACTGTCCTAGCACACATGCCCCCTCCCACAGGCCGGCCCCCTGGCCCACCTGCACGGGCATCCCTCGGGGGCGTGGTGCCCGGCGTCCTGAGTGCCCCCCCCACTCTGGGGGCTCTCTGCCCCCCAGGGTGCTCCCCAGACTGGACAGCCTCAGCAGTGAGGTCTCTGGGCACCGGCTGCATGGCGCCGGGCTGGGCTGGGCACTGGGACCCGGGCATGAAGCCGCTTCCCCGGGGCTGCCCATGGAGATGCCCCAGGCTGGGCGGCTCCACGGCAGGGGGCTGCGGTCTTGCAGTGAGGGGGCTGGAAGTCCGAGATCTACGTGGTTCCTCCCAAGACCGTTTGGGAAGACTTGTTCGGGTCTCTGCTTCTGGAGGTGGTGGGCAACCCTTGGTCTGGGGGTCTCTGCTTTGTCTTTACGAGGCCTGTGCCTGCCTGCGTGCAGATTCCACCTTATGGAAATAAGGACACCGGTCCCTTCAAGTTAGGAGCAGAGCACTTACGTCTGCAAAGACCCCACACTCAAACGAGGCCCCATCCTTGGGTCCGAGGGTTTAGGACCCAATGTGTGGACTACAGACAGGATTCAGTCAAGGTCAGGGGCGCTTCCCATCCAGTGAGCAGGGCTCCTGGGCTCTGGGTGTTCCATGGGGGGTGGGGGGCTCCCTGGGCCAGGGCCTCAGTGCAGCTGTGGGGCCTTGTGACGGGGTGAGAGGGTCAGGCCATCCTTAGCTTGCTCCTCACCCCCACTGGCCCACAAGCGTCTCAGGAAGCAGCCGGGGCCCTGCCCCGTGGGCCTGAAAGTCTCCATCAGAGTCGGGTGGGGAGTAGGGAGCAGGGTCCTCTGCCTCTGACCTTCCCTGGCACTCAACCTGCTGAGGTGTCTCCCTGGTGGCAGGGACCACCCAGAACCTGGTGGGCAGTGAGGGCCCGGAGTGAAGACCTCCACAGGAGGCAGGGCCACCGGGCCGGGACCGTCGTGACTCAGTGGTGCCGATTTGCGTGGACAGGCTTGGGGTCCCTGCCGACGCATGGGAGGCCCTGGGAGGGGACACTGTGGGGGGGCGGGAGTGAGTGTGTGTGGGGCGGGGCGGGAGTGAGTGTGGGGGGGCGGGGCGGGAGTGAGAGTGTGTGGGGCGGGGCGGGAGTGAGTGTGGGGGGGGCGGGGCGGGAGTGAGTGTGGGGGCGGGGGCGGGAGGCTGGCTCCTGGCTCCGCATCCTGAGGACCCAGGCTGCTCCTTTGTGCTGAACGCTCCTGGGTTCTGGAGGCTTGGCCGGATGACAGGACAGCTCTGGGGGCTCCCCCACGAGCTGTCCCCCCACCCCCGACCTCAGCCCCCAAGAGGCCCAGAGCCCCACCCACCGCCCCCGCCTCAGCTGGAAGGAGGAGCCCTGGGAAGCTGGCGGGGACGGCCAGAGCTCTGGGAGGCTGTGCTGTGCCAGGCCCCGGGCGCCGCAGGTGGACGGCGTAAGCACAGCCAGGCCTGGGGCCGAGGGGAGGACGGGGCCGGAGCTGGCCATGCAGGAGGCCCTGCGGAAGCACCAGCTCCGGGCCCTGCCTTCCGCAGCCCGTCTTCCCACCAGGTGCCCGTGAGCCAGGCCAGGCCCGGGTTTGTGGCCCTGCCTCCTTCCTCCACGCCCTGGCCTCTGCCTGGCCCTTGCCTGGCAGCCAGCCCCACCCAGCCTTCCGGAGCTGGCAGGTTAGGGGGCTTGCAGGGCAGGCTGAGCGCCACCTGATCCAACTGCTTAGTCGGTCGGGGCAGAAATTGGGTCCCAGCGAGGGGTCCCCGCTGCTCAGGGCCCTGGTCCTGGAGTGGCTGCTCCCCCATGGCCTCCCTGCCCTGGCCTCGCTGTGCCCCCGGTGCCTGGTGTGAGCACCGACGGGGTGCCCCAGAAGGGAGGAGGTCAGGGGCGGGGCCGTCACGCAGGCCCCATGGGGGCGCTGGGGGGCATCCGTGTGGCTCTGTCCATGGGCTCTGGGCACGCGTTCCAGGTTGCGGGGCATGGTCGATCAGAGGATGGAGCTGGGGGTGAGGTCACAGAGCCCCTCGCACTTGCCCGCAGAGATGGGCCCTGGCAGACCCCGAGGACTGACTTCTCCAAGGCTGGGGGGCAGGTGGCGAGTCCCAGGTGGGGCCGGGTGGGGGTGGGGGCCAGGAGAGGAGCGGGGCCCATGAGAGCCCCACGTGGACCTGGGCCACAGGACAGCCTCCTGAAGTCAGAGCCAGTCCTGCTGACAGTGCCTGAGGTTCGAGCCCCACCCACCAGGAAGTTCCAGCAAGAGGCGAGGACCCTCACCCTCCCACCCATCCATCCTTCACTGCTACGCACACACCCGTAAGCCATGGGCCCCCTCCACGAGGTCAGGGTCTAGTGAGAAGCTCAACCAGGGCTGCGAGGCCCCCCAACCCCCACAGTCCAGGGCCTGGCCATCAGCGGCTGTACCACCCGCCTTTGTGCCCAGCTGTTGGCCCCGCGGTGCGTGTGACCACAGTCACACCCTCAGTTAGCCCAGCAGCCTGAGGGGTAGGTCGGCACGTCTCCCTCCCACGTGGGCAGCCAGCCCTGGACAAGTGCCCCTGCGCCTCCCCGGGGGCGACTTTCCTTAGGCTCACTGTCAGCCCCAGAGGCTGTGGGCGCCTGGGGCCCACGCACACCTTGGGGCACCTTCCCCAGCACCAAGGACACTGTCTGACCCTGGCGGTGACCGCCCAGGCTCATCCCTGTGTCTAAACACGTCCTGGGCACCCAGGGCCGCCAGCAGCACTCTGGCCCCGGGGTTGAGCCGCGTGCTGCAGCTGTGTCCTGCAGCAGTGGGGCTCCGGGCGCCCATCCAGGCTCCGGGCCGCAGGGAGTGCCTCCCGCCACCTGTGACCGCCCGCAGACCCCCCGGGACACAGATTACGCCACCCGCTGCAGGGCTGGCTCAGGCGTTCACACCCGACTCCCACCGCCTCGGAGCTCGGGATGCACTGGACCCACAGCCGTATTTTAGAGGCTCTTACAATGTTTAGCCCCACCATCCCCGACCCCCTCCCTTGGCCTGGCAGTGGCTGCCCCCAGGGCAGTCAGGCACCATGGCAACCTCTCTTCAAGTGACCTAATACCCAGGTGACCTCCCTGTCACTGTGTATTTGGGGGCTGGGGGGACACTGGGGCAGCTGCGGGTCAGACGCACAGCTAACCACCCTCCCCCTAGGGTAAAGCGGTGTCCCCAGCCAGGAGCAGTTCCCTGGGGCCATGTTTGGTCATCACAGTGTGCAGGGCAGGGGACAGGGAGACCAGGGGCCCCGTGAAGTGCAGGTCACTCCTGAACAGGTCAAGGGGCGGCTTCCAGAAACACCGGTCGCACCACACGGGAAGCACTTGAACCACAGCTCTAGATGGGACGCAGTCAGCGGCCGGGGGAGCAGGGCGGAGGGGGCGGCCCTCTGCTTGAGGCCAGGACAGGCTTTGGGGTTGGGGGTGGACTCAGCTCTAGAAAGATCGGTGAACTGCGGTGGACAGATTGAGGTGTGAATTTGAGGCTGGGGTCCTTAACCAGGGTGCCCAGGGGAGGCCCAGGCTTAGAAATCCAGGAGTTCGTGAACTCGACTGAGAAAGACAGTACATCTCTTTTGCTCACCTTTAGCCAGAATTTAGCACCTCTTGTCATTATGAACAACGTGGCGATGGCATTCTGGAGTCCAGGGCTCGCTCACCGTGGACCGCTGGGTCCCCATGCCCCTTTACTTCTCGAGCAGATGTCTCCAGGTGCCGCTTCCACTCATGCAGCTTCGCGTTCCCCCTTGCTTGCCCATTTATCACATTTCAAAAGCCGCGTCACCGCACCTGCGGCTTCCTTCACTACACCCCGCACAACCTTTCTTTCCTAAGCGTTATTCTGAGAAAGGGTGTGCTGGCTTCAGTGGACACTCAAGGGCGCAGAGGAAGGAGGCCTCTGCGTGGTGGGCTGGACCCTCAGCCCAGGTCGAGTGCTGGCGGGGCCCTGTCTGCTCCAGGAGAGCCTGTGGGCCAGGGGTGGGGGTGTGGGGCACACAGTCTGAGCCCTTCGGAGTGTCCTTGAGCGCCTACTGCATGCCTGGTGCTGTCCTTGGTGCTGAAACATAGCCACAGTGCTCTCTCTGCAGGCACTGGGCGGCCGTCAGAGGTCTCATAAGCTGCAGCTCTGCCGGCCGTGGTGACCACGTGTTACTTTTGTAAGTTACAAGTAGAGAGAACCCGTGCAGGGTTAGATGGATGCATGTGGTTTACAAGCTTCACAGCTGGCAAAGAACCCACATGCCAATGCAGGAGACAGACCCAGGTTCGATCCTCTGGTGGGAAGCTCCCCTGGAGGAGGGCATGGCAACCCACTCCAGTGTTCTTGCCTGGAGCATCCCATGGACAGAGGAGCCTGGCGGGCTATGGCCCATGGGGTCGCGCAGAGTCAGGTATGACTGAGCGGCTTAGCGTGCACACGTAGTGCACCATCATATATGTGCCCCCACCTTGACTGTAAGCAAAGACCTCTCCCAGCCTGGGGTGGCCCGGGACCCAGCGCTTCATGACCACTCTCGCTGAGACGTGGTCTTCCTGCCCTGTCCTCCCTGGGGACTTGAGATGCTCGTTCGGCCACAGCTACCTCCCAGCCCCAGGGCCCTGCGCTGCCCGTGCAGGACTCTTGCCCTGGGTGGACCACCCACCCCCGGCTGTTGCTGGTGCACGGAGTCCAGCCCCCACCCCCTCTGCTATCTGGAGTTTCCACCTGGAGGCCAGGGGTCGTGGGTGCACTTGGTGTGCAAGGCCAGAGACTGAGGAGGAAGATCCTGAGGCTGTCCCCCACCCAGAGAGGGGGACACAGAGGACCGCTCTGAGGAGGGTGGGCGCTGCCCACAGCGCTCTGAAGGAGGCAGCCTGCTGGGCTAATGGGCAAAGCCCCTCCCCTGGCCCAGAGCCAGGTCTTTCAGATCCAGTGGCCATTCCCAGTGGCCGATGTCTTGGGAAAGAGGTGGGGCCGTAGCAGAGGCTAAAAGCTGGCTGCCCGGACCCAGCCGTCCTGCCAGCATTCAAGCCCAGCTCCCCGCTTGAGCGCTGTGTGACCTTGAGCCAGTACTGAACCTTTCTGAGCCTCAGAATGCCTCTGTATAATGGGGATGGTAGCAGCGCCTGCCCCGTGGAGTGGCTGTGAGACTGGGCTCTCGTGTGGCACGCACAGCACAGGGCAGCCAGGTGCACGTGCGTCGTGGGGGCGTCATGTCAGGGCACACCTGCTGGAAAGGCCGGCCCAGCCCGTGTCCAGAGGCGGGGGACTGCCTGCTGGGGTGAGGGAGATTGGCCAGCCCCGGGGCCCTGCTGGGGGTCGGCAGGGCACGGGCTGGAGGCGGGGGGACTGCCTGCTGGGGGTGAGGGAGATCGGCCAGCCCCGGGGCCCTGCTGGGGGTCTGCGGGGCACGGGCTGGAGGCGGGGGACTGCCCGCCGGGGGTCAGCGGGGCGCGGGCAGGAGGCGGGGGACTGCTTGCTGGGGGTAAGGGAGATCGGCCAGCCCCGGGGCCCTGCTGGGGGTCTGCGGGGCGCGGGCAGGAGGCGGGGGACTGCTTGCTGGGGGTAAGGGAGATCGGCCAGACCCGGGGCCCTGCTGGGGGTCTGTGGGGCAGGAGGCGGGGGACTGCCCGCTGGGGGTCAGCGGGGCACGGGCAGGAGGTGGGGGACTGCCTGCCCTGGCCAGGCCCCGGGGCCACACTGGGGGTCAGCAGGGTGCAGCCTGGAGGCGGGGGACTGCCTGCCGGGGGTCAGTGGGGCGCGGGCAGGAGGCGGGGGACTGCCTGCTGGGGCGGAGATGGGCCAACCCCGGGGCCCTGCTGGGGGTCGGCGGGGCACGGGCTGGAGGTGGGGGACTGCCTGCCGGGGGTCAGCGGGGCGTGGGCAGGAGACGGGGGACTGCCTGCCCTGGCCGGGCTCCAGAGCCACGCTGGGGGTCAGCGGGGTGCAGACTGGAGGCAGGGGACTGCCCGCTGGGGGTCAGTGGGGCGCGGGCAGGAGGCGGGTCTCCCCGTCGCCACCGCCGCGTCCTGGGCGGCGCCATCTCTTGGTGTCTCTGCTCCCACTCGGCTCGTCCAGAGAAGCTGGGAATTTCAAGAAGCATCAGCTCTGGGCCTCCCAGGAGGAGCAGCCCACAGTGTAGGAGGGTCCCTTCTGCCCCCGCTTCCAAGCCCAGGGCCAGCCAGGAGGGCTCCTGGTGCAACCTTGAGAGTGGCAGCTGGCTTTCAGAAAGGAGTCCAGCAGAGTCTCAGAGGGTGCTACAGAGAGATGGGAGGCGATGGGGAGAGGTGCCCACAGGACCCTGCTCATGGTCAGCCCACGGCCAGTCTCGGGCCCTGGCGGCCCACATCAGAGGAAGCCTGTCCTTGCCCAGCTCACTGGGGCCCACCCCTCACTGTCCCTTTGGCCCCTTTTGGGGATGGGGTTGTCTGCCCCAGGAATCCCGGCTGCCCCGGGCGGGGCCATCCTACCTCTGCCTGGTGGACATGGCTGGACAGAGTGGGGACCGAGACACTCACTGGGTGCCTGGGGTTCCAGATTCCCTGCCAACCTAGAGACCGTCTCTGACAGATGCTTCAGCTTGACCATCCCTGAGGAGCTGAGCTGGAGAAGTCAGGAAGCAGGCAGGTCCCACCTTCCCACTTGCCCCCAGGACCCAGAGGAGGCCAGGGTCCCACCTCTGGGGAGCCGGGCAAGCAGCACGTGCTGAGCTCAGCTGGCTGCCCAGAGCTGGGAGCCCTCTGCGTGTCAGCTTTGGGGGCCCTTTCCAGTGGCTGTCCTGGCCCCTGTCCCTCCCGGGTGCAGGTGGGGTGGCTGCTGGCCCTGCACGCTCCTGCCGGTGTCCTCGGTCACTGAAGGGATGGTGCAGCCAGCAGGGTGGCCAGGGCTGTGTCTGGTGAGGCCCACTCTGCCCTCATCTTCCAGGAGGTTGGTGGGCCCCTGAGTGCCCGGGACATTCATCTCCTCCCCGTCAGTGAAGACAGGGAGGCCTGAGGGCCAGTAGAAGGAGGCAGCGTTAGGCAGCAGGTCTGAGCCATCGAGCGAGTCTCAGACGCCTCCAGCCTTAGTCTTCTCATCTGTGAGATGGGGATAATTGTATCCTCCTGTTGACAGAGACGGTGAGGCCCATCATTCTCCAAGGAGGCTGGGGGCTGTGGGAGGGCAGGCCCCCTCTGACGTCCACCTCCCTGCTTCTGCTGCTTGCCTGGGCGGGGTCTGAGGGCCTCAGAAAAGAGTACACACGTGTGCACACCCACACATGGTGGGGAGCATGGGTGACTCAGTCAGGCTTCTCCCCACACCCCACAAGGACTGCCAGATTTAGCAGATAAAACTATCGGAGACCCGTTTAATAAATTGGTATTTCAGGTAGGTAATCATTTGAGGGCATATATCTTGAACACTTAAATTTTGAATAAATGACAAATGCGTTCTTAGGATAAACGTCTCCACGTATGTAGTGCAAGTATGTCCCAGATGTTGGGGAGGGGGTGTGCGTGCATTTTTGTGGTGAAATACACATAATAAAATTTCCCACTGTGGCGATTTTGAGCGTATGCCCGGTGGCACTGCGGCACTGACGCTCGTGCAGCTGACCCCACCATTTGCAGAGCTTTCCTCTTCCCCAACTCCAGCCCCACTGAACACCCCCACGCCCTCTCTCAGTCCCTGGTCATCACCACGCCGCCGTCTGTCTCTAGGGGCCCTCGCTGAAGCAGAATCCTAAGTGTTTGTCGTTTCAGGACTGGCTTTCAGGCTCCACGCTGTCTTTGGGGTTGGTCCACACTGCGGTGGCTCGGCGCTTGGTGACTCCCTAAGGCTGTGTGGCGTCCGGCCCCTTGTCTGGCTGGGCCCCCGTGTCTATCACTTCACCGGACGGTGAAGTGGCCGCTTGAGCTCTTTCCACCATTTGGCCTTCTGCCCAAAGCTGCTGTGCACAGCAGTGGACAAAATCGCATTCAGGTCCTCGCTGTCAATGCTTTGGGGCCAGATACTTTTATTCTGGAAAATAACGCATCGTTAATCTGAAGTGCACGTGTAACTGTGTCCTGACCATATCTGTGCCCCACCCCAGTCGTGCCTTCCAGGCTGGGCTCGGAAGCGCCCACGCGCGGCAGGGAGGTGGGCGATGCTGTGCCTGGAGGTGCTGCCTGGGTGGCGATGCTGAGTCAGCACCGGGGGTGGGGGGCACCCCACCTGCTCCTGCCCGGGGCCCTCCAGGCAGGCGGGCCACGGGTGACCGGCTCGGTGGCAGAGCATGTCGGCTCCTGCCTCGGCCTCCGCCCTCCTGCTCAGGAATTCCCCTGGGACTGGAATCAAGGGCAGCCTTTCGCTGGGAGAGGCGGGGAGGCCTGGGTCCTTCCGGGTCCTGTGCAGCACTCCGGGCTGAGTGCCCTGGGCCCGTGGCTCGAGCTCCCTGAGTGGCTCCAGCAGGAAGAACCGGAGGGGACAATCATGAGTGTGAGAGGACCCTCGGACCATGCGGGCCCCCAGTGCGCTCTGCACCTCGTCGGGGGGTGGCGGGGCCCCTGGAGGAATGAGGGGGTCCTCGTGGGTGGGGGAAGCGCCCCACCACCCCCCTCATACCAGCAGGAAGCAGACCAGCTCTGGGGAGGGGTCAGGTCAGGGGGGTGCTGGCTTTCCAGTGGAGACGCAGGCCCGAGGCTGCAGCTTGCGGCCACGCTGGTGTCCAGCCTTGTCTCCCAGAATGCTGGCACAGCCCAGAGAGTCTCTCTTTGGACACAGGTCCCTGAGCACCAGGTCCAGCTTGGGCCTGGGCAGAGAGGCCCCCACCGGCAGGCCCAGCAGCTCACCGGCTGCCAGGGAGGGTGGCCAGGCAGGAAGCCCCCACTGAGGCCGCTCACGCTCCGAGAGGTCAGAGGCTGCGCAGGCGCTTTGGCTCAGAGGAACCTGGAAGGCTTCCTGGATGAAGGGCTAGACGAGTGGGTCTTGAAAGAAAAAGTAGGGCAAAGGGGAGGGTGCATGCGACCCGGGGGCTGGGGGAAGCAGCAGGTCAGACGGGCGCCAGCAGGGGCGGCTGTGACCTTGGACTTGGCTGCCAAGTTTCCTGGAGCGGCTGGGTTGGGGGGATTGGTGAGGAGCCGAACCCATTTGTCCGCTCTGTCCTCATTACTGGGCATGGCCGGGGACAACTGCTGTCCCCAGAGGCTCCTGCAGTGGCACCGGGGTCTGCTGTGTTCTGGCCCAGCCGGGGCTGTGTCCACTGCCTTTCCGGGGTGGACAGACAGGCCAGCATGGAGACTTTGTGGGGAACCTACCGAGAGGACCCTGGGGCTGCAGCACCCCCTTCTGCTACTCTGGGATCACCCGGGCAGACGCAGCAGAGGTGGGTGGCACCAGTCCATCTCCTGGGCTACTTCCGGCCCAGAGGTGGGGTGGTCAGGCGAGAGAGACGGGAGAGCCGTACGGAGCCCATGTTCCTGGGGGCCCCTGTCAGGGACGGGTCTGCACCATCTCGAGTGAGTGCCCTCTGCAGCCTGGCCTGGGCCAAGGATGAGAGAGCCGCACGGAGCTCACCCTGGTGGGCGAGGCTTCCGAGGGGTACCTCACTCCCGGGCCCCGAAAGGCTCCCTGGGCCTGCGTCCAGGCCCACATCCGGGGGCCCTACCACCTCACCAAGGCAGCCCCCAAGGCCAGTGCCCACTGGCAGGGTGGCCTGCTCAGGGGTCTCTGAGCAGAAAGCAGGCCGCAGGGAGCACCCTTGTGAGCTGCCTGGTGGGGCCCCCTGCTCCTGGACCGTGGGTGCTGCGGGCTGCCTTGGAGAGGCCGCTTTGCTGAGAGCTGCCTGTCCAGCAGGTCTCTTTGCAGGCCAGCCTTGGGGCGGGGGGCGTTCCAGGGCATGCGGCGCTGCGGGGAGGGGGCCTCGGCTGGCAGGCCCTGCAGTGGGTCTGGCTCGTGCTGTGGCAGCCAGGCCCAGAGCTGGGGCTGCGGGGAGTGGCGGGGACGGGGGAGAGCCAGCCATGGTGACCGCCTAAGCGTGTGGGAGGGGGGCCCAGGAGGAGGTGGGTACTGGGCCGGAGCAGGGCGTGGCCAGGCAGGGGCCTTATATTTCGCAGGGGAAGCAGACAGGACGTTAGCATGCAGACCGGGATCACCGACTCAAGACTAGGGGCGGGTAGAGAGTACGGGTGGCTGATGGTGGCCTTTGAGCGCCCAGCGTAGGGCTCTGGTCGTTGTCATGGGGAGAGGGGGCTCGCTGGCGGGGGGCTGCCATGCTCCATGGGGAGCGAGCTGGCGCCCCCCTCGCATCCCCACGCCGGGAGGAGCCCCGTGGGGCAGGAGCCAGGCGGAGGCCCGGGCCGCGGGAAGCTCCGGGGCTGAGTGCGGCCGCCGCGGTTTCCGGGGGAAGGGGACGGCGCGGCGCGCGGCGGGGCGGGGGCTGCGGGAGGAGGCGGCCCCGGACCGTGCGCGCCCGTGCTGCGCAGGGCTGCGCGGGGCGGCGGCCGCCAGTGCGTCCTGCTCTGCTGCGCTTCCGCTCGCCCGCTCCGCAGCCTCTCCCGGGCGGACCCCAGACCTCCATGCACCAGCGCCTGGAGTCGCACGCCGCCTGCCGGGACCGCCGCCGCCGAGAAGGGGGTTCGGGCTAAGCCCGGGGCTGGCATCCAAGCGCGGGGACCCGCCGTCGCCCGCGTCCCTCCGCACTTCCATCCCCGGGCGCGTCACCCCGACCCTTCCTACTGATCTTCCTCGCCGCTCACCCTGTTGCCCCCATCACCACCGCCCAGACCCCACCTTCAGTCCGGCCTACCCCACCTTCGCCCCCAGCGCAAGCCCCTCGCCGTCTCCGTGTGCGCCCCATCGGGCCCCCGTCCTCACCGCGCGCATCCGTCCCCCACCTTCGCCCCGTTCCCACGCCCCACTCGGCTGCCTCCTCGCCACCCATCCGCGTTTATGCCGCAGCCCCCTCCTGCAGCAAGCCCCCCTTCCTCCTCCATCAAGCCCGTTCCCCTCCCCTTCGCTCTCGGCAGCCCCCGTGCGCGCCCCGCCTGCCGCCCCCAGCCAGGCCCGCCTCGCCCACTGCGGCAAGCCCCTTCCCCGCCAATCACAGCGCCCCCGGCCCCCCTCCTGCGGCGCGGCCCCCCTCCCCTCGGCGCTGCCGCGCCCACTGCGCCAGCGCCCGCTCCTCGCTGCGCCAGGAGCGCGGCCGCCTCTCCAGACCGCGCCGGCTGCGGCTCCGCGCGTGCGGCCCTCTGTCCCTGGCCGGCGGCCGCTGAAGCCCGGGCGCTCGGCCTTTGTCCCGCCGCCCGCGCTGCCGCCCCGGGGCGGCGGGGTCCCGGAAGGGCCGGAGGGACGGACCCCTCCCGCCGGGCGCCGGGGTGTCGCAGGCGACACCCCTGGGTTTCGGGTCCCCGCCGGTGACGGAGGCTTGGCGGCGGCTGCGGGCCGGCTCGGTGATGCTGGCAGGTGGCCGGAATGGTGGAGGGGCTTGGGGCCGGCGGTGAGGTGCTCCGAGGGGGCTAGGGGAGCGAGGCGGGGGCGGTTGCGGGGTGTGTTGCCGCGTTAGGAACCGGGGGTGGTGGCGGTTGAAAAGCCCTGTCCGCGGTGGGTCTGTGGCTGCCCCCCGGGTGGACCCCAGCCCTCAGGGCTGACCTGCCGCAGACAGAGGCCAGGCTCAGACGCCTCTCGGGTGGGAGGTGGGGCGGGGTGAGAAGATGCAAAAAGGCGGCCTGGGGATCCCACGGTGGGCGGTGCCCAGGGAACCCGGGGTTGCTTGTCCGGTGCCTCCCCACCCACCACGTCCAGCCTGATGGACATGCCCGGGGGGTCCTGCAGACCATCGGAGCAGGAGTGGGCACGGACAATCGTCCAGAGAAGGATCTGCGGCTCTGGGAAAGCCTCTCCCCACCCCGCCCCTCCACAGGAGGCCGGCGGGGTCCAGGGCAGACTGCAAGGGCGGGGTGGCTAGGGGCCCCTCCCTGCTCTTCCAGCCCCGGCCTCCCCTCTGGTGTTTGGGGGCCCCGGTGCCCGGAGCTGCCCGCATAGCTGTGCTCCGAGGGGTCTGGGGAGGCTGGCTGTCTCCACTGAATTAGCCGGTGCATCCTGGGGGTGGCTGGGGGAGCTGGTGCCTAGCACCCGATCGTGGCTTCAGAGGCTGGTGCCGCAGGCGGTCTGCGTGCTCCTGTGTGAGCCGCAGAAGCTTCTGGAAAGATGGGCTTGGCCTGGCGCCATCTTCCCGCTGCAGTCTCCTTGGGAGGGCTCCCAGGCACCAGTCAGGACTGCTGGGCTGGGCCGGCACAGACGTGCACTCTGTCCAGCCTAGGAGGCGAGGACCACCGCTGGCATGGCGTCTTGGGCTCCAGTGCTGGGGTCACAGAGCTGGTGGGCGTGAGGAGGGCTGTGGCCATGTGCGCAGGTGGCAGGAGGCGTGAGCCTCAAAGATGTTTAAGCTGTAGAGATGGGATCTAGCACCGAGGAGCGGGAGTCTGGGGGGACTCCGGGAGGCCTGAATATGGGGGGGGCTGGCTACGTGGTCTGCTGTCCAGCAAGGGGAGGACCTGCCATGGGGTCAGGAAGCGAGCGCGGGTGTTTTAACCTGGGGAGGGCAACGGGGTGGGGGGGCGGGTTCGGAAACGTGGGGGTGGGGCCCAGAAGTGGGGGAGCAAACCCAGCATGAAACAGCCCTCCCCTCTCACCCCCCCCAAAACCTGCATCACGAAAGAAGGTGTCACAAAGACAGAGGAAAGGGAGAATTCCAGAAGGATCTAGGCGGCTGTGGAAAGAGCAGCAGCTGCTGAGAAAGAAAGGAGGGACTGTTGTGGACCAGCCGTGGACCAGCCGTGGGGTGGGGGGGTCAGTGCAGGTGGGACGGGTCAGCCGGCAGAGGGGGCATGCTGATGCCTCCCAGAGGGGGCGGGAGGGGGAAAGTGGTGATGAGAGGGGTGGACTGGGCCGCTCTAAGGTGGACGGGAAGCCAGCCGTGCCCCCACCTGGCCCAAGGACCCCTCCCTACTCTCCAGGCGTTTAACCGAGAAGAGGTGGGGTTTGGGGATGGAGATTTGAAATGACGGGAAGAGAATTGCATCCGTCCGCCTTGCACACCTCCAGGGACCTGGAGCTCATGCCCTCCTCACACTGGCAGACCCCCCCCCCACTATTTGGCTAAGATGGGGGGAGCAGGCCTGCTGTTCAGGAAGGCGCCCCGCAGAGTCTGCCCTCTGCCCGGGAGGTGTCCCGACCCACAGGTGACCCTGGAGCGCGGGCCCTGACCACCGGCCACGACATCCGCCCCGCAGCGGCTCGGGGCGCCTCGGCCCAGCCCGCCCGGGGCCCCAGGCCGGCGCCCAGGCTCTGGCTCCGTGTCTTCACTCCCGTGTGTGTCCACCGAGGGAGGGAGGGACGGGGGCTGTGCTGGGGCGGCCGGGAGAGCGCGGGCGCCCGGGCGGCTGGACGAGGTGGCGGGGGCGGGGGCCAGAGCGGGCAGCTCCCTCCCAGCTGCGGTGCCCAGGAGCCCCTCCAAGCCGGCCAGAGAGGGCTTCCTGTGTGTCCTGGATCGGGTCGGGGGAGGGGGTCAGGTTCACCAGGGGATCAGGAAGGTTGGGGAGGGGAGACAGGAAGCCTGGGACGCTGCCCCCAAAACCCACCCCATGGCGCAAGTGCTTAGGTGCTGGCAGCCTGCAGCCCCCTGCCCGCCCGCCCCCAGCTTACCCCCCACGGGGCTGGTGGTCCCAAGCAGCAGGGAAGGCGTGCTCCTGGCCCATTGTTGGTGGGGAGGTTCAAACCCATCTGGCTGGGTGCACAGCCTCCAGCACCCCGGAGACGGCCAGTCTCTGCCAGCTGGCCCTGCGGAGACCCCAGGCCCGCTGTCCTGCCCCGCCTGCTGTGAAGGGCCAGGCCCAGGTCAGAGTCAGCAACGGCCGAGAGGAGGCCTCCGGGCGCCTCCTCAGGTCCCAGCCCCTGTGCCGGATGCTGCCTGCTCACCCCTACACCGCTCCCACCCCAGAAGCTCTGCTGGTCAGACCGAGTGCCCAGGCCCCCGACCCCAGCCCCACATGGCCTCCATCCAGGCGGGACCCCTGAGGCCACTCCATTCTGCCCACCCCAGGCCGGCACAGGAGGGAGCCTCCTCCTGCACTGCTCAGACAGGAACTGTGGCTGGTGCGGGGTGGGCTGGGAGTGGGGGGTGGGCTGAGGCGGCCCAGTGGGTGTGGGGCCTGAAATCGGGCAGCCTGAGCCACGTGGCCCTTCACTGTGTAACTTTGGACACGAAAGCTAACCTCAGCCAGCCTGTTTCCTGGTCTGCAAAGTGGGTTCACACTCAAAACCCGGACCAGCACGTTTTGAAAGGTGCGCCCTTCACCACAGGGGCCACCGGGCCAGCCTCAGCGCTGTCCTGGCGCTGCTGTGAGCTGGGCCACTGGGAGCCAGTGCCTGGGCGGCAGCAGGGGACGGTGGAGGCCCTGAGGGGCGCAGGCGTGTCCTACCGAGCGGGGCAGGGCTCACAGCAGGGCCCCACTGGACGTGTGTCCGCTCATCCTGACGAGAGGCCCCTGCATCTGGCCAGCCCAGAGCTATGGGTGGGCAGCCCCCCAGCTTGCAGGGCCTCCTGCCCTTGGTGGGAGCCAGCACCCCAAGCTGCTGTGGGGGAGGCTGGGGCTGTCCTGCCCCTCAGGCGTCCTCTCGTCCCCCTGCCCTCAGCCTGGACGCCGGGGAGGGCTGCCGGCAGTCCTGGACGCCCCTCGCCCTCCTCCATGAACCTGGAGTCTGGCGGGCCCCCACCACCACAGGCCCTGCGGCCTCTGTGCTGAGTTTGGGAGTTGAGCTGAGCCGCTTGGGGCGCCTGGGACACCTCTTCACGTGGATGGGGGCAGGGAGGGGGGCTGGGAGCGGCACCCACACCCTGCCCTGGCTCTCAGGGCCCTGGGAGACGAATTCTGCCGAGGGCAGCGCGGCCCACGTGGGGCCCAGGCCCTTCCCGGGTCTGCCTCCCCTGGGCGGCCCCCCACCCCCACTGTGCCCCCTCCTGGGGCCAGCCCCCCTAGCCCCTCCTCTCCCTCACGCCAGCCCCTCCCCACAGGCGAGCACCTGCGCATCTGCCCCCAGGGCTACACCTGCTGCACCAGTGAGATGGAGGAGAACCTTGCCAACCGCAGCCGCGCTGAGCTGGAGACAGCACTTCTGGAGGGCAGCCGGGCGCTGCAGGCCACGCTGGCCGCCCAGCAGCGGGGCTTTGACGGTGAGCAGGCTCGGGGGCCACGGACACTTGCGGTGGAGGTGGGCACCTGAGGCCTCCCCCGGGGGGCGGGCCAGAGCGGGCGTGGTGGCAGTCGCCTGCGGGCCTCTTCATCTGCTCAAGGAGCCAGCGTGTCTGTCCTGTCAGCCCTTCGGAGGGGACCGTCCACCTCCAGGGGCTCCCCGGCACCCAGAGCTCTCCCAGCGCCTGCCAGGGACTGGCCTGGGGCGGGCCACCCCAGGCTCTGGAGCTGGGAGCTCTGCATGAGGACAACAGGGCGCCGCGAGCGGGGGCCCGTGGCGTGGTCCCGGTGTCTGTGGGTCAGCGGTTCCCTCCGGGCGTGGCTGTCACATCTGGCCCCGGAGCAAGGAGTGGTGGGACGACTTGGTGACGTTTACTGTGGGCCCCTCGGAGGGGGCGGCGGCAGGGGCCCCCGGAAGCGACCGAGCTGTCAGAGCCTGCACGTCACCCACTCAGGACGCTCATCTGTGTTAAAAGCGATTCTTCACCCTCTTCCAGTCCCACCTGGGCCCCCCAACCCTCTGCGTGCCACTTCCCACCCCAGCCCCACCACTGCACCTGGTCCGGCCACCCCAGGTCTCCCAAGCACCCCTCCCCAGGCCGCCCGCACCAGGGGGCCCTGGTCTGAAGTATTCCAGGCCCTGAGCCCAGCGGGCCCATGCTGGCTGTGTTCCAGAACACAGCTCTCCAGCCGCAGTCACCAGGGCTGTCATCTGAGGATGGGGCAGGGGGCTGGGCATGTGCGTGGCGGCCCCATGACCACCCCCTGTGCTGCTGGGCTGGTCGCTGAGCTTTCTGGAGGCCAGGCTGGGGTGGGGACCAGGCCCCTGGGGGGGATGGGAATATGGACTGGCTGCTTCCTCCCACAACCCCCACCCAGGGGGCTGCACGGCTCAGCCAGGGCTGTGCCAGGGTCTCCTGCCCGAGGCCCTGGGTGGGGTAGGTGTGGGCACTGATCCAGGGGCTACAAGCCTGACATCCCCATGGCCTCAGAGCAGAGCTGAGCTGGCCTGGACACCCGAGGGTGGGCCTGGGTGGGGAGGGGTGGCCACAGCTCCTGAGGACGCGTCTGCATGGGCGGGTGGTGTGCCCTGTCCCCTGCAGTCTCCCTGCGAGAGAGGAGGACGATGTGGGGGCCCCGGTTCTCAGCACATAGGGCAGAAGCATTTTCCCCAAAGCCCTGGGGTCTGCTGCCCACGGTCACCCCGCACCTCCACAGCCCTGACTGGACTCTGGACGTGTCCTGAGGGCTGCAGGGGGCCCTCTCCAGACCCCCAGGCAGGCCGGCTTCCAGAACCAGAGGGAGGGCCACGTAGAGAGGCGGGAGGGCAGGAAGCCCAGGAGAGCCTCAGAGACCCGCAGGGTGAAGGGTGGACAGAGACACCCGGGGGGACTGAAGACTCCCCAGGACGGGGGACTGGCTGGGTGACAGTGGGGGTAGAAAGGAGAGCTGCTGGGAAGGAGAGCAGGTGAGGGGCACCTAGGGCCTTCCCCCCAGTGGGTCCCACCCCAACTCTGCCCCTTCCTGCCCTCGGAAGCAGTCCCTTCCAGGTGCTCGTGTGGGGCTCAGGTCAGAAATAGATGCTGGACACTGCAGTCTCCAGGCCGGGAGGGGGAGGGCTCAGGACCCCGTGGGGGCTGGCATCCAGGGCCCCCGCAGGTTCTGATGACTCAGAGCATCGGGGGTGTGGGGGCGTCGCTGGCAGAGCCCCCAGGAATGCCAGTCGGGGCTGCTGCAGCACGTGGGGTGGGCAGGAGCCCCTGAAGGCCTCACGCCCACCTCCCCCCGCTCCCAGATCACTTCCAGCGCCTGTTGAACGACTCGGAACGGGCGCTGCAGGAGGCCTTCCCGGGCGCCTTCGGAGAGCTGTACACGCAGAACGCCAAGGCCTTCCGCGACCTGTACGCCGAGCTGCGCCTCTACTACGGCGGCGCCAACCTGCACCTGCAGGAGACGCTGGCCGAGTTCTGGGCGCGCCTGCTCGAGCGCCTCTTCAGGCAGCTGCACCCGCAGCTGCTGCTGCCTGACGACTACCTGGACTGCCTGGGCAAGCAGGCCGAGCCGCTGCGGCCCTTCGGCGAGGCCCCCCGCGAGCTGCGCCTGCGCGCCACCCGCGCCTTCGTGGCGGCGCGCACCTTCGTGCAGGGCCTGGGCGTGGCCGGCGACGTGGTGCGCAAGGTGGCCAAGGTGCGCGCCCCGCCCCCTGCCCCGCCCCTGCCCGCGGGAGGGGTGGGGGACCTGGGTTGTGAGCTCTGCCCTGGGCAAGGGCCCAGGCCTGTCGGAGCGGGAAGGGGAGGGGCCTGGGGCTGGACGCCCCAGGGGCTCCAGGGGTCAGGTGGACAGGACATGAGAGGGCTGCCCGCTCCCTGGCTGAGCGGTGGAGTGCGGTGTCCGGTGTGGGAGGGCATAAGCGTCAGAGCCCTACGGGGCTGGGTAGAACCCACCTCTCCACCCCCGCACCCCCCCACTCCCCCAGCGAGGGCCCTCAGTAAGTCGCCCCGGCCTCGGGGCCCTCGTCTGCATGGCGGGCAGTGTTCTCGCTTCCCCAAGGAGGTTTCGTGACCACAGTGTTCCCGGGGGAGTCCCAGCACGGTGACCGGACTGGTTGGACTGAGCGTGCTCCTTCACTGCCCGGGGCCGCAGGCCTACTTGGTCATTTGGGAGGACACAGGGCCCCAGTAAAGGCCCCGCCGTGGTGGGGCAGACCTTGGCACCCTGACTCCCGCCCAGCCCCGCCCGGGGCTCTGTGGCTTCGGGGTCAGACTGCCTTGGCCCTCCAGGTGCCCCTGAGCCCCGAGTGCTCGCGGGCTGTCATGAAGCTGGTGTACTGCGCCCACTGCCTTGGGGTGCCTGGCGCCCGGCCCTGCCCCGACTACTGCCGCAACGTGCTCAAGGGCTGCCTAGCCAACCAGGCCGACCTAGACGCAGAGTGGAGGAACCTTCTGGGTGAGCCCCCACTGCGCGACCGCCTGCAGGGGCCTGGCCCTTCGTGGCGGCGCGCACCTTCGTGCAGGGCCAGGGCCACCTCTAGAGTGGGTGGTCCCCGAGGCTGGGGGGCAGGGTTTCCTCTAATCTCCCAACGGAAGGTGCCATGGCCAGCTGCCCGGGAGGGTGCCCTGAGGGTCAGGTTCCTGTCCTTGCCCACTGAGCGAGCACGCCGAGGTGCACGCGTGAGACGCGTGGCAGGGCGACCCGTGCGCGAATTACCGTGTGCACTGCTGCCACGGGTGAGCCGGCTGGCATGTGCAGACGTGAGGTGGGTCACCAGACGCACTCGTGTGTGCATCTGCTCGTGTGAGGTGAGCCAACACGCATCCGTATTGACACCCGTGGTGACACAGGCCAGCACGCATACACGCCCAAACACAGGCTGACATGGACGTGTGATGGCATGATGCGAACACTGTGAGACATGCGGTGACGTGTGCGCACGGTGGGCCGGGTGTGTGTGTGCCGGCAGGCGTACGCTTAGACACACGTGCTCAACCTATACCCGCGTGCCAACACATCAGGAGCGCGTGTAAGAGGGCTGGCCTGCAGTGAGCAGATGTGCAGAAATACTGTCTTGTGCGGGCTGACGTGCCTGCGCGTAGCACAGCCATGAGCCAGTGTGTGTCCATGCAAAGTACCCCATGTTTCTGTTCACGCCTGGGCCAGACTCCATGGTGCTCATCACGGACAAGTTCTGGGGCCCGTCGGGCGCGGAGAGTGTCGTCGGCGGCGTGCACTACTGGCTGGGGGAGGCCATCAACGCCCTCCAGGACAACAGTGACACGCTCACAGCCAAGGTGCGGCGGGGGAGCAGTGGGCAGGGGAGGGGCCCCCAATGCGGCCTGGCGCCCGTCAGGACCCCTGCGTGCTCCCCCAGGTCATCCAGGGCTGCGGGAACCCCAAGGTGAACCCCCAGGGCCCCGGCGCTGAGGAGAAGTGGCCCCGGGGCAAGCTGGCGCTGCAGGAGAGGCCGCCCGCGGGCACGCTGCAGAAGCTGGTGAGCGGCCTCTGCCGGGCTGGCCCGGGGTGGAGAGGTGGGGGGAGGTGGGCGGGACAGGCTGGCGGGGGCACCTGGTGGCCTGACCACTGCTCCACAGGTCTCCGAAGCCAAGGCCCAGCTCCGAGACGCTCAGGACTTCTGGATCAGCCTCCCGGGGACGCTGTGCAGTGAGAAGCTGGCCATGAGCTCGGCCAGTGACGAACGCTGCTGGAACGGCATGGCCAAGGGCCGGTGAGTGTCCCGCCACTGCGGCCCCTCAGCGTCTCCGTGGCCCCGGGTGCGTCATGCCCTGCGCCGGGTCTGACGTGGGACACCCCACGGGACCCAGAGCCGGGACGAGGGCCAGATCCCCACCGCATACACAGGTTCAGTGCGTCCACGCTCTGCTGCAGGGGCCCTTGTGGGCTCCTGGCAGCCCTTGAAGTCCTTGGGGGGTTGGGGGGGGTGCTTCAGGCTTGCCACCACCCTGACGGGAGGAGCGGGGGCTGGATGGGTGTTGCTGGGGCCAGGCCCCTTTGTGGGGAGCAGGACAGTGACCCAGGGTTTGTCTCTCTGGCCTCCAGGTACCTCCCCGAGGTGATGGGTGATGGCTTGGCCAATCAGATCAACAACCCCGAGGTGGAGGTGGACATCACCAAGCCCGACATGACCATCCGCCAGCAGATCATGCAGCTGAAGATCATGACCAACCGCCTGCGCGGCGCCTATAACGGCAACGATCTGGACTTCCAGGACGCCAGTGAGGGCGGGCCGGGGGCAGCTGAGTGCCCGGGGTGGGGCCCTGGGGTTGGGGTGGGGATGCCAGGGAGCCCCAGCTGGGGAAGGGTGTTGGGGGAGGGGGCGGCCTCCTATCCCCGGGGCCCAGGTGGCTCTGAAGGCCCGGCTGCTGCCCAGCTGTGGTCCCGGTCCCCCGCCCTATCTCCGACACGGCTGTGAGCCGGCCAGGACGTCCGCCCAGCCTCGGCAGGCTCCAGGAACTGCCGTCCCCAGCGGAGGAGGCCCAGGCAGAGGGTTGTTGCTCTCGGGGTCCCCCAGAGCCTCCTCCCCTTTCCTCCCCAGGCGACGACGGCAGCGGCTCAGGCAGCGGCGAGGGCTGCCCGGATGAGATGTGTGGCCGGAAGGTCGGCAGGAAGAGCGCCAGCTCGCGGACGCCGCTGACGCACGCCCTCCCGGGGCTGTCGGAGCGGGAGGGCCAGCAGACCTCGGCTGCCGCACCCCCTCAGCCCCACGCCAGTCCTCTGCTGCTCCTGGGGCTCGCCCTGGCCCTTCCGGCAGCTGCGCCCCGGGGGCGGTAACTGCCCCGGCCCCAGGGACCGCGGCCAAGGACCGACTTTGCCAAAACCCGCAGCAGACGATATTTAACTCCCTGGGCCGGGAGGCCCCGGAGCGGGACAGGAGGGGTCGCCGAGGGACCCGGCTTGTGACTGTGCTGGGGATGGGGCGGGGGGCTTCGCCCGGCCCCCCGAGCTTTTACTTTTGTATGGGGCCCTCAGGTCAGCCGGGGACAGTGTCCCCCAAAAGCCATGCGTTTCAGAGACCTCGAGGTGCCGCTGGCCATCTCTCCCCGGAGCCCCTGCAACACCGGGCCGGGTGAGGAGGCCGCCTGGGCGGTGTCCGGCTGAGCGCGGGCTGTGCCCCCCTCCCCCACCACCGAGCACCTGGGGGTCAGGTGTCTGAAAGCCACGCCCAGTCCTCAGGCCCAAGAACCCCCCAGAGGGTATCAGGGTTCCCGCTGGGGCTGAGCGGGGCCTTTGGGATTATGCATGAGCCCTGACCCCACCCCCAGGACCCTGTCTGGGCCCCCTCTCGGCAGCCGCGTTGGGCTGCGCTCCTGGCCATTGGCGAGGCCCACACGGGGACTTCCAGAGACGCCGCCTGCCCCTGCCCTTCCCCACCCCCACCCAGACCAGGGCCACGTCCCAGCTCAGGACGACGTGAGCCAGGGCCGCAGCCGACCCCTGGCCGCCGCCTGGCCGCGGGGACGCTGGGTGGCTGGGGAAATCTGAGCTCAGGGCCAGCGAGACCCGGCGCCCATGCCAAGGGCCTTCCCTTCCCTGACCTTGCCGGCCGCAGGCCAGGGCGCTCTACAGTTAAGGGCTTTCCTAGCCGCACCTCCTCTACAGGCCTCTCCCGCCCTTCTCACCCAGAGCTGCCTTCTCGGCTTCTCCCCGGAAGCTTCTGAGGGTCCCAGGTGACCTTCCGAAGCCCTGGGGTCTCTGCAGGCTCCTCCCCAGGCCGAGGCCCGCCCTCCTAAGCCCCATCCACTGCAGGGTTTGGGGAGGGGCCACTCCCTGCCAGAGAGGGCTTGGGCCAGGCAGAGTGGTCTCGAGGGTGGGGGATGCTGAGCCACGTGGCCAGGCCGCCCTCCTGACCAGCCCCTGGGCCCCGAGGAGCCTGCTTCCTGCCGCTTTGCTTTTCCTCACGGGGTGGAGGGCTTCGGGCTCTGGGACACGCGGGGTCCAGGGCTGCTCACACAAACACGCCAACCATGTCAGAACCTTGTGCCGGGGCGGGGTCAGGCCAGGGCCTCCCTGCCTGCGGGTGGGAGCCAGCTGGACTCCCAGCCCAGGGGCAGTGTGCCCGGACGGCCACTCGGGCCCGCCCTCCCTTCGTCTCTGGACGGGGCGGCCCTGTGTGGTCAGTGGCCCGGCCAGCTGTGTCTCGGGCTGCACGGCGTCCGCAGGTGACATGTGTTCTTCGAGTCCTCGTATGAATAAAAGGCTGGAGACCGCGCGTCGCAGCAGTGATCCCGCCGTACCCCACCTGGCAGCAGGTGTGCACCATGGGCGTGCCCGGCACGCTGGGCCGGTGGGGAGGTGAGGGCGGGCTTGCACACGGGTCCCGCCTGGTGGGTGGCCCACGGCTGGAGAGTGCCCATCCTGCCCCCCGCCCTGGTCCTTGTGCCGTCCACCCTCCCTCTCCCCGCTCTGGACGCACACAGCTGGGCACGTCCAGGAAACTTCCCATTACCAGTTCCTGCCAAGCAGCCTCAGAGATACCCTGGAGGCCGCAGCGTGGGGGCCCAGCGTCATCCCGTAGCTGGGCCTGGCCTGACATCCTGATGGCCCCGTCAACCCCCAGCACCACAGAGAGAGCCCTGCCTAGCTGGCATCTCTCACCAGAGCAGGGACCCCTGCCCAGCTGCCCTGCCTGCCCAGGCAGAGTCCTGCACAACCCCTGAGTGACGCCACCAGCTGCGCCCTTGCACCCCCATGTGCCCTGCAGCCCCAGTGGGGCAGCCTCTCCAGCCTCATACCGCGTGTGGGCCCCGGACCCCAGCCAGAGGCTGCAGCAGAGGCACGAGCCACTGATGGTCACTTTATTCGGGTGTCGCCGCCCACACTGGCTTGCCGCGCAAGCGTTCAACAAAGCTTCTCGGTCGTCAGGGCCCTGTAGCGCTGAGGGCCCCCAGCCCGGAGAAGGGCCGGGCAGCAGACTCTGGGAGCAGGAGGTGGCTCCTCGGAGGGAGACCTGCAGGGCGCGGCCCAGGCTTCCATGGACCCCGCCGGGCAGCGTGGGGTGCTCACCTGCCCCCCTGCTCGAGTCCTGACAGACCCCGAGCCCACTGGCCCAGCTCCTCCCGGGGCGGAGGTTGCTGTGAAGGCCTTCTTCCCTTGGCAGGCCGGGACAAAGTCTCGGGGTGCTCTGGGAGCCCTGTGTAGTCAGCGGGGCACCCAGACGCTCACTCATGACTGTAGGTGGAGTATGATACGCGGCACCTGGACTTGCGTGACGGCTTCCGGGCCTCAGACCCCTGGGGCTCGTTGCCAAGTTGCTTCAGGGGTTTCTTTATGAACATCATTGGGTACATTTTTCCTGTCGGGAAGGAGGGCACAGGTAAGGCAGCGTCCGGCACAGGACAGCCCCCAGGTCAGGAGGGGAGGGGGCTGTCCTTGTCCCCAGAGGTCTCTCTGCCTTGTCCCTGGAGCACTGGGCCCTCCCTGCCCTGGGTCAGGCCCGGGGCCGCCCTTGAGCTCCCAAGCCCTGCCCACTCCAGGCCAGGTGCCGGTCAGTGAGAGGCTCCCTCCTTGCCTCCTGGTTCCTGTTTGTTTCTCGTGAGGATCCAGAAGTCACAAACATCCTGACCCACACTGATGGGTGCAGAGCAGCCAGCCTCGGAGCCACCTGTGCTTGGACTGGCCATGGGAGACACTCATGCACGCGTGTGTGCACACACACCTGCAGGAATGCACTCTCCACTCCCCTCCAGGTGACACGGCATTCCTTTACCTGGAGACAACCCCTCTGTCTAGAAATGATGGTTATCAAGACAGTGCTGCTGCTCAAATTCTGAGTGGAGAACTGACTCTCCAACCCTAAGTCCCTAGTGAACAGTGGAAGGATTAGAACCAGAGCGTCTGTGTCCCTACGAGAAAGTGAAGACGTGACAAGTCACGTGTCAGAGCCATCAAAGACGAGGCATGTGGGTGGGATCCCAGGGGACCCCCAGCAGGTGCCCCCTGTGCGGCAGGGACTCCCTCCAGAGAGGACCCAGCCCTCTACAGTGACACCTGTGTGCATGCTTAGTCGCTCAGTCGTGCCCGACTCTGACCCCGTGGACTGCAGCCCGCCAGGCTCCTCTGTCCATGGGGACTCTCCAGACAAGAATACTGGAGTGGGTTGCCATTTCCTTCTTCAGGGGATCCTCCAACCCAGGGATCAAACCCAGGTCTCCCACATCGCAGACAGATTTCTTTACCATCTGAGCCACCAGGGAGGCCAAAGTGAGACCTCCATGACCCTACTTCCCTCCTTCCTCTATGTGGCCTAAAAAATAACAAGAACCTTCCCGGTTTCTATTATACCACAAACCTATTTCTATACCCAACCTGGGAAAACAGAGAAAAACACCAGCGAGAAACAGCAAAATTCTCAAAATATGCACCAGCATCTACCTGGGGAATCAGACTGACTGGCCCAAGATGAGAGTATCAAGAAAGAGAGATAAGTATCCAGAAGCGTCTATTTTGAAGAAGTCACAGCAGTATGGTAACTGTTGAAATGACCACCTTCCTCGCAGACACATCAAAATGTTAGGCAAAATCAATATTTATTAATATAAAGTCAACAGCCACCTGAGGTCACAGGGGACCTAAGTCCCACACACTTAAAAAAACCTGTGGGGCCGTAGTGAGTGTGTGCGTGGATATCAGATGCAGCAATAGCTCCTTCAGGGCATCACAGGTGTGGAGCTGGCAGCCCTGTGCAGCCTGGACTGTGGAAGGGACAAAAGGTTCTCCCTATGGGCAGAGGGGCCAGGAAAGCTTTGCTGCCAGGGCTCTGAGCAGAAGCATCTCCCAGCAGCGTGGGCATCCCACTGGTCCTCAGCTGACAGTGGAAAGGAGCAGATATGAAACAACCCGTAGGCCTCACCTGGTGTCAGGCAGGCAGCATGTGATTCCCTTGGGGGGAGGAGGAATAGAAAATCCCTACTGATAGGAGCTCAGGTTTTAAAATTCCAACATGCCAAAGCATCCCAGCAGAGAGAGCACCCCAAGAACATCAGGTGATGGAAAGTGGCGCGGTGGATACAGAGTGAGGAGCCGCCGACACAGCCTAGAGGACGCGGCCAGGCTCAGTTCAGACCTAGCTCTGCCGCCTAAGCCGCTAGCTCACAGGGCACACGCCCCCACACGAGGACATGCCTCCAAAGTCGGCACAAAGTTTGCATAACCTCGTAGAGACAGACAGAGAAGGCCAAACAAACTGAGGAGACAGAGGAACATGTTCCAAACAAAAGAACAAGATGAAACCCCAGGGGGGAGAAGGACCCTAAAGAAATACAGATAAGTAATTCACCAGATAAAAAGTTCTAAGTAACAGTCCAGAGAAATACTGACCAAACTTGGGGAAAGAATTTAGGGATACAGTGAGAACTTCAACAAAGAATTAGAAAATACAAAAAAAAAAAAAAACAAAAAGAACCAACCAGAGCAAAAGAACTCACTGAGGTGAAATTCACACAACGGGGAGTCAACTGCAGACGAGCTGATACAGAAGAACATACAAGTGACCTGGGAGACACAGTCATGGGGATCACCCAATCAGAACAGTGGGAAGAAAACACTTCTCTTAAAATGAGGACAGTTTAAAAAGCCTCCGAGGCAACATCAAGCATACTAACATTCACACGGTAGGGGCCCCGGGAGGAGAGGAAAAAGGGGGCAGAAAATGCATTCGATAAAATGATGGCTGAAAACACCCCTTTCCTGAAGAAGGAAGCCGGTACCCAGGTAAAGGTCACGAAGGGTCCCAAACAAGATGGCGAAATGTGGGGGTAAAGAGAGAACTTTAAAGGCAGCAAGAGAAAAAGAGTCACAGACGAGGGAGCCTCCATAACGCTACCTGCTGATGCTTCACTAGAGGCTTTGTAGGCCGGAAGGGAGTGACGTGATGTATTTAAAGTATCGAAAGGGAAAACCTACAACCAAAGATGCTCATCATTCAGGACTGAAGCAGCGTTCCCCAGACAAGCAAAAACTAAGAGAGTCTGTCTCCACTGAACTAGCCTCACAAGAAATGTTAAGGGGCCCTCTCTAATCAAAAAAGAAAAGGCCATAAAAAGAAATAAGAAGAAAATCTATGAAGGAAAACTATTTCGCTGGAAAGGCAAATATATAGTAAAGACAGTGGATCGGCCACTTAAAATTTAAGCTAGTACGAAGGTTAAAAGACAAAAATCATAAAATTAACTACATAGAACTACAATAAGGACTTAAGAAATACACATAAAGATGTAAAATGTGACATCAGAGCATAAAATTGTGGAGTGGGGGAGTAAAAAAATGTAGTTTTTACAATGTGTTTGAATTAAAATATGATTATCAGGGTAAAACAAATTAGAGCTATAGATAGATATAGACACAGTTACAGAGAGACGTATGTGTGAACCTCGCAGTAACAGCAAAGCAAAACCTGCAGCAGATGCACACAGAGAAGAGAGGACACCAAACATGACATTAAAGACAGCTATCCAACCACAAGGGGAGAGAAAGACTAAAAGGAGAGATCAGAGAAGAGCCACGGAAACAACTAGGCAGTAAGTAACGGAACGGAGTAAGCACGCACCCGTCACCGATCACTTCCATCAGAAAGACATTACGTAGCTGAATGCGTTTGGTTTGGTTTGTTTAACTATCCATATGCTGCCCGTAAGAGATTCATCTCAGAACTAAAGACACACAGACTGAAAATGAGAGAATGGAAAAGGATATTCCTTGAAGACAGATACAAAAAGAAAGGTGGGGTAGTAATACATATATTAGACAAAACAGAATTTAAAACAAAGTCTGCAACAAAAGACAAAGAAGGGCATCATATAATGATACAGTAATTATCCCAACAACAGGATACAATGTTCATAAACATATATGCTCCTGACACAGGAGCACCTAAAATATATAAAGCAAATATTCAGACAGAAAGAGAAAAGCTTACAGTGACCTGACATACATCAATGGACTGTTCATCCAGACGGAAGATCAATAAGGAAACAAGGGCCTTAAATGACACACTCGGCCAAGAAGACTTGATAGGTGTCTATTGAACATTCCATCCCAGACAGCAGAATACACATTCTCTTCAAGTGCATGGGGAGCATCCTCCAGGAGAGATGACACGCTAGGCCACAAAACAAGTCTCAACAGATGTATGAAGACTGAAATGGTATCAAGCATCTTTTCTGAACACGGTGTTATGAAATTAGTACTCTACCACAGGAAGAAAGTGGGAAAAAACATGAAGACTGACCGATATGCTACTGAAAAAGATAAAGAGTCCATGAAGAAATCAAAGATAAAAAGCACCTCAAAATGAATGAAAATAGAAACATAACTTTCCAAAATCTGTGGAATGAAGCAAAGCAGTTCTAAGAGGGAAATTCATAGCAATATAGGCCTTTGCTGTTCTTCAGGCATTAAGTCCTGTCCAAATCTTTGCAACCCTATGGACTGCAGCACACTAGGCTTCCTGTCCATCATGATCTCCTGGAGTTTGCCCAAACTCTTGTTCATTGAGTTGGTGATGCTATCCAAATACTTCATCCTCTGTCTTATCCCCTTCTCCTCCTGCCCTCAATCTTTCCCGGCATCAGGGTCTTTCCCAATGAGTCAGCTCTTCACATCAGGTAGTCAAGTACTGGAGCTTCAGCATCAGTCCTTCCAACAAATATTCAGGGTTAATTTCCTTTAGGACTGACTGGTTGGATCTCCCTGCTGCCCAAGGGACTCTCAGGAGTCCTTCAGTGCCACAATTCAAAAGCATCAAATCTTCAGGGCTCAGCCCTCTTTATGGTCCAAGTCTCAAATCTGTACATGACTACTGGAAAAACCATAGTTTTGACTAGAAGGACCTTTGTTGGCAAAGTGATACCTCTGCTTTTTAACATGCTGTCTAGGTTGATCACAGCTTTCCTTCCAAGGAGCACCTTTTAATTTCATGGCTGCAGCCACTGTCCACAGTGATTCTGGAGCTGAAGTAAATAAAATCTGTCACTGTTTCCACTTTTCCCCCTCCTATTTGCCATGACTGGATGCCTTGATCTTAGTTTTATAATGTTGCATTTTAAGCTAGCTTTTTCACTCTCCTCTTTCACCATCATCAAGAGGCTCTTAAGTTCCTCTTCATTTTCTGCCATTACAGTGATACTGTCTGCATATCTGAGGTTGCTGATATTTCTCTTGGCAGTCTTGATTCCAGCTTGTGATTCATCCAGCCTGGTATTCTGCATGCTATAATGTGTATATAAGCTAAATAAGCAGGGTGACAACATACAGCCTTGACGTACTCCTTTCCCAGTTTTGACCACTCCATTGCTACATGTCTGGTTCTAACTGCTGCTTCTTATCCTGCAAAGAGGCTTCTCATGAGACAGGTAAAATGGTCTGGTATTCCCATCTCTTTAAGAATTTTCCAGTTTGGTGTGATCCACACAGTCAAATGGAGCAAATGGAGATGTTTTTCTGGAGTTCTTTGCTTTCTCTATGATCCAAGGAATGTTGGCAATTTGATTTCTAGTTCCTCTGCCTTTTCTATCTCCAGCTTGTACATCTGGAAGTTCTCAGTTCACATACTGTTGAAGCCTAACTTGAAGGATTTTGAGCATTACCTTGCTAGCATGTGAAATGAGTGCAATCGTGTGGTAGTTTGAACATTCTTTGGTATTGCCCTTCTTTGGGATTGAAATGAAAACTGACCTTTTCCAGTCCTGTGGCCACTGCTGAGTTTTTCAAATTTGCTGGCATATTGAGTGCAGCACTTTAATACCATCATCTTTTTGGATTTTAGGTAGCTCAGCTGGAATTCCATCACCTCCACTAGCTTTGTTTGTAGTACTGTTTCCTAAGACCCACTTGACTTCACACTCCCGGACGTCTGGCACTCGGTGAGTGGTTATCCAGGTCATTAAGACCTTATATATAGTTCTCCTGTGTATTGTTGCCACCTCTTCTTCATCTCTTCTACTTCTGTTAGGTCCTGACCTTTCTGTCCTTTATCGTGCCCATCTTTGCATGCAGTGTTCCCTTGATATCTATCTCCAGTTTTCTTGACGAGATCTCTTTCTCATTCTATTGTTTTCTTCTATTTCTTTGCATTGTTCACTTACAGTTTTCTTCTCTCTCCTTGCTATTCTCTGGAACTCTGCATTCAGTTAGGTATGTCTTTCCCTCTCTCCCTAGGCTTTCACTTCTTTTCTCAGCTATTTGTAAAGCCTCCTCAGACAAACACTTTGCCTCCTTGCATTTCTTTTTTTCTTTGGGATGGTTTTGGTCACTGCCTCCTGTACAATGTTTTGAACCTTTGTCCATAGTCCTTCAGGCATTCTGTCTACCACATCTAATCCCTTGAATCTATTTGTCACCTTCAGTGTATAATCATAAGAGATTTGATTTAGGTCATATCTGAATGGCATAGTGGTGTTCCCTACTTTCTTCAACTTAAGCGTGAATTCTGCAATAGTTCAGTTCAGTCGCTCAGTCGTGTCCGATTCTTTGTGACCCCACGGACGGCAGCACGCCAGGCATCCCTGTCCATCACCAACTCCCAGAGTCTACTCAGACTCATTTCCATTGAGTCGGTGATGCCATCCAACCATCTCATCCTCTGTGCCCCCCTTCTTCTGCCTTCAATCTTTCCCAGCATCAGGGTCTTTTCAAATGAGTCAGCTCTTCGCATCAGGTGGCCAAAGTATTGGAGTTTCAGATTCAACATCAGTCCTCCTAATGAACACCCAGGACTGATCTCCTTTAGGATGGACTGGTTGGATCTCTTTGCAGTCCAAGGGACTCTCAAGAGAATTCTCCAACACCACAGTTCAAAAGCATCAATTCTTCAGCACTCAGCTTTCTTCACAGTCCAACTCTCACATCCATACACGACTACTGGAAAAACCATAGCCTTGACAAGACGGACCTTTGTTGACAAAGTAATGTCTCTGCTTTTTAATATGCTGTCTAGGTTGGTCGTAACTTTCCTTCCAAGGAGTAAGCGTCTTTTAATTTCATGGCTACAGTCACCATCTGCAGTGATTTTGGAGCCCCAAAAAATAAAGTCAGCCACTGTTTCCACTGTTTCCCCATCTATTTGCCATGAACTGATGGGACCGGATGCCATGATCTTAGTTTTCTGAATGTTGAGCTTTAAGCTAACTTTTTCACTCTCCTCTTTCACCTTCATCAAGAGGCTTTTTAGTTCCTCCTCACTTTCTGCCATAAGGGTGGTGTCATCTGCATATCTGAGGTTATTGATATTTCTCCCAGCAATCTTGATTCCAGCTTGTGCTTCTTCCAGCCCAGTGTTTCTCATGATGTACTCTGCATAGAAGTTAAATAAGCAGGGTGACAACATACAGCCTTGACATACTCCTTTTCCTATTTGGAACCAGTCTGTTGTTCCATGTCCAGTTCTAACTGTTGCTTCCTGACCTGCATATAGGTTTCTCAAGAGGCAGGTCAGGTGGTCTGGTATTCCCATCTCTTTCAGAATTTTCCACAGTTTATTGTGATCCACACAGTCAAAGGCTTTGGCATAGTCAATAAAGCAGAAATAGATGTTTTTCTGGAACTCTCTTGCTTTTTCCATGATCCAGTGGATGTTGGCAGTTTGATCTCTGGTTCCTCTGCCTTTTCTAAAACCAGCTTGAACATCTGGAAGTTCACGGTTCACGTATTGCTGAAGCCTGGCTTGGAGAATTTTGAACATTACTAGTGTGTGAGATGAGTGCATTTGGCTGGAGAAGGCAATGGCACCCCACTCCAGTACTCTTGCCTGGAAAATCCCATGGACAGAGGAGCCTGGTAGGCTACAGTCCACGGGGTTGCAAAGAGTTGGACATGACTAAGCGACTTGTCAATGTCAATGTCAGTTGCACATGGATTAGGAGAGTTAATATGTTAAAAATGACCATACAACCCAAAGCAGTCTGCAAAGTCAATGCAATCTCTATCAAATGCCAATGACATTTTTTTCACTGAAATAGAGAAAACGATTCCAGAATGTGTGTGGAACCATAAAAGACTTCAAATAGCCAAAGCAATGTTGAGAAACAAGAAAGAAGGCATCACACGTCTTGACTTCAAACTACATTACAAAGCTACAATAATCAGAGTGGTACTGGCACAAAAACAGACGCATAGACAGTGGAACAGAAGGAGGAGCCCAGAAATAAGCCCACTCACACGTGGTCAATTAATCTACAACAAGGAAGGAAAAAATGTGATGGGGGAAAGACAGACTCTTCAATAAATGGTGTTGGGAAAACCGGGCAGCTACAGGTAAAATCCAGGCTGGACCACTGTGTCACACCACGCACAAAAAGAAGTCAAAATGGACTCGAAGGTTAAGACCTGAAACCACATAACTCCAAGCAGAAAACACAGGCAATATTGTCTCTGATATCATCATCCTTAACAATATTTTTACGGATCCGTCTCTTCAGGCAAAGGCTTTTAAAAAAGCAAAAATAATCAAATGGGACTACATCAGCTAAAAAGCTTTTGCACAGTGAAGGAAACCATCACCAAGTTGAAAAGGCGGCCCGCCGAGCAGGAGGAGATGTTTGTAAATGATACGTCTGATAAGGCCTTACTACCCAAAACATATAAACAACTCATACAAGTCAATATGTTCTAAAAAGCCCAATCTGATTTTAAAATGGGCAGAGGACCTGAATAAGCATGTTTCCAAAGCAGACAGACAGATGGCCAACATACAAATGAAAAGATGTTCAATATCACTAACCATCAGGGAAATTCAAATCAAAAACTCCGTGAGATACTACTTCACACTTGTCAAAACCGCCATCATTAAAAAGACAATAGATACGTGTTGGCAGGGACGTGGAGAAACGGAAGCCTCAGCCACTGTTGGTGGGAATGGAAACTGGTGCAGCCACTGTGGAAAACAGCATGGATTAAAAATTAAAAACAACTATCATACGACCTATCAATCCTGCTTAGCTATTTATAAGCCAAAGAAAAGGAAAACACTAATTTGAAAAGACATGCACCCCAAAGATGCTGGGAAAGATGGAAGGCAAAAGGAGAAGAGGGTGGCAGAGGATGAGATGGTTGGATGGCATCACCAACTCGATGGACATGAGTCTGAGCAAGCTCCAGGAGTTGGTGATGGACAGGGAAGCCTGGCGTGCTGCAGTGCACAGGGTTGCGAAGAGTTGGACACAACTTAGCAACTCAACAATGACAAAACACCCCAATATTCAAAGAAGCAATATTTACAACAGCCAAGATACGGAAGCAATCTAAGTACCCACTGACAGATGAACGTAGAGAAAGTGTGGCCTATTTATACAGTGGAATACTGTTGTTGCTGTTCAGTCACCAAGTGGTGTCCAACTCTTTGCGACTCCATGGACTGCAGCATGCCACACTTACAGCTGGGGGACTCTGTGGCCTGGAAGGACACCTGAAGCTCCAGAATACACAAACCTGTTTTTCGCGTCCTTCCAGAGAGACTCACCCCGCGCCCCTGCCACCTCTCCAGAACACAGAATGCTGGCTTCTGGGCAGAATCCCGACACCCACAAATTCCAGGCCCTTTATGTCAGCCACCAACGTTCCAGGCCCAATGCCACCGCCCTTGCCCATCCCAAGCTGCCCCCAAGGCTGCGCCCGTCTTGGGTTCCCTGACCGCCCCAGCTCCAGCTCCCCAGCCGTCTCCTCCTGAGGTTCCCCTGACCTTCTCTGGCCCAGGCCCCAGCCTCCAACCCCAGCACCGCCCCTCCCCTCATGCTGAAGACATGGGCTCTGAGTGTAGCGTCCCCGTGGCCCGCCCCCAGCCCCTGACTCCCCTGCTCCAAAAGGGACCCATCAACCGCTCCACTTCCCAGAGCTCGCCTGCTCTGGGGCACGCCCACCTCGGGCACCGCCGGCCACCCACCTGCTCGCTGGGCCCTCCGCCTGCAGCCCCGTCTGTCCCCCGTCCTCCCCCACCGTCCTCATGACGGACTCTGAGGGCCACCGCGGCCCCGCGCTCCGCAGTCGCCCACGATCCCCCTGAGACACCGCGCCCTCCGCGGTCCTGCCTTCCGCCTGCCCCGCCTCAGCTGCCTTCGGGCCGGGTCTGGGGCAGTGGACAGGGCTTCTCTTCCCAGCCCGAAGGAGGGCCGGAGTCCAGGTGGGTGGAAGAGAGAAGCCTGGAGGGCAGGGAGGTGAGAGTGAGGGTCCTGGAGGGCGGGGTGAGGGGGCATCGGGCACACACTCGAGCTGGAGTGGGGGGAGGGGGGCCAGGTGGGGGAGGGGAGAAGCGAAGCGCCTTGGACCACTCACTCCCCGCAGACTGACTCTTCAGCAAATGTCTGGAGAGGCGGCCCCAGGGAACCCGGCCCTCCAGCCACTTGGCATGACCCTCTGCACACTGACAGGCACACATGGACACACACTTACACATGCATCCGCCTCAGTTGAACAGGGCAGGAGAAACCCCAACCCACCACGCCCTGTCTCCCCTGTCCCTCCCTCCCCTCCCCTTCCCCCTCCCCCTCCATCAACCCTTCCTCCCCTGCCCCTCCTCTCCCCCCTCCCCCTCCCCACTTTTCTCCGCAGCCCCGCCTCCCAGATGCTCCCACACACTGACCATTTCTGCACTGAACTCTGACCCCTGCAACCCCCCTGGCCAAACCGTGACCCCCATCAGTCACTTTGACCCCCGCTTATCACTGCTATGTGGTCCCCACTGCCTGTTCGTGGGCTCGCTCTCTCCTCTCCCTGACGCTCAGCCAAGCACTGGAGGGACCAGACCAGGCCAGCTCTCAGCCCAGCCCCCAGCAGGCAGCCTGAGCAGATGGCCCTGAGCACCGCTACCCAGGGACCCGGCATGTACCCCACCCAACAGCCTCCAGCAGATGACGAACCATCCCCCACGATGATGATGGGGCGGGCCCACAAGGGAGGGTCCACAGGCTCCCCGGGGCCCAGGCCGTAGGGGGACAGGTGGGGCCTCCCTGGCCTGCTGGGAGCCCTCCCGCTTGCAGCCTGAGTGACCGCAGCTCCAAGTTCTCAGAGAGCTAAGGGGCCGGGTGGCCCGCCCAGCAGCCAGAGAAGGGAGGCAGGATATGGGCGCCTCTTCTCACTCAGAGGACAGAAGCGGGGAGGGGGAACCTCTGTAAGAGCACAGAACTTTCTGGAAAGGAAGCTTGGCTTTGCAGGAGCCCCAGGGATGAGTGACATCCACTTTGCTCCACGCACACTGGCAGTGCCAGGCCCCTACACAGTCTGAGTCTGTCCACAGGAGAGAGGAGCCCAGCCCGAGCCGTCCGCGAATCCGAAATCCCAACTGGCTGCCTGAGGCACTCGGGGCCTGAGGGGGCGGCCGTTGGCTTGGTTGCAACCCCGTTCCAGCGGGAGTCACTGAGGACGGCAACGTGGGAAGGGAGCAGCCGGCAGGGAGGACCCTCGGCCCAGAGCTGGGCACGGACGAGGGCTGACGGAGCACACGCTCCCATCACCATGGTGACCCCCAGGGGCGAGGCAGGAGGCGCTGAGTTTCCAGGAGAGAGAGGGAGGTGAGCTCAGCCCTGGCCTGTGGCCTGAGGGTGGTGGGGCTGGGGAGACAGCGCCCCACCCAAGTGAAAACACACAGGGGCGCGGCACCTGCTCGGGAGCAAGATACCAGAGCAGGGTGCAGCCCACGGGCAGGGGAGATGCGAGCCAGGACGTCTGGCTTCAGTGGGGCAACCACAGGAAGGCAGGCCCTGAGCCCTGCTGTTAAACCAGAGGCCGAGAGCGCTCCCGGGAAGTCACAGAGGGCGCAGCATTCACCGCGGCCTCAACCAGCGGGCCCGGGAAGGGATGGACCGGGCGTCATGGGCCGCAGAGCCCACAGCTGACCACCCAGAGAGCCGGGGACAAGCGGCGGCCACGGCTGCCTGCGCGGCTGCATGCTGGGGGGCCTGCGGCCGGGCCCCCAGGGAGGGCACTGGGGCTCGCCGCAGCAGCTGCAGGTCAGCCACGGACACCGCTCCTGCCCTGGCCGAGGCCGGCAGCTGTGGCCTTCTCCACACCAGGCCTCTGCCTCCTGGAATGTGGGCCCTGCGGATCGGGGACCCGTGTCCTTGGCCTTTGCAGGGTCCTGGGAGCCCGGGACACGCTGCGCGGCGGGGAGGCACTCAGGGCACAGGTATACCACAGAGGAGTGGCCATCGCCTCGGGGGCGGCCGGGGGCAGGAGGGGACACACGGCCGTGGCAGCGTCGGGGAACCTACAATGAAGGCGGAGCTGAGCAGCCGGTGCGAGGTGTGAAAGCGGATGACAGTGATTCCCACGCAACGGAAAGGATTAAACAACGCAACCCGTGGTTGACTGGAAGACAGCACAGGAAAGCGGCCGACTGTCTCCCAGACGAAACACTGAGAATAAGTACAGCCCCCGACAAGACATTCCCGAACCTGACACTCAATCGACTGAGTGAGTACGGACAACAAACGGTGCATCTCAGAGAGCAGGAGCTCTGGTGCGGCTGTGCCCGGGCGGTGGGCCAGCACCCAGGACGGGCAGCAAACGGAAGGGGACACTAGTCACCACTAATCCCGGGAAGTGAGCTCCAGCCAGGCGGCTCTCACGCCCTGCACCAAAATGAACTCTAGGCTGACTATACAGTTACACGTTCAGTTCAGTTCAGTCGTTCAGTCGTGTCCGACTCTTTGCAACCCCATAGACCGCAGCACGCCAGGCCTCCCTGTCCATCACCAACTCCCGGAGTTCACTCAGACTCACGTCCATCGAGTCAGTTATGCCATCCAGCCATCTCATCCTCTGTCGTCCCCTTCTCTTCCCACCTTCAATCTTTCCCAGCATCAGGGTCTTTTCCAGTGAGTCAGTTCTTCACATCAGGTGGACAGAGTATTGGAGTTTCAGCTTCAGCGTCAGTCCTTCCAATGAATATTCAGGACTGATTTCCTTTAGGATGGACTGGCTGGATCTCCTTGCTGTCCAAGGGACTCTAAAGAGTCTTCTCCAACACCACAGTTCAAAAGCATCAATTCTTTGGCACTCAGCTTTCTTTATGGTCCAACTCTCACATGCATACGTGACTACTGGAAAAACCATACCTTTGACTAGACAGACCTCTGTCAGCAAAGTAATGTCTCTGCTTTTTAATATGCTCTCTAGGTTGGTCATAACTTTTCTTCCAAGGAGGAAGTCTTTTAATTTCACGGCTGCAGTCACCATCTGCAGTGATTCTGGAGCCCAAAAACACAGTCTCTCACCGTTTCCACTGTTTGCCCATCTATTTGCCATGAAGTGATGGGACCAGATGCCATGATCTTAGTTTTCTGAATGTTGAAATTTAAGCCAACTTTTTCACTCTCACTTTCATCAAGAACTTCAGTTCTTCTTCACTTTCTGCTATAAATGTGGTGTCATCTGCATAGCTAAGGTTATTGATATTTCTCCTGGAAATCTAGATTCCAGCTTGTGTTTCATCCAGTCCAGCATTTCTCATAATATACTCTGCATATAAGTTAAATAAGCAGGGTGACAATATACAGCTTTGACGTACTCCTTTTCCTATTTGGAACCAGTCTGTTGTTCCATGTCCAGTTCTAACTGTTGCTTCCTGACCTGCATACAGGTTTCTCAGGAGGCAGCTCAGGTGGTCTGGTATTCCCATCTCTTTAAGAACTTTCCACAGTTTGTTGTGATCCACACAGTCAAAGGCTTTGGCAGAGTCAATAAAGCAGAAGTAGATGTTTTTCTGGAACTCTCTTGCTTTTTTGATGATCCAGCAGATGTTGGCAATTTGACCTCTGGTTCCTCTGCCTTTTCTAAATCCAGCTTGACTATCTGGAAGTTCACAGTTCATGTACTGTTGAAGCCTGGCTTGGAGAACTTTGAGCATTACTTTGCTAGCGTGTGCTGCTGCTGCTGCTGCTAAGTTGCTTTGGTCGTGTCCGACTCTGTGCGACCCCATAGACGGCGGCCCACCAGGCTCCTCCATCCCTGGGATTCTCCAGGCAAGAACATTGGAGTGGGTTGCCATTTCCTTCTCCATTGCTAGTGTGTGAGATGAGTGCAATTGTGCGGTAGTTTGAGCATTCTTTGGCATTGCCTTTCTTTGGGATTGGAATGAAAACTGACCTTTTCCAGTCCTGTGGCCACTGCTGAGTTTTCCATATTTGCTGGCATATTGAGTGCAACACTTTCACAGCATCATCTTTTAGGATCTGAAATAGCTCAACTGGAATTCCATGACCTCCACTAGCTTTGTTCGTAGTGATGCTTTCTAAGGCCCACTTGACTTCACTCTCCAGGATATCTGGCTCTAGGTGAGTGATCACACCATCATGATTATCTGAGTCATGAAGATCTTTTTTGTATAGTTCTTCTGTGTATTCTTGCCACCTCTTCTTAATATCTTCTGCTTCTGTTTGGTCCATACCATTTCTGTCCTTTATCGAGCCCATCTTTGCATGAAATGTTCCCTTGGTATCTCTAATTTTCTTGAAGAGATCTCTAGTCTTTCCCATTCTGTTGTTTTTCTCTATTTCTTTGCACTGATCACTTTTGCTTCTTTCCATAGCTATTTAAGGCCTCCCCAGACAATCATTTTGCCTTTTAGCGTCTCCTTTTCTTGGGGATAGTCTTTATCCCTGTCTCCTGTACAATGTCACGAACCTCTGTCCATAGTTCTTCAGGCACTCTGTCTATCAGATCTAGTCCCTTAAATCTATTTCTCACGTCCACTGTATAATTGTAAGGGATTTGATTTAGGTCATACCTGAATGGTCTAGTGGTTTTCCCTACTTTCTTCAATTTAAGTCCAAATTTGGCAATATGGAGTTCATGATCTGAGCCACAGTCAGCTCCCAGTCTTTTTTTTTTTTTTGCTGAATGTATAGAGCTTCTCCATCTTTGGCTGCAAAGAATATAATCAATCTGATTTCACTGTTGACCATCTGGTGATGTCCATGTGTAGAGCCTTCTCTTGTGTTGTTGGAAGAGGGTGTTTGCTATGACCAGTGCATTCTCTTGGCAAAACTCTATTAGCCTTTGCCCTGCTTCATTCTGTACTCCAAGGCCAAATTTGCCTGTTACTCCAGGTATCTCTTGACTTCCTACTTTTGCATTCCATTCCCCTATAATAAAAATCTTTTTGGGGTGTTAGTTCTAGAAGGTCTTGTAGGTCTTCATAGAATCATTCAACTTCAGCTTCTTCAGCATTACTGGTTGGGGCATAGACTCGGATTACTGTGATATTGAATGGTTTGCCTTGGAAACAAACAGAGATCATTCTGTCACTTTTGAGATTACATCCAAGTACTGCATTTCAGACTCTTTTGTTGACTATGATGGCTACTCCATTTCTTCTAAGGGATTCTTGCCCACAGTAGTAGATATAATGGTCATCTGAGTTAAATTGAACCATTCCAGTCCATTTTAGTTTGCTGATTCCTAAAATGTCAGTGTTCACTCTTGCCATCTGCTGTTTGACCACTTCCAATTTGCCTTGATTCATGGACCTAACATTTCAGGTTTCCTATGCAGTATTGCTCTTTACAGCATCAGATTTTACTTCCATCACCAGTCACATCCACAACTGGGTGTTGTTTTTGCATTGGCACCATCTCTTCATTCTTTCTGGAGTTATTTCTCCACTGATCTCACAGCCATTGGAGGGACTGTGAGGAGATACCCCATATCCAAGGGCAAAGGAGAAGCCACAGAGATAGTAGGAGGGGAAAACCGTGTTTGGAATCATCCCCATACCTGCCAGAGACGCTTACAGGGCTCAAACATACCTTGTGCACACGAGGACCCAGAGACCCCACAGATACTGAGTCAGATCTGTCTTTGGGTGTCTCCTGTGGAGGTATGGGTCAGCATGGCCTGCTTGCAGTGGTAGGGGCTCTAGGTACCGCAGACTTGGTGTGACATAAGCCCTCTTGGAGGAGGTTGCCATTAACTCCACCATGGAGCTGCCAGAACTTAGTCAGGAAAGGGGAAACAGACTCCTGGAGGGCACAAACAGAACCTTGTTTGCACCAGGACCCAGGAGAAAGGAGCAGTGACCCCACAGGAGGCTGACTCAGACTTGCCGTGAGTGTTCAGGAGTCTTCGGCAGCGGCGTGGGTCGGCGGTGGCCTGCTGCACGGTCGGGGGCACTGAGGGCAGCAGTGCATCATGGGACCTTTGAAGGAGGTCACCATTATCCTCATCACTTCCACCATAGTTTGGCCTCAGGTCAAATAACAGGGAGGGAACACAGCTCCACCCTTCAACAGAAAATTGGATTAAAGACTTACTGTTCCGTCCATTGGAACAAGACCCAGATTCCCCCTCAGTCAGTCTCTCCCATCAGGAAGCTTCCATAAGCCTCTCATCCTTCTCCATCAGAGGGCAGACAGGATGAAAACCACCGTCACAGAAAATGAACCAATCTGACCACATGGACCACAGCCTTGTCTGTCTAAATGAAATTATGAACCATGCCATGTGGGGCCACCCAAGACGGACGGGCCATGGTGGACAGTTCTGACAAAACGTGGTCCACTTCAGCACTCTTGCCTTGTGAACCCCATGAACAGTATGAAAAGGCAAAAAGGTAGGACCCTGAAAGATGAACTCCCCAGGTCAGTAGGTGCCCAACATGCCACTGGAGAAGAGTGGAGAAATAACTCCAGAAAGAATGAAAAGTTACAGGTAAGCAGGTGAAAACCACAGTGTAAGAAAATCGTTTGTAGAATCTGGGCGCAGCCTCGTACAGTCTCATCCAGGGTTGCTTCCTAAGCACGCTAGCAAACTGGGCCCTCAAGGACAGGATGGATGGAGTGGACCGCAGAGTAGACACTTCCACATGGCCAAGTTCAACCGGGAGAAGGCCCTTCCCGTGGCAGCCGGAGGCGGGGTGGGGTGTGCTTTAGGGAGTCCTCACGAGTCAGGGAGAGCAAACCTCCCCAGGAGAAGCAGGCAAGAGGAAAAACAAATGCAGAATCGACGTGTGGAAGTGAGCTGTGAGCTGAGGCGTGCAGCACCCCAGGGACTGGACAGGCCGACACCACCAGAGCCCAGGGCTGGCAGGGCGGGGGAGGGACACGACCAATGACCTCCAGAGGGTGAGCCCTGGACGCAGAACAAAGGTCTGAAGAGCTAATCCCCGTGAATTTAGACAAAGTGGAAAATGGGCCAACAGCGTGCGTGCAGCGGCCTTGCACACATGGACGGTGAGCCTCCAGGCCCATCAAAGGCACGTCGGGCAGACATGCTGGGGTTCCTGCGTGGGAGCAACAGGACCCCACAGGGCGCTAGGACAGCAAGCTGAGGCTCAAAGTGAACCTTTGTTTTGATGGGTGGATGGACAGATGGAGTGCATGGAAAAGCACACGTGTGTGCATGGAGTGCTGGAGGACATGTGTGCACGTGTGCACAGATTAAAATCTAAACACGTTCGGGGCATTATCCTTGAGTAGACTGGGATGCTTTATGCTGAGTTCATCTTGCACAACCAGAATGAAGACTGTCTTCATTTGGGGAAAATGATGTTGCAGATAAATAGCACAGAAAGATGTTCAGGGCCTAGACTACAATATGACCATGCTCCCGCTTTAGATGTGCATGTATGTGCGTGTTGTAAACACGCATTACATATGATGTCTTCTGTTCAGTCGCTAAGTCATGTCAGACTCTTTGAAACCCATGGACTGCAGCACACCAGGCCTCCTTGTCCATCACCAACTCCTGGAGTTTGCTCAGACTCATGTCCATTGAGTCGGTGATGCCATCAACCATCTCATCCTCTGTCGTCCCCTTGTCCTCCTGCCCTCAATCTTTCCCAGCAGCAGGGTCTTTTCAAATGAGTCAGCTCTTCACATCAGGTGGCCAAAGTATTGGAGTTTCAGCTTCAACATCAGTCCTTCCAATGAACACCCAGGACTGATCTCCTTTAGGATAGACTGGCTTGGGGACTCTCAAGAGTCCTTTCCAACAGCACAGTTCAAAAGCATCAATTCTTCAGCACTCAGCGTTCTTCATGGTCCAACTCTCACATCCATACGTGACTACTGGGAAAACCATAGCTTTGACTGTACAGACCTTTGTCAGCAAAGTGATGTGTCTGCTTTTTAATATGTTGTCTAGGTTTGTGATAGCTTTTCTTCCAGGCATCTTTTAGTTTCATGGCTGCAGTCACCATCCACCGTGACTTTAGAGCCCAAGAAAATAAAGTCTGTCACTGTTCCCACTGGTGTCTATATAGACTCTCAGATGAAATTGGAAGCACACACACCAGTATCGACCATGGTAATTTCCAGGTGCTGGGATAACTTATTTCCCATTTCTTACTTTTGTGTATACATGTTCTGTAACTTGTAAGAAGTCATCGTTAGGAAGGTTTCCTTCTGGCAGATGTACCAGGAAGGTGCTTCACAGCCACGTTATGTGTCCCAGGGTGGCTTGCAGCCAGAACTGGCTGAGGCAGGTCCAGAGGCCCACCCGCAGCCTCCACGGGGAGCCCCTCTGCACAGCTAGCCCAGCTCCAGGGCGACGGCCAGGCCCTCTCCTCTGCCCAGCTGCCTTCCTCAGCCCTGCCGGGAGCAGCAGAGGGGACGGCCCCCAGCGAACTTCCCTCGGGGAAGGAGGGAGCCCCACGAGGGAGCCCGGCCCTCGACAAGACACCCTGGAAATCAGGCCAAACCAGCACGGCTGCAGACACCGCCCTGACCAGCGAAAAGCCTTCTGGGTTGGGGGGGTCCTCCCCTGCTGGGCTGCAACCCCCTCCACCTTCTCTGCCACCTGCCCACCCCGCCCCCCACCATTCTGCTCTCAGCAGCAAGCCCCTCCCTGGAGCACCTCCCACCTTCCTGCTAGAAGATGGGGTCCCCGGCCCTCACACCTCACCACCCCTCCTCCTGCCCCTCCATGGGGGCAGACACGCCACCCGGGACCCCCATTCTTGGTTCACGGTCACCCTCTAGTTTCCCCCTCCATCTCAACTGGGGGTGATTCCCACATCCACCAGCCCCCCTAGAACAGCCCTGGCAAAGCAGATGTTCAGTAAATGCACGTGGAAGAAACGGATGCCCTGGCCACTAGTGGGCATCCTGGAGCCCGTGGGCAGGAACGGGAGGTGCCGCCCCACCTCCTGTGAGCTGTGATGAGCCCAGACATCCCCACCTCCCGGCAGCACCTCCAGAGCACACTCCAGTCCTGATGTGCACACACCGCCCTCCTCTCCGACAGACAGCCAAGGCCAGGGGGCCAGCGAGACCAGATGCAGAGCCCCTGGCCTGGGTAGGGCTGCATGCATGCCTGCTGTGGCTTCAGTCATGCTGAGTCTTTGGGGTCCCATGGACTGTCGCCCACCGGGCTCCTCTGTCCCTGGGGTTCTCCAGGCAAGAACACTGGAGTGGGCTGCCATGCTCGCCTCCAGGGGATCTTCCCCACCCAGGGATCAAACCTGCGTCTCTTATGTGTCGTGCACTGGCAGGCGGGTTCTTTTACCACCAGAGCCACCTGGGAAGCCAGGTCAGGGTGGAGAGGGTTAAAACCCCTCCAGCGGGGCTGCTTTATTTCAGGGTCAGTGAGCAGAACCCCTGCCCTAGAGTCCTCAGGGCCAGCAGCCCAGAGGCAGCCCCACAGGCGGGTACCAGCAGAGGGGACCGGCAGCCCAGCCTGCCTGGCCGCAGAGCCCAGCGCTGCTTCTTCACTGAGATCCATCCACCCTCAAGGACTCCTCCTCCTGCTGCTCCCCTGGATAAGAAACTGGCAGGGAGCGGGGAGCCTGGAGGTGAGGGACCGGGACGTCCCTGAGGAGCCCACATGCCCGCACAGGACAGTGGCAGCTGCTGGAAGCACCGCCCAGAGCAGTCTCTGCTCTTGGGCCTCCCCTCTTTCCACCACAGCAGGGGCACCCGGAGCCCAGGGCCCGATGTGGGGTGAGTGCTGCACAGGCACGCTCTGCTCAGAGCTCACACGTGTGCGGGATACACGGTGAGAACCAGGTAACTGCTCCTCAGAGATGAGGCCTCTGTCCTGCAGCCCCTGAGGTGAGGGCGCTGTGGCCAGATCCAGGGTGCCCCCCACAGCAGTCTGCTACTAAAAGACCCATTTCATAGAGTGGGAAATGGAGGGGATGCTCCAGGGGCACGGGCCCAAGGGCAGGGGTCCGTCCAGCCTTCACTGGAGCCGAGGACAGGGTCTAAGAAAGAACAGGGCATCCCTGCTTCCCCCCACCCCGACCCCAACAGGGCCCAGGCTGCCTAGCCATGTCCCAGGGGACAGTTCTGCACAGCGCCCCACCCACCAGCGGCCTCGCCGTAGCAGCAGGGCCAGGGAAAGTCATCGCCCTCAGCCCCGGGCTCTCCTCCCTGCGTGCCTCCTGTCCCCACACAGCCCCCTCCCGAGGAATTCCACAAAGTGGCTTGAACTGGGGAGATTTCGGGGCACGACCGGGGTCACCCTGCCAGCCCTGCAGCAGCCCAGCCACCGCCTGGACTCACCGATGGCCGTGAGGGCATTGCAGTCCTTCTTGTGGAAGTCGGACCAGGCCTTGGTCTTGCAGTACTTGCTGCAGGTCAGGATCCCATAGCAGCGGGTGCACGGTGCCAGGCGCACCCCGATGGAGCGGCCGCACTGGTAGCAGAACTTGAAGAAGGGAATCCTACAAGGGAGTGGGCAGGCAGTCAGGGGGCACCCGGCACGTGTGCCTGAGGCCCTGGGCGCCGGGACCCGCCACGTCCCGCGCTCAGAGCGGCCGGCTTGTGAGCCCTGGTCTAAGCATGTCCAGCCCAGTGCTACCAAGAACAGGAAACAAACCCCCACCCTGTGCTGGCCAACCCGAGCGGGCAGGAAATGACACCCCCCTACTCGGAGACCCTCACATCATCACCATGGCAAGGGGGTGGAAGGAGTCTGCAGTGGGGGAGCCGGTTCTGGGTGGGCCTGCAGGGGGCATGGGGCAGTGAGCTGGGTGCATGCCCTTCCCCCTCCTGCCCACCTACCCCCACCCTGCCCACCAGGGTTTCCTGGGCAGAAACTATCTGGGATGCCCATGGGGATAACACAGCATTGGGCATCCAGAGACTGCCCCCAACAGCAGGGACGGGGCAGAGCTGAGGCCCAAGGGGGCCAGCAGTGGAGGGGCAGGGAGGGTGTCGGGCGCAGGGCAGCACCTCCGCCTTGACAGGGGTGGGGGGCGTCTCCGAGCAGCAGAGCTGGGCTCACCTCCACTTAGCCACTCCCCCCGCCTGGGGCCATGGAACCCACCCAGAGCCACAGAGGCCAGTCCACAGGTGAGCCTGCAACCCCCCCCGCCCCCATCCTGGCTTGAGCCATGGCCGGCAGCAGAGCTGGGCCTCTCGGGAGCTACCCTGCCCCAGGCAGGGAGGTCGCGGCGGGCTCAGCAGCACCACCCAGCCGGGCAGCACCCAGCACTTACTGCTCCTGCTCCAGCAGGTCCTGCCCCTTGGGCATACCGCCCCTCCGCTTCAGCCGGAGGCAGGGGGCCAGCTCCGCTGCACCAAGAGAGACCCACGTCAGCCTCCACGGCCCCCGGTCGTGCATGATGCCCACGTGTGGAGGGCGGCACTGTGCTGCCCGCCTCCACCACCCAGTGAGCCCCCTCCCTGGCCCTGCAAGGCAGGCGGGGTGGGCAGCACAGTGCTTGAGCGGCCCCCAGCAGGTCCGAGGGTGCAGAGCAGGGTGCATCCATGAACTCTGCAAGCCTCCTGGCCGTTGGCCCCAGCTCCGGGTTCCCAACTCCACCTTTAATGGCCACGGGGCAGCACCAGGTTCCCTCTGGCCTTGGCCAGCTCACACGCCCCTCTGGTCTAGAGACCCTTGGCTCTGCTCTCTGGCCACTGGAGGCAGGACGCCCAGAGGGCTGGGGGACAGGAGAGCAGCGAGCCCCCCACAGTAATCAGCTGATGCTGAACCGCACCCTCTGCTTTCCCGTCCTTAGACAACGCATCAGTCCTCTCAAGGAAGGCCACGCATCCTCCACTCCCCCGGCACCCCTTAACACGAGGAGCCCCACAAAGAAACACCCGTTGGCCAGGAGAGTAGAGAATGTGGGAGACCCTCCTTCCTCGCTCTTCATGCCCCCCAGCCCCCAGGACCACTCCCCATGCCGTTGTGGGGTCCGGAAGCAGCTCTGTGAGTGACAGACTGGGCAGGGCCAACGTAGCCTCCCGAACCAACTGGCACCAGAGTGACGCTTCTGGGGGAGCTGGCGATAAAGCAAGATGTAACTTTAACTCTCCTTTGCAAATCAGATGCCTTTCCTTCATTTTTCTTGTCTAATTGCATAGTTTACAATTCTGGTACAATGTTACACGGAAGTGGGGAGAGAACATGTTTCCGTCCTCTTCCCGACCTTGGGGTGAGCGTGTGCCCAGCCTCTCAACACTGACTTGATGTGTGCGGTGGGGGTTTTCTCTCAGGCGCCGTTCATCAGGTTAAAGCAATGCCCTTCTCTCCTTTGTTGTGTTTCATCATGAAAGGATGTTGGATTTTCTACATCAGTTTTCTGTTTTTACATCAATTGAATTTTTTCTTTCATTTTAATAGTGTAGTATATTGCATTGACAATTTTGTTGTTGTTAAACCATCTTTGCATTTCTGGAGTAGATCCCACTCAGTCACGGTAGGCAGTTCTTTGGCACGATGCTGAGTTTGCTTTGCTGCTGTATGTGTATTGCTGGCCACAGTGTGCAGCATGGGGATCTTAGTTGCCCAACCAGGGATGGGCCTTGTGCCCCTGCCTTGGAAGCACAGAGACTTAGCCACTAGACTGTCAGGGAAGTCCCAGTTCATTAGTATTTTGTTGTAGATTTTTGCATTTATATTCATAAAGGATATTGGTCTTTAGTTTTCTTATAATGCTATTGTCTGGCTTTGGAATCAGTAATGAGGCTTCGTAAGTTAGGAAGTGTTCCTTTCTCTTTAATTTTCTCATGAAAAGGATTTGTGCTAATTCCATTTTAAATGTTTGGTATACTTTACCAGTGGAGCCATCTGTGCCTGGGTTTCCCTTTGTTTGGAGGTTTTTTGTTACTTACGCAATCTTTTTAATTGTCATAAATCTGGGCAGATTTTTAATTCCCTCTTTAATGAGTTGGGGTACATGCTATGTTTTCAGCAACTTGTCCGTTTCATTGGTGCTCCAACTCGTTGTCATAAAGTTGTTCATAGTATTCTCTCATAATTCTTTTCACTCCTAAATGTTTGGTAGTAATGTCTACTCTTTTAATTCTGCTTTTAGTAATTTGAGTCTTCATTTTTTTCCTGGTAAATCTAGCCAAATGTATCCGTTTTCCTGATTTTTTCAATGAACCATTTCCAAGGTTTACTGATTTTCTCTATTACTTTTCTATCCTGTATTTCACTAATATTCTCTCTAAAAGACACACATACATTTATCTAGTGGCAAACTAGCTTACTTCAGGTTTAGTGAGCTCTCCTTTTGCAGGTGTTTTAGGGAGCACGGTTAGGTTATTGATTGAGATTTTCCTTTTAATATAAGCATTCATAGCTATACATTCCCTGCAATCACTGCTTTAGCTGCATTCCATGAGTTTTGATATGTTGTCTTCTTCTGCATTCATACCAAAGTACTTTCTAATTGCTTTTTTAATTTCTTCTTTGACCCCCTGGTTATTTAGAAGCATATTGTTTTATGTGATATCTCCAAATGTCTTCCTGTTATACTCATTTCTAATTCCATTCTGTTGTGGCCAGAGTACCTAATTTGCATTCTTTCTATGCCTATAAATGTATTAAGAGTTTGGGGGGGGGGGGTGTTCTTTTGACCGGGCACATGGTCTGCCCTGAACAACATCCCACATGCACTTGAGAAGAATATGCATCTGAAGCTTGGTGGTTATAGTGTCTGTAAATGAATTAGGTCTCGTGGTCCAATGTGTGTGTGTGTGTGTGTGTGTGTGTGTGTGTTCAGTCAACTGAGTCGTGCCCAACTCTTTGTGACCCCATGGACTGTAGCACGCCAGGATTCCCTGTCCTCTCTAGTCTAACAGTATTGCTCAATCTTCTTTTCTCTATAATTTTGTGCCTAGATTTTCTACAAATTATTGAACATCGGAAATTGACATCTCCAACCATTTTATTATTGAATATTTATGTTGCATTTCACGTGTGTCTTTTCTGCTTTGTTTATTTGGGTGTCTGCTGGTAGATGTATATAGGTTTATAATTACTTTATCTCCCTGATTAACTGACTCTTTCATCATTTAAAAATGTCCCTCTTTATTGTCCGTAATATTTTTGCTTTAAAGTCCACTTTTAGGTGACATAAGTGTAGCTACTCCAGCCTTCTCGTGGTTGTGATTTTCATGATGTAAGATTCTGTTTTCATTTTACTTCCAATCTCTTTGCATCACTGAGTCTAAAATATGTCTCCTGTGGGGAGCATGTAAATAGACTTTTCTTATTTTTATTCGTCTAATGGTTTCTGCCTCTTGACTGTATCATTCGGTCCACTCACACTTGGCGTTATCCCTGACACCGCTGGGTTTACTGGTTTCTGCCTCTTGACTGTATCATTCGGTCCACTCACACTTGGCGTTATCCCTGACACCGCTGGGTTTACTGGTTTCTGCCTCTTGACTGTATCATTTGGTCCACTCACACTTGGCGTTATCCCTGACACCGCTGGGTTTACTGGTTTCTGCCTCTTGACTGTATCATTCGGTCCACTCACACTTGGCGTTATCCCTGACACCGCTGAGTTTACTGGTTTCTGCCTCTTGACTGTATCATTCGGTCCACTCACACTTGGCGTTATCCCTGACACCGCTGGGTTTACTGGTTTCTGCCTCTTGACTGTATCATTCGGTCCACTCACACTTGGCGTTATCCCTGACACCGCTGGGTTTACGTTTGCTGTTTCACGTTTTGTTTTCTGCGTGTCTTGTATTTTCGTCCTTCTACTCCTCCTTTATTTACTTTTTTGCATTAAGTGAATACTTTTAAATGTAATGTTTAATTTCTTTAATTATTTTAAACTATACTTTTGTTATTTCCTTGAAAGTGAAAGTCACTCAGTAATCTGACTCTTTGCGACTCCATGGACCATACAGCTCATGGAATTCTCCAGGCCAGAATACTGGAGTGGGTAGCCGTTCCCTTCTCCAGGGGATCTTCCCAACCCAGGGATCGAACTCAGGTCTCCCGCATTGCAGATGGATTCTTTACCACCTGAGCCACCAGGATTACAATAAATAAAATCCATACGTATATGCTTATAGTAATGTTTCTATAAAGTGGTTATATATAAATCATGCAAATTTCTTTTTAAACCTGTTAAGAAAACATGCATTTATTTTTTATTTTTACAATTAGCTCTGCGAGTGCTCTTTATGCACATGGGGGACTTGATTTCCATCTGGAGTTACGTGCTTTAGTACTTCCTGTAAAGCAGGACTACGAGGGACAAATTCTCAAGGGTTCCTTCTTCAGGAATGCCTTTCTGTCACCTTCCTCCAGCTTCGCTGGATGTAGGATTCTCAGCTGAAGCTTACCGCTTTGAGCACTTGACTATGACATACCACTGCCTCCTGGCCTTCGTGGCTTCTGACGAGGGGCCAACTGCTGACTTCACTGGGGTCCCCTTGTGACGAATCATTCGGTCTCAGTATTTTAACTGTCGTGTGTCTGTGGGTGTCTGTGTTTATCCTATTGGGAGTTCATTAAGCTCTCTGGGTATATAGGTTGACAATTTTCAACAGATTTGGGGTGTTTTCATCACGGTATCTTCCACTACATGTCCTGCTCCCCTCTCTCCATTACGCCCTCGTGGCTGTGCTCAGCAGTGCCCACGTTTCACTGGGGACCTGCTCATTTCCCATCATCACGCCCCCTCTGGGGCTGACAGTCGTCATTTGTGTGGTGGGCGGTGTGCAGGTGACAGGGTAGGGGAGGTTTGTGTTTGAGTCGGGGGCAGGGGGGTGTTATGGACACACCTGTATCCTTCCAAGATTAATTTGCTGAAAGCCTAACCCCAACGCCACGAGACTTGGATGGGGGCTTTGGGGTGATGGGGCAGACCCCTCTGGTGGGATTAGTACCCTGTAAAAAGAGGAAGTGCACGCTCTCCCTCCCGTGTCGAGGAGCCAGGAAGCAGCCCTCCCCAGAACCGGCCACGCCTGCTCCCGGAGCTCGGTCTCCAGCCTCCTGAACTGAGCAAACACCCGCTTGTTGTCTAGGCATCCCCCGCCCTGCTGAACTCAGGCCATGGTACCTTCACAGCCCCTGACCCGACGGGACAGGGAGGTCATGTGTGGGCATGCAGCTATGAGGTGGTCGGCGGCCACGAGCTGGTGTGAGGGTGAGTGGACGTGCGTGGCTGTGGGTGGGCTGGTGAGTGTGGGGGTGGGGAGGATTATGATGGATGGTGGGTGTGTATGTGTAACAGGGTGCAAGGCGGTTCTGTGGGGAAGGATGGGATGACTGTGCATGTGGGGAGGAATGGTGTGGGTATGTGGGGGGTGAGGGGGTTGGTTCCTGGGGGCTTGTGTGGGGACTGGGCTGGGGTAGCAGGTGTGTGAGGACAGGGGTGTGAGGGGTGGTGGAGGTGAGCAGTTGGTAGGGATGTGTGTGAGCGTGTAGGTGGGCATCTGGTTAGTAACTATTTGTGGGCTGGGGAACAGGGGTCTTATTTTGTGTGTGCAGGAAGTTTGGATATTGGGGTGTGTGTGCAACAGAGGTGGGTGAGGAGCTGAGGGTGCGTAGGTCTGTGGGGGATTTGGCAGGTTTACGTTAGTGTGTGAGTGTGTATGCAGCAGTGAGGAGTGCTGTGTATGGAAGGTGGGCATCTCGAGGCTGTGGGGTGCAGACAGACGGTGTGTGGAAAGGTGGGTGGGTGTGGGCTTGGAGGTTGTGTGTGTATGGACGTGTGTGGATGGGGGCCTGGCAGGTGGGGGAGATGGGGAGGCTGGTCCATGTGTGTGTGAGCACACGCATGGGTGGTGGGCAGGCGGCGATGTTGCTGGGGGCCTAGGGGGTGGGGTACGTGTAAGGGAGTCGAGCAGGGCAGAGCATCGGGGTCCCCCCGCCCAGCTGCTCTCTGAGCGCCCCCGGCACCACTTCTGTCTCCCCATCACCTGCTGTGCGGGTTCCGGGCAGCGGACAGGAGCAGAGGTGTGGCTGAGGAGAGGCCACCGGTCCCGGCCCGCCACATAGGCAGCCGTGCCCCAGGCTCGCCGCTCGCCCTACCCCACCCCCCTCTCCTGGAAGGCACAGCCCCTCCCCTGGGCCCATGGGCTTCCCCGGGAGTCCACTCTCTTTCGCCAGCTGAGCCAAGAGACAAGCTCCTCGTCTGTGTGCCATGGGGTTCTGGATCCTTCGCCCACGCCCGAGGACCCGCCTGGCTCTCACTCAAGACTGCAGCTCAGGCTGGCTCTCCATGGGGCTAGAACACGCAGGGCCCTCGGGAGAGGGTGACCCAGGGCTTCACCCCTCGACCAGGCTGTCTACCAGCTCCACCCCCAGGGCGCTGCTCACCAAGCATACCGCAGGGCAGGGTTCCTCACCCCCACCCCCGGTGCAGGCACGTCGCCCCTCCTCAGGTGTCTTATCCCCCACCGTGGCAGCGGGGCCGGCAGGGGCTGGGGCCGGCTGGGACACTGGACAAAGGTGATGCTCCCAGACCTGTGATGGGGCCCCCTAGTTTCTCTTCCCAGGCTCACCTCCCCAGCCCGGGAACCCCCTTCTCAATTCCCCTTGCAGACATCCTTGGCAGAACATGTGAGGGCCAGGTGGACACTGGCCCAGCAGGCATGTCCCTTCCTGGCCCACCCCACACAGCCTCCTGGAGCCAGACCTTCAGGGGATGCCCCACACAGCCTCCTGGAGCCAGCCTTCAGGGGATGCCCCACACAGCCTCCTGGAGCCAGCCTTCAGGGGATGCCCCACACAGCCTCCTGGAGCCAGCCTTCAGGGGATGCAGCCCCTAGCAGAGGGCACCCATGCTCTTCCACGACGCATAAAGCCTGTCACACACGCTCAGGCCAAGGGGGCCTCCGGGTCGGCTCTGAGCTGCCTGAGGAGCCCACTGCAGCTGCCCACCCCGCTGGCAGCCCACCACGCCCACGCCCCCACACTGCCCGAACGCCCGCCACGCCCACCTCTCTTGCTCAGATGCAGCACCTTTGGGTCCCACTGGCACTCCTTGGCAAAGACAGCCTGCCGCAGCTGGAGGCCCATGTATTCCAGGAGCTTCTTCCGGGCCAGAAATGTCTCCCGCTCCGCGGGCATCAGCATGTGGAAGGGGCAGTGGGCTATCTTCCGGTCCTGCAACCCAGCGCTGGTCACCACCTCTGAGTGCGGGGCACCTGGCCCCCAGGCCACAAGGGGGAGCAGGTCCAGCAGCCCTGGCCCACCGCCGACACGGGGGCACACTGTGGTCGCGGCGATGATTGTGAGGACAGACCGGGATAACGCTCAGAGAGCCGGCACACAGGCAGCCGTGCTGGCAGCACATGCTTGGGGGCCCTGGATTTTCCCTTCTAGGAAGCCAGGGAGGACTTTGGTCAGAGGCACGAGGGACCTTTGGCCCGCCTTGCCCAAGAGTTGCTAAAAGCCCCAGATCCACCCCATCGCCAGTGAGAGACCCAACCCACCTGGAAGAATCTGAAGTAGCCATAGTCAACAGCTGTGCCCACGGCCGTTTTGTCCCCCTGTGAAAGTGTCACAGGGTTCAGGATGTCCGCCCCGTAATTAATGAGCCGGTCAATCTGTGGAGAACAGAGCCCACGTCAAAGGCTCACATTTGCCCCAGCCACCAGGGGGCTCTCACCCCCAGCAGGAGAGCAGGGCCACCCAGCTGGGCACCCTCCCAGGTGTGCGGAGTGTCAGCAAGACAGACAAGACAGACGGACGAGACATTAGGGTGGTGTGTCCTCAGAGCGACCCTCAGAGCAAGGTCCTGGGGCGGCCCTCCCTGACCCAACTGCACCCCCAGGGCACCCTGCTGAGGTCTGGCCCCACTCCGCTAGTTGTAACTGGCAGGAGGGCAAACCCCGAGCCGGCCTGTTTGAGAGACTGGGACCTGGTCCCCTTGCTGCAGTGCTTGCACCTGGACAAACGTCTCCTTCGGAAACAAAACACAAAGAAACCAAATGGACTAAAAATAGCTGGGTGCAGGTGCAGTTGAGGCAGATTATGGACAAGATACAAAAAGACCAGAAACCCAGCTGCCGCTTCTAAAGAGCCAGGGCAAAAGCAGGGTATGCGCACGTACCCTGCGCTCAACACCGCCGAAGGGCGGCAGACCACCTACGCCTCCAGACTGAGCCCTGGACACACCCCCATTCACCCCGTGTAGGAACAAGCTCACCCCGCCTCGGGATGAGCAAGGGAGCCCGTGACTCGTTCTCAGGTTCTGTAGGTTAAAGATGCCAAAAGCCCTAGTCCGCACATGTTCACCATCCATCCAACCACCCGGGGCACTCAGTAAGACCACAGGTACTGTGTGCCTGGTTGCAGAGACCAGCTATGTAAGTGTGTGTGTGAGTGTGTGGTGCTTGCACACGTATTCAGAGGCATGTGGATGTGTGTGCATGCATGTGTGTGGCTGCAGAGAGCAGCTATGTGAGTGTGTAGGGGTGGGTGCTTGCACATGTGTGCACAGGCATGTGGACGTGTGTGTGTGGTTGCAGAGAGCAGCTATGTGAGTGTGTGGTTCATGCAGACGTATGCACAGGTGTGTGGACATGTGTGTGCATGCATGTGTGTGTGGCTGCAGAGAGCAGCTATGTGAGTGTGGGGGGTGCTTGCACACGTATGCACAGGCATGTGATGTGCCTGTGCATGCACATGTGTGCGCATTTGGACCCCTGGCACACCCCGAGGCAAGGTCCTCCGCTCCTGACGCAGCACTAACTGCATTCATAGCAAACAGCATTCAGAGGCGCCCACCCAGACCACGACAAGGAAGGATGCTGTGCTACACAGAGGTTCTTTGGTTTCACAGTTTCATCGAGAAATGCTGACAGAACCACAAACCACAAGGCTCGATGTGACAGACAAGAATCACGCTGTCATCTACAGGAAGTTCAGAAGTCACACTTGCCAAGCAGGCGTCAGCAGGGTCGTTATTTGGGGAGACACAAGGCGGCCTCAATGACTCACCAGCCTCTCATCACTCAACCTTCCTTCTTCACAAACAAAAACCCTGGGTTCTGGGGGCACTGCCAGTGAAGCTTTGCTTCCAGCAGAGAAAGCACCCTGACCCAGGACACAGCTCCCCATCCCCCCCACAGGACACAGCTCCCCATCCCCCACCCAGGACACAGTTCCCCTATCCCCGCCCATGGCACAGCTCCCCCATCTCCCACCCAGGACACAACTCCCCATCCCCCACCCAGGACACAGCTCCCCATCCCCCACTCAGGACACAGCTCCCCCATCCCCCACCCAGGACACAGCTCCCCATCCCCCACTGAGGATACAGCTCCCCCATCCCCTACCCAGGACACAGCTCCCCATCCCCTACCCAGGACACAGCTCCCCCATCCCCCATCCCCCACTCAGAACACAGCTCCCCATCCCCCACTCAGGACACAGCTCTCCCATCCCCCCCCACCCGGGGCACAGCTCCCCATCCCCCCCGCCCCCCATACAGCTTCTGGATCCCTGCTCATCTGGTTCTGTCACTGAAAACTCTAGAGTCCTGCAGCCAGACCAAAGCCAAGCCCAATGTCTCTCAAGACAAACTAGGGACTCTCGTCTGGCCTTCTGAGTGGGCTTGCCACTAACATATTTTAGGTCTATAAACTATAAAAGGCAAGAATTGTTTGTACTTTCTCAAGTGTTTGGAACATCAAGTCTTGAACACAGAGCAAGAGCCCACGAAGCGCCATGAAGCACCTTGCTGCAAGCAGGGCCAGACAGAGGGTCCAGTGCAGACCCCAGACCCTACCTGCCAGGCCTCCGCCTTTCTACCCTCCCGCCCCAGGGCCAGCACCCCCGCCTCGGCTCACCAGGGCCAGCCTGCTCTCCAGGCTCCTCTGGCTCTCATAGGTGATGTCACAGGCGACGCACAGGGCGCTGCCCAAGCCTTTGGTCAGAAGCATGTTGGGGTCAGCTCCGTAGGACAGCAGCTCCTTCACAATCTGGACACAGACAGGCCTGTCAGCACCCACCGCGCTCCCTCCCGATGAGCAGAGGAAGCGCCTGGAGCCAGGCCATGCAGGGCGGCTTCCCTGCTTCCCACCCCCAGGGGCCGCGGCTCAGATGGCGAGCCTGGGGCAGCCAAGCGGCTGCTCCCTAGCGAGGACTCCCACTACCCAGGGCAGCCCAGGTCCAGGGCTTCCTCAGAACAATATCCAGTTGCTCAGAAGTGGTCCCGGTGCCTCTCTGCTTTCCACCCGGGGACGCAGCCGGATCCTGCCGGGCCTCTCACCCCACAGGGTCAGGCACACGTCCTGCTGGTCCATGTCCCTGGGACCGGCCTGCCTCTACCCGGGGCAGCCGGTCACCGTGATCACCTGAGCACGTGCAGAGGAAGGGGCTCCCTTGCTCCCTGCTGCATCCCCAGTCGCTAGCCCAGGGGCCCCCGGGGAGCCCGGAGTCAGAGCAGCTGCTCCAGACACACGAGACACCGAGCTTGGCCCTCCAGGAGCTTCTGCGCCTGGGGTGAGGCTCTCCTCCAGGCTGCCTGTCCCCCACTCCAGGGCTGGTCATAGAGCAGATGCCCGCGTGACCCGCTGAGTGAATGACTCGGTGCACGAGCCAAGGCAGGAGGCGGAGGGGCCAGCAGAAGGGACACGGGAGCCCCAGCCCCTCACCAACAATGGCTGCCTCAGGCCTCCCCGAAATGCCATCTCACCAGAGAGGCCCTCCCGCCACCCAGCTGAAGGAGCCCCCGTCATTCTCCTCCCCTCACCCATCATCACTTTCTTCATAAACTTACTGCCTGACACTGTCGCACACCGGACTGTGGTCCATCTGCCCCAACTAGAACGTATGATCCCTGACACTTCTGTTTCATTCAACACCTAATGCCTGGAATGGTGCCTGCCTGGTACATAGACCATGCTCAAAAAATAACAGCTAAATGAAAGGATGAATAGGTGGGTGGATTATAGATGGGTAGATATAAAGGAATACCAACAACCTCAGCTATGCAGACCACACTACCCTAATGGCAGAAAGCGAAGTGGGACTAAAGAGCCTCTTGATGAGGGTGAAAGAGGAGAATGAAAAAGCTGGCTTAAAACTCCACACTCAAAAAATGAAGATCACGGCATCTGGTCCCATCACTTTGTGGCAAATAGATGGGGAAAAAACGGAAACAGTGGCAGACTGTATTTTCTTGGGCTCCAAAATCTCTGTGGATGCTGACTGCAGCAATGAAATTAAAACACACTTGCTCCTTGGAAGAAAAGCTATGACAAACCTATACTGTGTATTAAAAAGCAGAGACATTACTTTGCCAACAAAGGTCCGTCTAGTCAAGGCTATGGTTTTTCCAGTGGTCACCTATGGATGTGAGAGTTGGACTACAAAGAAAGCTGAGCGCCGAAGAATTGATGTTTTTGAACTGTGGTGTTGGAGAAGACTCTTGAGAGTCCCTTGGACAGCAAGAAAATCCAACCAGTCCATCCTAAAGGAAATCAGTCCTGAATATTCATCGGAAGGACTCATGCTGAAGCTGAAACTCCAATACTTTGGCCACCTGATGTGAAGACCTGACTCATCTGAAAAGACCCTGATGCTGGGAAAGACTGAGGGCAGGAGGAGAAGGGGACGACAGAGGATGAGATGGTTGGAGGGCATCACTGACTCAATGGACATGAGTTTGAGTGAGCTCTGGGAGTTGGTGATGGACAGGGAGGCCTGGCGTGCTGCAGTTCATGGGGGGGGTTGCAAAGAGCTGGATACGACTGAGCAACTGAACAAGACAGAAGGAGGGATGGATGATGAAGAATGGAGGGGTGGAGGGGTGGGTGGGCAGGTGGATGTGGAGGTGGATAAATGAATGGAAGGAAGGGAAAGTGCAGGACTGGGAGGATGGATAAGTGGGTGACCAAGTGGATGAGTGGATCACTGGGAGGATGGATGGACGGCTGACTGGGTGGAGAGTGGATGACTGGGAGTGTGGAGGGATGGATGGACTGCTGACTGGGAGGATGGATGAGTGGGTGACCGAGTGGATGAGTGGATGACTGGGAGGATGGATGGACTGCTGATTGGGAGGATGGATGAGTGGATGACCGAGTGGATGAGTGGATGACTGGGAGGATGGATGGATGGATGGACTGCTGACTGGGAGGATGGATAAGTGGGTGACCAAGTGGACGAGTGGATGACTGGGAGGATGGATGGACGGCTGACTGGGTGGAGAGTGGATGACTGGGAGTGTGGAGGGATGGATGGACTGCTGACTGGGAGGATGGATGAGTGGGTGACCGAGTGGATGAGTGGATGACTGGGAGGATGGATGGATGGATGGACTGCTGACTGGGAGGATGGATGAGTGGATGACCGAGTGGATGAGTGGATGACTGGGAGGATGGATGGATGGATGGACTGCTGACTGGGAGGATGGATGAGTGGGTGACCAAGTGGATGAGTGGATCACTGGGAGGATGGATGGATGGCTGACTGGGTGGAGAGTGGATGACTGGGAGTGTGGAGGGATGGATGGACTGCTGACTGGGAGGATGGATGAGTGGGTGACCGAGTGGATGAGTGGATGACTGGGAGGATGGATGGACTGCTGACTGGGAGGATGGATGAGTGGATGACCGAGTGGATGAGTGGATGACTGGGAGGATGGATGGATGGATGGACTGCTGACTGGGAGGATGGATGAGTGGATGACCAAGTGGATGAGTGGATGACTGGGAGGATGGATGGACGGATGGACTGCTGACTGGGAGGATGGATGAGTGGGTGACCAAGTGGATGAGTGGATGACTGGGAGGACGGATGGACGGCTGACTGGGTGGACGAGTGGATGACTGGGAGTGTGGAGGGATGGATGGACTGCTGACTGGGTGGAGAGTGGATGACTGGGAGTGTGGAGGGATGGAGGGACCGCTAACTGGGAGGATGGATGAGTGGATGACCGAGTGGATGAGTGGATCACTGGGAGGACGGATGGACGGCTGACTGGGTGGAGAGTGGATGACTGGGAGTGTGGAGGGATGGAGGGACCGCTAACTGGGAGGATGGATGAGTGGATGACCGAGTGGACGAGTGGATGACTGGGAGGATGGATGGATGGATGGACTGCTGACTGGGAGGATGGATGAGTGGATGACCAAGTGGATGAGTGGATGACTGGGAGGACGGATGGACGGCTGACTGGGTGGAGAGTGGATGACTGGGAGTGTGGAGGGATGGATGGACTGCTGACTGGGAGGATGGATGAGTGGGTGACCGAGTGGATGAGTGGATGACTGGGAGGACGGATGGACGGCTGACTGGGTGGAGAGTGGATGACTGGGAGTGTGGAGGGACGGATGGACGGCTGACTGGGAGGACGGATGGACGGCTGACTGGGTGGAGAGTGGATGCCTGGGTGGGCTAGTCAGGGGGGTGGCTGGATGGGAGGGTGGAAGAACAAACACCTTCCTTGGCCGCTGGGGAAGGTGGGAACCACCCAGGGTGGCCTCCCAGTGCTCTGAGGCTGAGTCAGCACCTCCCGGGTGTGCCCTCACCTTCATGCTCACTTCCTCCCTCCACCCTTCCCTCTGTAGGGCGCACCCCCCGTCCTCGCGGGAGGGGACCCTCCAGCAATCACACCATGCTGTCCCTGGGGCACCTCAAGGACAGCACATCCCAGAGCCTGTGTTGGAGAGGGGGCACGAGACAGACACACGCAGGTACACCAGCAGGGTAGGACTTGCTCACCAGGTCATTGCCACTGGCGATGGACAGGGAGAGCGGGGAGTGGCCGCTCCACAGCGAGCTGGGGTTGGCTCTGTGGGCCAGCAGGAGCCGGACGACGTCCCTGGCGCACTGGGCAGGAGAGAGGCGGGACGGCGGGTTACAGGGGCGCGTCCCCTCCAGGGGAAACTCACACAGCGTGCGGTCAGCCCGGCCACTGACTGCTCCTCCCTTGTACTAGGGCCCTGCCTGGCACACCATGTGCCCTGAACGCTGGATAGTGAATGGTGGGTGGATCCTCAAGCTGAGAAGAGGCTTTCCAAACGTCGATCATTTAAGATGGAAAACAGCGATGTCGGTGATGAGTAAGTTGATTTGAAGAAAAGAGGAGAGTTGGGGCCGCTCTACTACGGCTATTGCAGACTCTAACAGAGCTGTTGCTGCTGTATCGGGACTACTGCAGCTGGGCCGGGCACACGGCAGGTGGGGCAGAGGATGAGCCCTTCACCAGGACACACCAGGAGCAAGGAACGCAGGGGCACTTTCAGCCCTTCGCCCCCAAGGAAGCTATTGGCTTCCCCCTCCTCCTCTCTGGGATGTGCCTGCGGGAGTTGACCTGGACTCTCCTCACCACAGAGCACTCTGCTGAATCCCTGCTGCCCTGCGGACCCCAGGGGCCAGCTGGGCCACCCTGCAAGACCACTCCCTTTGCCAGCCTCACTGGCCAGGCCAAGGGGAGCCCACAGAAGTGTGCCAAGGGGTTCCTGGGAAGCTTCCCTTCTTTTCACTCTCCCTGCTGGAATGCAGGCATGATGGCTGGATGGCTGCAGCCCTCACGTCTTAGAACTAGACTTTACACTATTGATCTGTCCTTGATCTGATGAGGATGTGGCCTATGGTGTCTCCTGACTTTGTTTCCTCTTAACTTTTTTCCAAATCCAAAATCAGTACAAAGGACAAAGACGTGTGAGCTAGAAAGAGCTGTGCTCCAAGTCCAGGGCTCCAATTTGCTGACCATGGGCCTTGGGCAGCCCGCCTTCCTGGAACCTTGCTGTCCCCAGCCTCAGTCTGGGCTCGCCACCCCTCTCTGAGAGGGCAGTGACACATCCCGAGGATGCGCTGGTGAGACAGGGGTGTTCCGGAGCAGGTGGTCCCTTGCCAGCATTGTGTGGGCACCCACCCCCACTCAGGCCCTCACAGCGCCCATCAAGGCGGCACGTGTGACCCTCATCCTGGGCAGTGACAAAGACCTCCTGCCGCAGGCCCACGAGGCCGCTGCTGTCTCATTGTTTAGGCAGGTAAACAGAGGCTCCGTGCATCACGCACTCGGGGGTTCTCTGGTCCGGCTCCCCAGCTCCCCTGAGGCCCCTTGCACCCATCCTCCAAGGGGTTCCTGCACCTGCCGCATGCGAGCTGATCCCCAAGGTGGACAGGAGGCAGCGGCGCCAGACGGGGTCACCGTCCAGGGGGCGATGGGCTCACAGCACAGACGTGTGTGACCGACGCCTGCAGTAAGACAGTGACTTCACGAGGCGACCCGGGCCCCCACGCCCAGGTACACAGGCCTGCATGTGGACGCGTGTCCCCAACACGTGCTCTGAAATAACACATCCGTGCACACGAGTTCTATGATGCTTCGTATCCTATCTCAACACAGCATGTCCCAGCTCACTGACGACCTGACCCAGTCCCCCGAGTCCGGGGCCCACTCAGGGAGGATGACCTGTAGCTGGGGGACCCTGGTCTGGGCCACAGCAGCCAGGGGCAGACACGCCCAGGTCTGCTCGCGTGGCCACGGGGAGGCCTGGCTCAGCCCACCAGGGCCGCGGGCTCCGCACACGGACACACACGCCTGCACACAGACACACGCACACTCATGGACGGGCACTCACGGGTACGCTTCAAGGCGTCCGTGCACACCCCCCGGCCCACCCGGAAGGCCGCCTCACCCTGTGGCTGTCCTCCCGCTCACAGGCCACGTGCAGGGCCGTCCTGCCCCCCTCGTCGGGGACGGACGTGCACTTGCTGTAGTAGATGCTGGGCGGGCCCGCTTCGTTGTTGAGCTTCAGGCTGGAAGGCGGCAGGTTCAGCTGTGGGCAGACAGAGGGGTTGAGGGTCACCCTCGAGCCCGTCCCCCGAGAGTGCAGAGACCCACCATGTGCCGCCCAGGTCCTGTGCCCCCTGCAGGCAGCTGCTCACACCCAGGGCTCCCCCAGGGCCATGCGCAGCGGTGCCCTGTGAGCCACCCTGACTCCTCAACACGGCCCCACGCCCTCGGGCGCTGGGGGCTGAATGAGGCTCGGGTGGATGCTCAAGGGGCTCAGCCTGGAGGAGGAAGGCTGGGAGGGCTGCATGGTGGAGGGGGCCTCGGCATGGCCTTGCTGAGGCAGGGGTGTCACTGCATGTGCCAGGACCAAACTCTGCCTCTCCAGCCCTGCGGCCCAAAACCCCACCCAGAGGGCTCCATGCCCCACCTCTGGCCCCCAGGCCCTTCTGCAGTGTCAGTCACCCACTCGGCAGCCTGCCCCGCCCCCTGAGGGTCCATTCCCCTCCCCATCACGTGTTGGAGCAGGTTGGCAGGGGGCACTGGGCCCTGAGCCCTGGTCTGGGGACACGAGGCTCCCTGAGGGCGGGGCGGACCTGGAGGCTGCCTGAGGAGGCCCACAGTCCGACTCCCCCAGGCACCTCGGGAGCTCAGAGCCCGCAGGGCTCCAGGCCGGCCTTCTCAGATGGCGGCAGCCTAGAGGTGGCCCAGGGGATGGAGGGGCGGCTGGGAGGCAGGAGGGGCAGGAAGACCCGGCCAGGGAGTGCGGCCCTGGGCAGACGTGTCTCCAGGCAGAGGGGCACCCCCGAGTGGAGTGAGACAGAGCTTCCTACAGAATGCCCTCCCGGGGGCCCGGCTACCGTGGCAAGGACCCCCGGGCTTTGTGAGCTGCCTGAAGAAGCAGGTTCTCACTCACATTCATCAAGTGTGCGTGCCTCTCCCACACTACAGGCCTGTGTGCAGAGTGTTCACACTTGGTGCCCAAGCCACACTGCCTCCCTCTGCCCAGACGGGCCCCGGCTCGCACAGATGACTGCGGGTGTGACCAGGCACACGCTGCCCGGATCCAGGCTGGCCTGCGGCTCACAGGGTGCCAGGCACCCTCCTGTGGGGACCTCACAGCGCCTGCAGAGGGACCCCACCCTCCACAGGGCGGACGCCCACCTTGCCCTGCTTGTACACGTCATCCTGGTCGGCCGCCCTGGCATCCACGTCGGTGATGGCGTGGAGCAGCAGCTCTGTTATCTTGACGCCCTCCTCCCCGGGGAGGGCGGCCGCGATGTGGAGAGGGGTCAGGGCCCCCAGCTGCAGAGGAAGCACAGGCGGTAAGGGTGCAGCCCCAGGTCCCTGGGGAGCGACAGCCGGCAGCCCGAGGGTGGGGCTCCGTGTGAACAAGGCCCGTGGGGCCCCCGTCCAGGGTGAGAGCGTGGCCGTCTGCCCCTCGCCTGCCTCGGGTCCCCAAGGCACCACGTTCCCGTCATCCCGGGACATTCAGGACAAGAGGCCCGCCCACAGCGGCCCACAAACACACCGCACGACCCCACCTGTGTGCTCTGACTCATAAGACGCTTTCGTCCGCCAGGGTGACAGACGGGCACCAGGCCCTGGTGCCCCAGCTTCCTATTAGACCAACTGTCCCCGCCCTCCTCCAGGAGGTTTCAAAGATGGAGTCCAATCAGTGAACCCAAAAAGTTCTGTGAGATCCTCCTGGGTCTTCAGTGACACCTGAAATCCCGCTTCCCTGCACCCCTGCACTTACACCCAAGAAAAAAGAGGAAATAAACGACCAGGCTCAGGGGCCCGGAAGGTGAGCAAGTAGCCAGAGTGAGACTGGCAGCCTTTTCAAAAGTCGACACCCTCTGAATATGAGCGGCCTGAGTGACTGACAAGCATCGACACAGCCAGGGAGGAAGAGCAGACGCTGCGGGTGACCGTCGGGTCGGCCCGGCCCCCACCGCCGCTGGCCCCCGGCGCAGCCCACCTCGGGCGGGAACTGGATGTCCGTCCTGGCCCGGTTCTCCAGCAGCAGCCTCACCCCGTCCACATCCCCAGCCTTGACGGCGAAGAAGAGGACCTGCATGGGCGCGCGGCACAGGTTGGGGTCAGCGCCGCGGTGCAGCAGGAGGGTGATGGTCGCCCACCTGCGCCTGTGTCTGGAAGGAGCAGGGAGACCGTCACAGGCTGGCGGAGGGGCACGCGCGGCCCGCAGCCCAGACATGCCCCGGGCCGGAAGGAGACCCCGCCGCGGATGCTGGCAAGGCCTGACGTGGAGCACGCCGACCCCGGGGCCCTGCCTCACCAGACTGCAGCCCTTCTCTGCTCCAGGGCAGCCCACCTCGAGCGGGCCAGCCTGGCCAAGCTCAGGTCCAGCTGCGGCCCTGCCCGACTTCAGCCCTGGTGCTCACTTAGCCTGAGGTCACCTGTGATACGGGCTGGGGGTGGGGGCCAGTCTCCCTCCTGGGGCGGCCGTGAGGGGACGATGTACATTGCCTGGTGCCCATAGGGTCCAAGGTTGTACACACACAGCAGACATGCACATAGGTATGTAAACACACACCTACACACACACAGATACAACGTAGCCTGTAAAATCCCACGGACAGAGGAGCCTGGTGGGCTGCAGTGCATGGGGTCTCGAACAGTCTGACACAACTGAGCGACTTCCCTTTCCCTTTTCACTTTCATGCACTGAAGAAGGAAACAGCAACCCACTCCAGTGTTCTTGCCTGGAGAATCCCAGGGACGGGGTAGCCTGGTGGGCTGCCGTCTATGGAGTTGCACAGAATCGGACACGACTGAAGCGACTTAGCAGCAGCAGCTGCAGTGCATACACATGCATAGCACACGGCATGCACACACAGACGACACACATATACACACAGGCACAACACGGCACGTACATACAACCACACGTGTGACACAGTGCACGCACGCCTACAACACACACTCACATGGCACACACGTCTCTCACCAGCAGCACAGAGTGGCACACACAGCCTCTTGTGCAGACGCCGTGAGGGCTGGGCGGGTGGGGGCGGCAGGGAGAAGGTCGGGGAGGAGAGCAGGGTGTGTGGAGAGGCCCATCGGGGGCAGGTGGGGGCCCGCCTTCCCGCTGACCGCCGGCAGAGCAGAGGGAGAGAGGAGGCTGGGTCAGTGTAGGGCAGCAGCGCTCAGATGGCTTGCCCTCCGACCCCTCCGCACTTGTACAATCCTTCCAGGCCCCCAAAGGGCTTTATTTACCTGGGTTCTAGCCATCCCTGTCCGCTGTCTTACAAATTAAGACTGAGAAATGTGTTCAAATATTTAGTAACACATTCAAAAAGTAACACTAACCATTGCATATTCACGGAGATAACCAGTTTTTATGAAAAACTTGGCCACCTCAGAGCCCTCGCTGTGAGGCGCCGCTGGCCCTGAAGACATTCTGTGTGTTCAGGACTTGGTGGAGGGGCAGCCCTGCTTCAGTGAGAGGCTCCCCAGGTGTGGTGTGCACGCACATCCACGATGAGTGGCTGTGTGCGGGCAGGTGTGCACGAGAGCACGCGTGTGTCCCTGGGTGACTGAGGGTGAGTGCCCGCCTGTGCGGCTCCGGTGCCAGCGCCCCCATCCCACGCTCGGCCCGAGGGAGGGCGCAGAGGCCAGCCGCTGGGAGCCGCCCCCGGCGTGCAGAACCGCCCTCCCGCGGGAGTGGGGCTCACGGCTCCCCCTGAGGCGCGCCCTGGGCCCGCCACCTACTGGACCATGTCCAGCGCCATCCTCCTCATGATGCCCCGGTCGGCAGGCGCGGGGCCCGGGGTCTGCAGCAGGCTGTGCCCCTGCGCGCTGCACTCCAGCAGCTCCTGCGGCAGGTCGATGCGGAAATGGCGCACGGCCCGGCCGGACTCAAAGTCCGAGTCGTTGCTGCAGGCCGAGCTCCGGCACAGTGTCCCTGACGCCGCGCCCCGAGAGTGCCCCGAGTCGCTGGCGCTGCTCCTCCCCGACGTGGAGCCCCGCTCCCGAGCCCCGCGGCGGCTCTCCTCGATGTTCGGCCTGGCGGAGGACTGCTTCCGCTCCGGGCCTCCAGGAGCCGGGACAGGCTCCTCCAGAACCACTGGCTCTGCGGGCAATTCTGGAATTGACAAGGAACGCTGGGTCGTGGTGATGGGCTTCGAAGCTTCCTTTGGAAAGGACCGAGAAAACGTCTTTAGGACAAAGTAGAGAGTGCTGACCCAAGCAAGCCGCCTCCATCTGCAGGGCCGGCCCACGCCCCCCTTGGCACCCGGACCTGCCGCGCTAAGCAGGCCCCAGCGCGGGGACCAGGCTGGTGCCACGCAGGCTCCAGGCACAGACCCCCCGCATTGTAGGCAAGGCGACTGGAAAATCAATGCCAAATGTCTCCCCATGGGCCGCTATACTGATTACACACCAGAACGGGGAATTCTGGATACATGGGTTAAAGAAATGTCATTATTACAGTGAATCCCACCTGTCCTGCCTTTTTCTCACGTGAGCCCTGAAAACGTCCAAATCCAGCGGCTGCCGGCGGCACGCTCTGCGGCTTGCTGCCGCCCTCCACCCGCCGTCACAGCCTCCTTCTCAGCGGTGGCCCAGGGACGGGCGGCAGCAGCGCCAGAAATGCAGGTTCTCGGGTCCCACCGCGGACCACCCCCAGGCAGAAAGGCTGCGGCTGGGCCCAGCCCTCTGTGACTAACTGCTGCTGAGGGCCCGGCAGTTCCACCCTGAGTACCCGCGCAGAACCACCGGAGCAGGCACCCTGCAAGGCTCAGGGGCGCCCAGCAGTGCCAGTCGCCAGAGGCCAGGGTGGGTCCTGTGCGGGGTCCACGGCGCCCTCTGTCCTGAGGCCCCAGCGGCTGTGCATGGCCTCCTAAAGGACACGTCTGCTGTGTCGTAGCAACAAGCTCAGGGCACCCAGTGACCATGATGATTTCCTCCCATTTCCTGCCTGCCCACCTTAGCGTCAGTTCATCCCATTTGAGCCCGGTCTGCACAAGAAGGCCGGGGAGCTGGGGGACTGGGGGACAGGTAGACAGGTGAGGGACGAGTGGACCAGCGGACAGTCGGACAAGGGAGAGTTGGATGGGTGGATGGGGGATGGGGAGGGGGGAGGGGGGCTGAGGCGGGGGGAGGGGGGTGGATGGCAGGGGATGGGGAGGGGACGGGTAGATGAGTCTGGGGTGCTGGGGGATGGGGTGCTGGGGGACAGGTGGCTGGGGGTGGGGGGGCGGGGAATGGAAGGTAGGCGATGGAGGAGCGGGGACCACTAGATGGGGAGTAGGGGGCTGAGGACGGGGGTGGATGGCAGGGGAGGGGGAGGGGGAGGGGTGGATGGGGGTGGGGGACTGAGGACACAGAGATGGCAGGGGGTGGGGGAAGGGGACAGCTGCATAGGGGACTGGTACCCAGGGATGGGGGTGGGGATGGGCTGGCGCAGACTCTGAGCCAGGGCGCAGCACCCCCAGGCTGACCTGGAGCTCAGGCACCGTCCTCTCAGCGATGTTGGGCTTGAAGGACACGGTTGGGTAGTGGAGGAGGAAGCACATGCTCAGCGGGGTGAGGCCCTCGTCTGTGCGCTTGTTCACGTCAGCCCCGTTGTCCAGCAGGAGGTTGACGATGTCAATGTGACAGTGAACCTGCAGGGAGGGGGCCAGCCTGGCGAGGACAGCGGGCGCTCTCAGCAGGGGCCAGGACCCCAGTGAGGCCCCCCGCCCCAGCCAGCTCAGCCAGGCGAAGGCACCCCGCCCCTCTCCCCGTCCGACCCCGCACGCCCGTCCCACAGGCAGGCTTCAGAGGGGAAGGGGGAGGGCAGCCCCTGCCTACGAGGGGCCACCGCCCAGGGCCCTCCGGGTCAGCGGTCCTGTGAGTGACCCTGCCACCCGCACAAGCACCCTGTGGGGTGGGGCGCTCACAGCAGCGGCGGCGAGCACCGTGTAGCCCTTGGCATCGGCCACGTCGGGGCTGGCGAGGTTGTCCCTCAGGATCCCGTAAATCCAGTCATAATTCCCTTCCTGGGCCTTCAGGATCATCTCCTTGGAGAGCCGCTCCTTGGGCCCACGGCGCGCAAAGCCGCTCCGCCGCCCCTCCAGGATGGTGTCCATGTTCCAGCTGCTGTGAGCCCTCTTGTTCCTGGCAGTCAGGGAGCCTCAGTGGGGGGAGCCCGATTCTGGATGCCAAGCCCTGCCACGAAAGGGGCCCTCCCTCCCGTCCACACTTCCTCTTTCATGCCTCTGCCCAGGACCCCGCCTTCCCCCCCATCACAGTCTGCTCCTAGGACACCCTAAGCCCTAGGCCTGCACGGCTGGCCAGCTGCTGGGGGACACGCTGCCCACAGGTGAAGATGCTATGGCTAAGCAAGCATCTTTCCTCAGCAGGAAGAGCTGTATCACTTTAAAAATAAAAAAATTTATAGGCTCAGCTGATCTTTGCATGATGGATAGATGGAGGGGTGATAGATGGGTGGATGGATAGGTGAAAGGATGGGTGAATAGATGGATGGATGGACAGATAGTGGATTGATGGGTGTGTGGGTGTGTGGGTGGGTGTGTGAGTAAATGGGCGGATGGATATGATAGGTGGATAGATGCATAAGTGGGTGGATGGATGGACGAATAGATGGATGGATAAGTGGATGGAGAGGTGTATGGATATGATAAGTGGGTGGATGGATGGATGGATAGGTGGATGGATATGATAAGTGGGTGGGTGGATGGGTGGATGGATGGATGGATGGGTAGATGGATGGATAGGTAGATGGATGGATAGGTGGGTGGATACACTAAGTGGGTGGATGGATGGATGAATAAATGGATGGATAAGTGGATAGAGAGGTGTATGGATATGATAAGTGGGTGGATGGATGAATGGGTCGATGGATGGATGGATGGATAGGTGGATGGATATGGTAAGTGGTTAGATGGATGGATAAGTGGGTGGATGGATAGGTGGGTGGATATGCTAAGTGGGTGGGTGGATGGATGGATGGATGGATGGGTGAATGGATATGCTAAGTGGGTGGGTGGATGGATGGATGGATGGGTGAATGGATATGATAAGTGGATGGATGGATGGATGGGTGGATGAATAGGTGAATGGATGGGTGGATGGGTAGATGATGCATGCGTAAGTAGCATTTATGTTCACAAAACATGCATTCCAAAATAGTTTACAGATATTTGAGGACAAAGTGTAGGAAAGGGGTTAAAATATTCTTCAAAACTTTAACTTAAAAAATAAGTCTTCCTCAAGTGGCTGCTGACTTCCCCAGGGATGCCGGGGCAGGTGGCGGTGATCTTTGGAGCCCAGCAGAGTGCTCCATCTTTCCCCTGCCATCTGTGGAGAAACCAGAGGCCGAGCCAGCCACCCAGCCTCCTCCTGCCCTGCTCCCCGCCAGCGCTCGGCACTTGGGCAGCACTCAGCACTTGGGCAGCGTGTTCCAGCTCCAGGCACAAGCTCCCCAGCCCTTCATCACTGGGCTGCATTGGTTAGTCAAACAAGACAAGCCTGACAGCCAGCCAGGACAGCCAAGTTGCGGGGCTGGCCGCCAGAGGCCTTCAGGACCCCCGGCCTGAGTGTGCCCCCATCAGAGGACAGGAGCCCTGGGGGTGAGGAGAGAGGACGGGCTGGGTTACCTGAACTTGTAAGCCTGCTTCTGGATTCTGACCATCAGAGGGGTCTCGTTTCTGATAAACCAGGGCTCTCCGTCATCAACAAACGGAGGGATGTCGTTCAGAAAGAGGCGGGCGTCCAGGTCTTTGCGGAAGGAAGAGGTCATGGGCAGGTGGCTGTTGTCGGTCGAGTAGATATAGATTTCCGGAGGCAGAGTGAGGTCGTCATTCAGGAGAAACCGCTTGTAGTCGTAGAAGAATGGGTCCTGCCCCTCCTCTAGGCCCCAGCCCATCTTCTCCTCGTCCGCGAGGGTGACTGTGGCGGGCGTGTGGGTCAGGAAGCCCAAGAACTCGGGGTAGCTGTGGATGGAGAGGCTGTCGGGGATCTCCACGCACAGCTTGAGGAGGTGGTTGTGGAACCACAGCCCCACATCCTGGCTGCCGTCCCGGTAGGTCTCGACGCCTGGCCCGAATCGCTCGTCTGCCTTGTACAGGCCCTGCAGGACGGCACAACGGGGTAGAACAGGTGGCTGGGCAGGGCCTGTGCTCTGCGGCCAGTTTCTTAAATCAGAGGAAGAAAGCATCATCCTAAGAAACATGTTCATTCAATCGACAGTTTGCTGAGGCTTTGGACGCTCCAGGCCCAAAGCACGGGCGTCGGGACAGACGCGTCGTGGGCAGAGGGGCTGCGGGCTCGGGGGCCTTGTGAGGGGAAGCCGGGGATGCTGCGTGCAGACTCATTTCAGGGTGCCCCCGGCTCCTCTAACATGGTGAGCCTGGCCTAGGCACCCATCAGGCTGGGGAGGAGCACGCAGGTAGAGGCGCTGGGCGCCGAGTCAGACACACCCCGGCAGGTGTGAACCGAGGAGGAGCAGTCAGCCTGGCTTGCCTCAAGCCCAGCAGAGCGCAGCCAGCGCCGGGCGGCTCTGATGCTCCTGCTGGCATCGGTGCCCGGGGGTGGGTGTGAGGAGCAGGGAGAGCCAGGAGGGTCTCAGTGAGACACCAAGCAGCAGTGCCTCCCTCAGCGAGGGACCTGGGACAAAGGGGACCTGGGGACCGCAGAGACCCGGCTTCCCGGGGAGGACGGGCTGCATCTTCCCTGAGACGGAGTCACGGGATGATGCCTGGAGGTCGCTGGGCAGGCAGAGGAACCCCCCAGCAAAAGCACAGAGGCCTGAAACCCCGAGGGCACACACGTCAGTCCCTGGAGCTGCGCCCCCACCCCCTCGTCTGCGAGCCGCACGGCAGCCTCACTCTCGGGAGCTCCCATTGCCCGTGGAGCACCTGTGGCTGCAAGCCTGGGGCTGGGCACTGTGGACGGAAGGCCCTGCCCACAAGAAGCTGGCAGGCCAGACCAGGCGGCAGCAGACGAAATGAGGGAGGGAAAGCGTGTGAGGACCACTGTACAGGCTTGGGCTGGGGCTGCAGCTGTTTCCAAGAGAAGCTGTGAATGGACCGGTGACAGGGCAAGAAACACCATCAGACTCGGTGAAAGTGGCGGGGTGGGGGGACAGTCCCCCAGGAGCTGTGAGCCTGGAAGAAAGCCTTGGGCAGGGAGACAGGTGTCTGGTCAGAAAAGCAGCTGTCCCAGGAGTCCGCTTCTAGGAATCTGTCACAGGAAGTCATCCCAGCTCATCAAAGCTATAATATGTTCACAGCCTTATGCGAACAGCAGACGATGATCCAGGAACCTTGATGGTTCAATAAAGAGGGGCTATCCAGAGGTACTGGCTTTGAAAATTCTTTTCTTAACATGTGTTCACTTTTTAACCAAACAATCCTGCTTCTAGAAATGCATCCCAAAGATCACAGGTGAAAACATGGAATCCTCAGTGAGGAAGGCTGCCTGGAGACGCAGGCCTTCAGGAGCTGCTGGGAGGGGGCAGGGCTCTGGGAGCAGGTGTAATTGCAGGTGGAGCACAGGGAGGACAGGATGCCCTCGGGGGGAGGACCGTGTGTGCCCGTCGCCCATCATTTGTAAATGCAGAGACAGAAGTACAAAGATGATCACCAAGGACCAGGGAGGCTCGAGAAGGAAGCGAAGGGACTCCTGTGGGGGGGACCATATCTGATGGATTTGACTTGGAGAAAGCATCAGATTTTTTCATAATCACAAAATGAAATCAAAACAAGATTTTAAAAATAGAATGCCAAAAATAACAAAAGCAAAATAAAGCAAGTGACTGCAGCTCTGTACCCAGTGGTGGGGGGGAGGCGGTGGGGTGACCACACAGAGAGGAATTATTTCACGTGACTGGACCCAGCCTCCCCAGTGGGGCCACCCCGGGGACAAAAGGACAGCAAAGGAACCTGAGACTGTTTTTAATCATCAGAGGGGCGTTGATGAGGCTCTGCCCTTTTCTGAAACTCGTATACACGTGTTCAGAGATAAAGCAAGCAGGAAATCTTGTTAGAAACCACGATTGTTAAGACGAAGAGAGGCAAACAGCACCACAGCTGTCGAGGGCAAAGCCTGCACCCCTACACTGACGCTGGAGATATCAGTGTGAACTGATGATGCATTTTCTCACTTAAAAAAGTGTACTTTCAAACAAAAAAGGAAGCAGAGACATGGGTACAGATAACGATCTAGTGGTTGCCAGTGGGGAGAGGGACGGGGGAGGGGACGGGGGGGTCACAACAAACGGTCATCCAGGGGTCATACGAAATCATGAGCCCAGGAGAGTGAGGCTGCGGAAGGAGACTGAAGAGCCCAGGTGAAGCTCCGCGGCACTGGAGCAGACGCCCACGAGAGTGAGGCTGTGCAAGGAAAACTGAAGAGCCCAGGTGAAGCACCGCGGCGCTGGAGCAGACGCCCACGAGAGTGAGGCTGTGCAAGGAAACTGAAGAGCCTAGGTGAAGCACCGCGGCGCTGGAGCAGACGCCCAAGAGTCCCCGGGGCTGCAAGGAGGTCAAGCCAGTCAGTCCCACAGGAAATCAACCTTGAATGCTGATGGGAAGGACTGATGCTGAAGCTGAAGCTCTGAAACTCTGGCCACCTGATGTGAAGAGCTGACTCACTGGAAAAGACCCTGATGCTAGGAAAGATTGAAGGTAGGCAAAGAAGGGGACGACAGAGGATGAGATGGTTGGTGGCATCACCAAGTCAATGAACATGAGTTTGAGCAAATCCCAGGAGATGGTGAAGGACAGGGAGGGCTGGCGTGCTGTAGTCCATCGGGTCGCAAAGAGCTCGACACAACTTACCGACTGAACAACAGCAGGATTTTAAAAATTGTTCGATTTTAAAACGCTTTAAAAAAAAAAAAAGAAAAAATGTCATAAAATAACGCGTGGAAAAAAAAAGTTTTGAAAGGTGTTTTCAAGATATGCTATTGAAAACACCTAAAAATAAAAACCAACCAGTGCAGCAGTGATGAGCAGCCAAACCGTGGTTTCTAAATACTGCATCCCACTGAAGCAGCCAGGCTCCACCCAAAGCAGGGCAGGAAGCGTCTGAGTGAGGCTGGAGCTCCTTGCAGAGCAGGAAGCAAGAACACGGGAAGCCCTGCAGGGCAGAACCAGGCTGCTGACACCTGCGCCCACCTGTCAGTCCTGACATCGTGTCACGAAAGAACCAGGCAGCTGCCTCCAGATGTGACTTCTGACAAAGAGGAAACGGCTGGGCGGGAGGTAAGTCAGTCTTTCCAGTAGATGGGCTTGGAGCACCCGGACGTCCCCGCGTGGCAGAGGAGGGAGCCTTACTTCCCGTGACACACCAACATTAACGCAAACACAGACGGGCACGTTATGGCAAAACCATAAACACAGAAGAAAACGCAGATGATGATCTCATGACCTGGCAAAATTATAGGCAGAAACGGAACAGCCGGGCACTGGGGGCAGGAGGAGACCTGCTCCAGAGGGACCGGGTGCATGTTCGGGGCTGACGGGACTATTGGGACCCTTGACCGCGGTAGTCATCACACAGCACCATGCTTGTCAAAACTTTCAGCAGGAAAGTCGCTCAGTCGTGTCCGACTCTTTGCAAGTCCATGGAATTCTCCAGCCAGAACACTGGACTGGGCAGCCTTCCCCTTCTCCAGGGGATCTCCCCAACCCAGGGATCGAACCCAGGTCTCCCACATTGCAGGTGGATTCTTTACCAGCTGAGTCACCAAGGAAGCCCGAGAACACTGGAGTAGGCAGTCTATCCCTTCTCCAGAGGATCTTCCCGACCCAGAGATCAAACCAGGGTCTCCTGAATTGCAGCCAGATTCTTTACCAACTGAGCTATAAGGGAAGCCCCAAAACTTTCAGCACGACCTGCTAACGGGGGCGAGTGTTACTGTAATGAGTAAGGCGGGGTTGGGGGAGGAATCTGTATTTGCAAAGGCAGGAATGTTCTCCCAGAAAAAGGGAACTTCCAGAAGAGCATGTGCGCAACGAGCCAGTCTACGTGTAGAAAGGTGAATGTTTCCGCCGAGCTCACTGCTTCATCTACAAGATGCACGGCGGCTTGCTGGAAACCCCGGGCCCAGTCCGGGGAACAGGACAATGACCGGCTCTCATGTCCTCACTGTGCGACATGTCTCATGTCCTCACTCCCCTTCATGCGCCTTATTACTGGCACTATCACATTCCCTTAGACTAAGAAAGCCGCTTCTCGTCAGGCACACCCAGGACCCAGCAGCGCCTGCAGTGCCGGCCAGTGGCCTGGATGCCCAGGCCGACCCCTCACCTGGAAGAGCCTCTCCTTCAGGTACATGGTGCCGTAGCCCTCCCGGGCACTGAGGTAAAACGTGCCCGTGAAGCTGGAGCCATCCGGCCACATGTAGGTGCCGAGGCCGTGCCGGTGGTCCCGGTAGAACTGCCCGTGGTAGGACTGTGAACAGAAAGTGGGGTGACCGGTCTGTCTGAGGAGCAGCCCCTTACTGCCCCAGAACCTTCCAGAACGCCCTCCCAGCTGAGCCTCTGGGCCTGGGCCACATGGAGTGGGGCTCTGGGTCTGCCCTGGGCGCAAGAGGGGAGGTCACCCGACTCACACAGAGCAGGCGCCAGGCACACTTGGCCCCCCGATGGCCATGCCGCCCCCGTCTTGGCTTGGGTGGGGAGGCTGTAGGTGTCTGCACTGCCTGGGCTGGGGCACGACCTGTCTGCATGCGTGAGCCCTGGCCCCGGCTCCGCCCGCACCCCCCAGGCTGGCCCAGGGAGTCGGGGGCTGCCAGCCCAGGGGTCACCACCCTGGCCCTGACTGAAGACTCCTGGCTTCTGAGGCCACGCACTTGGGCTGCTCTGGTCCCGAGCCCCGGGGGGTCTGATGGAGGTGCCCCAGGAGGGAGAAAGGACACAATGTCCATCCCAAGCCCTTCTCAGTCTCCAGCCCTGACTCACGCGTCAGACGGCCACCTTCCAGCCAGAAGCAGGCGGGCCAGGCGCTCACGTGGCCGACGGCTGTGCTCACAGACCCCTCCCCACCCCACCCCCACCAGCAGGCCGGCGACTGCCACCTGCCCAGTGCCCCATCGTCCTCTGGCAATGGAGACAAGTCCCCACAGGTAGGTGGTGCCCTGGCCCCAGCCTCCCTGGCATGAGCGGCCAAGCAGAGGGCTCCCACCCCCAGCCCTGACTTGCGTTTGGCCACAGGACCCATCCCTGAGTCACACCAGTGTCCACGGGGCCTCTTCTCTCTTGTAAGAGGCTGGGACCCCAAAACCGTTCCCCTCTGCCAGGTGGCAGAAGGTCAACCTTGGCCGCCCCCAGGGAGAAGGGAAGAAGTGACCTGATGGAGTCTTGAGAACCCCTGGAACCAGCCAAGCCTGGGGCCCCGGGACCCAGTGACGGGCTTTCCAGGCACCACAGCCAAGAGAGGTGTTTTCTGGCTCATCATTTCACTCCTAGAGAATGGCTGGAGCAGGGACACGGAGAGCAGAGAGACACAGGGCAGGAAACGGCCCATCATCTGCCCACATTCATTTCATTGGGATCATCTGTGGGGCTTACAGAGTTTACCCAACTGAAAGAAGTCCCGAGTTGCAGATCATCTGTGTAGAACTTCAGGAAGAATCTAACCGCTGCTCTTTGGTTCACCCATAGAAGACGGGGTTTCTGTCCACCCAGGAGGATCCTCCTGATCCGTGCTCCACACAGACCGGGAGCTTCATCTGACCAGACCGATGGATGTGCTGGGGCCCGCTCTTCAAAGACGCTGCCCTCAACCCCCTGCGCCCTCTCGCCTTCCTGCTCCCTCTGGTTCCGGAGCCTCTATGGCGGCAGGAGCGTCTGTTCGGTGGACCCAGAGGTCCCCCCAGGCTGGACCAAAGCGGATGCTCCGCCTGCCACCGTCTCCCTGCGCAGGGATGACTAGGGCTGCAGGACCTGTCAGCGGGACGCCACCCCCACAACCAGGAGCTCACAGTGTCTGACCACTGGACCCGTGTTGGGGCAAAGAAAAGCCAACGGAGGACTAAAGAAGCAGATGCCGAACAAAATCAGTGCTGCGTCATCGACAGCAAGGAGCCTCGCGTGCCATGTCAGAAGCTCGGGTCCCGGCCTCTGTCCCCTGCTCTGGGGGTGCAGTCCAAGTGGGACTGGGCTGGAAGCCCCGAAGCTCCGCCTGCGCCTGCAGCTGCTCCTGCCGCCTCGCCCTGCCCGCACCACTCCCCAGGCTCCAGCCCAAGACCCCTGTGCACCTCCTCCCCTCTCCTCCCTGAACCAGGAAAGCTAAGTGCGGGAGGTCAGGGACTGGGTGAGGTACCACAACCAAGCAACCAGGGCCGCCGCGTGGAGGAGGACAGAGCCGGGACCCTCGCAGCCCCTGGGAGGTTGTGCCACCCAGTGCCCGTCTCCCAGCAGGGCTTCGGTGACAGGGGGTCCTGCCCTCTAGGTCCCCAGGGCTTCCCCAGATGCTTTTATAACCCACCAAATGCAGCCCTGCATTGCCTCCAGACGGTTTTTATGACTTGCAAGCAAAGACCAGGGCAAGCAGCGCAGAACCCGCCAGCAGTGCAGATGCGGCGGGAGGGGAGGGGCCCGCACAACGTGGGAAGCCTTGAGAACCCAGCTGCCCGCCGGGGCGGGGGGGGCGCGCAGTAAGCCCGCAGGACACGCACACCCCCAGCTTCGCCTCACACACGGCTGCTTCTCCCCCAGGGACACCAGGTGGCGCCAAGAGCCCTGCCACGGGCCCCTTAGCGTACGCACAGCCCCAAACTCCGCCCACCGCGGGCGCACGGAAACGCGCGTTCACTGTGTCTCTAAGAAGACCCATTTCTTCTGCTCGAGCTTAAATACAAGGCAGTGTCACCACTGCAAATATACAACTCACTGCAGTAGTTGACAATTGAAAAGAAAAAATTTGCCTAGAATAAGAATTTATCTTCTGAAGGCACAGTTTCCCGAGCTGCAGCCTGGGGACACCAGGTGAACCTCGGACGTGATCTCAGGAGTCTCTCTGGGTGCTGCTCACACAGGGACGCTTGCCTAGCCTCCTTCCGGATCCACAAGCTCACAACACAGGCCTCTTCAGAGGGGCCGGCCGGGGCTGGCCGTTACCTCGCCCGTGGGCCAGGAGAACTCTCCGTATCCCAGCTTCATGTCCAGCCCGAACTCCCCCTGGTAGACGCAGCCGTCTTGCCACTCCTGCATGCCCCGGACCAGCTGGATGTAGGCGCCCTTCAGGTCCTGCTCCCTGAGCGGGCCCTCGGCCTCTTCTTCCTCCTCTGGGGCCTCCGGGAGGAGCCTAGGGAGAGGAAGGGGGCGGGGTGGGGAGCGCGTTGCCCACCGAAGGTCTTCAGGGCCACCGAGTCCCGAGAAGCCGTGCTTCAACCCGACAAGCCCCGAGGCCAGACGGGCGGCTGTCCCTGCTCTCCAGGGAGGGGAACGGAGGCACCGGGAGCATGGAGCATGCTCAGGGTCACGCAGGAAGCGGAAAGGGCAGTAAGTGTGCAGCTGTCTGACAAGGCTGAGCACCAGAGCAGGCTGCTTTGTTGTTGCTCTTACTGTCTCAAAGTGCACATCCTGACTTAAAGTGGGCCCGCGCCTGGCCCATCACACACACACCCACCTGTCTCCCAACGCTAAAGGGCTCTCTGGGGTGCTGCAGTGGGGTGTCTCAGGGCTGGCTGGGTGGGGTGCACACACACGGGAGCCCTCAGGCTCTGAGCCCCTCCACCAGCTGGTCCTCAGATGCCAGCCGTGAGCCACGGGCACTTTAACAAAGCACCTGCCCGACTCCGAAGGGCTGCAGCTGCTGTGAACATGAAGGATAGAGACCCTCATGCAACAATGATAAAGTCTGGGGGCTCAAAACTGGTTTGTTTTCCTTTTTCTTACCTGTAGCTGTGGGTTGAATTGTGTTCCTTCCTCGAAATGGCAACTCACTCCAGTGTTCTTGCCTGGAGAATCCCAGGGACGGGGGAGCCTGGTGGGCTGCCGTCTATGGGGTCGCACAGAGTCGGACACGACTGACCCGACTTAGCAGCAGCAGCAGCAGCCACGCACCCCACACCCCAAATTCATATGTCAGAGTTCTAACTCCCAGGGCCTGGCTGTGTGACTGTGTTTGGAGTCAGAATCTTCACAGACGCTGTCTCCAAATAGTCAATTTATGTAAATAATCAAATTAGAGGTCATGAGAATGGGCTCTAGCCCAGTGTGACTGAGGTCCTTATATCAATAAAAGGGGAAGTCTGGAGGCAGGGAAATGCGTGGAGAGAAGATGAAGTGAAGACTCAGAGAAAGGACAGCCGTCTACAAGCCAAGGAGAGGGGCCAGCCCGATTCCACGCCCTCGCGGGAGGGCTCCCACACCTTTTGGCGCCAAGCATGGAGCTCTCCAGTGTCCCGGCGGCCGCAGGCACGCTGCCGCCCTCCTCCACTTGGTTTTCAGAATTCCCAACCTTTGGGACCTCGTCATGTGGGACCAAGGAATAACGATATTCCATGTCTCTCCTCTTTGAACCTGGAAGCAAAGTCGGAGAACCACAGTCTCCCTCGGGGTTCCTGGCGGGCGCCCGGACCGCCGACAGCACCGCGCGCCTCAGAGAAACAAGGACCCCTCCTAAAACGGCGGACGCCCGGATCCTGTTGGAACGCCCCCGCCCCCAACACAGAGAAACCCCCTCCAACGCCTGAGGGTGTCCCTGAAACCAAGGAAGACAGCCTGGGCCACCTCCCGCGACCTTAAATTAGGGCCACGTTTTGGGCGGCAGACAGTAGGCCCCTTCTCCCCCCGAGAGCCTCGGGAGACGGGGCGGCGAGGACGCGGTCCCCACGCAAGCCCGCATATAAAAACAGGCTCTCACGCACGTCGGGCCCCAAACCTCCTCTCCGCCGCTCCCAGGGAGAACGGCGGGCCGGGCCCAGGGGACGTGGGGCCCACGCGCCGATTCCCCACCGCCGCCTCCTCGGAGCTCGGGGATATCCCCGCTTATCCCCCTAACAGGGCCGCACCGAAGCTCAGAGAGGTCTCACTGACCGTACAGGGTCCGCGCAGGGCTGTGGCCAACGCAGCGCAGCCGCGCCTGCCAGCCTGCACTCTGCACCGCTCAGGGTGCAGAAGAGTCAGGTTTCCCTGGAGACCGGGCCACCGCCCATGTGCCCAGGTTCCGCCAATCCCCCCGCCCGGCCCCGCCCCGTCCCTCCAGGGCCACACCCCCTGGCGCCCGGCCCCGCCCCGCCCCTCCAGGGCCACACCCCCTGGCGTCCCGGCGGGGCAGGGCTCCCCTCTGTGACCTCACAGAGACCCCCGCCCCGGCCTCCCACTCCGGCTCCCCGCCGAGACCCTCACCCCCGGCTTGCTGAGCCCAGGCCGGCCGTCCCACTAGGACACCCATCTCGAGGTCAAGCGGGGCACGGTGGGTCGGCCTCTGGGTCAAGCCTCCCGGACTCCAGAGCCGGTTGGTGGCTCTGTTGGTATTTATGGAAGGCGCCGAGCTCACAGCCCGGTAGGGGGACAGGATCGGGGGCAGCCGGGGCCACAGGTGAGCCTTTACGGGGAGAGGATGCCTAGGTATGGTTTCGGGGGATGAGTAGGAGCTCTCAGAACAGAAGCGAGCACATTTCAGGGAACTGGACTAGAAGCAACCGGGAAAAGCGCGAGGGCTTTCCGCGGCTTCCTGGACAGAGGAGGGGTCTCTGGAGGCGCAGACCGCCCCTTCTTAGAACAGCGAAAACAGATGACAACAGCTGATGCCCCGGCCGCCCCCCGCGAGCTGCAGTGGCCGGAAGGCGGCTGTACCCGGACCCCAGGGTTCCGGGGGCGCTCCCCCAACCCTGCAGTCTGTCTCCCAATTCATCTCTTCTCCCCTCGGCCCCTCGGCCCCTCAGCACCACCTCGGCTCCTAGAGCCCTTCTCTACCCCTTAATCCTTCCCCTCACGTCCCCTCTTTGCCCTGCTCCAGCTGTTACTTGTGAAGCTGAGCAGAGACAAACGGAACCACCTTTAAAATGTTTCTGAAAAGAGAAAGAAAAAGTCACCTAAAACTTCCTGTTAAAGCATACCACCTGTGGTGGGTTGAGCAGTGGCCCCCCACCCCGACCCCAAATAATAAACTGAAATGAAGTCCTAACCCCTGAGAATGAACCTTATTTGGAAAATAGTGTCTTTACAGATGTAATTGAGTGAAGACCAAACAACTGGTATCCTTAGAAGGACAGGGAGATTTGCAGACAAAATACAGAAAAATACATTTCTGTTGTTTGAAGCCTACTGGTTGGTTGTGATACTTTGTTACCCTCAGCTCAGTTCAGATCAGGTGCTCAGTCGTGTCCGACTCTTTGCAACCCCGTGGACTGCAGCACGCCAGCCTTCCCTGTCCTTCACTAGCTCCTGGAGCTTGCTCAAACTCGTGTCTATCAAGTCGGTGATGCCATGCAACCATCTCATCTTCTGTAGTCCCCTTCTCCTCCCACCTTCAATCCTTCCCAGCATCAGGGTTTTTTCCAAGGAGTCAGTTCTTTGCATCAGGTGGCCAAAGTATTGGAGTTTCAGCTTCATCATCAGTCCTTCCAATGAATATTCAGGACTGATTTCCTTTAGGATGGACTTGTTTGATCTTCTTGCAGTCCAAGGGACTCTCAAGACTCTTCTCCAACACCACTTCAAAAGCATCAGTTCTTTGTTACACTGATTCTAGGAAACTCACATACTGTGCTGTACTCCGTTGGTTCCGACTCTGCAACCCCACAATCTGTAGTCTGCCAGGCTCCCTGTCCATAGGATTGCCCCAGCAAGAATACTGGAGGGGGTTGCCATTTCCTCCTCCAGGGGATCTTCCCTGCTCAGGGATGGAACCAGTATCTCCTGCACCTCCTGCATTGCAGGCAGATTCTTCACCACTGAGCCACTGGGGAGGCCCCAGGCAACTCACATGAAAGACTCTATAAACAACAGCTAACGGTATTTGTTTTAGCAAACCTTACAATTTCAGAAGACTGACAAAGCAATTCTAAATACTAAAATGTGGCCACAAAAGAAAAGGTGTTCTGCAAGCTTCTATAAACTGGAAAAAACACAATATAAAATGCTGAAATGTTACTTATGTTCATAAGAATATGTGCACTGGTATTTTTAAAAAACAAAGATTAAAAAGCCTTATTTCCATAAATTGATACAAATCCTACAATGATGCTAAAGAGTATATCCAAAAAGAAAACGTTCATAGGAACAATATGTTAATAGTAATTGACAATATTCAAGAATAATAGTTTAAAAAGGTTTTGGTGAATTGGTAAACTTGATAAAAATTCAGCAAACGGACCTTAGGAAGACTGGTTTTCAGCACGTTAGTTGCTCATGTTACCAGTCATAGTGTTTGCAAACCTGAAGGTGCTGGCTGAGCCTATCACAGTTAGGAAATTTAGTAAAGTATGACTGATGACATGTGGATGGTGAAGCAGAGTGGCGTTTCTATTAAAATTCAGGTGAAGGCTTTGAAAAGTCAACAAAAGTCACTTTAAAAAACCGCTATCAAATTAGATGCATGTGAGACTACTGTAAAGGATTTATGGGGGAAAAGTCTTTTAAAAAATTCCAGTTCGGCAGACTGTTTCTCAAGTGCCTTTAAGCTCACAGGAAGAAAAGAAGGGAAACTGGAAGGTGCAGCCCGGAACGGAGTGCGCTACGAGCAAAGCCTCTGCTGACCCCCAGGGGAAAGCTCTAAATGACTTTTTACACTGACCAAATCATGCTTAGATTTTTATCTTGTATCAGAATCACTGGACTACATGGTAACACATAGCTTCCTGTGTCTCACTCCTGGAGCTTCTGGTTCAGCAGGTCCGGACTAGATAAACCCTGAGAATGTGCATTCCTACCATGTTCGAACCACTGGGCCAAGGCCTAGTGGGCAGCTGGTTTCGACTGAAAAAATTGCCCAACCCGAGAATCTTGAGTTAAGTTTTCAGTTCAGTTCAGTTGCTCAGTCGTGTCCAACTCTGCGACCCCATGGACTGCAGCACGCCAGGCCTCCCTGTCCATCACCAACTCCCAGAGCTTGCTCAAACTCATGTCCATTGAGTCTGTGATGCCATCCAACTGTCTCATTCTGTCGCCCCCTTCTCCTCCTGCCTTCAATCTTACCCAGCATCAGTCTTTTCCAATGAGTCAGTCCTTTGCACGAGGTGGCCAAAGTACTGGAGTTTCAGCTTCAGCGTCAGCTAAGTTTATTGCGGGGCAAAATAAGGATGATACCCTGGGAGACAGCACCTCAGACAGCTCTGAGAAACTGCTCTGGAGAGGCACTGGGGGAAGGTCAGTATAGAGGTGATTCTGGTGAAGACGGAGTACCTGCAATCCAGCATAAATTTTTTGCAGGTTACTGCTAGTGACAAGGAGCAGACATCACCATGAAGGATTTGAGTGCCTTTTTAGACATGAAAAGATACAAGAATTGGGCTCATAAAATTTCTTCTCCTAAAAACATAACTGTCTGAAGAACTGTTCTGCCAATTTTCCCCAGAGCACAGAGTGCCTCCATTCCTGATCTCCACCCTGAACTCCTTTCAGGAGATGTTGAAGGTCAGCAGCTGCAGCGGCTCATTATTCAATCCTTGTAGAGGTGGATGGCAAGGGCCAATATGTAGGTGACAAGGGGAACAGAGAGAAAGGAGATAGATGGACAAAGCAGGAACAGCCTTGAATGCTAGGTTACAGACAGAAGCATCAAGATATTTTAAGCAGGAGAGCAGTGCAATCAAAATGTGTGCTCTAAATGAAAGGTTTCCAGACTTTTTGCCTGGGGCCCACTGCAATTCCCCTTTCATAGCATGACTCAAAAAATTATGAGGAAAAACTCACTGTGCTGTATACATGCACCCTAATATTTTCATGTAGTCTGTTCTTTGCTAAACCATTTTACTAAAAAATAAAATATGGGTATGACCTAAAATACTAGTATCAGTTCAGTTCAGTCACTCAATCGTGTCCAACTCTTTGCCACCCCATGAACGGCAGCACGCCAGGCCTCCCTGTCCATACCCAACTCCTGGAGTTTACTCAAACTCATGTCCATTGAATCGGTGATGCCATCCAACCATCTCATCCTCTGTCGTCCCCTTCTCCTCCTGCCCTCAATCTTTCCCAGCATCAGGGTCTTTTCCAATGAGTCAGCTCGTCGCGTCAGGTGGCCAAAGTATTGGAGTTTCAGCTTCAGCATCGGTCTTTCCAGTGAATACTCAGGACTGATTTCCTTTACAACCCACTAATGATCCTGCCGACCTGCTGAGTCAGGACCAACATTCAGAAACTCAATGCTTTAAAAAGTGTATTCTGGCTAGTGAGAAAGGATAGAAGGCTCCCTGCAGAGGATGGTGCCAAGTCCAGAAGAGAGTGTCCTGTAAACAAACATAGCAATCAAGGGGGAGAATGGACTTGAGATACTCAGCATGAGTTGTTACCCATTAACTAACTCAAGGTGGGGAAAGGAGTGTGAGGTTATCAGTTAAAAGGCCTTGGAACAGAAAACTCACCTCAGACATCCAACAATAAAGGATGACTGGCCAGCTCAGGAGACCAGAGACCAGAAGCCGGAGGCTCTTCAGGTTTGGTTTGCTTTGGTGCCCGAGTGTCATTGAGGACGGTTTCTTCCACGTGGTTTCAAGCGAGGCTGGCTTCCCTTTGTGGTAATAAGGAGAGGACAGGTTTCCAAGCCCCTCTCCCATCTTTGGTTCATGAAAGAAAGTGAAAGTGAAGTCACTCAGTTGTGTCGGACTCTTTGTGACCCCGTGGATGGTAGCCTACCGGGCTCCTCTGTCCATGGGATTTTCAAGGTGAGAGTACTGGACTGGGTCGCCATTTCCTTCTCCAAGGGATCTTCCCAACCCAGGGATCGAACCCAGGTCTCCCAATTGGAGGCAGGCTCTTTGACTGTCTGAGCCACCAGGGAAGTCCTCTTTGGTTCATATGACAGCCCAAACCCTGTCCTGAAGCAATCCTGGGCATAGATGTCACTGACCAGAGTGTCAGCAGAAGCCTGATTCTGAAGCTGGGGGATTGGTACTCCCACCTAGTTGGATGGCTCCTGTGAACTCTGGGGAAATGGGAAATGAGAATCCCATCCAGGAAAGTCAGAATCCCTCAGAAAAGGACTGAGGGCACAGAAAAGCACATGGATGCTGGGAAGTAGGTGATGTCTGGACCTACAGCCCGTGAAGACATGGTTACAGACCAACATTTCCATCTTCAGCTCAAAGGAGAGCCCCAGGTAGACAGTTACCAAGCTTGGCAGCTTTGGCTGGAATGGAGAGAATGGAGGTCATCCAGAAAGACTGCAGAGGTTCAGTTTACGAGTGGCGTGTGTTCATGTGTGTGTGCGGCAGGGGTTGGGGTGGGGTGGGGATGTACTAGAGCAGTGGTTCCCAACCTCTTCGGCACCAGGGACCAGTCTCCCGTGGGCTGGGGTCGGGGGTGTTTGGGATGATTCAAGCACATTACATTTGTGCACTGTATTTCTAACCTAATGCTGCCGCCGATATGACAGGAGGTGCTGGCCCACGGGCCAGAGGTTGGGGATCCCTACACTGGAGAAAAATTTCTGGTCCAACAGATTGAAAATCAGAAATGTTTCAATATTATTAGAATAGAATCGAAACACCAATAACTAGACGCGTACACAACTGCAAGACAGTTCATTTTCAGTGAAACGGATCCCCCGAAAGACACTGGACATCAGAAAAATCTATTGAAGAGGTCTTCTTAAGTGGCAACTGTGTAATTCTTTAAAGCTACAGTAATAACCCCCAAAATAAGAAAAACCACAGAAATACTGGTCTATGAAAAATGGAAATGCTAAGGGTAAGTAGCTTTATTTTATATGACCATGTTTTACAATAAAATAAAATGCAGATATTACACAGGGCGATTTATTAGGAAGCAGAGAACATAAAAGAATAAACATAAAGCTGTACTAAGGGGAAGGACAGATGCTGAAGCTCAAACTCCAATATTTTGGCCACCTGATGTAAGGAACTGACTCGTCTGAAAAGACCCTGATGATGAAAGCAGAAGGGGACGACAGAGGATGAGGTGGTTGGATGGTATCACCGACTCGATGGACAGGAGTTTGATTAGGCTCCCGGAGTTGGTGATGGACAGGAAGGCCTAGCGTGCTGCAGTCCATGGGGTCGCAAAGACTGAGCGACTGAACTGAAGGGGCATCTCACCTGGCAAATGCGCTTGTAAGAGAAGTAATGACTGGTCAGTGCCCAGATGAGACTCTGCGACAGGGCCCCTGGCTCAGCGCGTCAGCCACAGCCTGAGAAGCTGGCCGCCCGCTGCCCGGCCCAGCTGGAACCCTCAGGGCTCGCCAGGACCGCTAGGGGGAGGCTCTCAAACCTCGCGCCTCTCAACCAGCTCGGGTCTGGCCTCCGGCACAGGTGAGGGCCCATTCACCCAGGAACCTGAACCCGCCCACACTTCTGCGGCCAATCAGACTCTCCCGATGATCACGGTAACGGCCACACCCCCATCGTCAGCCAATCAGAGGAGGCCTCGCCCACTCAGACCTGGCCAGTGAGGCGGCGGCCAGGGCATGGTGGGCGTGGCCTCTCCCTCACACCCGCCCCGGGGACTGCCCCGGGAGGGGGAGGGGCGGCCTGAGGGAGCCGGGGGCGTCGGCCGCACCTGACGACCCAAAGTAAGACACCCGGGCCGGGCGCCCGGGAGCCGGCCATGGACCCGGAACAGGCCGGACAGCGCGCGGACGCCGCGGCGCCCCCGCCGCCTTTCGTGCGCGTCGCCTCCTCGCTCTTCCTCGGGAGCGCGCGCGCCGCGGCCGCGCCGGAGCCGCTGGCGCGCGCGGGCGTCACCCTGTGCGTCAACGTCTCACGCCAGCAGCCCGGCCCGGGCGCGCCCGGCGTGGCCGAGCTGCGCGTGCCCGTGTTCGACGACCCGGCGGAGGACCTGCTGGCGCACCTGGAGCCCACCTGCGCCGCCATGGAGGCAGCGGTGAGCGCCGGCGGCGCCTGCCTCGTCTACTGCAAGAACGGCCGCAGCCGCTCGGCCGCCGTCTGCACCGCCTACCTGATGCGTTACCGGGGCCTCAGCCTGGAGCGGGCCTTCCGGGTAGGGCGGGACTTCCGGCGGGGAGGGGCGAGACCTTCCGGGAGCGGCAGGCTCCGCCGCCTGGGGCGGGGCGCGCCCGTGCGGCGGGGCGCGCCCGTGCGGCGGGGCGCGCCCGTGCGGCGGGGCGCGCCCGTGCGGCGGGGCGCGCCCGTGCGGCGGGGCGCGCCCGTGCGGCGCGTCTGTGGACCTCGCCGCAAGCGCTGCACAAGGGTCTACCCGCAACCTCTCTTCGCAGACGGTGAAGAGCGCCCGCCCAGTGGCCGAGCCCAACCCGGGGTTCTGGTCCCAGCTCCAGAAGTACGAGGAGGCCCTGCAGTCGCGGTCCCTCCTGCCCAAGGAGCCCTCGGGCCCGACTGAGCCCTAAGCGGTCAGCCCTGGAGGACGACCAACCAACTTCAAAGCAGGACGCTGGGGGGTCTCCTGCATCCTCGGGGTGGGAAGACGTAGTTCATGCACTGACGGGAGGCTGGGCCATCCTCTCCTGCCTCACGTGCCACGGAGTTTTCATTTTCTGTAGCTCCCCAAAGCCCTCTGTCCCCGCTTGATGGTAGCGTAGGGGTATGTCCGCAGAGAACTGGGGAACTGTTCCTCCCCTGGTTCTCAGGTTTACTAGACAGGGCTTGATCAGGAACATCAAAACCACTCAAGAAAACTTAGCCAGAAAAACATTTACTACAGAGAGGTGGAGGGCGGGGAGCCAAGGTCAGGAGATGGGGAAACCACAGGAGTCACGAGGACCTGTCACCTTGACCCTGGCTTCCTTCCACATTCGAGCCTGCCACCAGCTCAGGCCACAGTGGCTTTCCAAACAGACTCGTAGCTGCTGTGACTCACGGGTGTGGGTTCGAGGCTCTGTGACAGACCGCTCAGCTTGGGCTCCCAGTGTCCACACCCACTTCCTACCTTACTGACCTCCCAGTTTCAGCCAAGGTCAGGCCCAGACCACACTGACCACCCATGTGTCTGAGCGCGTTGATTACCCTGGTTCAGAGGCACCTCATCTGGGCATCCTACAGCCTGAAGACTATACTAGAAAATTAATCACCCTCAACACTCCTTAAATAAGATAAAGAGGAGAGAGTAAAGGAAAAGACAAAGGGGAGAGAGTAAAGGAAAAAACGGATAATACATGAATTACAGATAATGTAGTCCCTGGTTAACACATCTGAGTGTACACGTAACAAAGTAATGGATAAAACACCGAATCTGGTGTTTATCATTTCCCTTGACCCGCAGCCAGGGCCTCAGGCCCTGGTCCTCCTAGTGGGTGTGTGGAGCCTTCATCCTGAAGGGCCGAGCGTCCTACCTGCACTGTGCCCTCTGTGATCCCCTGCACAGCCCGGGAGTCCTGAGCAGCATGAATCCCAGCAAGCAAAGCCCTGCCGCCTCTTCAGAGTCAGGGTCAGGAAGTTTACTTGAGGTCAAGTAGTTAGGATTTGGTATTTTCACTGCTGAGGCCTGGGGTCAGTCCCTGGTTGGGGAACTAGGAGCCTGCAAGCCGCACAGCACCGCCCCCCCAAAAAAGTGTCAGTCACCAAGCAGAGCAGCTCTGATTTGTGCCTTGAGGATCCCCAACTGGCTAAGTGGGGTCTCAGCGTCCTGTCCCAAATGGAAGCATCCCACCTGCAGATGAAGACCTCTGACCAAGCAGAGCCCAAAGGGTAAAGCTGGGGAGCATGTACTCCATGAGTGAGGCACTGGGGTGGTTGTGAACGGGGGGCCCATCCTCCCCAGCCTTCCTGCTCCTGCTCCTGGTTTGCCAGCACGATGGCCCCTGGCTCAGAGCACACCCCACCCCCTGCAGGCCAGCACCCAGCCCTGCACAGCGCCATGCATCAGCAGCGCCCATCTCCAAGAGCCACAGCCCTCATCATAACCCGACTTCTGCCACCTTTATGGAGGGCTTGCCAGCTGCCGCCTACTCCCCGCAGGCCCCTCACAGCTCATGTTGCCTTTCCATCTACCTGTGAACAGCTCCTGCCGTTATCTGCACATGGCAGGTGAGGCCACAGTGACTCCATCTGTGACCTCAGGCATGCTGAGTGGTTTGCCCAGCTGGGAGGTCAGGAGCCAGGACCCAAGCCCAGGTCTTCTCCCTGTGTGCTCGTGGTGCCCTTGCTGGCACACCCCCTCACCTGCTGACGCGGCCCTGGTGACACAGGTGCACAGCCGTCAGAGCCCGGGCCAGCCCTTGGTCCCCCAGCTCCATCTGGGGAACCGTCCAAGTCTGCCTGCACCAGAGGCCCGGGGACAGCACAGCCCCCACCTGAGCCCACGGGCCTCCTGGAAGCCCACCCACCACCGTGTCCGCCTGCTAACAGGTGAGGCCTCCTGGAAGCCCACCCACCACCGTGTCCGCCTGCTAACAGGTGAGGCCCGGGACCCGCTCCCCTCCCGGGGCCTGCACACTCGAACAGGGGCAGCCAGTCTGTGCCCATCAGGAGAAGGCTGGGTGAAGGTGCATCCACCCGCCAAGCCAGTAAGCGTTGGACCGTACGCAGGCTGGTGTATGGGGCTTCCCTGGTGGTCCAGTGGTTAAGACTCCACCTTGCAATGCAAGGGGCACTGGTCCACGGAGATCCCACATCCCACGGGGCAGCCCTGCGCCATAGAACTGTGGAGGCCTGTGCTTTACAGCCTCTTCTCCACAAGAGAAGCCACCGCAGTGAGAAGCCCGCACACCGCAAGGAACAGTAGCCCGCGCCAGCACAAGTTTGCAGCAACAAAGGCCCACCACAGTAAAAAAATAAAATAATTAAAAAAAATTAAAAGCTGGTGTATGAAAATTCCTATGGGAGAAACCCCAGCCTCTGGCAGTCCCAACTTCCGGCTCCTCTCCCGCAGGTGGACTGGGGGAGGAGGGTACATTGCACCCACCCTGGAACTCTGTCAGCAAAGCAGTGCCCCCGACCCCGACACGGAAGGCACCGTCCTCCGCGGGACAGGGACGAGGTGGAGAGCGGAGACGACCACTGTGTCCTTCACAGTGCGCAGATGCCTTGGTGGACTGCCTTTAGTGCTGCAAAACACATCTGTTTGCTCCTCCAGACTGACTTGTGTTGGTTCCTTATAAAAATCTGGGGTGGAAGGCACAGCCCCGGGAGGAGTGGTAACAGTTCCTCCAGACCTACACGCCTGCACCTACCCCACTGTCCTGTGTACAGGACAGGCCACTGGGAGGTGCCCAGGGCCCTCCAGGAGAGAAGAGTTGAGACTCAACCCCTGCTCCCAAAGTCCAGGGCACCAGGAGGGCAAGAAGCCCCCTGAGGTTAACTTAGCCTGTGCAGGGGGCTGGCAGACCTGCCTGCAGGTGCTTAGGGCAGGCCGGTGTGGGTGCCCACACGCAGTCCCTGATGGTCTTCCAGCCCCAGCCCCACTGGCCGGGAGAGGGGAAAGGATGGCTCCGAAAGGCTGGTCACGCCGGGAGTGCCGTCTGAAACTCTCTGCCCTCGGCCTCCGGGCAGGTGCTAGGCCCCTGAAGGCAGTGAGGACTGATCAGACCCAGGTATCCCCCGTCTTGAGTCTCGGATGCAGGGCTGAACCCCTTCCTCTAAGTGGCTGGTGAGTTTGTGTCCCCGAGGCTAAAGTGACATATGGGGCAAGCTGAAGAGGTGCCTCGGTGCGGGTGCCGACTCCATGAACACGGGTCCTCAGCTTGGCCGTTCCACCCTGCCCCCCCAGCCCCCAGGGATCACACGCATGACAAATGGAGATACTGAGTCCAGAAGGATTAAACACCCTCCAGGGACGCCATCGAGGGCGAGTGCAGCGCAAGTCAGGCCCTAGCTGTGCCGCACAGACACGGAGCAGGGAAAGAGGTGGGTGGGCCTCCAGGCCAAAACAGCCCGGCTCCCTGAGGACCTGAATTCTCCCACGATGATAGGAGAACACCTTGGCAGTCCCTCTCGTTCATGGCTTTGAGACCCACCCAATGCTGGTCTCTGAGCATCCTCGCTGATCTCCAGCCACCTACCTCGGGCCCAAGGCTATGGACAGGCCTGGGCGAGAGTGGAATGACAGGCTGGCCAGATCTTGTGACTGCCCAGCAGTCACCTCCTAAACATTCATCCTCCAGGGCCCGGACAGCCCTGAAGGGAGCAGAGTTCAGCAGGACTTTCTGTGATGATGAAATACCTGCTCTGTCCAGTATGGTGCTACTAGCCTGATGCATGCACGCTTGCTCAGTCGTGTCTGACTCTGCAACCTCACACTGTCGTCTACCTGGCTCCTGTGTCTATGGGATTCTCCAGGACCAGAACCCTGGAGTAGGTTGTCATTTCCTTCTCCCGGGGATCTTTCCAACCCAGGGATCAAACCTGCATCTCCTGTACTGGAGGGCAGATTCTTTACCACTGAGCCACCGAGGAAGCCCCACTAGCCTGACACGCCCCTCCAAACACACATGGAGACCCTGAAATGGGGCCAGTGCAACTGAGGGCCTGAACTTCTAATTCTATTTAATTTCAATTTAAGAAGCCTCACACATCTGAGGGTACAGTCTCAAGGTTCCAGAGCCACCAGCATGCCTCACATGGCTCAAAGCACAGACCACTGGTCTCACAGGGGAGCAGGCCAGTCTGATGGGAATCATTGCATTTTTCTCCGGGCCTGAGGCTCTGGAACGGACGAGTAACACTTCCCTGACACAAGTGTCCCATCAGTGGGTGACCGAGGAACCTCCAGCGCGCCCGGGTCCCCGCGCCTTCTCCTTCCTCCAGCCCCGTGCCTCGGCCACCTGCACACTGCGGCTGCTCCGGCCCCATGCATCGCACCTGGTTCACGGTCGCAGCCCAGCGCACAGCGGCCCCGGGCCCACGCACTGCGCCCGGGCTCACGGCCCCCAGCCGCGCTCTCAGCCCCTCGGCTCCTCGGGTCTCCCCACTCACTGAGCCGCGGACGCCCCGGCCCCTCGCGCACGGAGCACCGGCCCCGCGTCCCCCGCGGCCCGGTCTCCCCGCGCACAGCGCCCCCGGCGGCGGCGGCCGAGCGGAGCCGGAGCGGGGCGGCGCACGGCGCGGGGCCGGGCCGGGCGGCTCCCGGCGCGACTTCCTGTTGTGCCCGCGCCCCGCCGCCCGGCACCCGGCGCCCCTCGCCCGCTCCCCGCGGCCCCGGGCGGCCGCCGCCCATGGATTTCACCTAGCGCGGCGGCCATGGCGGCGCAGTGCTGCTGCCGCAAGGCGCCCGGCGCCGAGGCCGCGCCCGCCCGCCCGCCGCCCGAGCCGCCGCCCGCCCTGGACGTGGCCTCGGCCTCCAGCGCGCAGCTCTTCCGCCTCCGCCACCTGCAGCTGGGCCTGGAGCTGCGGCCCGAGGCGCGCGAGCTGGCCGGCTGCCTGGTGCTCGAGCTGTGCGCGCGGCGGCCCGCGCCCCGCGCGCTCGTGCTCGACGCGCACCCGGCCCTGCGCCTGCACTCGGCCGCCTTCCGCCGCGCCCCCGCCGCCGCCGCCGCCGCCGCCGCCGCCGCCGAGCCGCCCTGCGCCTTCGCCTTCGCTGCCCCCGGGCCGGGACCCGCACCGCCGCCGCCGCTGCCCGCCTTCTGCGAGGCGCCCGGCGCGGAGCCCGCCTGCTGCCCGCTGGCCTTCAGGGTGGACCCGTTCACCGACTATGGCTCCTCGCTCACCGTCACGCTGCCCCCTGAGCTGCAGGCGCACCAGCCCTTCCAGGTCATCCTGCGCTACACCTCGACCGACGCCCCCGCCGTGAGTCCTGCTTCCGGGCGGCCTCTCCCCGTGCTGCCGGCCTAGGGGGGCGTTCTTGGGGGCGCTGCGCCCGCGACACCTGCAGAGGGGGGCCAGCCCGGCTCTCCCCGAGCCGTCCCCTGAGTCCTGTCCAGGCGCCGGCGGGGCTTCCCAGCTGGTGCCAGGGGAGCCCTTAGGAGCCCCGGACCGAGTGAGCCCCCAGGTTCTGGTCCCGGGGACAGGGGACTGTGTACCACCAGGGAAGCCTCTCCCTTCAGCTGTGCAGGGACGGGTCCCTGCCTGGAGACAGGGGCAGCTTCTGGTGAGCACATGCCAAGCTATGCATCTGCCGGAGCCTGGCACTGCGACCAAGGGCCTCCGTGTGACCCGGTCTTCAGAGGACTGTTCCCTGGGGGTGGCAAGAGGGACAGACTTGCCAGAGTGGGAGACCGAGGGGCCTGAATCGGCTCTCATGCTTCAGGCCGCAGGGGACTGGTGGGTGCTCCGGCAGGTTGGCCCGTGTCCCCAACGCAGACATGCACAGGCTCTGCGGGGCTTTGGACATGGTGCGCCATCCGCCCAGGGGCTCGACGGGAAGGCTGGGCAGCCCAGACAGCACCCTTCCACCGCAGGGGTGCTTTCAGGACCGAGCATGGGGGTTCCTGGGTCCCTGTGTGGACCGCACATTTGTGACAGTAACCCCCCAAAAACACGACATTCAAGGAGCTCTGTGAGGCCCCAGGAGGTGCCATCCGTCACTGCCGTGGCATGTGAATAGACAGGGTGACGAAAAGGCATCAGGCCAGGAGCCATCAAGGAGAGATCTGGAAGAGCCTAGGCCAGACACACACCTGCGGGCTTCCTGCATGACTCCCAGGAGCCCCCAGCTGCCACCTCACCCCTTTGTGAGCTTCTGCAGATGTGCCAGCCTGGCCTTGCCCTGCTCGCCTGGCCCCTGCTGCCTGTCGGCCTGGCCCCTGCTGTCTGCCAGCCTGGCCCTTGCCCTGCCGGTCTGGCTTCTGCCCTGCCTGCCTGGCCCTTGCCTTGCCCACCAGGCTCCTGCTGTCTGCCAGCCTGGCCCCTGCCCTACCTGCCTGGCCCCTGCTGTCTGCCAGCCTGGCCCTTGCCCTGCTGGTCTGGCTTCTGACCTGCCTGCTTGGCCCTTGCCCTGCCCACCAGGACCCTGCTGTCTGCCAGCCTGGCCCCTGCCCTGCCCACCTGGCCCCTGCCCTGTCGGCCTGGCCCCTGCCCTGCCCACCAGGCCCCTGCCCTGCCCACCTGGCCACTGCTGCCTGTCAGCCTGGCCCTGCCCTGCCTGCCTGGCCCCTGCTGTCTGCCCTCCTGGCCCCTGCCTTGCCCGCCTGGCCCCTGTTGCCTATCAGCCTGGCCCCTGCCCTGCCCTCCTGGCCCATGCTGCCTGTCAGCCTGGCCCCTGCCCTGCTTGCCTGGCCCCTGTTGTCTGCCGGCCTGGCCCTTGCCCTGCTCACCAGGACCCTGCCCTGCCCACCTGGCCCCTGCTGTCTGCCAGCCTGGCCCCTGCCCTGACCGCCTGGCCCCTGATGCCTGCCAGGGGCCTTCTGGGGCTCTGACAGCTGGCGGGCACGGCTCCCATCACAGCCGTGAAAACAGAGGCTATGCTTCTCCCTGACCTTGGAGCCCATGTGTTTGGTCCGTCTAAGACCAGCAGAGTGGTCGGAGAGTGGTGGAACCAGGGCCCGCAGCAGGCTAGCCTGCTGGCCTGACCCTGTCCCCAGCAGCCTGACCGCGGGGACCTGTCCCCAGCGTGAGCCAGGGGCCGCTTGTCCCAGGACCTGGGGGTGGAGGTAGGGGGTGAAATGTAGGTTCCTAGGTCCCAGCACTCTGTGGTCAGATCCAGGAGTTTGCATTTTTGAACAGTCTCCCCAGACAGGCCTTCCGAACACTGGGGCAGCCCTACGGGTCAGCAGAAAAGGAAGATACTGTCGCAGGCTCTGCATGGGCAGAGAACAGAGACATAGAAGCCAAAAAGAAGTCTTGTAGAAGTCCATGAAGGCTGACAGGGGCCTGGCTGGTCTGCAGGAACCGGATAGGCAGCCCTGCAGGCCCAGACATCCGCTAGGATCTGGGGTCCCCCACCCCTGGGGTCTGAGCACGGACAGCCCCCAGTGGCGGTCCTGGGTCTGGGGTCCCGAGCGGCAAGCAGCTGTGGCTGCCATCCTGGGGCTTGTCGCTTGCAGGGGGCTGGGGGCCCTCCATCACGGCCCTGGGGGAACCTGTGTGCGCTTGGTCACTGAAGACCCGTCCAGTTGGCCTCAGTGACCACATTGTCCCAGCAGAGGGGATGTGGGGGACAGATTCGGGACCCCACAAAGTGGCTGCAGTTGGGTTGGGAAGGCCCTGGCCTCCATCCACCCTTCCTGGAGACATCAGGATGCTTGGTGGTGTTAAGAACGGGAGTGCTGAGCTGGTCTGGGCAGGCTGGGGGCAGTGGTGGGCTGGAATGCCTGAGGGACGGCTCCCTGGCGGGGCAGGGCCATCGGCCTGTGGCTCTGGTCTCCAGGAGGGCTTGGCCTGCTGTCCCAGGGAGGGCTCCCTGGCTAGAGCTGACCCCTTGCCCACCACCTGCTGCAGATCTGGTGGCTGGACCCAGAGCTGACCTACGGCAGCGCCAAGCCCTTCGTGTTCACCCAGGGCCACTCCGTCTGCAACCGCTCCTTCTTCCCATGCTTCGACACACCCGCGGTCAAGTGCACCTACTCGGCTGTGGTCAAGGTCAGCGCCCAGCAGCACGCCCTGCCCCCCAGCTGCCACCCAGACGGCCATCTGAGAAGGCGCGCACCCTGCCCGCGTCGGGGTCCTAGACCTGGCCTGAGCCCCAGGACGCCGATACAGGGACAGGGCAGGCAGAGCGGCCCGGTCCCAAGGCTCCTGGCAGCCCCCCAGCCCCACCTCCACTCCCAACTGGGATGAGAGGTGTACAGGCCAGGAGCTGGGGGCTCCCGGAACGGCGTAGGGGGTCCCTGACAGAGACGGGAGGGTCCCTAGCGGTGTGGCTGCCTGACCCAGGTGGTGGGGCTTCTTGCAGGGATATGGGGCTTGCCGACTGGGCTGTGGGGTCCCCACCGGGGACACGGGGTTGTCCTGACGGGGGCGTGGGGCTTCCCACACGCTGTCCTGATGGGCGGGGCCTCCTGGGACGCAGGCCCCATCTGGGGTGCAGGTCCTGATGAGCGCCACGCAGAGCACCTACGTGGAGGAGGAGGGTGTCTACCGCTTCCACATGGAGCACCCCGTGCCCGCCTACCTCGTGGCCCTCGTGGCCGGGGACCTCCAGCCCGCAGACATCGGGCCCAGGTAGGCCTGCCTCTTGCTTGTTGCCCGGGGTTCAGGCTCAGGAGACGCTGCCAGGGCCCGGTGTGTGGCCTGCCTCCGAGGCCACCCTGTATGGCCCCGCGTGGTGGGGCCAGCCCTGCCCCTGCCTAACTGTCACTGCCCAGGGGCCATCCTCCCCCGGCTGCTCGCACCCCGGCGCCCTGTGCTGCTCCTTCTGGGCAGTGCCTCTGCAGGCAAACCTGCTGCGCTCTGAGAGGGCGTGTGGATGGGCGCGGCCCATGGAGCCAAGGGCCTGCGGGCTGGGCGGCCTTCACGCCCAGAAGCAGAGGGAAGGCCCGGTGGGGGCGTGGGCTGGGGCTGGGGGGCCCCGCCCACCGTCTCCCCCATTGCAGGAGCCGCGTGTGGGCTGAGCCGTGTCTCCTGCCCACGGCCACCAGCAAGCTGTCGGGCGCGGTGGAACAGTGGCTGAGCGCGGCCGAGCGGCTCTACGGGCCCTACTTGTGGGGCAGGTACGTCTGCTAGCCCGGCCGGCCGTGAGAGGGATCAGAGGGCACGTGCACCAGCCCCCCACCCCTCCCCACTCCCCGAGCCCGCCGAGAAGCGGCAGGAGGCAAGGCTCACCCGCGGCCCCCCACCCCGGCACCCCACAGGTATGACATCGTCTTTCTGCCCCCGTCCTTCCCCATCGTGGCCATGGAGAACCCCTGCCTCACCTTCATCATCTCCTCCATCCTGGAGAGCGACGAGTTCCTGGTCATCGACGTCATCCACGAGGTGGCCCACAGCTGGTTTGGGAACGCCGTCACCAACGCCACTTGGGAGGAGATGTGGCTGAGTGAGGGCCTGGCCACCTACGCGCAGCGGCGCATCACCACCGAGACCCACGGTGCGCCAGGCGGGGCGGGGCGCGCGGTGCCCGCACCAGGGAGGGCCGGTGGGGGCGGGCACCATGCACGGAGCTGGGTCCAGGCTGCGGTCCCTGCTCCGTGTGTGTGTGTGTGTGTGTGTGTGTGTGTGTGTGTGTGTGTGTGTGTGTCCCGCGGGGGCAGCTCGGTGGGGCCCAGGGCGGGAAGCAGCCAGGGCAGCGGCCTCGCTCCCGCCTGTCCAGGTGCGGCCTTTACCTGTCTGGAGACAGCCTTCCGCCTGGACGCCCTGCACAGGCAGATGAAGCTCCTCGGAGAGGACAGCCCAGTCAGCAAGCTGCAGGTCAAGCTGGAGCCAGGTACCTGTTCCTGCCCTGCCCTGCGCACGTCACCTGCAGACGTCAGGCCCCCCGCCCAGCCCAGGGGGGTCCTGCATCCCCACGAGGCTTCTCTGCAGAGGCCGGGCCAGGGAGGCTTCCCTCCGCAGCCTGCGCCGACTCTCACGGGCACTGAGCACCCATCTCCCCAGTGTGTAACCTGAGGTCTCCACCGAGGGCCCCCGAACAGGGCAGGCCCCCCCACGCACACACTCTCGGGGCATCTGGATGTGAGCGGCGGGGCCCTCGGTGCCCCCTGCCCTGCAGCACCCCACCGCCATCCCGCCCCCACCCCTGGGGGCCTGGGCGGCTCAAAGCGCCTCCCAGAGCCGCGGTTTCCCTTGCAGGCGTGAACCCCAGCCACCTGATGAACCTGTTCACCTACGAGAAGGGCTACTGCTTCGTGTACTACCTGTCCCAGCTCTGCGGGGACCCGCAGCGCTTTGACGACTTCCTCCGAGTAAGTAGTCCGCTCCCGGGGGTCGGGGTGGGGGCCATGAGCGGGGTTGTCACCGGGCTCCTGGCTCTCCCACCTCCCAGCCTCGGCTGCCTGGCAGGCCCCTGTGGCAGCCGTGGGCGCCCCTGCGCCCGCCCTGGCCCTGCCCACTGCTGCTCAGACCCCTGTGTGCTGGGCCCTTTGCCGCGGTGTGTGCCTGGCTGGGGGGGGAGGGGGACAGTGGCGCACCCGGGCCTGCTGAGTCCACTCCGCCCGCAGGCCTACGTGGAGAAGTACAAATTCACCAGCGTGGTGGCCCAGGACCTACTGGACTCCTTCCTGGCCTTCTTCCCAGAGCTGAAGGAGCAGAGCGTGGACTGCCGGGCAGGTGAGGCCCCCACCGGCTGTGTGTCCTCACCGGCCCACCCTCAGCCTGTCGGGTGCGGGGGTGGGACGGGGCCTGGGGGCTCTGTCTGGCCGGCAGCTGCCGTCACTCATTGGCGTGGAACTCAGGCTGTACCACGTGGAAGGAAGAGAGAGGAGAGCGCGATTCCTGGCCCGGAGCGGCCCCGGGGAGTTCCTGGAGGAGGTGGCAATTAGGCTAGGTGTCTCAGTGGGTAAAGAATGCCTGCAACGTGGAAGACACAGGAGACTCTGGGTCGAGAAGATGCCCTGGAGGAGGGCCCTGCACCCCACTCCAGTGTTCTTGCCTGGAGAACTCCACGGATAGAGGAGCCTGGCGGGCTACAGTCCATGCGGTTGCACAGGGTCAGACACAGCTGAGCGATTGAGCACCCATACATGCAGAGCTGAATAGGCAGTTCCAGAAAGAGCCTTGGAAACTGTGCAGCGGGCCTGGGGCAGGATCCAGGAGCAGAGGGAAGTTTGGCTCAGAGCAGGCTGAAGGCAGCCGGCTTGTTCGCAAGGGTGCCCCCAGTCCAAGGCTTAGGCTGAAGCAGAGAAGGGTCTGCCATCTCAAGGGGAGTCAGCGTTTATGGTAGCGCAATGAGGTGTGGGCTGGGGACCTTGTGTTGGGGAAGGTTTGGGAAGTGCTCCAAGGGTCTGGGGGGCAGGGATGGCAGGACTTGCCCCTACAGCTGCCCAGGCTCCAGGGCTCCAAAGCAGGAATAGCCTTCTCCCAGGGCGGTGCTCCCCACCCCGCGCCTCCGCCTGTGGGCTCACGGCATCTCACTGTTTCTGCCCGGGAGGCGCGGGCGGGCAGGGGGTCCCTGGCCACTGGCTCCGGTGCTCTGTGCCCCCTTCCCGGAAGCCGCCATGGCCTGCAGGGTCTGCAGCCGACTCCCGCCTCCCTAGGCCGCCCCCGCCCTTGGGGCTCCCAGACCCTGGCAGGGTCTCCCTCAGGCACACCCTCGGGGTCTGCAGTCTCCCGGGCATGCCTGCTCGGGAACCCAGGAGGGCGTCTGTCCTGCAGGGCTGGAGTTCGAGCGCTGGCTGAATGCCACGGGCCCCCCGCTGGCCGAGCCGGACCTGTCTCAGGGATCCAGCCTGACGCGGCCCGTGGAGGCCCTCTTCCAGCTCTGGACCGCCGAGCCCCTGGAGCAGGCGGCCGCCTCCGCCAGCGCCATCGACATTTCCAAGTGGAGGACCTTCCAGACGGCGCTCTTCCTGGACCGGCTGCTGGACGGGTCCCCGCTGCCCCAGGGTGAGTGCCACAGCCGCCGGGGTGGGAGGAGGGGGCGGTGGTCACCGGCCCTGACCTGCTGTGGCCCCAACAGACGTGGTGATGAGCCTATCCAAGTGCTACTCGTCACTGCTGGACTCCATGAACGCCGAGATCCGCATCCGCTGGCTGCAGATCGTGGTCCGCAATGACTACTACCCCGACCTTCACAGGGTCCGGCGCTTCCTGGAGAGCCAGGTGTGGCCACGCAGGCCTGCCCTCCCCCCACCCGGCCACCCAGGCTGGCGACCCCTGCCTTCTCCCCACCCGGCCACTCAGGCTGGGCAACCCCTGCCCTCCGCTGACCCGGCCACTCAGGCTGGGTGGCCCAGAGAATGGGGTGGGGTCTAGACCCCAGCAGACCTCAGGGAGGTTGTGCCCAAGGCCAGTGGTGAAGCCGGGAGCAGAGTCTTGGGGTCTCACCGCAGGGCGTGCACTCTGGGGCCGTCTGAGCTCCTTAAGGCCTAAGGGTCACTGAATCCCCAGGCCTGTGCCCTGGCAGGGCCCCTGCAGACCAAGTCTCCTGGGGAGGGGAGGAGAGGACGTGGGGGCCGGTGGAGGGGAGGGAAGGGCGCCCCGTGACCGGCGGCCACCCACAGATGTCGCGCATGTACACCATCCCGCTGTACGAGGACCTGTGCACCGGCGCCCTCAAGTCCTTCGCCCTGGAGGTCTTCTACCAGACGCAGGGCCGGCTGCACCCCAACCTGCGGCGGACCATCCAGCAGATCCTGTCGCAGGGCCTGGGCCCCGGCGCGGAGCCAGGCGGGGCCGCGGCGGACTCGGAGCCGGGCCTGCTGCTCGGGGATGAGGCCCCGAGCAGCGCCATCTCTCTCAGGGACGTCAACGTGTCTGCCTAGCGCTCGCCTCCCAGACACCACGATTGTGCCTTCTGGGCCCCAGGCCTGGCTGGGGGGCTCTGCCGGGGCCTCTCCAGGGCCGACCGAGGCCTGTGGACCCGTCCCCCCACCCCACCCCAAGCGCTCTTGCACTGCGGGCCCTCCTGTCTCAACACTGACTGCCAGGCGCTGCCCTGGGTCGACGGTGACCGCCACACTGTGCCTTCTGCCTGCCTGCCGGGAGGGCCTGGGCTGCCACGCCCGCCCCGCACGCCTGCCTCCACGGAGCCCTGGACGCCCGCCCCCCGCCCCCGGGGCCGGCAGCCTCCCTCGGTCCCTGCCCGAGGGACGAGGACGCAGACATGCCCACGCTCTCCCCGTGGGGGACAGGGCGCCGCAGAGACGGTGGATGTCCCTGGGGAGGGGGCCCCGGAAAGCCTTAGCTCCTCAGGGAACTCAGGGTCCCAGGCCGGGGCCAGGGCAGCAATAACACGCGGGGAGGCGGGCAACGGTGCTGTTTATAGCCCCCCTGCTGGGAGAGGCCCGGGAGCCCCGGGGTTCGAGCTGGGCCCCCCGGGGGGACCTCCGCTCGGGGTCACCGCCATTGTCCCATTAAACCTCCACTCTGCAGACTGCCTCCCGGCCTGTCCGTCCCGGCTCTTGTCCTGCACAGCTGCCCAGCAGCCGTGGCTTGGGGTCTGGAGCTGATCACAGCCCTGTCCTTTGACCCAGGCTTCCAGCCGGAGGCGGGGGCTCTCGCCTGCATCCGGCCCCTCCTGACTGTCCCGCTCTGCACGAGGAGGCCCCACATCCTGCCCTGCAGCCCACCAGGGTCCGAGCACCAGCCACCGGCTGCCCCCGACGTCTCCAGCCCCTCTGCCACCCCCAGGATCCCCAAACACCAAAGCCAGGGGCACTTGTCAGCAGCCCCGCTGTGGGCCTTTCTCCCAAACTGGAGTGAAGGGAGAGGCGAGCGGCAGGCCTGAGTGTGACCTGGGAGGATGGAGCGGAGGGGCTGCGGCCCTCGCTGGCCCAGGGGAAGGTGGGGCTGGCCTCCCTGGGGGCATGGCCCCAGAGCACGGCCAAGCTGGGATGCCGGGAGCAGCGTACCGCAGTGACCAGGGTAGCGTCCGGGCCCCCTCCCCCTGGCCGCCCACGGGGCTAGGCTCCTGGGGCGGCACCTCTGCTGTGGGTCCACTTAGCGCTGCAGAGTCTCCCCCAGGATCACACGCGCAGACTCAAGTGACCTGTCAGCTGGCCCACTGGCGAGACCCGGTCACAGAGCCACCCCGTTCCGAAGGGGCCGAGGCGCTGGAGGACGGGGGGTGGTGGGGCCGCCGCATGGAGCCACCAGGTCGCGAGAGCCCCAGTGACTGTCCTCCCTGCCACACCCCCCACCCCCTGGGAGCTGACCCAAGCCCACCCAGGCGTGGCCCTGGCTCTCAGGGGCTGTCCTAGCACCGTGGCCGGGTGTGGCTGCTCTGAGCCCAGACACGGGGAGCGTCACCACCCCACCGTGGTGAACAGGGAGCCCCGTGCAGGGCAAGCAGGGGCCCAGGAGCTCCACCGGCAGCGGTGCTGGAGCCCGCGGGCCTGGGGCCCCGAGTCCTGGGCTCTCTGCAGCCCTTGCTGTGCCCCGGGAAGGGCCCGTCCTCCCATGTTCTGGCCAAGCCCTCCACGGGGCTGACCTGCTTCCTTAGCCTCCTCCCTGCCATGGCTGTTCTCAGGTCTCCAGTCACAGTTTTTAGTCCTAGGCTCTTGGTTTCTTTGGCAGTTCAGCCCTCAAAAGCCATCTGGTCCACCGAAGTCCCAATCCCAGCTTGGCAGGCGGGGGCCACATTTCGCCCCCCATGGCCCCACCTGACATTGGGAGGCTCAGAGGCAAGCCCACGGCCTCCCTGGGGTGACCCCCACACCGCGGCGGCATGCTCACCACAGTCCATCCTGGCTCTAACCTCCCCTCCGGGACATTCCTGCCTTTCTCCACTCCTTTTCCTCCCAGCTTTTGCAAACCCAGGAATGTTTTCCTCAGCCCAATTTCTCCCACGTGGTATCTTGCCAAACGCAGCCTGTGACCCACGCATGCTGCCAAGGTTTCCCAACCCCTTCCACCGGACCTGCGAGTTATTCTGGACGTCATCTGCCCCGTGAGTCATCACGGTTGAGTCTTACCAGATGTTTCACGGCTGCATACCACGGCCTCCAGTGGTATGGGGCCCCTGCCAGCAGCCCCCATCCCACCACAGGCCCGTGTCCTGTGTCCTGACAGCCGCTCATCTCTTCTTAGGCTGATGTCTGAGCCTCGGCCACACAAGAAAACACTCTTAACGTGCCGGCGTTTTAAACAGCGAAGGTTTATTTCTCACTTGTGGCACGGGTCCACTTCAGGCCAGGTGGTGGGGGGTGGGCTTCCCGTCACTGGTTCCTCAGGGCCCCTGGCTGATGGACAAGAGCATCTCGGCAGAGATAAGGGGGGTGTGGGGGGGCTCAGACGGCAATCGGACTCACTGGGGTCACGTGCCACATCTGTCCACGGCATTCACACTGACCCTACACGGCCACTCCCACCAGGCGCGTGGGGTGGGGGGTTTCCGCCAGCGGCAGTAATGACCACCATAGGGGCTGGGGGCACGGTGTTGGGGGCAAAGAGGGAGCAGTCAGGCGGGAGAGTGGAGCCAGGATGGCGGCCACGAGCACAGGACCTGCTGGAGTCAGGAAAGTGGGACAGTGGGTGGACAGCCCACGCGGCCTCAAGTCCAGGGACCGCGTCCCCCTCAGGCCTCACCCTGGGGGTCCACCCTTGCCCTGGGAGGCCTCCGCTCCCCTCCCCCATCTTACTGGGCCTTCCTGGTGGCCAGGCCCCTCTCAGGCCAGGTGCCTTGAGTGGAATGTCAGATGTAAAAGACGAGGCCCACCCAGTCGCGCGCCCGCCCAGGAGAGTGTACACCACGTGCGGCAGGGCCAACACTCGCCAAGCTGATCCCAAGGAGACAGAGCGAACAGCAAGCGGAGGAGGGAGCTACAGCCGTGGCGCTGACATCTCAACCACGTGCACGGAGGGGGGCGCTGAAATAAACCAGGAACAGACACTTGTGAAACGACCGGGACTTGGGCCAAAGAACCTCTCAAAGCCTGGAAGTTTTTAAAGGGACAGTTCTTAAAAAATGAAAACTAGGAAGAATGGTCACAAAGAAGAGGGGTCATGGACTGGAAGAGCAGACAAAGAGCACTCAGCATCGGCACACGGCCCACGAAGGGACAGTACACAGGAAAAGAAGTGGGGCTCGCCCCAGACCTGGGGTCATGACCCACCCGCACAGCGACGCTCAAACTGACAGAGGCATCCCCTTCCTCCACGCATTGGGAGGCCACCCTCCCTCCCTTAGCCATCGCCCCACAGCCGCCCATCAGCCCTTACGGCCAGACCAAGCCACCTGAGGCCACCTCACCCGGGGGCAGCCTCCCTAACCCACCTGTGGGTGTGTTCCCTGACAAAGGCTGTTGTTTCACCAAGAGCTATCAGATGTCAGCTGTTCAGGTTTCTTTGTTCCCACTTTCTCTCTAAATAATCCCTGACCAGACCCTGGAAGGATGAAGGCCAAGGCAGGGCAATTGCAGGGCATGGCATGGCTGCCCCCGGGGCCAGCCCAGCGTCTGAGAGGGGCTCTGACAGGCATGGGCAGTGTGCTGAGAGGACAGCCGCCCACCAGCCAGGCCTGGATAAACCTCCCTTGTTCAAAAACGCATGAGCAAGTGGCGAGGCACAGACTCCATGACCTGAAATGAATGTGACGGCTCACCCACGCTGCAGAAAACAAACCACTTTGGAAAAATGGTCATCCCAAGGGACGGGAGTCAACATTAGAAATTATCGGTATCGTGTTAGTAATAAAACATAAGGACACGTGACCATTGTGGAGCAACAAGCGGAAACTCCAACAAGAACATTTATTATTTGTAACGAGGTTGAAAAACCCCAAGGTTGATCTAAAATCCTGCCCTGCAAGCATCCATTCCTCTCAGTGAGCAGAGTGACCTGGGCCTGCCTGGCCTCGGAACGCTGGCTCTGTCCATCTATAGCTGTGGGGTCCTGGGCTGCCGCCGCCTCCCGTTTAAGTCCAGGTTCCTCGTCGTAAGACGGGACAGTGACAACTACCGCTGAGGTGCGTGAGGCCCATGCAGACTCCACGTCTCGTCGCTGTGAAACGAGCCCAACCCTCCGGCTCGCAGGGTGGACCCCTCCTCCACTCTGTGAACTGATGGGGCCGCAGGAGGACACAGGGGCCTTCGTTCTGGCCCTCCCGGGATGGCTGCTCAGTTGGACCCTCCAGACGGGCAGGAGAGAGGCCCACGCTTCCGAACTCCTCCCCGCCACCAGCTACCACCACCCCACAGGGAGCAGTCCACGTCCCTGGTGCTCACGACTGCTCCCCACAGCCTAGGGCCATGACCCCCACCAACTGGCCCCTAGCCTGGGCCCAGGGTTGTTTCTCACAAGCCTCAGCCCGGCCCGGGCCCTGCACCACGGGGTCTGTAGTTGCAGACAGGGGCCCGGAGCACAGCCTGGACAGCCACCCAGCGGGACACAGCCTCCAGTGATCCTGCTTAGGTGACTTCCAGCCCTGCTGCAGTAGACGTGGTAGAGGCTGGTCCCGTGGGCCCAGGACTCGCTCTGGTGGGGGACCTCTCACCTGTCCTGTCCCCTCAGGAAGAGAGTCCCAGACAGAAGGCCCGGCCCAGAGGGACAGGAGCCCCGCCGCCTGCAGGCCCAGGACACTGGGGCAGATCCTCTGGCTGCCTCTGGTGCGGCACGTGCCTGAAAGTGCCCTGCAATTCAGATGCACCAGTGAAACTGAGAACGTGTCTAACCCAAGTTCACCTCGAGGTGTTTTTCCCAAACACTGTTGTTCTGCTGCGCATCCAGCAAGGCTTCCTCACCTGAGGGGCCCAAGGTCAGTCCTTTCAGCTCCACGGGGCCTCCCGCTATCTCATTTGTGCCCATCAAACACTGCCGTGACATGGAGCTGGTGTTCCCACCTCATTGAGGGCCGAGATCAGACTAAGTAACTGCCCATCTCAGGGCCTGGAGACTGGGATTGAGAACTGGTCATCTCCCCAGTCCAGGCTGCTTCCAACTCCTCCTTCTACCCACCAGCCAGAGGCTCCACTCTTACAAGGCAGGGGTGTGGGGGTGGGTGGGGTGAGCCCAGGAGTGAGAGGAGAGTACTGCTAACTGGCCAGTGGATCATCTTCACACCCAGGGGGTGGGGAATGGGACCCTGAAGGGCTCCCGGGTAAGTGTGGCCCAGGAGGAGCTGTGCCAGGCAGGCCGACAGGACAGCTGCCTTCAGCCATCTCAGTGCTGGTCACAAACTCGTCCCTACGGTCGTGGGCTGCTCCTTGCCACAAACCAACTGTCTCCTGCCGCTTGTCTGGGCATAAGCCCAGCCCTGGACACTGATGTGCCCACAGGAAGCTACCTGCTCTCCAGAGCTTGCAAGCCAGGGTTAAGAGGCCCAGCAGAGGCCTCCACTTGGAGTCCAGTTCTTGGGCTGGCCCCAGCTCATCTGCTAACCACCCTTATGTGTTACCTGAAGCAGACCAGTTGCCCAACAGCCGAGGGCAGTGAAATCCGTCCCCTCATCCTTTAGGACATCCACATGAGGCGGCTCCTGGGCCATTCCTGACTCCCTCCAGCTAGAGTGCAGCATCCAGCCTGCCATAAAACATCTCCTGTTGGAGTCAGTGCTTCAGGGTAAATTGTCATGAAGTAAGCTTTGCAGGGGGAGATGTCAGATGATACTGAGGTTCCAGAACCTCAGCAGAGATGAGGACCCTAGGCCCCCAAACCAAGGGGCTGGGGCCTGGTGGGATCGAGGTAGGTCACGCCACCACTAGCAGCTGCTCCTCATGCAGGCCCCATAGGGGCCTCAGAGGGAGGAGCCGCAGCTGTCACAGCCTCACACTGGGGGCTCTGGAGCAAGGTCGGCGGGCGTTCTTGGGTCAGGCTTATCAGCAGGAGGGCCTGTGGGGATCTGATCTGACCACCCTGCGTATGCGGGGGCTGGGCAAAGACGGCTTGGGGACGCAAAATCTGAGCTCCAGGTGGTAGCAGAGAGCTGTCCGAGGATTGTGCCCTCCCCACCTGCCCCCGCGCGGCTCTCTGTGAAGGGTCCAGCCGCAGCGAAGCAGGCCTGGAGAGGCAGCCGGAGAACAAGCGTCAGGGTGGCTGCCTGCCCTCCTTCCCGGGGAAGGGCAGTTTCCTCGAGCAGATCCTGAAGTCGGCGTCCTCACCAACCCGCAGCACTAAGCGGCCCTGAGCTGCAACCGCAAGCCCAGCGGGTCACTGGCCAGCCCTTCAGGACCATCTAGATGGCCGGCCGTCTGGGGACCGGCACTACACTCCAGCCTCATCGCCTGCCGACTCACGGTCCAGCGCGTCTAACCGCAGCCGGCCTCTCAGGCCTGGGACGGCCGTCCTGGGGCTGCCACACTTGCCCGGACCCCAGCACACAGCCGCAGCGATGGCGGACACCGGACGGCCCACAGCCGGCCTTCCCGAGGGCGTCCCGTTGGCTCCCAGACACCCCCGCGTTGGGGCTGGGAGAAGTGCATTGTGGGAGGCAGCGCAGCATGCTGGGACTTGTAGTCCGCGGGTCGACGTCGTTCGAGGCGGCCTTGCCGGTCCCTTCAGCCTCAGGAGGCTGTCCCCACGCCCCAGCCCGAACCACACCGGTTCGAGGAGACGCTGGCGCCGGACTCCCAGGCGTGAGTCTCGGCTGAGACACCTCCAAGCGCCCCCCGCCCCCCAGCCCTGGAAGGAGAGGCACAACCAACACTGCCGCACGGCTCGGTGACGCGACTTCCGGCGCCCGCAGGGAGGGGCCATCCTGCCACGTGACCAGGAGCGCCGCGCCTGGTTGGTTGCTGGGACGACGGTTACCGGGGCGACGGGGCGGGCGGGCACCAGGGCCGGGGGGCGCTGTGGGTGCCGCGGGGCTGGGGGCCTGGGGGGCCGGGGGTGCGGAGCCTGGCCGGGCGAGGGGGCGCGGGCAAGTGGGACCGCGCGCGGCCGGCTCGCCCTTCCCTCCGGGGCCGCGTGCCCGCTCGGCTGCGCTCGGCACCGGGTCGCGGGCTGCAGATGGGCGCCCGGGGTGCCCAAGATGCGGGCGCCGGCCAAGGAGCTCTTCCGCGACGCCGCCTTCCCGGCCTCGGACTCCTCGCTCTTCTCCAGCTTCTCCACGCCGCTGGCCCAGTTCCGCGAGGAGATCACCTGGAGGCGGCCCCAGGTGGGGCGGGCGGGGGCGGAGGGGGGGCTCTCGGGGGTCTCGCGCCGCGTTTCCAGGCCCGCTTCCTGCTGTCTTCAGCAGAGGGCTCCCCTGCCCATCCCCCAACCAGCTCCGTGTGTGCTGGACCCGAGCTCACAGCCCCCACCTGAGAGCGCTCCCTTCCGCAGGGGATTCACGGCCCCGCGAGCTGGGCGCTTCGGCACACGGCAAACTCAGCCCCACTTGGGTCTGCTGTGAAGGGCTTCTAGTCTGCAGGTCTCTTCTGACCACAAGCAGTCTTGCTCTGTTTCTCCTGCTCCTCTGGAAGGGCCAGACTGAGCCTGCAAAGCCACAGCCGTTTTGTTCTGCACGCTGCACGCATGTGGTGAACCTCATGCCCTTTCAGGTGTAAACATCTCAAGGTGGCAGTTTAGAGGCATGCTCCAGCCCAGTGTGCTGTGTGATAGCTTTAGAAATGGAGTATCCGCTGAATGAGGCTGTCCCCGGAGCAACCTTGTTCTCCCCAAGTGCACCCAGCCTTCGTGGAGACCTCAGCATGCACCCGCCCTGGAAGAGAACCAGAACTGGCTTTCCTTGGACAGCACCGAGGGCCTGTTTCCAAGGGGCAACGAGCCTGATCAGCTAGGCCAGTGGACTCTAGGTGCAGTGGGAGGCCATTGGGGTGTTTTTAGCAGAGGAGTGATTCGGTTGGATTTGTTTTAAGAAGCTCACTCTTCAGCCAAGTGTCCAGAGGGCAAGAGTGCAGGTGGCCGTTGCGGTGGTCCTGGAGAAAGAGGCAGGGGCTCAGATTAGTGCGACAGCCTCAGGCTGGGGCTCTGGCATGGGCAGATTTAAGGGAGATGTCCAAGCCAGGATTCATAGGTCTTAGTGACCAACTGGAAGTAGAGAGTGAGGATGAAGAGGGGATCAAGAATTTCTAGATTTCTAGCCTGAGCACCAGTGGGGTGGGGGTCCTGGCTGATGTGCTGCAGAAATGGGAGGTGGGCTGGAAGTGTAGGCTTGGGTTTTGCTCTCACAGGTTCAAGCAGAGCTGACGGTAGGCAAGTGGGTGTGAGAGCCAGGAGCTCAGGAGGAGCGGGTTAGATGATGCTCCTGGGAACAGGGACCACACAGACGGCTTACTGTCTGGAGTCTGGGAGGGCATCTTGGAGAAAGTAGGGGCAGAGAAGAAGAGACAGCTTGGAACCAAACCTTAAGGAACCACAGGTGCCTTGACAAGCAGACTTGAGAAGCAGCAGGCAGAGAGGGGAGAGGACAGCCCGAGCACGTGGAGTCGTGGATGCCAGGAGGGGGCTGTTGGGCACAGGGGAGCTGCAGTTCTTATGCCACTGTGTCAGGAAAGAGGAGCACAGAGGATGCCCGTGGGAGGTGACGACACGGAGGTGACACTGATGCAGAGCGGTTTTGGGGCTGTGGACCTGCTCGGAAGCAAGGGGGTGTTGTAAGAAACAGGAGGGAGGAAGTGGGGGGAGCAGCTCTCGGAGGAGATGGTCAGTGAAGCGCCGGGAGGGGAAGCAGTGCCCAGGGACAGGGCATTGAAGCAGCGGGCCTCCTCTCCCAGGCCTGTGCTGGTGGGATCCCGCCTGCAGGACTGGGGGTGGGGGGGCATGTATGGACTCAGACACTGAGAGCAGCAGGGGTCAGGCCAGGGGGCTTCCGGTGGAGCCCCAGGCGCAGCCGCTGCTCAGAGGGACCTGGGTGTTTTCAGGAGAGCAGGAGGAAGGTCAACTCATCTAGGGTGTGGAGAGCTCAGCCTTGTAGAGAAGCGGTACGGAAGACCCTCTTGAAACCTGCCTTTGTGAATTTAAAGGGAAACCGTTTTCTAGACCAACATTTCACGGTTGCACAAAGAGGGTGGTGGGATTTGTCCAGAGTTGGGGGGGTGCCAATCAAGGAAGGTCGGCGGAGACAGGGAGCCCAGAATCCAAGCTGGACAGGCTGATGTGCAGCCTGGAGGGGCTGACGGGTACTGGCCGCAAGAGGCCAGCCATTTCCCGTGCCCTCTTAGGCAACGTGGATGCCCGGAAGAGCTCCTCCCCAACCCTGCCACACGAGGCCTCTGCTCTTGGTTTCCCGGCAGCTCCCGAGCATGATATCACTCTGGACGATTTTCTTATTTCAGGAAATCTGCGCCACGCCCCGGCTGTTTGCAGGTAGCCCACAGGAAGGGCAGGTGAAGCAAGGGCTGCTGGGGGACTGCTGGTTCCTGTGTGCCTGCGCCGCCCTGCAGAAGAGCCGCCACCTCCTGGACCAGGTGTCTGCCTGCCGCCCGCGGCTGTCTCTCCTCCTCTCTCTCCCTGTCTGACCATGTAGGAAGGAAGCGGGGCGGGGAGGGCACTCCGCCATCAGGCCCAGCGGCCCCCTCTCCCGCAGGGGCTGGCAGGGCGCTTTCTGCTGCACCTGCTCCACCATCTCCCGAGCCCTGGGCCAGCCATGTATGTGTGACACACACAGACACACACACACACACACGCACGCGCACACACCCACACGTGTATATATATGTTTTAGTTTGACGGCATTGGGTTTTAGTTGAAGCATGTAGGATCTAGTTCCTTGACCAGGAATTAAATCCAAGCCTCCTGCATTGAAAGCATGAAGGCTTAGCCCCCGACCACCAGGGAAGTCCCTGGCAGGCATTTGGAAGAAAAAGACAAACACGCCAGCCCAAAGTAGGAGAGGGCCAGTTGAGGGATCCTGTGCTGGTTTGGAGTAAGTTTCCTGGCTAGTTGGGGTGGTGGTTCTCTTTTCTTATAGATTTTGAACATCAATTGGCAAAAGGTGGTTAGAACTGTTTCAGATGTAGGCGGACCCCACAGGAATAGGAGGCCGCCCAGATTCCTTCCCCAGGAGCACTCGCGGCCTGGCTGAGTGTGACCAGTGAAAGCAGCAGTGTTGACCCCTTTCCCAGCGGCTCCCATGTCCCCGGTGCTGGGCCAAGCCCACTACAGTTGCCAGCTTTCATTTTCACAGGCCTTGCTGGCCTGGACCCCCTCTTACAAACAAGGCGCTGAAACCATGGTCGCGTCCCAGTTGGCAAGGGCAGAGCTGGGACGCAGTGGGGCCGTCTGGGCGCAGACCCCTCCTGTCTCAGCCCTGGGCCGGAATCGCAGCCCCAGCCATGAGCAGGGGCCGGGCGCTGGCGGAGCTGTGCCCAGGCTGCAGCTGGGGTAGCTGCTACCTCCGCCACGCAGGCCTCTGAAGTCACGTTGGTCATGGATTCAGGGCCTGCGCTCCCCGGGGACGCGAGCTCATGATGGCTGGCTAGCGCTTTTGGAGGCGCCGGTCGCTCAGAGCGGCCCTGGCACCTTTCACTGGAAGGTCTGAGACCTCCTGTCCCCCCAGTGGTGTTCACACAAGTCGGACAGCCAGGCGCGCGCCGGGGGGCAGCGTCCGGCGCGGTCACACTCTGGCCAGGGCTGGGACGCGCCACCTTGGGCCTTCTCTCACCGTCTGCTTTTGCCTCCCCCCACGTGCGCTAGGTCTTCCCTCCGGGACAGCCGAGCTGGCTCGACCAGACGTACCGGGGCTCCTTCACCTGCCGAGTGTGGCAGTTTGGACGCTGGGTGGAGGTGACCGTAGATGACCGTCTGCCTTGTCTTGCAGGGAGACTCTGCTTCTCCCGGTGCCAGAGAGAGGATGTGTTCTGGCTCCCCTTACTGGAGAAGGTCTACGCCAAGTACGCCGGCCGGCGTGGAGGGGCTGGGCGGGCGGGCAGGGGTCCCGGGCCGCAGTGCCCTTGTGGGCCCTGAGGCCTTCCAGGGTGGGCTGGCCCGTCCAGAGACCGCAGCTCTGAGGCTTGGCCCGTGGGCTGCTGTCCCCTTGGCCCGTGCCCCCTTGCTCTGCCCTCACATCACGGTCAGGCACAGGGGCGTCGCCTCTAAAGAGAGGGTGCACGCTGTCCTCTCTTTCCTCAAACCCAAGTGAGACAAGTCTCTCTGCCCACCTGGTTCTCTGGGGACAGGCGGCCTCTCTGCAGGTCGCTGGGAAGGAGTGAGGCGTCCGAGGCGTCAGGGTTGTCTGTTGTGGTTTTGAGACCACGGATGCCCTCCCTGGACGCACTGGTGGTTGTGCTGAAGGAGGCTGGGTTGGGAGGTGGGCCTTCGTGGCAGGAGTGAGCCCCTCCGTAAGCCTCGCGTCAGGCCCAGGGCCTTGATCGTGAGAGGCGGAGGGGTGTGCTCACGGCCACTGTGCCCACTCCTACTGGAGCCTGCGTGGGCCTTGTGCCCTGGAGGCGAGCTTGTGCCTGGACGTGGTGGGGACAGGGTGGGGCAGAAAGAGAGGTGATCGAGGTGGGTCAGAGGCAGGCCAGGGGGGACAGGAGGGCTGGGGGCCCAGTGCCGGGCCTCACGCCGCCTGGCCGTCCCCCAGGGTCCACGGCTCCTATGAACAGCTGTGGGCGGGGCAGGTGGCAGACGCCCTGGTGGACCTCACTGGTGGCCTGGCCGAAAGGTGGAACCTGAAGGACGTGGCCGGATCCAGTGGCCAGCAGGACGGGCCCCGCGGTGCAGAACGCAGGACTTGCCGGCAGCTGCTCAGCTTGAAGGACCGCTGTCTGCTGAGCTGCTCGGTGCTCGGCCCCAGGACAGGTAGGGTGGAGCTCAGCCTGCGCGCCTGAGCCCTCGCTGCTTCCTGCCGGAGCTTTGTAGCCAGGTCCTGTTGGGACTGAGTCGAGAGAGGACCTCTGTCCTCAGAGCTGGTATCCCAGGTGTGCCCTTCCCTCCTGACCGGGCTTCTCCGGAGGGCAGTGTCCCACCTTCCCTTGACCAGGACTGGCCTCCAGGGTGAGAGGGGCGTCTGCACTGGGGCCCCCAGGACGCAGAGTGGTGGCACCATCTCTGGCCCCGCTGGTGACCGGGCAAAACCAGTGCTCAGGTCTCCACTCTGGTGATACACGTGCTCATGAAGCAAGTCTGTTGAAAGAAAAAGTCGCCCAAACTTGACCGCTCTGACTCGTCAGTGCCCTTTCTCAGCTGCTTTCTTCGCGAGACGCACGTGTCCTGTGTCATGTATCGCTCTGTGCGCTGCGTGGACTGTCAGGATCCTACGTAATCCCTGAATCTGCCGTGTTTCTCTGAGTCCGTCCCTTAAAGACCCGTATTTATGGTCTTTCCAGTTTCACGTTGTTAGAGATGATATCACAGTGAGCATCTTTGTGCACAATTGCTTTCATGTTTAAGATCATTTTTATAACAGGACTTTTGTCCTAAGTGTTATCCGGGCGAGGACCGAGGCCCAGAGAAGGCGGTTTGCAGGCCTGGTGGCAGCTGAGCCCAAATCCAAGGCCAGGTGCTCCCGCTGGCGCCTCGCTGGACCAGGTCACGCCCCGGTTGACTTGCCCGCCATGGTCAGGACACTGCGCCTGTGCGCTGCAGACGGCGGCCGTGTGTCCCGGGCAAGGAGGCAGGCCTGTGTCCGCTCGGTGTGGACCTTGCGGCTGTTCCTCCCCCAGGGACCCGGGAGCTGGGTGAGTTTCATGCTTTCATCGTGTCGGATCTGCGAGAGCTCCAGGATCTGGCCGGCCAGAGCGTCCTGCTGCTGCGCATTCAGAACCCCTGGGGCCGGCGGTGCTGGCAGGGGCCCTGGAGGGAGGGGTGAGTGCAGGCAGGCGCTCTGGGCCTCACTCTGCCCGTGTGGGCCGTGGAGGGCGGGGGGCACCGTGGCCAAGAGCCGTCTCGACCGTGAGCGTGCCCGGTGCCTGCGGCTTGGACCGTGGTCAGGACAGTGTTTGCTTGGTCTCTGGCACAGCCCCCTTGGCACCTGCTCGTGGGCTGCCTGCTCTGTGCAGGGCCCCAGACGGCCTTGGGAGGCTGGCTTCGTGCTGGGCCCCGGGACCCCAGCAACGCTGAGGGCTGGGGCCTGTCCTGAGGGCACCCACGGACGGAGGATGCCCCCTGGGCTGCAGGTGGGCGCTTGCTCCCGGGCCTCTGCTCCGCTGAAGGGGGCTCCTTGCAGGGGTGAAGGGTGGAGCCAGGTGGAGCCAGCGGCCCAGGCGGAGCTGCTGTCGCAGCTGCAGGACGGGGAGTTCTGGGTGGAGGAGGACGAGTTTCTGCGGGAGTTTGACGAGGTCACTATCGGCTTCCCCAGCACGGAGGCTGGCCACCTGCAGAGCCTGCACTCAGGTGAGGGAGGCCCAGGCAAACCGCCCGCCCTCTGAAGTGGGGCGGGCCACCGGCTCCACTCTCGCCTCACTCCGGCTTCTCTTGAGGGCGGAGCGATGGTCCCATCCCCGCTGCCCCGGGGGGGACAGGTGGCCGGGTGGGATGTCCTCACGGTGCAGGGGTCCTGACGCCAAAGTGGGGCTGGGGGCGTGAGGGGGACCCCATCCCCGCGTCTGAGCGGCGCATCCCCGCCCAGGAAAGGTGCTGTGCCACACTCAGGAGCTGCCCGGGGCCTGGGTCAAGGGCCAGTCGGCAGGAGGCTGCCGGAACAACAGCGGCTTCCCCAGCAACCCCAAGTTCTGGCTGCGGGTCTGCGAGCCCAGCGAGGTGTACGTGGGCGTCCTGCAGAGGCCGCGGGTGCGCGCAGCCGGCCGCCCAGGCAGAGACTACCAGGCCGTGGGCCTGCACCTCTGGAAGGTAGCCCTGCCCGTGGGACATGGAGGCCTGAGCCCCCGGAGCCCCCCAAGTCCTTTCCACCCCCACCCCGTCAGATCTGAGTCCACGGGACTCGCCTCCTTCCCCCAGCCTGGCTGTGTCTTCTGGCCAAAGGCACACAGCATGGAAGCAGCCTGGCGGGTGGCGGGTGGCGGGTGGGGGGGCCCTCCAGTGAGCAGAGCTGCTGGGAGGGCTCCAGGGGGCGGTCCAGCCGTGGCTCTGCGCACATGCCCCTGGGAGGTCCTGTCCGCTCCCTCACCCCCTCCCCTCCAATGCGGATGGGAGGTCCCGGTGTCTTGGGTCACAGCATTGCTGGCAAGCCTGGCAGGCCCAGATGGCATCAGCCACGTGTCTTTACCGGCACGTGTATTTCACGTGGGACTCAGCTGCAGGTTCTCAGGGAGGGACCCGAAGGCCTGGGTACTCCAGGGGGGGGCCCCCCGGCTCTGACGGGCGCTCCGGGGCCTCCCTGCAGGTGGAGAAGCGGCGGGTCAACCTGCCCAGGGCCCTGTCCGCGCCCCCCGTGGCGGGCACCGCATGCCACGCCTACGATCGCGAGGTGCACCTGCGCTGTGAGCTCAGCCCGGGCTTCTACCTGGCCGTGCCCAGCACCTTCCTGAAGGACGTTCCGGGGCAGTTCCTGCTCCGGGTCTTCTCCACCGGGAGAGTCGCGCTCAGGTGAGGGGCGGGCCGGGGCGGGGCGGGGCGGTTCCGCGCTGGCGGCTCGCTCACCGGCGCCTCCTGCTTGTCCCCGCAGCGCCGTCCAGCCAGCCGCCCCGAGCCCCGGCCCCCGGGAGGTGCCGCCAGCGGGCGAGTGGGAGACCGTGCGACTGCGGGGCTCCTGGAGGGCCGGCCGGACCGCGGGGGGCAGCCGCAACTTCGCCTCCTACCCCAGCAACCCCCGCTTCCCGCTATCGGTGCCGCAGGGCGCGGGCCCGCGTTGCGTGCGCATCTCCCTGCGCCAGCACTGCCGCGACCTCCAGTGCCTCCCCATCGGCTTCCACGTCTTCCAGGCAGGCGGCGGGCGGCGCGTGGGGCCCGGGGCCCCAGGGTCACCGGGCAGCTCGGGCAGGCCTGTCCACTCACCCGGGCTCAGAGCAGCTGCACACCCGGGCCCCGTGTGAGGTGTGGAAGTGGCTCAGCCGTGTCCGACTCTGTGCGACCCGGACTCTCCAGGCCAGAACACCGGAGGGGGAGCCGTTCCCTTCTCCAGGGGAGCTTCCCAACGCAGGGATCGAACCCAGGTCTCCTGCACTGCAGGCGGGTTCTTTACCAGCTGAGCCACCAGGGAAGCCCACCTGAGTCCTGAGCTGCCCCCAGATCTGTGCTTCCAGCCAGGAGCCCCCACAGGACGCTCTGGGCACAGGGTTGAGCAGGAGCCTCCCGAAGGCCACATGAATCCCCGGCCCCCCACCCACCGAGTGCCTGGACCAGCGGGGACCTGTTCTCGCGGGGACAAGCAGGGAGGGAGGGGTGGCCCACACCGCCTCAGACAGGACAGACAGATGCTCTACCTGCCCATGAGGGCTTCTGGACCAGAAAGGAGACTTAGAGCGGGGTCCCGAGGCGCTCAGAGCCCAGGAGCTCAAGGCAGGTGGAGTCCCAGGCAGGAGAGAAGGGAGGCTCTCGGGAGAGAGTGCCATTTCCCCAGCCATGCACAGTGGGAGCTGGGGCCCCACAGAGGGGAGACTGGCCCTGGGTCCTGGGGCCACCCAGGGTCGGGTGGCAGGCAGCCGCGAGAAGGCCAGGGGCTCACAGCGCCACCCAGAGTGCCTTCCCGGCCTGTCTGCCCTTCTGAAATACAGGCAGGACGTCCTTTGCAGACCTGCAGTTGGAGTATTGAGGGGGAGGTGAATGCCAGAGGTCACAGACTCCCCACCCCTTCTGGGGGCCCCGCTTGAGGATGGGGCTGGGCAGGGGCCGGTGCACCGAGGAGGGTGTGGCCAGAAGGTGGCCCAGAGCCGTGCTGTCGTGGGGCTTGGTGGGGGCGGCTCTTCTCGAGAAGCTCCTGTGCCCTTGGGGACCCGACAGCCGTGGGCACCACACTGTGGCCATGCTCCACTCAGGCCACTCGGGGCCGGTGCCCAGGGGCTTCGAGAGAAGGGCCAGGGCACGGACGACAGTGAGATGCCCGCCCGGGGCGGCCGGCACAGCGGCGCTTCTGCAGGTCCCCAGGCAGGGGGCCATGTGGGCAGTGGGGCCCCATGAGGGGCCTGGCGTGTGACGAGGGCCAGGCCAACTGCCGGCTGCCCCCAGCCAGGGCAGCCCCACCGGGAAGGAAGCCGGGTCGAGGCTGCAGAAAGGGGACAGGCCTTTGCGGTCCTGGCGGCCGCAGCCGGTCTGGTCGCCCACAGGCGGGCCTGCTGTCTGAGCCCCGGCCTCCCCTAGGTTCCGGCGGATGGCGGGGGCCAGGACGCACCCTCCCTGCTGCTGCAGGAGCCTCTGCTGAGCTGCGTGCCGCACTGCTACGCCCAGGAGGTGAGCCGGCTCTGCCACCTGCCCGCCGGCGCCTACCGTATCGTGCCCTCCACCTACCTGCCGGACACAGAGGGTGCTTTCACGTTGACTGTGGAGACCAGAATCGACAGGTGGGCGCCGGGGCTGCACGTGTGTGCCTGTGCACGCGGCTGTGTGTGAGTGTGGGGCGTGTCCCCAGCACTCCCACCCCAGGGTGTCTCCCAGTCACCCGCACAGCCTGACTCGCACCTGTCCCGCAGAGCACGAGGCCTGTGGGAGGAGAGCCGATGGGCCTGGAGCTCACTGCCCCCCACCCCACGCCCCGGGCTGCGGGGAGGCCCAGGGTGAGGGGCCTGGAGCTCACTGCCCCCCACCCCACGCCCCGGGGTGCGGGGAGGCCCAGGGTGAGGGGCCTGGAGCTCACTGCCCCCCACCCCACGCCCCGGGGTGCGGGGAGGCCCAGGGTGAGGGGCCTGGAGCTCACTGCCCCCCACCCCACGCCCCGGGGTGCGGGGAGGCCCAGGGTGAGGGGCCTGGAGCTCACTGCCCCCCACCCCACGCCCCGGGGTGCAGGGAGGCCCAGGGTGAGGGGCCTGGAGCTCACTGTCCCCTACCCCACGCCCTCGGGGTGCAGGGAGGCCCAGGGTGAGTGAGGGGCCTGGAGCTCATTGCCCCCCGCCCCAGGGTGCGGGGAGGCCCAGGGTGACAGTGGCCTCCTCTCCTGCAGGCGCTCCATTCACAGCCAGGAGATGCTGGGGCAGCCCCTCCAGGAGGTGTGTGTTGGGTGCAGAGGGGAGGGCCCTCCCAGTGCCCTGGGGTCTTAGCTGCCTCCCAGCCCCTCCCAGCAGCCACCCCGCAGGCTGGGCTGGGCCCTGGGACAGGAGGGGCCCTTGTCCCCCTGCCCGGAGCCCCAGGCAGAGATTCTCAGGGTGGTGGCGGGCCTGCAGTAGGTGAGGCTGGTCTCCCGCCAGCCAGGGCAGCGCCTCCCAGCCCTCGTGCCCTCCTCCCGCAGGCCTCCTTCATGGCGGTGATGAAAGCCTGAGTGGCTGACCATGCTTGCAGGCTCTGGTGACCCACAGTGAGCAGCCTGCACGTGTCCCAGGAGCAGCAGCCCTGCGGTCCAGCGGGAGCCACAGGAAGGGCACCAGGCTCCTCGTGGCTGAGCCTCCCGGAATCCTCCACGCAGTCTCTCCACTGCCCGAGAAACAGGCCGTACAGTGGACGGAGCGCGTCGGGACACACGTTATTTGAACTGTTTGTTAGAAACGTTTTTAGGATCCAGTTTATAAATAAACATGAGCACCGAGCAGCGTCCAGCCGGTTCAGGTGGCCGGCAGGAGCAGGTGGGGGCTCCCACCGGCCGCTGACACTCGGGGGATGATCGGGGGCCCCGGGCGGGCCGGGGCGGGGCTGGTGAGGGGAGGACGTGGCAGGTGGTGAGAAGGCGGGCGCACGAGCTAGAAGGTGCCCGTCCACACAGGTCTCCCCGCCGTGTCCAGTCTGTCTCCTGCCCAGTGGCGCTCTGGTGGACGGGTGGTGAGGAGGCGGGTGCGCGGCAGGTCTTGGGCGGGAGCTGGAGGGTTCCCGTCCACACAGGTCACCCCCACTCCACGTCCAGTCTCCTGTCCTGGCCGGTGGCGCTCAGGGGTGGACGCTGTCCAATGCCCAGTGGCCGTGTCGGAGCTGCAGTCCTCTGCCCGTGACTCAGCGGGGGTGTCCCTGCGGGCCTCGGCCCCGGGCCCCCTAACCCTAAGCCTCTGGAGTGGGGGCCCTGACCTTGGCCTGGCGTGTCTCCTGTCCCCATGTGTCCCCCGACTGCACCGTGTTGTCACCGTGGTCAGGGTGCCTGGCCTGTTGGGCTCCTTGTCCCGAGTTACAATGTCGTTTCTTGGGAGGGGCTGCAGGGCCTCTGGTCCTGGCAGGAAGTCTTCCCACCCGTTCCTGACTTGCACCCTCGAGGCCGCACCACGAGCCTGTGGCTCCCTGGGAGCAGGTGGCGTGCTCGGGAAACCCTGGTTCTGAGTCGGGGATGATAGGGTGGGACCACTGCCCCTGAGGGGACCGCCCCGCAGCTTCAGGGCCTCGAGGGGTGCCCGTCCCCACCCTCCCCAAGGTACTGTCTATGATCTGTCGTCTGGGCGGCGGGGCAGAGGCGTCAGTCTCACCCTTGGCCTTCCTGCCTGCCCTCCGACCCCAGAGAGGGAGTTGGATGTCTGCACGTGGCCGTCCCAGTTTTGTGCTTGGAGACCAGGAAGTGACCCCATCGCCCACCATGAGCGGTCCTGGCAGGGGTCCATGGTCAGCAGCTCTCTGTGTCCCACCGTGGCTTGGGGGCAGTGTCAGCTGCGGGCCTGAGTTCCTGCAGCCTGGTCCTCCCTGCCCCTCCCTGAGCACAGCCACGGAGCGAGGGCCTGCGGGCTGGTGGTGGCGGCAGGTGGGGAGTCTGTTGTGCACACTCACTGGGGGAGGCGGCCTTCCTCTGGGGCCCGACCACCTCTGCAGTCAGCGGGCCCAGGCCTGCTCCTGTCCTGCTCTGGGGCTGCTCCTCTTGTGGCCAGCGGTGGCCTCACCCCTGGCCCCAGCCTCCTGGCCCATCCCCTGCAGCTGCTCCTGTTCCTGCATCTCAAACCCACTGTTCCCTCCGCCCCTCCCCAACCCACCTGGTCAAACAGCGCCCAGACAGGACGAGACCACCCCTGTGCCAGGGCTGCCGTCTCCCTGCCCCCAGGGCCAGTGGGTAACCCAGCTCCAAACTGCACGGTATCGCCTCTTCTCAGACCTCAGAGGCTGACGCTGAGACAAGTTTGGGGTGCAGGATGTTTACAAGGGAAGGAGATCTGATGTGTGCACCCGGGGGCCCGCGTGGGGCTGAAACACAGGTCTCCCGGGCAGGTGTTAACCTCAGGCATCCTGAGAAGAAAGCAGAGCTTCATGTGAGCACACAGAAGTGGCCGCCTGCAATCCAGGACGGGGCCTTCGCCAGGAACCAGACTGGCCTGGGCCTGACCTCGGACGTCCAGCTCCCAGAGTTGGAGACATCAGCGTCTGTGGTTAAGCCCCAGGCCTGCGGGGTTTTCTCTTGGTCCCGGGCCTCGGCCGAGGGCTTCCCTGGGGTGGAACTTCTCTCTAAGCCTCAAAGGGTGTGCTGTTTGCAACTGCCACTGCCTCAAAGCAGAACTCGTCCTGAGATCAGCGGGGGAGAGGCCCGGGGGACGGGGGGCAGGGAATCTCTTCAGACCCGCAGGTACCCTCCGCCTCAGAGGCCTCTGCGGTCGGCCAGCTCACCCCTGCCTGACGGCCCTGCCCAGATGACCAGTGTCACTGCGAGCCAGCCCGTGCCGCACGCCGCTCCCTCGGGCCAGCCCTGGCTGCCTGCTCCCCCGGCCCGTCTGGGGGCGCCCTCGAGCCACCCACTGCATCTCGGCTGTGTCATTTACCATCCCCTTCCCTTCCCCACTTGGTCCTGGGAGGCTGGTGACTTCAGTGAGAACAGAGAGCCGGGGCTTCAGGCATGGGCCCTGCAGATCAGCCCCCTTCCAAAGAAGCCTGAAAAGTAAGATGCTGCCCATCGCCTGTCACCATCAGCCCTTCATCCCTGGGGGAGGTGGGGGGGGCACCAGAACCCTAGGAGGGCGGAACGCTGCCAGCTTTTCCCCAGGAGCTGGCAGGGTGGCCCATGGTTTTCCTTGGTTCCCCTTGGGCCGTCCGGGTCCCACGGCGGGGTCGGGTCAAGGCCAGGGCCACAGCCACTGCAGGTGGAAAGGCGGCCACCGCCGGGGACAGCTGGTACCGGCCTTGCCCTCTGAGCCAGAGGAGGCGGTGTCGGCGTGCAGAGGCAGGGCGCCGTCGGGGGCAGTCTCCGTGCCCCTCGCAGCAGGCCCCCTCCCGCCGTCAGCCCCTGGGCCTGCCCCAGCTGTTGTGCCCTCCCTTCGCAAGAGGCACTGGCCCGCTGAGCTGAGGGGCCTTTCCTTCCCCAGGCCAGCCTGCGTGCCGGGCAGGCCGGTTCCAGGTGGGGCACCGCCTCCTAGCTGAGCCGTCACAGAGCAGCTCGTATTCTCTGGGCTCTAGTGTCCTTGCTGCAAGTGTGCGGGCTCTGCCCGTCCCGTGTCCAGACTCTTCCCCTTTGGTTTGCCCTGGAGTCCTCGATCTGGACGTGCCTGCTGGGATAGCTCTAGGCCTGCTGACGAGGGACAGGGACCTGCAGCCCGAGGTCCCCACCGTCTGAGCCCATCCCCTCCCGCCCAGGGTGGAGGTCCTGATGCATTAGCATCCTCGTCCTGAGGAGGTCCTGATGCATTAGCCCGTCTAGTATCACATCTGATTCCCGCCCCCAGGCCCAGAGCAGAGTTCCCGGGCGGAATGGGGCTGCAGAAGGTGGGACCCCAGGCTCTGGGAGGGCCTGGGGCCCTGGGCAGGCTCACTGCTGCCCCCGCCCCCCGCCACACTGACTGACACGGAGCCAGGCCCCGCTCTGGGCTCCATGGAACCCGCGCCAAGCTGAGGACCCTACACGGAGCCCAGGGCTGTGTCCGGGGCCGGGGCCCTCCTGGGGTCCCCGATCTGTGGGCATGCGGGTGGTGAAGACCGCCTCCCTCCTGGGCACGTCTCCTGGCTGACCCAGGTGGGTGGGTCTAGGTGCAGGGGCGGGCGCCTCCTTTCCCGGCTTTCCCAGCAGACTTTGCCCCAAACGCCTGCCTGAGTTTCCTTGCGGTCTTCACTTCCTGCTCCGGACTCAGCGGGCAGTGCCTCCTCGGTGGGAGCCAAGTCCACCCCAGTCTCAACCCTGGACCTCCTCTCTCCCCACCCTCCCTTCCTCCCCAGGCGAGGTCAGCTTGGGGGAGGCAGAGCTTCTAGGGTGAGTATCAAGACCCTAGCTCCCTGAAAGCAGGTGTCAGGGCAGGACATCCTGGGCAGGAGGCAGGACAGGGCCAGCCAGGCCAGGGCCAAGGCTCTCAGATGCTCCAGGCACTTTTTCCTATCTGTCTGTCTGTCTGTCTCCATTCACAAGCATGCCTGGCTAAGTGCCCCATGTCTGCCTCATCTGGTTCTACTGAATTTCTTTTCCTTCCATGATATTTAACAGATTCATCCTAGCTTTTACTGTGTTTTGAAATGAAGGGAGAAGTCATTTTGTTCCCGAGGACCCTCTGGGCTTTATGACCCCAGCACTCGGCCTTGGACATGGCTGCTCCATCAGACGCAGTCTTTTCTAGCTTTGAGGACAAGCTTTGCAGGCAGGCAGGGCCTGCCAGTCGGCGGAGTGCTCAGCTCTGCAGCCCCGGTCCCATCCCTCCCCTCCCGGGGTCCTCTCCTCACAGGGGAGCTCAGAGGCGGCGTTGGGTTCTGGCTGCAGCCTGGGGCGGGTCCGGTCTGTGCAGTGACCTTCAGGCCATTCCTCTGATTCCCAGCAAGTGCAGGCTGCTGGGGCCCAGACAGCACGGCCCTGAGAATGGCATGGGAGCTGGCTTGCTCAGGGTCCCTCAGACACTGGCCATGGAGGTTTGCTCAGGAGCACGCCTGTGCACAATGTCCTAACTCCCCCATGCCCTACACAAAGGCGCGGCCAGGGCCCAGCCTCAGGCACCTGGGACTCCTGGTCCTTCATAAACAACCCAGGAGGTGAGGCTGCTGGGCAAGGCTCCAGCACTGGCTTGGGCGGACCCCTGAGGGTCCCCTGCAGGGTCCGGGGCCTGGGCAGGAGTGACGCTGGGGTGCTGAGGCATGCGTGTGTAAGTCCTGTGGGCTCACCCCTCAGTCCTAGCCCCACAGAGGGGACCCGCCGGCATCGGCACAGCCCTGTCCACCACCCTGCTCTCCTGGCCCATTCATTCCAAAGCCGCTCTGTGAGGACGTGAGGACGAGGCCTTGGCATCCCTGCCCTCCAGGCAGGCAGGACGGTGTGCACAAGATCACCAGAGAGGCCTGACGTGGGGTGACAGACGACACAGGGGGTGGCGGTGGGGGTGGGTGGTCTTCGACTCACCTGGGGTAGCCAGCTGCAGAGCAGGGCTGGGAGGATCGGGCACCCTCAGTGCATGGAGCATGCCTGCGGAGAGTGGCCTGGGGCGCATAGGGAGAGCGGAGGGCGGAAGTGAGGCCTCAGGCCGCGGGAGGAGCTTGGTCTCCGGCCCAGTTTTGAGTAGGGCCAGGTGTGTGCCTGTTTGGCACGTGTCTGGTTGAAATCTCAGTAATGGACTGGAGGGAGGGCCCGGCCAGAAGGCTGCTGCATTCTTCCAAGGGAGACAGCAGGGCATCCTGCTGGCAGCCGACGAGGGGTGAGGGCTGAGGGAGTGGACTGAGCTGCAGTTCCTTGGAAGCAAAGCTCACACATGACGCTTGCTGCTCAATCAGCCTGGCTGTCCAGACCGCCGCAAGGAGAACCAGGACCCTCCAATCCAGGAGCATGGTGTAGCTCTCTGTTTCTGAGATCTTCTTTATTTCTCTCAAAAATGTTTTGTGGTTTTGAGCATTCTGGTTTCCATTCCTACTTTACTGGCCGTTTCTATCATAAATGAGTGTTGAATTTTGTAGAATCATTTTTTTGCTTCTATTGAGAGGATTATATGTTCTCTTTTATTTCATTAGCATAGTGAATTACACAGATTGACAGTCTCATGTTAAATTAAGCTTTGTAATCCTGGGATACTTATTCCTGGTGGATTATTTGTTTTCTGCACTGGTGGATTCAATCAGCTAAGTCTTCTGTTTTGGCCGTGTTGGCTCTTCGTTGCAGTACTCAGGCTTCTCTCGTCGTGATTTGTGGGCTCAGTTGCCCCAGAGCACTTGGGCTCTACCTCACCAGCCAGGGATTGAACCTGAGTCCGTTGCATTGAAAGGTGAATTCTTAACCACGGGACCACCAGGGGAGTCCCAAGCTAATATTTTATTAAGGGTTTTTGTGTCTGTGTTCAGGCATGATGTTGATCTATAGTTTTCTTGTAATAATATCTTTGTCTAATTTAAAAAAAATATTTATCTGTGTATTTGGCTGCCCTGGGTCTTAGTGGTGGCACATGGGCTTTTTAGTTGTGGCACGTGGGACCTAGTTCCCTGCCAGGAATCAAACCCGGGTCCCCTGCAAGTGGGACGAGAGGAGACCACCTGTCTTATAGTTGTTTGGAGGCCTGTTCCTCTGAAGGACCTTTCTAGTCATCTCTGGAGGGCCTTTTCCCCTAAATGAGTGGCGGCATGTAAGGAGGTAACCAGCTTCCATTGGCGGTTTCCAGGCAGAAAAAGGAGTCCCTCCTTTTGGAACCACTCCATATGATCTTCTGGAAAGCCCTCGCTCTTAGCTTTAAGAATCTCACCTTCAGTATATGAAGGAGTTTCTGGAAAATTAGTCTGTGGAACTAAGGTGGCAATCCCTATTAGGTCATGGTTCTGTAATGCTGCTCTCCTAGCTGCCTGATCAGCTCTTGGTTCCCTCGTGCCACTTCCGTGTTCCCTTTTTGGTGTCCTTTACAGTGGGAGACTGAAACCTCAGTGGGCAGATGGACTGCCTCCAAGAGTCGAAGAATCGGATCACCATATTTGATTGGGGACCCTCGGGTGGTCAAATGGCCCCTTTCTTTCCAAACAGCCACATGTGCGTGTAGCACCAGAAAGGCATACTTGGAGTCAGTGTAAATGGCTATTCTTTTTCCTTTTCCCAGCTCTAAAGCTCGAGTCAGGGCTATGAGCTCAGCTAATTGGGCTGAAGTACCTGGTGGCAGAGGCTTAGCCTCTATGGTCTCAAAATTGGAGACTACTGCATACCCGGCTCCTCTTTTTCCATCCAAGACAAAGCTGCCTCCATCAGTGTACCAGATTTTCTCAGGATTGGTAAGAGGATCTTCTGACAATCCCTCTCGGGGTGTTGTCCAGTGGTCCAAGGTTTCTAGACAAGAGTGAAACGGGAGAGAGCCCTCGGGGGTAGGGAGGAGGGTGGCTGGGTTAAGAACCTCACAAGGGGATATAGTGAGGCCTGGATTTTCCATCAGCATTACTTGATATCTGAGGATTCTTTGATTAGACATCCATAAATGGCCTCTCCCATTTAGGAGTTGTTTTACTTGGTGGCTGGTAAAAATAGTTAGTTTGCCCCCAAAGGAGAGTTTTAAAGCATCTTCTATCATGATTGCAATAGCTGCAAGATTTCGAAGGCAGGGGGGCCAACCTCGGGAAGTTGGATCGAGCCTCTTGGGTAAGTAAGCTACAGGCTGGGGCTCAGATCCCAACCTTTGAGTTAACACTCCCAAGGCTATTCCCTCTCTTTCATGGACATAAAGTTGGACTGCTTTTTCTGGGTCTGGCAACCTCAAGGCAGGTGCCTGAGTTAAGGCCTGTTTTAGTGTAGCCTCTGCCTTCTTTTGAGGAGTTCCCCACATCAGTGGGATTGAATCATCTCGTCCCTTTAAACTTTCATATAAGGGCTGGACAATTAGACCGTAGTTGGGTATCCAAGTTCTACAATAACCAGTTAGCCTCAGGAAAGCTCACAATTGTTTTCGAGTCGTGGGGGAGGGCAACTGGAGGATTCCTTGCACCCGATCAGAGGACAGCCTCCTGGACCCGTGTGTAATCTGAACTCCCAGGTAAGTGACCTTTGTCTCGACCATCTGTGCCTTAGCATGGGAGACTTTATATCCCCTTTCTGCCAAGAAGTTTAGAACCTGAATTGCATGTTGTTGGGCACTTTTCTCATCTGGAAAGCAGATTAGTAGGTCATCTACGTATTGTAATGTTTTCCCATTAGGTCCCAGGTCCAGATCTAGGAGATCTCAGCTAAGGGCCTGTCCAAACAGGTGGGGGCTATCTCTGAACCCCTGAGGTAATACCGTCCAAGTCATCTGTTGGTGTTTTTCTCCTGGGGCCTCCCACTCAAAGGCAAAGAGGTATTGGGATTCTTTAGCCAGTGGTATGCAAAAAAATGCATCTTTGAGGTCCAAGACTGTAAACCACTTGGCACTGGGTGGGATTTCTCCCAAGATTACATAGGGATTGGGTACTGTGGGATGGAGGGGGACTACAGCTTCATTTATGATCCAGAGATCTTGAACCAGTCGCCAGGTTCTGTCTTTTTTCTTTACTGAGAGAATGGGGATGTTACATGGCGAACTGGTAGGGACCATTAGCCCACCAGCAAGGAATTTATCTATTAAAGGCTGTAGTCCCTCCCGAGCCTCTCTTTTCAGAGGATATTGTTTCCGGTTAGGAAACCGAGTGGGATCTTGGAGGACAATGATGACTGGTTCAGCTTGGTGGGCTCGTCCAGGAATCCCCTGGTCCCACACCTGGGGGTTGATTTTGTCTTCCCATAGTTTTTGATCCCTCTCTATTGAAGGTGTATTGGGTTCTTCAGTAGTAACCAGGAGCTGTAGAGCTCTGGGGGCTGAAAGACTTCCCATCACAAGGGTGGTCCCCAGTTTAGTGAGTATATCTCTTCCTAATAAGGGGGTAGGACACTCAGGGACCACCAGAAACTGGTGGGAAAATATTTGTCCATCTCAGCAACAAAGAAGTGCTCAGGTGAATCTTTTAGGAGTTGCTGTTCCTGTAGCACCCAAAATGGTACAGGTTTGGGAGGAGAAGGCTCTGGAGTAGGAGATCAAGACAGAGTAGGGAGCCCCTGTGCCAACCAAGAAATTCTGGGACCTACCTGCCACATCCAGTTGCACCCTTGGCTCCAGCCCGTGATGGTTATCTGTGACAGGCGGGTTGCCTGGAGCGGGCCGCTTCAGTCCTCTTGAACCATCGTGAGGGTAGGCTTGGCTCTTGACCTTGAGGCTCTTGGGTCCCGAGGGCAGAGTGCCGCCCAGTGTCCCAGTTGATGGCATTTGTGGCAAGCCGTTCTAGGAGACTTGTCATGGTTTGGACACTCTTTGGCCCAATGTCCCGCCTGTCTACAGATCAGGCATCTGTTTTGTGCCTTGTCCTTCAAGGACTCGGGGTTTGCCATAGGGCTTCTCTGGTGGGCAGCCAGCATCTAGGCATGCCTTGTCTCTTTCTTTCTCTCCTTCTCCTGGGCCTTGGCCTCCTTCTCCTGTTCTCTGTTATAAAAGGTATTGGTGGCTGTCTGGACCATCTCATCTAAAGAGGCAGCAGGGTCCTGCTGTTGTAGCTGCTGTAACTTAATTCTGATATCTGATGCACATTGGGACAGGAATTTGTCCTTTAAAATCACCCGTCCCTCGTAAGAGTCTAAGTCCAGGTTGGTAAACTTCTGGAGCGCCTCTTTTAGCCTCTCCAGAAAGGCAATGGGGTTCTCATTGGGCTCCTGAGTTATTGCTGAGACTGGGCACAGTCCCACAGGTAATAGGCTTCTTTATGTTTCCATGGGTGGACTTCCTTAGGGGTGAGTCTTTCTGAAGCTTATCCTACCCAGAACTGTTGCAACCTGAGAGCCAGGCGTCCCCGGGTCAGGGTGCAGATCCACAGGCAGACTGAGGCATGACAGCCTCCTAGAGATCGAATCCCCAGGCAGGTCGAGGCGTGACAGCCTCCCGAGGATTGGGTCCCTGGGCAGGTCGAGGTGTGACGACCTCCTGGGACCCCTGGGACTAGAGGATCTCCCCCGAACAGGTTGAGGCGTGACAACCTTTTGAAGACTGATCCCTAGGCAGGTCAAGGCGTGATGACCTCCTGGGACCCCCTGGACTGGAGTTTGGGCGTCCCCAAGATCTCCAGTGTGACCAGTACTGGGTAGGATTAGGGGGTTGCATATTATAGAGTATTTCCCTCCCAAGGCCAGCTATTTTCTGGTTGTCTCTCCAGAAGATTGTAGAGGCAACCTTGTGGGTCTGGATGGGGCTCAGGAAAAAAGCATGAAACAGGAGGGAAGGGAGCAGAGCACAACCTTTGAAAGAATGACATAGCACAAGGGTATAATGTAAGCCAATTAAAATCAATTGGGTCCAAGATGACAAGTCAAATTCAAGTAAACCTTAATCCCCAGTCTATAAGCCAACAGACCCACCCAGAGGTGGCAGGACAGCTCCAAGGCACAAGGTCAGAAGAGGGAGGAGTGGGTGGTTCCCCAATGGCTGGGATGGTCCTCTCACTCATTAGCATATGAATTCCACCCCCTCACAAAACCTAGCCAGGCCTAATTCCATGACTGCAGCCCTTGCCCTTGCAAGCCCTTGCAATGGTTCACACCCTGAAGTGTGGCTTCTCTCTGGATCCTAAAAAATCCACCTCTTATCGCTTTGTCTCTCAATGAATGTTTGCAATGAGACATCAGAGCCTGAGTTTCACTAGTTTTAGCTGGGCTTGAGTCCCAGGAGAGAGCTGAAGGACAGGAGGAAAAAGCAGTGGGAAAAACGTGCCAAGGAATCCCCTTCATAGCCCGCCAGAAAATTTGCTAAATATCTGACTGGGGCTCACAGTTTCATTGGTCTGATCCTTGGCACAGAGAAGAGAAAGGACAGAAGAACCCCCACCGGCTTGGGTAACAGCTACCGGGGCTCAGCAGATAGCGCCTCTGGGACGTGCTGAGGAGCAGCCTCCCCAGAGTCCCTCAACTGTGCCCCTGCCGCCCGCCTGTTCACAGCAGGTTAGAGGAAACAAGAAACCAGAGATTGTAAAGGTCCCTCCAGCCATAGGAGCGAGGACCTCTTACCTTAACCGGAGGTCTTCTGGAATCTGAGACTGGGCCGCGTGAGCTTTCTGCTGAGTTCGTTTTTCGCTGTCCCGGTTTCCAGCACGATGGGCCTTCCCCTGCGCTGGGTTTCTTCGCCTTCTGCTTCCAGCGCGGGAGCTTCGCTGAGTTGGGCTCCTGCTGTGCTTGGCCTCTTCCGCGCAGGGGTTGTTTCAGCCAGGTTAAACCCGAGTCACGGCACCATAGATGTCACGCGAGTGTATGTTCCTCGGTTCTTTGTCTCATCACAACAAAGATTTGGAGCGACAGACATTAAAGCCCTCGGCGCGTCACAGCGCTCGGGTCTTGGACAAACCGTGCTACAGCTCTTAGGCACATCAGTGTTGCAGCTCCATTTTATTTAGAAGATAGCAGGAGAGTGTGAGAGAGAGAGAGAGAGAGAGAGAGAAGAGCGCAGGCACGCGGGAGAGAGAGTCCATGAGAAAGCGCTTTGGCTCCTCCTTTTATATGTTTTCCCTCCACCTGGGCCTGCCCTATGCAAATTGGGCTCAGCAGGAGTGCTGTTTGTTCTGCCTGAAGTCTTCACTCTGGTCCTCGGACCTTCCTTTGACCCTCCTTGTCTTTTAGCCGCCGCCATTTTGGACTCCTTTTTCCTATTCTACCTACTTAACACTTTGATGATTATGAAGCTTCACCTTTTATCTCCAGTAAGATTCCCTGTACTGAAATCTACTTAGAGATCAATATTGGAGAAGGGAATGACAGCTCATTTCCAGTGTTCTTGCCTGGAGAATTCCATGGACAAAGGAGCCTGGCAGGCTACAGTCCCTGGGCCGCAAAGAGGTGAACATGACTGAGCGACAGACACACGCAGATACCAATATACCCAACCCAACTTCGGAGAAAGCGATGGCACCCCACTCCAGTGTTCTTGCCTGGAGAATCCCAGGGACGGGGGAGCCTGGTGGGCTGCCGTCTATGGGGTCACACAGAATAGGACACAACTGAAGCGACTTAGCAGCAGCAGCCCAGCTTTCTCATGGTCAGTGACAGTGGTAGCGAAAGTCGCTCAGTCGTGTCTGACTCCTTGCGACCCCACGGACTATACAGTTCACGGAATTCTCCAGGCCAGAATACTGGAGTGGGTAGCCTTTGCCTTCTGCAGCAGATCTTCCTGACCCAGGGATTGAACCCAGGTCTCCCGCATTGCCAGGATTCTTTACCAGCTGAGCCACCAGGGAAGCCCTTATGATTCTTATGATCAGTGTTTCATTTTCTATCTTTTCCACTCTTTCCCTTTGTTATCATTTTTTACTTTGAATCTATTTGTAAAATGTCTATTATTTACATAGTGTATTTTCACCTCTTGCTTTTTTAATCCAATTTGATAATCTTTGTCTTTTAATTGAAGTATTTAGACCAGTTACATTGAATGTGATTGTTGGTATGGTTGGGTTAAATCTGCCATCTTGCTGTTTTCTATTCACCTCATCTGTTCTTTGCTCCTTTTCCTCTCACTATTGGATTAACTGGAATACTTGGTTTTATAGTCCATTTATCTCCTCTGTTTTTCTATTTATTATACCTCTTTGTTTTATCTTTTCAGTGGTTGCTATTGGGCTTTCAATATGCATATTTAACTTACGGATGACTGATTGGATGTAAGAGAGAGGGGAAATTTGTGTGTTAAAAATGACCCTCAAATATCTGGCCTCGGCAACAAGAGGAATCATTCTCTGAAATAGGGAACTCTGAAGGAAGATTGCAGTGTGGGGGGTGACAAAGGGGCTTGAAGATGTGATCAGTTTTGGTTCATTTTCTGAGAGAGGGAAATTTGAAGGAAGATTACAGAGTCGGGGGGCGATGAAGGGGCTTGACGATGTGGTCAGTTTTGGCCAGGTTGCACTTAAATTGCGTGTTATATATCCAGAAGATGCCGGGTGGGCAGCCCATGTGTAGTCCAGAGGTCTGAGCTGGAGCTGCTGGCAGGGTCATGGGCACGGGGCGATTCTTGGGCCAGTAGGACTGGGTGAATCTGTTACGAAGAGTGTGATCAGGTGAGAAAAGCCCCGTGAAACTCAGCCCAAGGACCAAGGACCAAGTTAGGGCCCACATGGAGAACAGGGGTGTGGGAGGAAAGGCCAGATAGGAGGAGCAGAGCACGGCACGGGCGCCATCACAGAGCCGGAGGGCAGCCGCCTAGCGAGTGCCCCCAGGCGCCGCCTCCAGGTGGTCCTGAGTCTGGGCAGCGTGCAGGGGCCTCGAGGCCATCTGAGGACCTCCTCCTTACCTGTACATGAGCACCTCGTGTGCATCTAGATCCGGTCCATGTTGTATTAAAACACTTAAAGAACTAGGGATGGGTCACCGCTGCCAAGTGCTGCTGGGAGGTGGAATAAGGTGGTGTATGGGGGGTTTGCGGGGTCTGTGGTGTGGCAGCCAGAGGCCCTCAGGGAGGATGTTTCTGGGCGCTGACCAGGGAGGGTCCCCTGGTCCCAGGCCCACACAGTGGTGGAGGCGGAGGGACTGAGGAAGCAGACTCTGTGCGTGTGGGTGTCTTTCTGGAGAACTTGGGCCTGGTGGGCTTGAGGTACTGTATATGCTCTAGCTGGGCCCTGCAGACAGCTGCGCCCCGGGGCAGGGCAGGCAGGCAGTGAGCAGACCCAGGCCAGTCTTCTCCAGAGCGTGAAGTATGGGGGTGCACTGCAGGACCACGGAGGACGAGGGGTCTGTGCTCTTGGCCTGCAGGCCTTCCCTGGGGACTGGTCCCCCAAGTCCTCTCCCTCCTGCTCAAGCAGCTGCTCAGGCAGCCAGCGGCCCCTGGGGAAGCAGATTCCCCGGTCCCCACCCTGTCCCGGGCGCTCATCTGAGCAGCACCCAGCCCACTGGCTTTCCGCAGCCCTGCAATCTGACAATCTGCCTGGTTGCTGACTTCCTAGAAGTGCAGCCCCACCACGCCAACCTCGAGCAGGAGACCAGCCACTCAGCTTGGGGCCTGCCAGAGGGGGCTCAGCAGATGGGGGAGGGGAGCAAACAGGGGGCCTGCAGCGAGGGGCCCAGGACAGGCGGGTGGGGGAGGTGAGAGCGTGAGGGTGAGCCAGTGCAAGTGTCGGGCCCATGATTGGCCCCGAACTGCTGTATGTGTGCGTGTGTGTGTGTGTGTATACCTATATGTGCACACATGTATGTGTACCTGTGATTGTGCCTCTATGTTTGGCGTGTGCACATGTATGTGTGTTTGTGTGCATGCATGCACGCATGCACATATGGACAGGCCGTGGGGGCTGTGCTGCACCAACCACATCCGAAAGTCAGCCGAGTGCAGCTCCGCCGTCTGCCCTGCCCCCGCCCCCCTGCTCAGACAGCCCGTCCACTCTCTGTTGGGCAGGAGTCCTCTCCCGGGCACAGGTTGGCCCAGGGTTGCCCTGTGCCATCGGCCCCTCAAGCCTCTGATGCTCAGGGATGTCTCATCTTTTCAGGACCACTGAGAGAACCCTGTCTCCTTCACCACTTGGGAGTCAAAAGTCTCGAATGTACTTTCCATACTGTCTGTGGATTTTTAGCAGGGTGCTGGCCATCTTTTTAAAACTTTTTATTTTGGAAAATCTCCAATAGGCATAATTTTCATAAAAGAAGGCTATGGTGAACTCCAAGTGCCCGCCACCCCCAACTTCAACAGTGATCAAATGACTCACACAGTTTTATCTGCCCTTGCCCCACCAGAGGGGAGGTTTTAAAACAAATACCAGACATTATATCAGGTCATCTACCAAAGCTTCTGCATAAATGAAAGATAAAGGCTTTCAAACACACTGCAAGGTCATTGCCACCCTGCATCAGGCAAGCAGCCAGCGCTCACGCTCCCCACTGTCACAGGCACCTATACAACTGTTTATCTGGACGCACTGGGGTCTGAGGGTTCTGGCTGCAGGCCCGAATCCCGAATCCCGTGTGTGATGGCGAGGCCTCGCCCACCGGCTTCTCAGAGAGTGCAGTCAGCCCTGCCCAGCGGGGCCGTGCTCTTCACGCCCCTGCCTTCCCAGCCCAGGCATCAGGCATCGCCATCGAGGCCTCCTTGGGGGGACTGGGTTGAGGTGCTTCTGCCCCAACTCTACCTGTCTCAGCCTGTCCCCTCAGTCCCCCACACTCCAGGGCCACACCTGGGGGGGCTTCTCAGTAGAGAAGATCCCCCCGTGTTGTGTGACCTGCCTGCGGTCCCACGGGGAAGAGTGGAGCTACCCTCCCTCCCCGCCCTTGTCCGCGCCCTCGCACTGAGTGGATAAGCTGGATTGTGAAAATGGCGCTCCACTCAGCATCCTGACTGCCTGGCCACTAGCAGCTCGGCAGGCCCAGAGTCCACGTCCCCTCCTGACGGGCGCACCACCAAGTGTGCCCCGTCTCTTCACCTCCCCTTTTTGTAAAAAATAGAAGTGGAGTTTGGGCTTCCCTGGTGTCTTAGATGGTTAAGAGTCCGCCTGCAGTGCAGGAGGCCCAGTCTTGATCCCTGGGTCGGGAAGATCCCCTGGAGAAGGGATGGCTACCCACTCCAGTATTCTTGCCTGGAGAATCCTACGGACAGAGCAGCCTGTTGAGCAACAGTCCATGAGGTTTCGAAGGGTTCACACACCACTGAGAGGCTAACGTTTTCACTTCTTTTTTCTCACAGTTGATTTACAATGTGTGTTAACTTCTGCTGTACGGAAAGTGATTCCGTCATACATAGACATACATATGTGTGTTGTTGTTCAGTCACTAAGTCATGGCCGGCTCTTTGCGACCCCTGGACTGCAGCACGCCAGGCCTCCCTGTCCATCACCAACTCCCGGAGCTTCAAACTCCTGTCCATGGAGTGGGTGATGCCAACCAACCATCTTGCCCTCTGTCGCCCCCTTCTCCTCCTGCCCTCAGTCATTCCCAGTATGCGTGTGTGTACATATGTATGTATATATGCAGTCTTTTGCATATTTTCCATTATGGTTTATCACAGAATACCAAAAATAGTTTCCTGTGTTGTACAGGAAGACCTTGCTGTTTATAAGAGTTATAAGAGTTTACATCTGCTAACCCCAAACTCCCAGTCTGCCCTCCCCCAGCTCCCTTCACCTCCCCTCTTGACTCTTGTCCTCAGGGCCTGGCCGTGTAGAGCGGCCCCCAGACCAGGGCTCACCGGGGGCACCCCTGGGGTGTCGCCAGCTGTTCTGTGCCCGCTGCAGCTCCTGTCACTGGTGACCAACTCCAGAGCTTAGATCAGTTTCAGGTGTGATTTGGGGGGTTTGGCGGGACAACTTCATGAAGCAACTTTTTTTTTTTTTTTAAGTACAGTTGAAAATTCATGGATGTGAACACTGTGTTTCAATCTGTTAAAAATCACTCTCCTTATGGACACTAGATGATCCTGTCTTTGGCCACGGGGAGTGAGCTTGCTTTGGCTCTCGAGTCCCTTTGATGTTGGCGACTGTCTTGATCTGCTTTGCTTTCTGGTATGAAAAGCCATTCTGGGTGCATCTTATCTGTTCCGCAACCCAGACCTAAAAGCATCTACTTCTCTCTGCGGGCCCCCTTCCTCCTCATGAGAAACGCTAGCCAGAGACCACAATCTGGCTGTTAGGCATGTTGGTTTCTAAGCCTTATCAGCAGTCAGAACCAAGAAGCTTTATCTTTAAGATAAGACACAGTTCGAGTACAAACCAATACTCTTCACTCAAATTCAGGCCTGCTGGCTTTTTTTCTTTTTCAAGTAGATTTTTGTCCTTGTTTGTTTTTGGCTGTCCTGGGTCGTCACAGCTGCACAGGCTTTTCTCTAGCTGTGGCGAGTGGGTCTACCCTCCGGTATGGAGCGTGGGCTTCGTTACGATGGTTTATTTTTTCGGAGCACGGGCTTTGTGGTGCATGGGCTTTGGGAGTTGTGGCTCCCCGGCTCTAGAGATCAGGCTCAATGTTTGCAGCACACAGGCTCCATTGCTCTGAGGCACCTGGGATTCTCCCAGACCAGGGATCGAACCTGTGTCTCCTGCCTGGCAGGTGGACTGTCTACTACTAGGCCACCAGGGAAGCCCCAGATCTGCTTGGTTTTCACTAAGTTTTATTGATGATACACCTTTATCCTACAGCGGACGTCTCAACAATACCCAACACAATTATTCACTTGCTTTATCCCATAGCACAACAGTCTCAAAATAAAAACCTCACACTCTTATCAACAACATGGTTACTGAAAATAATTTAAGATGCACTTTTACAAAAATCATTGAGTTACACAGACGTACAGGAAAAACAGTGTCTTTAAAATAGTTGGAAGGTGATTACACACAATGGAACGTTTTAGCCATTCTCTTTGTTGTCAGGTTGTAAGGATGTACAATCGAAATACTGGATTTTAAAATCACTTGGAAGAATTTGGTAGGGTTATGCTACCAACTGATCTTGCAAATTAATTGTCTTCACCTTGCTTTCAAGTTCAAGAATCCCTTTTAAAATATAATGTAATTTAATTTAGTAATTGCATAAATATTTACCTGGTTCCAAAGCCAAATCTACAAACAAAATATTCACCGAGGTCCAGTTTCGGTCCCTCTCCCCCTTCGCCTCTTTTCTGCCTAGTCCCTGTGGGTAGCAATTTAATTTTAAACAAATGCTATGGCTTACTCTCCCATCTGTGAAAACACAGCCTTCTGCTCCTGCATAAATACATGAGCATCAGCATCCTTTCTTCACTTGCTGTATATCCTGGAGACAACCGTACACTCGTCTACAAAGACATTTCTCTTCCCTTTTTGCAACTGCCCAGTTCTGCGTGGTGGGGACGGGACAGACGCCACACCACCCAGGCCCGTGGACAGCTGTCTGAGCGGGGTCCAGGCTGTCGCTGCCCTGCAGCACTGCAGGTCAGCCTCTCCTGCACCCTCTCCCTAGGTCCGCCGTCCATCCGTGGAGGAGATTCCCAGAGGTGGGGTTATGGGGTCAAAGCTGGATGCTGCCCAGTGCCCCTCCGGGGGGTTAGAGGTCAGAGGAGAGTGTCCAAGGGTGTCCTCCCCCCATGGGTGGTTGTCAGATTTGGCTCTGGCCCACCTGACGGGAGACAGGGCTCCCGCTCCCTACACACTGAGGGCCCTCTTTCGAGCCGTTTCCACCTCCTTCTCTGTGAACCGTCCAGCTGTCGCTCTACCGGTCGGCATCTTGCCCACCCTCCAGAGGGCCTCCTGCCTCAGCATCGCTGGGGTGCTGATCAAGTTGGGCTCTCCCCAGACAGACTGGCTCATACCAGCCTGAACTGGAGGCCGCCTGCCCTTGGGGGCAGGGGCGGAGGACCCCCTCGTGGAGAGACAGAGCCCCGGGGTGGTCTGAACCTGGTTGCTGACTTCAAGGTGAGGATGACATGCGTGAGGCACATGCCTGCTCTCTGCCCACCAGACTCCCCAGCCTGAGGTTGCCACCGGGGAGCAGGGCCTGGGAGCCGCTGTCGGGCTGCAGGGACCCCTGCAGGGAGTGGGTGCCTGGAGAGGAAGGGGGGCAGAGAGTGGGCAGGGGCTGCCTGGACGGGGCAGGCCCAGATGGCCATCTCTGCTGGGAAGGGAGGCCCGAGACCAGGTGGGTGCTGGTGGTCGGAGGCCGCAGGGAGGCGGTGTCCCCAGGAGGGGGGCTGGTGTGGGGCCGTGGTCCTTCCAGGCAGACAAACCCCAGGCAGAGAAAGGGGAAGGAGGCCCTGGGGGAGGCAGGAACCTGCGGCCAGCCATACCAGCTCCTCACCACTGTGGGGGGCTGTGGGGGATCCCAGGCTTCAGAGCAGGAGGCAGAGCGGGCAGCCTGGCAGCCACCCTGGAGGAGGCCCCATGAGCCGCCGGGCACCTCTGCCTCAGCCCAGCCAGGCCAGGGAGGCGGGGTGGTGCTCACGTGTCCCCGTCTGGGCTCTGCCTGCCCGTGGCGTCTGAGGTGGGTTTGCAGGAGGAGAGCTGCCCCTGGCCCTGGCCCCTGAGTAACGCTACTGTTGGCAGGATGGGGTGCAAGGACCAGGCACTGGGAAGCCCGGGGCCCCCCTGCCCAGCCTGTGGGTCCGATTCTGTGGGCCAGAACGACAGGTCCACCTCTCAGGCCCAACTACTCCCCAAGGGGGAGCCGGAGGTGACCCTGGGGGCAGCCAGGCCAGGCCAGCAGAGCCTCACAACCGCTCAGGGGCCCCAGCTGTGCGGTTTCTCTCCCTGGGACAAGCCCCCCAGCTGGGAAAGGACTGGGCATGCTTGGCTCGGCCTCTCTCGGGCACCCTGGGGTCCAGGGCGAAGGGCTGTGGCAGGGGCTACAGAGGACAGTAGGGCTGAGGGGGTCTGCCTGGAAGCACGAGGGGCCTGGGGGCCTCGGGGAAGCGTGTGGTAAGAGCACAGGGCTGCCCGCCCCGGGCGCAGGACTGGGAGTACGCGCCCTGGACATGTGCCCTCTGGCCACCAGGCCCCTGGCCTGAGCGGCGGTCACAGGCGCAGCGGCAGTCCAGAGCCTGGAGGGCGTCTGGTGCGCTGGTCGTCTGACCAGAGGACCGCGGGCTCCGCTGCCCGGGTGAGCGGCTCCTTTCTGGAAACAGAGCGGTCGTCCCTGGGCCCCTCAGCACCTGCCCCTCGTGGGCTCACCGGCAGGAGGGCCCAGGGCGCAGTGCAAGCCAGAGGCCCCGAGCGGGCAGGCAGCGTGGCTGCGCATCCTCCACGGCCTTCCCGAGCCTGGTTGCTCCCCTGGGCCTGGCTGTGTTCCCCGGACTCCGCCCCTGGAGCGGGAGCCGGAGCAGGAGCCTGTGTGGGAATAGCCCGCCCCGGGCACAGCCAGGTCCTGCTCTCTGGCCCCCAGCCTGCTCCCCGCTCAGCCACAGGTGCTGAACGATGGACAGTGTGGGGCGGGCGGTTGAGCAGGCAGGCTTCAGGCCGCAGAGTGCTTCCTGGAGCGGTGGAGGCGGCCGCTGCAGGGGCTGGAGGGTTCCTGGGAGGGCCCCCGGCACCGGCCGTGGGGGTCCCTGCCCCCAGCCCGGTGGGGGCGGAGTGGGAGGTGGGGTCCCTGGCGCCCTGCACTTCTCACCGAGGAGGCGAGGAGGCGGGTGGCAGAGCTGCTGGGGCTGTGCCCGTACCCGGCCCTCCACCCCCACGGTCGGGTTGAGGCCTTGGCTCTCCCTGCCCCTCAACCACTTCCGCGGCAGTCCCATCTGATAGGCCGGTGGTCAGTGCGTGGAGATGAGTCACAGGTCACATCCGAGGGCCTGCGGTGGTGGCAGGGTGAGCCTCACACAGGACAAGTCTCGAGTGGAGGGAGGGCGTGTCACACCAAAGAGCTGCAGCCAGGCAGCCACATCCCGGGGCTGAGGGGCCAGTTCACCGCCCACCCACTGCCGACCCCCGCTGCACACCGCTTCTCCATTTTTATAAACTTGTTTTGTGGAAAAGTTCAACTGTATGTCAAAATAGCGGGTCTAGTACAGAGACGCCCGGGCAGCCTGCCCCACGGGGACCGAGGCCACCTGATCTTACAGCAGAGTCCTGTCCCCTGTGTCACCTCAGCCGGTGACTCGGGAGTGAGCGTCCAGCAGGCAGGAGTCCAGCCAAGGCACGGTGATGGGCCCAAGGACAGAAGCCGGCCCCCGGCCCCTGCCCATGCTGGCTGTTCCCCGCCGTCCACTCACAGGGGACACCGTCACCAGGTGGCTCTCGACAGCTCAGGCCTGCGGGGTCCCTTGGGGGGCTGGAGGCAGAGCTGGGCTCATCCAACTTCCCCTTCATGAGGGACCGGCCTGCAGGAAGATGGAGGGTGCGAGTCCAGGAAGAAACAGCCAATGGAGGGCCCAGACCCCCAGAGGGACGCGCCTGGAGGTGGAGCGGCTGCCGTGGGGGGACCCCAGGGAGGAGGGGCGAGCGAGCAGCCTGGCTGGAAAGAGTCCAGTACCCTGCCTTCCTCGGGTCCCTGAGGCCGGCCTGGCGGCTCAGGACAGTGTCGGGGGGGCAGACAGCCCAGGGGAACAGGGCCTGCCGTCTTCAGGTCTGGGGTAGAGTTCAATGGTGTTTCCTCAAGATGGGGCCTCATTTTCCTGTGAGGTGGCGGGGAGGATGGTCCCAAGGGGTGGGTGGTGAGCCTGGGGTGGGGTGAGGATGGTCCCCCAGGGGTGAGGGCTGAGCCTGGGGTGAGGATGGTCCTCAGGGGTGAGGGGTGAGCCTGGGGTGAGGATGGCCCCTGAGGTTAAGGGTGAGCCTGGGGTGGGGTGAGGATGGCCCCCGGGGGTGAGGGGTGAGCCTGGGGTGAGGATGGTCCTCAGGGGTGAGGGGTGAGCCTGGGGTGAGGATGGCCCCTGAGGTTAAGGGTGAGCCTGGGGTGGGGTGAGGATGGCCCCCGGGGGTGAGGGGTGAGCCTGGGGTGAGGATGGTCCTCAGGGGTGAGGGCTAAGCCTGGGGTGAGGATGGTCCCCAGGGGTGAGGGGTGAGCCTGGGGTGAGGATGGTCCTCAGGGGTGAGGGGTGAGCCTGGGGTGAGGATGGTCCCCAGGGGTGAGGGGTGAGCCTGGGGTGAGGATGGCCCCTGAGGTTAAGGGTGAGCCTGGGGTGGGGTGAGGATGGTCCCCAGGGGTGAGGGGTGAGCCTGGGGTGAGGATGGTCCTCAGGGGTGAGGGCTGAGCCTGGGGTGAGGATGGTCCCAGGGATGAGGCCGGGGTCAGGTGAGGATGGCCCCCAGGGGTGAGGGCTGAGCCTGGGGTGGGGTGAGGGTGAGGGCTGAGCCTGGAGTGAGGATGGTCCCAGGGGTGAGGGGTGAGCCCGGGGTGGGGGGAGCTGTGCGTTGTGTCAGTCGTGGGTGGGACGAGCTGCATGCCCTCCCCTCCCGTCTCTTCCCCCAGCAGTGTCCCCACCCCCGGCAGCCTCCACGGGTGTCCCCCCTCCTCCTCCACCCCCCGAGTGGTGTCCCATAGTCACCCCTGCCTTGCCCACTACAGTGACAGCAGGCGAATAACAGGCCCCAGGCCGGTTTGGGGCCAGACCAGCGGTGGTGGCGGGGGTGTTTCCCAGCCCGGTTTTGAGAAGAGGGGAACAGAAAGTGCTGGCAGCAACAGAAGGCTGAGCCTGAGGCCCAGAGGCCCGGCCCCCGGGGTGCCCTCGGCCCCCTCCCCGAGGTGACTGGGGCAGGGCTGGGGCTGGGCGAGGCCAGCGAGGTGCTGCCCCCACCCCTACATCTAAGGGCCCGCGGTCAGTAATCAGGGTAAACTGTCTTCCCGTGCAATACATCGGAGACAAGGCAAGGTCCAGGAGCAGCGGAGAAGCAGTGTCAGACAAGGCGGCCGGTAGGACCAGCGCTCCTTTGCCTCAGGCTGCGGTGGGCGGTGACGGGAGCCCCTGCGCCCACACTAGTGGCCACGTCTCCCCGCGAACAGCGCTGCCCCCCTCCGCCCAGCTGTGCCCAGATTGTGAAAGCGAGGCCGGCCCGCCCCGCCTCCAGCCTCGCCTTCCAGCGCAGAGGCACCGCGGCTCCCGCCCTTCCATCTTGCAGGAAGCCCTTCCCCACTCCGCTCCGCCCACCTCCCGGGTCCGGCTTCAGGGCTGCCTCCTTCTGGAAGCCTCCCGTCCTGACCTGCCCTCCGTGAACCCCACGAGGTGAGTGTAGGGTCCCCCTGTGCCGGGTGCGTCCCCCAGGGCCATCTCCCCAACGCCCTGCCAGCCGTATCCAGTGTGGTGCCTACGAGTGAGGCAGCTAGGTGGGCACGGAAGGGGGCAGACCAGTGTAGAGCCAGGCCAGAGTGGGCACACAGTCACGGAGCCCTGGGGAGGACCGCTGAGGCGTGAAGGCCCTCGGCCAGTGGCCACACTGCGAGGCTCGTGACATCCCACCTGGGTGTCCTCAGGGTCCTTTGCCCTCATTCTGGGCGGGTCTCAGGACTCCTGGACCTGGGCCAGGAGTCCCCCGCCTCTGGCCCCTGATGGCGGGGACACCCCTCCCACCCCAGGTGAGGAGACTGGGGGTGGCGGTGGTGGAGGAAAGGGGTCCTGGAGGCAGCGCGGTTCCCAGGGCCAAGCATGGGGATGGGGATGGGGGCCCTGGGCACACCCAGCAGCCTCCTAGGGAGCGACCCCGCCTCCCGGGCACTTCCCTGGAAGAGGTTCATCTGGACAGGGCAGGGATGCCAACCTCCTGCAGCATTGCCAGCAGTATTTTCTCTCAAACTCCAACTATTTCAAGGGGTGAAGGGCCAAGACCCCAGGGCAGAAGGAGCCCCCTGCCTTCAGTCCCGCATTTGGACCCCTACCCTCCACAGGCTGCCACACAGGCTCTCGGGCAGGTGTGAAGCAGGAGAGGTGGGTGCTGGGGCCAGGGGCGCTGAGCAGTGAGGGTGGGGACCTCGGAGACGGAGCCCTGTCTGAGCCTGAGGTTGCAGCAGCAGCGGGGCCGCGGGGCCCTGCCTGCCCTGCTCTGCAGAGGGCGCCTTAGGGCTCTGAGCCCACCCGGCAGCGGGAATGGGTCTGGTCTGGACTCTGAAGCCAGCCTGGTGGGGCCAGCCCTCTTGGACCCCAGGGAACCCAGTGGACCTGGAGGAAAGGACCCAGCCCTGCCCTCCCTCCACGGTGGGGGGATGGTGAGTCGGCTGCAGGGCCAGTGGAGGGAAGGGCTATGGGGTGGGGCGGCGGGGGGGCTGCACCCCACTCCAGGCCGCAGCCACTCATGTTTACACGCGTCTGCTCTGGCCAAGACTCTGCTTGTTCCCAGGCGCTGGCCACCCAGTTGATTCCTCCGCTGGGCCCTGCTGACCCGTGAATGGGACTTGTGAGGCCCTGCCCTGTGCAGGAGCAGGAGGGGTCCCGGCCACAAGCCAGGACCAGGGCACGGGAAAAATTCAGAAGGTCTATGGCTGAACGCCAGGTTGCAGAGGGGCGCGGAGGGTTGTGGAGGCTGGGGGCTGGTGGGGAGGAGATGGTCAGAGAGGAGGGACGGTAGGGGAGGAGCCAGTGGGACCCTCCAGCCTGGTCTGCAGGGTGAGCCCAATCCCCTCCTCAGGGCAGGGTCCCTGGTTCCCGAGTCAGGAGGCCAGCCGGTCCCCTTCATGGAGCCCTAGGTTCTGCCTGTGGAAACGGGCAGGGTGGGGTCGAACTTGCCCCAGCCCCTCGCAGGCCATGCAGGGAGAGGTACTGAGGTCAGGTGCGGATGGCCCAAGCCGAGGGGACAAGGCGCTGTCCTCAGATGCAAGGGGAGGGCGGAGCGGTCCCTTTGAGCAGGGTCTGGGGCCCTGAGCTCAGAGGGGAGGGAACACAACTCCAGGAGGGCCTGGAGGAGCCACAGAGAGAACATTCTAGAAGGGGAGGGGGTGGTCTGCAAGGACAGCTTCCGCAGAGGGGCGGTGAGGAGGCTAGCTGGTGGAGGGGCGGGGGGAGTCAGGCACTGGAGCAGAGCAGCAGGAAGCCCACCCGGAGTGGGCTGTGCTATGCTGCTGTGCGTGCGAAGGTGCAGGGCCTTCCTGCCAGGACGCGGGGGAGGGTGGGGGCACTGACCGCAGACACAGGGGCCCCGCCCGGGAGATGACGGGGAAGGTGCCTCTGCACCACGGGAGGTCTCGACCTCTGGCTCTGCTGTCTCCAGAAAGACCACTGCTTCTCTGGGGTGTCAACAGAGGCGGCCGCTGGCCTCCCACTTCCTCTCCCAGGAGTCCCCCAGGCAGCCTTGGTCTGGGCTGGCACAGGCGGTGGGGAGCCCCACGGGCTGTCACTGCCATCAGCCCGCCCACTGCCTGCCAGCGCTGAGGGTGCAGTCAGGACGGTGCGGGGACCCGGCTCACCCGGCCCCGCTTCCCCACCAGCCCTTCGGCAGGACCTGTCGAGGCGTCAGCAGCTCAGGAGGGAACCAGCGAGTCAGGTCAGTGCCTGCAGGGGCCGGGGGTCTCAGAGGGTGAGGGCTGTAACGGCGTCTCAGAGGGTGACGGTGACAGGGTCTCAGAGGGTGAGGGCCGTGACGGGGTCTCAGGGGTGAGGGTGACGGGGTCTCAGAGGGTGAGGGCTGTAACAGGATCTCAGAGGGTGAGGGCTGTAACAGCGTCTCAGAGGGTGACGGTGACAGGGTCTCAGAGGGTGAGGGCCGTGACGGGGTCTCAGAGGGTGAGGGCCGTGACAGGGTCTCAGAGGGTGAGGGCTATAACAGGATCTCAGAGGGTGAGGGCTGTAACAGCGTCTCAGAGGGTGACGGTGACAGGGTCTCAGAGGGTGAGGGCCGTGACAGGATCTCAGAGGGTGAGGGCCGTGACAGGGTCTCAGAGGGTGAGGGCTGTAACAGGATCTCAGAGGGTGAGGGCCGTGATAGGGTCTCAGGGGTGAGGGTGATGGGGCCTTAGAGGGTGAGGGTGACGGTGACGGGGTCTCAGGGGTGAGAGCCATGACAGGGTCTCAAAGGGTAAGGGTGATGGGGTCTCAGAGGGTGAGGGCCGTGACGGGGTCTCAGAGGGTGAGGGTGATGGGGTCTCAGAGGGTGAGGGCCGTGATGGGGTCTCAGAGGGTGAGGGCCGTGACGGGGTCTCAGAGGGTGAGGGTGACGGGGTCTCAGAGGGTGAGGGTGAGGGGGTCTCAGAGGGTGAGGGTGAGGGGGTCTCAGAGGGTGAGGGCCGTGATGTGGTCTCAGAGGGTGAGGGTGACGGGGTCTCAGAGGGTGAGGGTGAGGGGGTCTCAGAGGGTGAGGGCCGTGACGGGGTCTCAGAAGGTGAGGGCCGTGACAGGGTCTCAGAGGGTGAGGGCCGTGATGGGGTCTCAGAGGGTGAGGGCTGTAACAGGGTCTCAGAGGGTGAGGGCCGTGATGGGGTCTCAGGGGTGAGGGCCGTGACGGGGTCTCAAAGGGTAAGGGCCGTGACAGGGTCTCAGAGGGTGAGGGCCGTGATGGGGTCTCAGAGGGTGAGGGCCGTGATGGGGTCTCAGGGGTGAGGGCCGTGACGGGGTCTCAAAGGGTGAGGGCTGTAACAGGATCTCAGAGGGTGAGGGCCGTGACAGGGTCTCAGGGGTGAGGGTGATGGGGTCTTAGAGGGTGAGGGTGACGGGGTCTCAGGGGTGAGGGCCATGACGGGGTCTCAAAGGGTAAGGGTGATGGGGTCTCAGAGGGTGAGGGCCGTGACAGGGTCTCAGAGGGTGAGGGCCGTGATGGGGTCTCAGGGGTGAGGGCCGTGACGGGGTCTCAGAGGGTGAGGGCCGTGACGGGGTCTCGGGTGAGGGCCGTGACGGGTTCTCAGAGGGTGAAGGCTGTAACAGGATCTCAGAGGGTGAGGGCCGTGATAGGGTCTCAGGGGTGAGGGTGAGGGGGTCTCAGGAGTGAGGGCTGTGATGGGGTCTCAGGGGTGAGGGCCGTGACGGGGTCTCAGAGGGTGAGGGCCTTGACAGGGACTCAGGGGTGAGGATGAGGGGGTCTCAGGGGTGAGGGCCGTGACGGGGTCTCAGGGTTGAGGGTGACGGGGTCTCAGGGTTGAGGGTGACGGGGTCTCAGAGGGTGAAGGTGAGGGGGTCTCAGAGGGTGAGGGCCGTGACGGGGTCTCAGGGGTGAGGGTGACGGGGTCTCAGAGGGTGAAGGTGAGGGGGTCTCAGAGGGTGAGGGCCGTGACGGGGTCTCAGGGGTGAGGGTGAGGGGGTCTCAGAGTGTGAGGGTGAGGGGGTCTCAGGGGTGAGGGTGACGGGGTCTCAGGGGTGAGGGCCGTGACAGGGTCTCAAAGGGTAAGGGTGATGGGGTCTCAGAGGGTGAGGGCCATGACGGGGTCTCAGGGGTGAGGGTGAGGGCGTCTCAGAGGGTGAGGGTGAGGGGGTCTCAGCAGGCGAAGGCTGTGCCAGGGTTCTGAACCTCGGCGGGTAACCTGTAGGAGAATCCTGTAGGGGCTGATGGTCTGGCACCGGGACGTCCCTCATGGGCAGCGATGCAGAGGAACTTGGGGTGACTCCTGGGGCCTGGTCCCCCTCACTCGAGTCTCTGAAGTCTCTCGTGGGCTGAGACCAGTGTCTGAAGCTAGAAGGGAGGGGTCTGAGGGGGGCCCTAGCACAGTGAACGCGGCTTTGTGAAACCTGTCCGAGGTCCTGGGCTATTTCTAAGTTGGGCTCCCAGCTCCAGAGGACTCCTCGGCGCCCAGACAACGGGGGTCAGCAGTCCACTCTCTGCCCCAGATCCCACTTAGGGTGTGGGACTGACAAAGGCACCTCAGCGCCGCAGCGAGGGTGGCTTCCCACCCCGCTGGGGGAGCGGACTGACCCGCCACCACGGTGGGAGCAGGAAGCGGAGCCTCTGGGGTGCCGCCCTTCTCCAGGGGCCGCCTCCCCCAGCAGGAAGTGGCGGTGCCCCCACAGCTGAGCTCTCTGAGCCCCAGCCGCCGCCCACCCCTGCCCAGGGGCCCCGCGCCCTCGCCTGGGGTAGGCAGGACCTGAGTGGGTTGTCATGGCTTCTGGGAACCCCATGCTGTTTGAGCTGGACCATGGGACTTGACCCCCCCAAACCTTTTCCACCCCCAGGGAGAGGCCCCACGAGCAGGGCATTTCCTGCAAGGCTCGCGTGCACCCTGATAATCTCGCAGAGTTGATGTCCTTCTCCCTGACAGTTATCAGTCATTATAAAGGGGAAAACGTAAAGATGGCAGCTAGCTTTTTTAACTTGCTCTCTCCAAATATTGGGCCACACGAGGCTGTTAACTGAAAGTTAACACACCCACGAGTGTGGAGCAGGACACAGCCCCGAGACAGCCGTCCGGGTGCAGGGCATCCCGTGAGGGACAGGCCTGCCTCCCCCTGCCGTCCCGGGCAGCGCCTGGGTGACCGCTGCAGCAGGCCTCACTGCCCCAAGTAGCGAGGGGCCGTCCTGGACCCCGCCTGGGTGGGGAGACAGCCCGGAGGCGCACATGTGGCAGAATCACCCCGTGCTCCCAGCAGGCTCGGGTGTTCTGGGCCAGGGGCAGACAGGCAGGCAGGGAGGACCCCAGCAGTTGCCCCAGTGGGTTCTGGAGTCTGGGGAGCCGCATGGCACGGGCCTGGGGCCACAGAACAAGGGGTGAACAAGCGCAGTCCTTCAAACATGAGGAGAGAGGTTTCACACACGTCGGAAGCATTCGTGAAGCTTGAATTGCTGGCAAATGGGCACTTAAAATTCAGAAGGGATTCACCGGGACAATTGGTGGAATATTTCCGCCGCTACTCGCTGCGGTCTGTGCTCCAGCTCCCCTAATGGACTGTGGCCTGGACACTCCCAGGGGGCTGTGTCTCAGGCAATGAGCGCCCACTCCCACCCCCGGCACCGTGAGCCTGATACCCCCGCCTCTGGATGTTTCTTCCCTTCCTGTGTGTGAGCGGGGGCAGGGGAGCAGACTCCACCCCCCGACGGACTGAACCCCCTTCTCGACCTCGCCTGAAGGTCAGGGAGCCCCCAGGGGGCCCGGTGCTCATGGAGGAAGGAAGGCCTCTCCCCCCACCCCTCCAGGCCCTTCCAGCCGGAGGAAGCAAGGTGAGGGGTGGGAGGGGGTCCGAAGGGTGCCTGCCACTCACACAGGCCTGCTCCATGGTCCCACACGTCTGACACCCATGCCTCCGGGTGCCACCCAGCTCAGGGTGCCACACCAGGAACATCAGACCTCTGACCAAGTCCATCCCCAGGCTGGTGAGCTGGTCCTGGCAGTCCTGGGCTGTCATGGAGCGTGCGCAGGGAAGCGAGAGGTGTGGAGGGTGAGGCCGTGTGGGAGCTTCTGACAACGACTGGGTGGAGGTCACCCAGCAACACCCCAAGGCCGCCAGAACCACAGGGCAGCCCTGACCACGGGGAACTCAAGGGGACTCTCGAACCAGGTGGGGCATCAGGCCAGGCTAGGTGGGCCTGAGGGCAGCCGGGGAGGCTCTCGGAGGGGAGGAGGGAGGGAGGCTGGGAACCAGAGCACCCAGCCACCATCCCCCCAGCAAGAGGACACAGCACAGGAGAGAGAGGGGGGCTGGACTTCTCTGGAGGCCCGAGCTGTGGCCCCTGCTGCCCTGGACCTCAGTAGCCAGGAAGGGCCCGGTCGAGAGATGCCCGCCCTGCTGAGGTGCAGGAGTGCGTCAGACGCGGGTGCCTCCTGCAGCCAGGTTTGCGGAAGACATGCAGGGGGGCAGTGAGCCACGCTGGGACCCCACGGGCCCCTCAGTCTACCCGCTTTCAGACTCCAGGGCTCCTGGGATCCCTGTCTCGCAGTTGCCTCTGAGCCTCCCCTGGTGAGCATGGCACTGGGCTGGGGCGAGGCTGGCCACCCCTGGGTCCCCATACTGAGAGCTGGTGGAGTGGGGCCCCTGGGGTCTGAGAGCGGGTGGAGCTGGCGTGGCTGGGGCTGGGGGTGTCCTTTCTGCCCGGCAGCCAGCAGGTCCCTGCAGAGGCAGGCTCAGGCACAGGGACCTGGGTCCAGCCCCAGGCTGGCTCCCTGAGCCATCTCAGGCCCACGGGCCTCGGAAGGCCTTGGTTTCCCACAGATGGCCTAGAGGGTGCCTCGGGGCTTCTTGGGGTGTCCTTGGGCAGGTGAACTTGGGGTTCTTGAGGTGGGGGTGGTCAGACTCCCCCGGCTGGCCTACCCATCTCACACCCTGCTCCCCTTCTGCAGCCCCGGGATCATGAACAGCAGCAACTGCAGCTCCTGGGATGCCAACCCAGTCTATTACACGTACATGGGCGGGCTCCTGGCGCTCGGCCTGCTGCTCAACGGCCTGGCGCTCTGGGTGCTGTGCTGGCGCCTGCCGCGGTGGACAGAGACCCGCATCTACATGGCCAACCTGGCCGTGGCCGACCTCTGCCTGCTCTGCGCCCTGCCCTCCTTCCTGTACTTCCAGAAGCAGACCTCCAAGGACACGCCGCTCTGCCAGATCTCCCAGGCCGTCTACCTGCTCAACAGGTACATGAGCATCAGCCTGGTCACGGCCATCGCCGTGGACCGCTACGTGGCCGTGCGGCACCCGCTGCGTGCCCGCAGGCTCCGCTCCCCCGGCCGGGCCGCGGCTGTGTGCACCGCGCTCTGGGCCGTGGTCCTCGGCTCCCTGGTGCTCCGCTGGTTCCTGGACGTGCAGGACGGTGGCTTCTGCTTCGCCGTCCGCTCCGGGCGGAGCACCTACACCGGGGTCTTCTCGCTGCTGGGCTTCTACCTGCCGCTGGCCGTGCTGGTCTTCTGCTCTCTGCAGGTGGTGACCGCCCTGACCCAGAGGCCCGAGGCTAACCCGGGCCAGGCGGAAGCCACGCAGAAAGCCTCTCGCATGGTCCTGGCGAACCTGGCCGTCTTCGTGGTCTGCTTCCTGCCCTTCCACATGGTGCTGACCATGCGCGTGGCCCTGGGCCTGCAGACCTGCGCCATTAAGGTGGCCATGCAGATCACGAGCAGACTCTCAGACGCCAACTGCTGCCTAGATGCCATCTGCTACTACTTCATGGCCAAGGAGTTCCAGGAGGCGTCTGTGTCAACCACATCCCCCAGAGCCAAGGCCCACAAGAGCAAGGACAGTGTGACCATGACCCTGACCTAGGAGGTGAGCCATGGGCTCCCCTCCCAGGGGGAACAGTGACCAGAGACAAGGAGCCCCACGATCTGTCCTGAACTCGCTGTGGGCCGTGGACTGTGGACACTCTCAGGAGGCTCAACTCAGCAGGACAACCTGGGCATGGAGCCTGGGGAGGCAACACCCCCACCCCCGGGGCAGAAGAGGGACAGGATGGGCACAGGAGGAATGGGGCCTGAGCAGGGCCAAGCCCAGGGACCCTGCTGTGTCCAGAGCCTGGCACACCTGGGGCACTGGGACGGGGGTGTCTGCCGGGTGCCTGAGGCTCTGATGGCCAGTCTTCTGCTACTGCCCCACAGGGGCCAGAATAAAGGGCTCCGCTGGGGCTCTGTGCCACCCACGGCCGCGTAGTGGGAGGTGGAGCGCCTGGGGCGTCTCCCAGGTGGCTTTCTAGGGCTTTCCACTTGGGGGCTCTCCACGGGCCCTGCCAGCTGCTTCCCACCCTGGCCCACTCCCCATCATCTCGGGGGCTGCCGCCAGGGAGGGCTGGTCCTCAGCTGCCTTGTCAGTCCCAGGCCTGGCCCAGGCCTGAGTGTGAGCAGCTGGTCCTGAGCTCCAAGTTCAGGTGTAGGGAGAGGTGGGGAGACAGTTAACTTCTGTGTCAGCAGGTGACACGGCATCTACAAGGGCCAGAAGTGGAGGAGTCCCAGGAGCCATCTAAGGCCTCAGCCTGGGTGTTAGGAGCTGCTGTAGACAGAGACAGTCTCTGGGACAGAGAAAAAGTGAGAGATGGGAGAGAAGGAGAGACAGATGGGGAGAAAGCAAGAGAGAACAGGGGTGAGAGCTCAGGGGTGGGTAGTGTGGAAGGAAGAAAGGGGGGACAGTGACGGGGACAGGACGAGAGTGAGGAAGACGGTTAGCAGAGTGAGACAGAAGGAGCCTCCAGGGAACGAGGAGAGAGCACGAGGGCAGAGCCGGGAGGAGGGGCAGAGAGACTGACAGACAGACAGGTGATGGCTCAGCCTGCTCTCCCCCAGGCCCAGGTCCCTCCTGCTCTCCTGCCACCCGGGAACCCCAAGGGCCAGCCTGGGACCCCTTCTGGCCCTTTAGAGGGTCCTCGAGAGCGGGCGGAGATCAGGGGTTCTCGAGGAAGGACCAGGACCAGCTCTTCCAGCCAGAGGAGTTTGGGGCCCCACACCCAGGGCTACGGGAGGAGTGCCTCCCAGGAGTCATGTGGTCCGGGGCCGATGGGGTAATAGGGTGGAGGGGTGGACCAGCAAAGGTCCTGAGCTGATCTGATGAAGCCTTGGCTGGAGAGGCTCAGAAAAGGCCTCCAAAGACCCCCTGCCTGGCAGGGTGCCACTGCTCCAGGGCTGGGGCCCCTATCCCACTGGGCAGAGGAGGTGGTAGGTCCACAGTCTGGAGGGGCCCCTGGTGGAACCCCTGAGGTGAGGGGAGGAGGCACCCTGACCCAAGTTGTGAGAGAGCCCCAGGCTGGCACCTGAAATTGGGAGGGGAGAGAAAGATGGAGGTGGGGAGGGGAGGGGAAGATGGAGGTGGGGAGGGGAGAGGAGGATGGAGGTGGGGAGGGGAAAGGAAGATGAAGGTGGGGAAGGGGAGAGGAAGATGGAGGTGGGAAAGGGGAGAGGAAGATGGAGCGGGGAGAGAAAGATGGAGGTGGGGGAGGGGGAGAGGAAGATGGGGGAGGGGGAGAAGGAGGTGGGGGAGGGGGAGAGGAAGATGGGGGAGGGGGGAAGATGGAGGTGGGGGAGGGGAGAGGAAGATGGAGGGGGAGAGTTAGAGAAAGATGGAGGTGGGGGAGGGGAGGGGAAGGTGGGGGAGGGGAGGGGAAGATAGAAGGAGGGGGTAGAAGAAGATGGGGAAGGGGAGAGGAAGATGGGGGAGGGGGAGGGGAGAGGAAGATGGAGGTGGGGAGGGGGAGAGGAAGATGGAGGTGGGGAGGGGGAGAGGAAGATGGAGGTGGGGAGGGGGAGAGGAAGATGGAGGTGGGGAGGGGGAGAGGAAGATGGAGGTGGGGAGGGGGAGAGGAAGATGGAGGTGGGAAGGGGAGAGGAAGATGGAGGTCGGGAGGGGAGAGGAAGATGGAGGTGGGGAGGGGAGAGAAAGATGGAGGTGGGGAGGGGGAGAGGAAGATGGAGGTGGGGGAGAGGATGATGGAGGTGGGGGAGGGGAGAGGAAGGCGGAGGTGGGGGAGGGGAGAGGAAGATGAAGGTGGGGGAGGGGAGAGGATGATGGAGGTGGGGAGGGGGAGAGGAAGATGGAGGTGGGAAGGTGAGAGGAAGATGGAGGTGGGCAAGGGGAGAGGAAGATGGAGGTGGGGGAGAGGATGATGGAGGTGGGGGAGGGGAGAGGAAGGCGGAGGTGGGGGAGGGGAGAGGAAGGCGGAGGTGGGGGAGGGGAGAGGAAGATGGAGGTGGGGGAGAGGAAGATGGGGGAGGGGGAGAGGAGGGGGAGGGGAAGATGGAGGTGGGCGAAGGGAGAGAAAGATGGAGGGGGAGGAGGAGAGGAAGATGGAAGGGAGGGGAGAGAACAGCGCGGCCTCCCCCTGTGGTCCAGAAGTCCATCCAGCAGGGCACCCCCACCCTGAGCCCGCTGAGGCTTCCACATCGTCCCACCCCCTCCCAGGCTGTCGACCTTGGTGTCTGTGGCTGCCGCCTGGGGAACGACCACAGTGGCCGCAGCGTGGGCAGCGATGTCGTCGCAGGTGGTGACCAGCATCTCCGTCTGCCTCCCTGCAGCTCTGGGTCTGCCGTGACTGGCGTAGTTGGACAGAAACCTCCTTCCTGTGGTCAACCAGGCAACGGCCACTGCCCACTGCTGCTGAGCCAGCCGCATCCTGCCTGAGAGGTGAGGCACTCTGGCTGGGAGGCCCCTGGCAAGGGGTCCTGCAGAGTGTCCACTAGGCCAGCACCTGCAGGAGCAGGTGCGTCATCAGCACGGCTTGAGAGGAAGCTCCGGGACCCTGCCACGCCCAGACCCCCATGGATCTCAGGACCGGTCCACTCCACTGCGGCCAGAGGGCCTGGCGGGGAATCGAGTGGCCGGATCAGCACCAGCACAAAGCTGGACTGTGAGTCCAGGCCGGAGGCCGCCTGGGGCTCGTGCTAGGCCAGGGCCGCAGGGCAGCTGCTCCTGACAGCCTCAGGTGACCAGGTCCCACCTCAGCCTCCCAGGACACACAGGGAGATTTGTTCGGGCAGAATGAGCGCAGACAGGCCTCGGGCAGGGCACAGCCCCAGGCCAAACCCACCTTCCTGCCAGGCCACCAGCCCCAACCTGAGGGAGATCGACATCCTGGCTGTGACACAGTGCAGCAGGGCCCTGGACCCGCACGGCGGTCAGCGCGGCTGGTGGGAACCCCCCTCTGCCCGTGCAGGTGCCCCACCCACGGCCTCCCAGCACGGCCTGGCCCTAGGGTCCTCTCCTGCCAGGAGGCACAGGCCTCCCCATTCCCCCACCGCTAGCACCGGGCATGCTGTTCTGGGGCCAGGCACAGGGGCGCTTCAGATGGCCCACCAGAGGAGCCGTTTAGGTGGCCAAGGCTGCTGGCAGCATCAGTGCTCTTGACCACAGCTCCAGTGCCAAGGAGATCAAGCGCAGCCATCCGTTCTGTGGCTCAAGCACAGAGCTTCTCAGCCGGCCAAGAGCACAGCCACAGCCCCTGCCCCCATTTCCTCTTGGGGCTCTCTGCTGGCCAGAGCGGCAGCTGGTGGACAGGAGGAGGTGGGGCCCTGGCCCTCCATGCCCCCAATCCCGGAAACTGCAGAGTACAATGTCTGCCCCACCAGATTCAATCCTGACCACCGGTCCCTTGGGACTCCTGAAGAGGGGCACCGCCTTGGAAGACAACCTTGAGCTGCAAGTGACCCGGGAGGGCCAGACCCTCTGCCTCCCCGTCCCAGCGCACTCCGTGTGCAGTGAAAAGCATCCCGGCACAGCTGGTCCAGCCACCCTCCTCAGCTGGTGCTGCCCTCTGACCTCAGCCACGAAGGCCCAGCTCTGACTCCAGGAGGACGTGTGCTGCTGGCCATGGGCACCTCCCCTCACAGAGACCCAGGGACAGACGAGACCCGGGGCTCAGGCTGGTGGCACACTCACTGGAGGAGGGCGGGCTCATTGGCCTGCTGCATCCTCACCCCTGCCTCAGAGGGCCCCAGAGTCACCTTTCAGGGCTGGTCCCCTTGGGGAATCAGGTGCCAGAGACCAAGCCCTCCCACCAGGTCCAGAGACCACTGCCCCCTGGAGGCAACGCTGGGGCTCAGCAGGTGGTGGGGAGCTGGGTGTCAGACCACAGAGCGGGGATGGGCTGCTGTCCACGTAGGGGGCTGGCTAGAGCCTCTTGACTGGCTCCGAGGCTGCGTCCTGAGGGTGAACACAAGCCCATGGAGCTGACTTGTTTATCAGTATGCGCAGATAAAACCTGCCCTGTGCCTGGCACTGGACTCTGAAATGTGCACCCAAAGCCTCACAGGGCTGCACTCTGGGGTCCCCCATGGACGAATGGAGAGGAGAGAGGCTGGGAAGTGGGCCAGATAAGAGGGCAGGGCTGAGAAGGGGCTGCTCTGAAGGTGGGGAAGGGTGTGCCTCAGAAGAGCGGGAAGCGCCGTGCACGTGGGCCCCGCCATGTGCTGCCGGCTGGACGCTGGATGAGGGTCAGGACAGGGAGCTGCTCTGGGGGGTCCAAGGGGAGATTGACCAGGGCCAGGGTGGCACGGGGGGCGTTGGGACAGCAATGGCAGGTGTAGGCCAGCATGGGGACTCTGAACATGATGAGGGGGTGACGACAGGACTCCGAGGGACACTCGAGGGGGGCGTGGCTAAGGAGGAAGCAGGAGGGCTTCCAACAGAGAGGGTGCCAGGGTGCCAGCGTGGAGGGTGTGAGGGCCAGAAGGGAGCAGGGAGACCCGGCAGCAAGGAGGCGGATGCAGCTGTGACCCTGTAACCAGGAGGGTGCTCTCTGGAGAACAGGGGGGTGGACTGCCCGAGTGGTCACGCTGTGTCCTGTCTCAAGGACACCCCCAGCCCCGCCTTGCACACTGCGCCTCGCACGCTGGGAGGCCGGAGTCACTGTGCTCGGCACTGCTCAGCTTGCTGGGCCTGGCCTGGTGTCCCACATGTGGCAGGGACAGGCTGGACAGGCCAGCCCTCGAGGGTGAGCAAGGTCGGAGCCTCAGTGTGGAGGCGCCAAGCCAGGCCGTCGGAGCCGCCCACTTCGCCCCTCCTCTGCTCTAGGCTCCGCCCCCCACCCAGGCCCCGCCCGTGAATAGGCCCCGCCCCTTAGGCTCCACCCAGGAATAGACCCCGCCCCCTATGTCCCGCCCCAGAACTTCTTTCCCGAGAGTTCTCATTCGGTGGGGCTGGGGTTGACTGATCCCACCCTCCCCTCCCCAAAGACATTCAGGCTCCAGAAAAAGGGGACGGAGGCCCGGGTTTTGCCTCCCAGCACACCTGCCTCTCACCACGCGGCTGTGTCCGGCTGTGATTGAAGTTTCAGTTAATTTATGGAGGGAATGTGAATTCTCACTGTGACCCAGACCACAGGGTGAAAGTAGGCTGCTCGGCAGAGACCCAGCCAGGGCACGCGGGCAGCTCAGGTCGGGAGTCGTCCCACCTGCCCGGCTCCTGGGTGCAGGACTGCCCCTGTCTGGGAGGGGGACTGTTAGAACACCAGGCGGGGTGGCTTCCAAAGGGCAGGTCCTGAGGCTGGAAGTGGACCTCCGGGAACCCGCCTGGTCCAGGTGCCAGCACGGCCGCTTCGTGGCTCACAGACCACTGTCTGCTGCTGGGCCCTCCCTGGTAGAAGGGATGCGGGAGCCCCCGCCGCGTCTCTTTCCCAAAGGCACCAATCCCATTCCTGAGGGCTCCACCCTCGTGACCTCATCACCTCCTGAGACCATCACATCCAGCTGGGCTAGGTTAGGATTCCAACTTTGGAAGTTTGGACACGGACACTGTGAGCACAGCAAGGGATCTGACTGAGGTGATCGCTCAGCGTGTACCCAGGACCTGTCAGCATCACCGGTGCTGGCGTCTGTTAGGGGCTTCTAAGCCCCCGCGTGAGGACCACTCTGATAGTGAGCTGCCCCTCCCTGCCTTCTCCTGAGCCGTATCCCCACTTTGGGGGCACAGCCGGGACTCCTGAGAGGGACTCCCTGGCTGGGAATGATGGGGGTCAGGGTGGCCTTCCTCAGGTACTCCTTTTCAGACACGAAATTCTGAGGACCCACCCCCCACCCCCTGCAAACTGCCGCCTGAGCAGAGGATAGGGAAGGGCCTGTCCTGCCTGCACTCGTCCCCTGAACGACTCAGCAGCGGCTTCCAGTGCTCCTCCCATCTCGTTCCCTGGACTTGCTGCACGGCCCTGTGGGTCCAGACACTGGTGGCCTTGGCCCCTCTATTTGTGACTTAATATCACTGCCAGTGGGTTTCCCAGGCGGTGCTAGTGGCAAAGAGCCTGTCTGCCAATGCTGAAGAACCTCTCCAGCACCACAGTTCAAAAGCATCAATTCTTCGGCACTCAGCCTTCTTCATGGTCCAACTCTCACATCCGTACATGACGACTCAAAAAACCACAGCTTTGACTAGACAAACCTTTGTCGGCAAAGTGATGTCTCTATAATACACTGTCTAGGTTTGTCATAGGTTTTCTTCCAAGGAACAAGTGTCTTTTAATTTCATGGCTGCAGTCACCATCTGCAGTGACTTTGCAGCCCAGGAAATAAAGTCTGTTTCCACTGTTTCCCCATCTATTTGCCATGAAGTGATGGGACCAGATGCCATGATCTTAGTTTTCTGAATGTTGAATTTTAAGCCAGCTTTTTCATTCTCCTCTTTCGTTGCCCTAAAAATTATAATTCTATCAGGTCTGCGTTTGAGATGTCGTTTGATCACTTAAACGACAGCAATAAAACCGAAAGAGAAAAACATCAAAATGATTTTAGAAGACAGAATCCTTGCTGTGGGTCTGCGTTATTTTATTACCCTTGTTTGCAACAAGACACTGTAATTACTCTTCCCACAAACGGAATGATATTGAAGCACTTACCTCCCAAGGGAAACTCCAAGCTCTTAGTGCAGAAAAGCGTGTGTCTTGGCCCTGAATCTTCAGAAGCCTGGGGTGGGGGTGTCACCTCGGAGATGGGTCACTTCTAGGGCTCCTTGACTGGAAGCCCTGTGCCCTGCAGTTCCAACAGCTGTGGGTGACACCCCAACAGAAGTGAACGCTGGACTAGAGGAGACAGGAAGGCAAGAGCTGATGAGACTGGGGTGAAAGTTTGGATGAAAATTGTCAGGTTTGAACATGGGCAGTGTTTGCACATTCTGTGTGTGACTTGGGGCGTGTCCCCTACCTGATCCTGTACAACAGGAGGCCTGGAAACCCACCCTTCGGCCGACGTTGATAGAACATTCCAAATGGGGGTCGGTGAGGTGGTCCAGCCCACAGACGTTATTAATACGAAGGCGTATAGATGCCCGATGCACAAAAGGGACCTCCAGGTTCACTATGTCCCGTTGGAGGCTGGAGCGCAGGAAGGATAAATTGAACTATAAAGCGACAGGAATTACCTTGTGTGGAGCCCAGGAGGAACCTTAGGGCAGGGGTCAGTGAGCGCCCCCCAGCGGTCACCACTGGGGTGCTGGACAGGAACATTTCCGCTGGAGACGCCTGACCCACTAGCCGGCATCAGGTGTGACAGAGACCCCTCCCGGACCCAGGGACACAGAGTAATCATGGAACATCCCATGTGATGCCACAGACCCGCCAGTGGGGAGGTCAGTGACCGGCAGAGTTCCTGAATGAGATGGGAATTTTATTTACCTGTTTATACAGGTGCGTTCTCCCAGGGATGTCCATGAACAGGACAGGTGCGTGCTCCTAGGGAATGTCCATGAACAGGGAGTCTTTCGCCTGTGCAGTGGCCTTGGGACCCCCCGAGGAGCTGCCAGACACCACCGCCATGCGAGTGGTGCCCACGAGCAGCTCTCAGACAGCAGGGCCTGCCGGGTTTCCGGCAGTCAGAGGAGAATGGACAGCATCCTCTTGCGTGGTCACCGTCTGGTCAAAGAAGGGGAAAGCGAATTGGCTCACGGCTGAACTACGTGCTGTTGCCTCTGTGTTGGGTTTTTACTGACTCGTGTGTGGTGGCCATAACCTGGCCAGTCAGGCAGATGGGCAATGGGAAACTGGTCCATTAGGGCCCATGCAAATCGCCATGGAAATTTAAGGGTTGCGTTAAACTAGAGCATTTCAACACCCATCAGAAGTACCCCTCCCAGGATCAGAGGTGATTGGAATTGGCAAATGGCTATCCTGGTGCTCTTGCATAAGGTGGCCCCCCAGGCTCTCAGCATGAGTGGGCATGGGTGCTCTGAGGGTAAGGTGACCCTGGGCTCACGGCATGAGTGGGCATGGGGACTCTGCAGCCACGCAGAGATGGGCTGAGTCTAGACACGGCCTCCTGCACCCAGACGTCTGGGGGCAGGCTGGGGGCAGGCTGGGGGCAGGCTCCCCAGGGGAGGACCTCACAAGGCTGACAAGTCAGACTGACACCCCGTAGCCCCATAGACTACAAACGGGTCCAGCCAGGAGCGGACGCTGACTCTGGCCTCGGCTTTGTGGGTCTGGTGGGAGATGCAAGCACTCAGCTATACACACACACACACCTTCTTTCTCCGCTTCTTCTCAGAATGCGGAGTGGAGCTGCCTGTGCTCTGCGGCAGGTCCTTGCTGTTATCTCTTTTATGTACAGTAGTGTGAGTACGTTAATCCCAACCCCAACCTTTCCCCTACGGTGAACTGAGGCTTGTTTTCTGTGAGGAGTTTGCTGCTCACGCTGCCCAGCTTGTCCCAGTCTTGGCCATTGAGGAGCCTTGTCGGCTGGGTCGCTGTCTTTCTGACACACTCCCGCCAGTGTGGGTGTGTTTTGGGGGAGGGTGGGGAGGCAGATGCTCCAGGCTCACCCCAAGCCTCTCCAGCCCCAGCTCCAGAAGCAGCTGTTTCTCCTAGAAGTGCTGAAGGAACCAGCTCTGAGGGCTGCAGCCCTGCTGGGGTGGGGCTGCTCCGGGGTCCTCTCTGCAGACACAAACTCGTCTCCAGAGGACCCCTCCATCATGGCAGCCAGGATGGGTGGGGGGTGGGCCGGGGCAAGGGAGGGGGCAGCAGTCCAGAGACAAGAGCCCCTTCTGGAGCCGGCCTGGATGCCAGGCCGTGGCGTCTGCAGCCCATGAAGCCACAGGTGGAACCAGGGAGGCCCCGCCCACCAGAGCGCCCCCCACCAGAGCCATCCACGAGCCCCTCCCAACACCACCCTGATCATTCCCTGCCCTAAGAATGGACCACTCAGACCAGCACAGGGGGCGGGAAAGAAAGGGGTGCAGAGACGGTCCCAGGGCTGCCCCTGGGGCCTCAGTGGAGGGCGGCCCTCTCACCTGTAGCCAGGTGATGGGCAGATTCTTTACCATCTGAGCCCCCAGGGAAGCCCTACTACAGCAAGGCACCTACAGCAGTGTGTTAGCTGTGTACCTAGGCTGGCTTTGTTGGGCTTATGAACACACTCTTAGAACCTGCTGGCACGTAGGGGGCTTACTATCCTTCATTCACAAGAGATTTTGATTAATTGTCCGATTTTCCTGTCTCCCTTTTCTGCAAATTTATTAATTAGCTAATTAAAATGTCTACATTTGGCAACTTCATCTTCCGTTCATCGAGCTGAGAGCAGTGTCAGCCACTCTGGACAAATAGGGGACTGCAATCATTTCTGACGGTTCTCAACTTCGAGAAGGATCTTTCTGCTGATGGAGCCATTGCTGGGACTGTTCAGAATGTGACTAGGCTGTGAGAGCATGGGGATACTTTCTAATTATTTTGAAATTTAAGTTCTAGGACATTTAGAGCTGATGATTCTTTCAGAAGAGAAGACTCTGGAGAAGACTCTTGAGAGTCCCTTGAACTGCAAGGCAATCAAACCAGTCCAACCTAAAGGAAGTCAACCCTGAATGTTCACTGGAAGGACTGATGTTGAAGCTGAAGCTCCAATACCTTGGCCACTTGACGCAAAAAGCAAATTCATTGGAAAAGACCCTGATGCTGGCGAAGATTGAGGGCAGAGGAGAAGGGGACGACAGAGGATGAGATGGCTGGATGGCATCACTGATTCAATGGACATGAGTTTGAGCAAACTCGGGGAGATGGTGAAGGATGGGGAAGCCTGGCACGCTACAGTCTACTCAGTCGCAAAGAGTTGGACACGGCTTATCAACTGAACAACAATTCTTTCAGAGCAATTTTCCTGAAAAGATTTAACCCTTCATACAAGTCATTTCTGTGAACGTTTGAATTTAAATGCGAGTCTTTGCAGTGTCACGCTCACACCTCCTATCGCTCTTGGAGGCCGTAAAGAAACTGGCTCCTGGTTTGCGTGTCACTTCAGGCAGCTCTGTGTGCACTCTTCTCACTGTATCTTCAGTTTTATTGAAGAGTTAATTTTGAGTCGCTGTCCGTGTAGTAACTGGCTCGTCAAAGCTTCATATGAACATTCTGTTCCTTTCTGCGTAATTTCCTTAAATTTAATTTTTGTTCCCAAGCCTGTGGATTTTGCTTTGCAATGTTGACGTTTTTCAAAACAGAGATTCCAAACTCCTGGAATAATTCTAACAACCCACTGCTATCGTGTATTCCAGCGCCCACGTTTGCGCTTTTCTTGAACTGTCTCCCTGAACAGCTCACAGCCCCAGTGCCTGGGGTCCCTGTCCTGGAAGCCCTTGTGCGGGAGCTGCAGGGCCTTTCTGTGGGGACAGCTGAGTGGCTGCCCCCACTGGTCCTGGTGCTGCCAGTGAGGACCCCTCTCTCCGCCCAGGGTGACCTCTCACCCCTGCGGCTGCTGCAGTGACCGTCCTCCCAGTGCTGACCCCCTGGGGGACGGGGCTCCAGGAACCCCCAGGGAAGGCGCCCCATCTCATCACCGCCCCTGCGTCTCTCTGGAAGCTGCTCTCTCCCAGGGGGGCTTTCAGAGACCCAGGCCTGTTCCCCATCCCAGGTGGCCACTGCAGGGTGGAGAGGAGACCAGAGCCCACAGAGAGCAGCCTCACTGCCCGGGAAGGTGGGGCACAGGTCTTGAAGGGTGGGCAGCCATAGCAAGTGGGGGGAGTCTCCCTTCTCTGCCCACCACACCGGAAGCTGGTGCAGGCAGACACCGCTCCACGCGGCATACCCTCGATGGGTGGGCTTACCCAGGGCCTCTGCTTGGCTTCTCCCTCTTGTCTGTCTCACCCCAGGAGAGGGTGGGGCCCTGGGCTGGGGTCCCTACCAACCTCCCTCTCCGGTTGGGGCTGCAGGAACCCCCAGCTGAGGGGCTGTGTTCTCTGGGAGTGGGAGATTCCAGGTGAGCTCCGGTCTTTGGGGAGAAAATGGCTGGGGGCTCCTCCGAGCCTGGGAGAACCCGGAGTCTGCAGTGACGGCCCTGCTGTGTGTGCCTAGCCATGAGGGCTTTCAGGGCGGCAGGGTGCAGGGGGATGGTGGGGCTGGGTGTCCCGTGTCCCCTGTAGCCGCGGGCTCCAGCCACCACGCTGGCCGTCCCCAGCAGGTCTCGGTGCGGGAGCCGCTGGGCCGTGTCCAGGCCGGCCAGTCACCAGCACTGGGACAGTCCACCTGTGGTCTCCTCAAGGCCGGGTGTGCTCACCCTGGACTGTGGCCTCTCCTCTTAGGTCTTACCTTTGATTTTGGTTGGGAAAGACTGAAGGTGGGAGGAGAAGGGGACTACAGGGGAAGAGACAGTTCGATGGCATCACCAACTCAAGGAACGTGAGTTTGAGTGGACTCCGGGAGGAGGCGATGGACAGGGAGGCCTGGCGTGCTGCAGTCCATGGGGTCGCAGAGAGTCGGACGCGACTGAGTGACTGAACAACAACTGTAGAGGAGAGGCCCCAGAGACCCCCTGCCGCCCCTTGCCTGCCCTTCGCCGGCCCGTCAGGCCCAGGGACATGGCAGGCCTCACGGACGGTTTATTGACATGTGGGGAGAAGGGGCTGGAGGTCTGCCCCCCGCCCTCAGCTCAGGGAGCCCGCGGGTCCAGCCACAGTTGGGCCCTAGCTCCCTGCTCACGGGGTTGGAGCTGGCGTGGCTGGAACTTAGTGGCTGCCCCCCACTACCGAGGCCCCCGTCCTCTGCTCCCCTCTTCAGGCGTCTGGCTGCCTCCAGGCCCCGGGACAGGCCTCCCTCTGGGGACCCGGTACTTGCTCTTCTGACTGTAGAGCAGGTTCCTCTGGAAAAGGCGAGGGAGGCGGCCGTGATACAGCAGGACGGCCAGGAGCATGCCTGCGGGACAGCGAGGGTCACACGGAGGCTGGGGGCTCCCCGGGCCCGAGACCGCCGGATGCCGCGCCCCACACCCTCCACGGACAGGGGCCCACAGACGGGGCCAGGTCCCGCCCTGGCCCGGCTCCTGCCAGCGTCCGCTCCCCTGGGGCCGACCTCCCCCGGAGGTCGGTCGGGACCGGGAACCGTGTGCTCTCGCAGACCACACTCTGGGCCCGTGTTCTGGGCACAAGTGCGCCTTCCTCCCGGGGCAGTCTCCTGACACTGGCGTGTCGTCCACGGGGTGGTGAGCGTGGAGGTGGGGCCGAGGGGGCTGGGGGTCGGGGGTGGGGCCTGGCTGACCCCTAACCCCCAGGTTCTGCCCGGAGCTTCCTGAGTGGAGGACCCTGGACCCCCACCTGGCCGCCTCTCATCCCCCCGAGGGCGGGAGGCCCCCTTGCCTGAACCAAGCAGGCGCGTGCACACGGGTCCTAGCCCCCCCGCCTCTGCCCCTCGCGGCTCCCAAGGGGGTCCTGATGGCTCCAGTGTCACCATGGCAGCTCGGGGGTCAAAGGCTGGAGCCGTGTCCCCTGGATTCAGGTCATTCCCTGACCTCGCAGCAGGACTTCACCTTCGGCAGGTGTCTTAAGACAAGGTCTCCCTGGAGAAGAATGGACCCCAACCCCGTGTGACTGCTGTCCTTCTCAGGGGACACGTGGAGGACGGAGGATGGGCTGGGACGGGACCAATGTGCCCGTAAGCCCCGGATGCCTTGGGGGGCGGGGAGGAGGCCGCAGCCCCAGAGAGGCCCCACGCCTGGCTTTCTGTGCCCAGCTTCCCGCGCCCACCTGGGGACAGGTGAGTGGCCCTGCTGTCCCCAGCCTTCACTTCTCTGTGGTTCCCAGGCCGGCTGAGAGCTCTGAAGGACAGCCCCAGCCCCTCCAGCCAGCGCCCGCGTGGGTTGGGGCCAAAACGCTCTATTCCAAATGCCTGCGTCTCCAGCTTCCCTGCGAGGACCCCCATGGGGACCCTGGGGGAGGCCCCAGGAGCAGCGCCACCCAGATCCCGGCCAGCGAGCTGGACGCCCTATGGGCCACCCCTGTCCCAGAGGACAGCCCGGACCGGCCTGCCTCCGCCCCCAGGACCCCCGGCCCCTCACCTGTCACAGGGCCCAGCCAGTACACCTGGACATACTCCAGCAAGCTGTGCCCCGAGCAGCGGAAGGTGACTGAGGCGGCCAGCGCGGGGTTCAGGAAGGCAGACGTCAGGGGCCCGGCTGCAGGGAAGTGCAGACCTCCGTTCTGGCCTGCCTGCGCCGCCTGCCCAGCAGACCCACCCACTCACCTGGGGGGCCCGGCTCCACCCCTCTGTGCCAACTGGGACACGGGGAGGCAGCCGCCCAGCCCAGGCCAGAGGTCAGGGGTCAGGCAGCAGCCGGACAGGAGTGTCTCCCGACCTGTCACCCCTGCGTGGACTCGGCTCCCCAGCCTTTTTCTGCACACCCCACGCCCGCAGGAGGGCATCTCAGAGAGAGAGAGACCCAGAGAGGTGGGGAAACACAGAAGGAGAGACAGGGACAGCGAGAAGGAGTGAGACTTGGCCGAACAAAGAAACAGCAGCGGAGAGGGGTGCGCGGGGCCAGTGGGGTGGGGTACTCCCCTGGGCAGGGCCAGAGCCGAGCCTGGGCCTTGGGGGGAGTCAGGGAGGCTTCCACAGGGGTTCAGGGACCCACAAGAGCTTGGTCAGGAGGCTTGGCCTGGGTGGGGGAGGGCAGACCCCAGATGGGGCAGGTGGGGAGGGGGGAGGAGGGAGGAGGAGGAGGGAGGAGGAGGGAGGGGAGGAGGGAGGAGGAAGAGGGAGGAGGAGGAGGAGGGAGGGGAGGAGGGGAGGAGGGGGGAGGAGGAGGAGGGAGGGGAGGAGGGGAGGAGGGGAGGAGGGGAGGAGGGACGAGGAGGAGGGAGGAGGAGGAGGAGGGAGGAGGAGGGAGGGGAGGAGGGACGAGGAGGAGGGAGGAGGAGGAGGGAGGGGAGGAAGAGAGGAGGGAGGAGGGAAGAGGTTGGGGGCTGCCTTGCAGTGGCAGGTGGGCCCAGCAGGCGGCAGGCAGGGGCTGAGGAGGAAACAGCAGTCCCGGGCCCCCAAGAGGGGTGACGGAGGACGCCGGGGCTTCCAGACCAGAGCCTTGGCCCTGAGGAAGCAGGAGCCCCCCTCCCACCCCCCGTCTGCCTCAGGTGTCAGCCTCCCGGGATGAACAGGAGCAGCTTGGGGTGCGGACAGACCCAGCCGGAAAGGACTGACCCACCAGGGTCGGGTCCCTGCCCAGCGCGCTGAGTCCCACCTGGCTGGCCACCACCCCCAGCAGGTGCCCAGGCAGTGGCCACCCCAGGCCCGGTAGCCCCGGGCCGGCCTGCAGCCCCTGTCATGGGCGGCCACACAGCCCCAGGGACGGGCAGCCAGTCTCACCTGTGCAGGCCGCGGCGGTGAGCAGCAGGGCCACGGCCAGCACCCTGTGGACAGCACGGCTGCCCTGGAGGCGGAGGAGAACCAGGTGCAGCAGGAAGGCGCAGGAGCCCTCAAGCAGGGCGCCGTGGGGTACGGCCGTGCGCAGCGCCGAGCTGCAGTGCGGGTCCATGAGGCTCTGCAACACGTGCAGGTCGCTGAGCCCCCAGGCCCAGTAGAGTCGTGTCAGGGCACCGGCTGCATGCACGCCCAGCGCCTGCGCCGCCAGCTCCAGCAGCGTGCGGGGCAGAGAGGCCTCGGCCAGGAGGAACCGCTGCAGGGACACCGTGGGGTTGGCTGAGGCCCCGTCCAGGGTGGCCCCGTGCACCAGGAGCAGCAGGAAGACCAAGGTCAGCAGCAGGTCGGGGCCGAAGCCCCCAGCCCAGGGTCCGAGCTCCACCAGCATCCGCATCTCCAGGCAGCAGGCCCCCAGCTGGGCCGCACCCGCCGCCTCCCGGGCAAAGTGGGCATAGGCGCCCCCGGGGAGCAGGGCCTTGGCCGCCCTCCTGGACGCCTGGCAGAGGGCAAAGGTGGCGAGGAAGAAGCAGAGGGACACGTTCAGACTGGCCATCGGCCTGGAGGCTCCGGGAGGACGGGCCGGCAGGGCCTGAGCTGACGTGTCGGGCGGGGAGGGAGCCGTGGGAGCCTCACACCTGCGCCGCCCGCAGCACCTCCCCGGCCCGCCCCTCAGTCGGGCGTCCTCCGGGGACACCCAGCCCCCCTCAGCCACTCCGGGTGCTGCTCCCCAAAGCTGCCGGGGCTCCGTGACTCAGCCCGGGGCCCTGGCTCCACCAGGCAGCTCCTGGCAGGCGCCTGTGCCTGTGTCCAGCCGGGGGAGGGTCCCTGGGCACAGCTCCCTCGGGAGGGCGGCCGTGTGCTGGGTCAGGAGCCCCACATGGGGAGCAGGGGGCGCCTTGGCAGGACCGCGCTGGGCACCTTGGAAGCTGAGCCTGCAGAGACGGGCCCACCTCACCTCACACGGTAAGTCACCTACACGCGAGCAGTTCCGTTCCAAGAGCGCGCTTGTACGGCCACACAACGCTACGTAGTTTTGTGACTGTGATAGGCTTACCATGCTCTTTACACAAATATACAGGCTATATGTATATACACTATACAGTCCTGGGAATTCTCAAGGCCAGAATACTGGAGCGGGTAGCCGTTCCCTTCTCCAGGGGATCTTCCCAACCCAGGGATCGAACGCAGGTCTCCTGCATTGCAGGCAGATTCTTTACCAGCTGAGCCACCAGGGAAGCCCAAAAATACTGGAGTGGGCAGCCTATCCCTTCTCCAGCAGATCTTTCCAACCCAGGAATCAAACCGGGGTCTCCTGCACTGCAGACAGATTCTTTACCAACTGAGCCATCAGGGAAGCCCTTTATAATACTCTTTACGCAAATAATACATAAAAGCAAACAAACAAAACATGTTCAACCTTACAGCACACACAGTGCCTTGAAAAGTGCAGCAGTACATACCAGCGGCTGGCACACAGCGGCTGGCACACAGCAGCTGGCACACAGCAGCTGGCACGGAGTGAACAGCAAGAAGCATTACTGACTGGGGGAGAGAGGAGGGGAGACGGTGGAGCTGAAGGGTCATCAGCAACAGGAGACGGAGGGCCGCTTGGCTCACACCTGACGCTGACGGAACGGACGTCTGCAGCTCTGAAAGCTTGCAGCTTGAAGGCTCCTGAGAAGGGGACTTACTGCCCTGGATCTTCTGCCTGGAGGGTGGGCATGTCACCTGCGTTTCTAGGGAAGCTCGAAGTTAGAAGTGAGTTAGTCTCGGGCAAAATGGCTGCTTGGGGGCTTCGGAGCCTTCCTGAAGGCCCCGGCACGTGGTGAACTTGGAGGAGAGGGCCCGATCCAGGCAAGTGGGGTCCCCTGTGAACCCCTCTCCACACCCGACTCGAGTCCAGGTGAGCGCCTGGCCCGAGGACATCGCTGGGCCCTGGCTCCCAAGTCGGAGGGACTGGAAGTCGGGTGCTCCGCCCGTGACTCTGCTGGACACCGGCCGGGCTGCAAGGGCACACGGCCCAGGTCGTGGTCACGGACGCTCCGCAGTGACCTCAGGACCTGAAGGAGCAGGGCCACTGCATCTGTCAGGCCGCCCCTGGCCCGGCGGCCACTCTAGGCCGAGGGGACAGGCTGAGCGAGGCTCAGAGGACGCGGAGGAGAGGCCCGAGCCAGGCAGGGGCCCTGGGGATGTGCAGCACCCTTGCCCACAGGCCTGAGCTGGAGCAGAGAGCGGGAGCTGGCTGTGGAGGAGGCTCCCAGGGGCGGGGGCTGAGCCAGGGGCCGGGGGCACTGCTGCTGAAGGCCAAAGTCCAGGTCTCCAGGACAGCCACACCCTGCAGCGGCCAAGGCAGCGGGCGCAGGCAGGCGGAGGGGTCACTGGGGAGGGCCCCCGGGGAGACAGGCGGCTGGTCCCAGCCTGCCCCTGCAGAAGGGGGAGGGGGTCCTGAGCACAGAGGCCACGGCCTCTGCAGGCAGAGGCCTCACGGCCAGCCACCGCTGCCGGGGAAGGGGTCCAGGTGACGCCCCCTCAAGCCCACCTGGAGGCCCCCGGCCCTGCACCCCTGCTGCTCTGTCCCTCACATCCCTGCAGGCCCCCTCCCTCCTTCCCAGGAGCTCGACTCCAAAGATGAAAGTGAAAGTCGCTCAGTCGCGTCTGACTCTGTGCGACCCTGTGGACTATACAGTCCATGGAATTCTCCAGGCCGGAATACTAGAGTGGGAAGCCTTTCCCTTCTCCAGGGGATCTTCTGAACCCAGGTCTCCCGCATTGCGGGTGGAGTCTTTACCAGCTGAGCCACCGGGATGAAAGAACTGCCCTCCAAATCAGGGTGAGTTTCCTCCTGAGGAGCTCGGCCAGGCCGGGAGCTGCAGGGTGCCCCGCGTGGGAGGCTGAGGGCCGGGCCTGGCCGCCTTCGCCGCTGGCCGCGCCCACGCAAACCTGCCTCCTGCCGCAGTGCTGGTCTCCGCACCTGACGCCTGCTCCCGACGGCGCCCCAGCTGGGGACGCATCTCCCCGAGCAGGTCACTGCACTTCTAACGTGGGGGGCTCGAGACCAGCTGAGGCTTCTGTTCTGCCCCCACAAGCACTCCTGCTACGCAGAGGGGCCCTGCCATCTGACGCCCCCATCCCCGCCCCCTCACAGGTCTGATGTCTTTTCCCCACCAGGCACTCATCCCCGCAGAGCCCAGGCCTGGGCGGGGGCGGGGGCAGAGACCTGCAGCTTAGGGACAGGAGCTGAATGTTTCAGCTGTCCTGGCAGACGACCTTGGGTTCAGAACTCTCCCGGGAAGTGGGAAGGCGTCTGGTGCCCCCGCCTCCCCACCCCCACGCCCCGGGAAAGGGGTGAGGCTAACCCAGCAGGAAGGTCCTCAGGGCCTGACCTCACCCAGGAGGCAGACACGCCCCCAGACTCCAGCCTGCCGGTGGGGTGTCTGTCTTTCCCTTCTGCCAGGTCCCCACCCCCTCCAAGGAGCAGGGAGCCTTTGGGACTGAAGCCGGTGATAAAAGAAACTCTCACGGACTGAGGAGCTGGGAAGTCATTCTGCTTTTACGTGAGTTAAGTTGTCTTAAAATTGATTTTTATTGGAGTGTAGTTGCTTCACAATGCCAATTTCTACTGCACAGCACAGTGAATCAGCTATACATACGCATATATCCCCCCGAGTCAACTTGAACTTGAGGCCAACTGGAATAGCCTGTTTGTGGCCCAGCAAACATACATTATACATGCTTTAATTATTAAAGGAAAGGGCGCAGTGGGAATGTCTGTGGCTTCCCTGGCGGCTCAGCGGTAAAGAATTCACCTGCCGACACAGGAGACGCGGGTTTGATCCCTGTGTCCTGGAGATCCCACGTGCCTCGGGGCAACTAAGCCCGTGCCCCACGCCTACTGAGCCTGTGCTCTCAGGCTCGGAGCCACCGCTGCCAAGCCGGTGTGCTCTGCAGCCCGTGGGCCCCGGCAAGAGAAGGCGCCGCACTCGGAAGCCCGAGCACGGCAACTAGAGAGCGGCCTGGGCAGCAACGAACGCTCAGCACAACCAGAAGTAAATGAATAAATAAAAACAGAGGGTGAGATGGTTGGAGGGTATCACCGACTTGATGGACACGAGTTTGAGCAAGCTCCGGGAGTTGGTGACAGACAGGGAGGCCTGGTGTGCTGCAGTCCATGAGTTTGCCAAGAGTCAGACACGACTGAGCAACTGAACTGAAAAAACAAAGAACGTCCAAATTAAAGACAAAGGTTAAATGCTTCCCTTCCTGGCCCTTCTTTAACAATAAGATTCCCTCCCAGGTGCCGAGGACACGCTGACTCGCTATGGAGTATGTGCTGGGCTGTTTGGAAACTTGAAGGGACACAGGGCTTCCCAGGAGGCACTAGCAGTAAAGAACCTACCTACCAACGCACGAGAAGCAGAGATGAGAGTTGGATCTCTGGGTCGGGAAGATGCCCTGGGGGAGGGCACGGCAGCCCGCTGCAGCATCCTTGCCTGGAGAATCCTGTGGACAGAGGAGCCGGGTGGGTATGAAGGGACACATCCCTGACTTGTTCGACGTTCTCTGTCCCGACGAGTTATAGAACCGCTCTGGAGCACTTCCTCCGAGTGATCTGGAAGCTCTTTCCTGGACGATAGTCTTCCGTTTGGGTTCAGTAAAACCCTCTTCTCTTCCTGTTACAGATTATCGGTTGTCTTCGTGGACCCCGCGCTTCCTCAGGCTCACGCAGAGCGTGAGTGCCTGCGGGGACCTCCCGTGCACCCTGGAGCCCTGGGCCTCCGCCTTGCCCGTTGGCCACCCATGGCTCCCCCGTGGGGCCTGGTCTCCAGGCGGCCACGGTCTGCCCAGGTCGGAACACACAGAGCGCGTGACCACCAGAAATCCTGCCTGGAGTTGGCCGGTGATCCACACTGAGTCAGCAGCCTGAACTGGCTGTATTTCTAGATACTTCATACTTTTAGATAAAACGTAAATGGTGTGCAGCACACCTGTCTTGAGAGTGAACTCTCACCCATGAGACGCATGCACAGATGCAGGGCACCCATGCCTTCACCCCGGCGGGAGCGGAGCGCACTCTCAGGAAGTCCCGTCCCTTCCAGTGGGCCCCGCCCCTGATCAGAGGCATCCGCTTCCTGCTTTGGCTCATCGGAGGCTTGGGGACCGTCCCATGTAACCCACGTCCTGCGTCTGCCCTGCGTCTCCACGTGGGGGCCGGCAGGGAGGTGGGCTGGTTTTGTTTCCTGTGCCAGAGTTTTGTTCCCACTTAATTCCGAAATGGAATTCCGTTTCATGAGAACCACAATTTCTTAATCCATCTTTCTGATAATGAACAAACATTTGGGTTTCTTCCATGTTTTCCCCTACAATTCAAACAAAGCTGCTCTCAGTAGGTTCACGTAAGTCCTTGTAGACAAACGGTTTTGGTTTTGGGCGGGTGGTAAGTAGCTAGAGCATCTTCTAAATCACAGGGCAAGACAATACTTAATTCTGTGAGGTTCTCTGGCTACTTCCCACAAGGTGGTCGTAGCATTTACGTTCCCAGGAGCATTCTAATGGCAGAAAGTGAAGAACTTAAGAACCTCTTTATAAGGGTGAAAGAGGAGAGTGAAAAAGCTGGCTTAAAGCTCATCATTCAGAAAGCTAAGATCATGACATCCAGTCCCATCACTTCATGGCAAATAGATGGACAAAAGGTGGATACAGGGGCAGATTTTTTTAGGCTCCGAAATCACTGTGGACGGTGACTGCAGCCACGAAATTAAAAGACGCTTACTCCTTGGAAGGAAAGCTATGACAAAACTAGACAGCATATTAAAAAGCAGAGACATCATCTTGCCAACAAAGGGCCACACAGTCAAAGCTATGGTTTTTCCTGTGGTCATGTATGGATGTGAGAGTCGGAGCATCAGGAAAGCTGAGCGCCGAAGGATTGACGCTTTTGAACTGTGGTGTTGGAGAAGACTCTCGAGAGTCCCTTGGACTGCAAGGAGATCCAACCAGTCCATCCTAAAGGAGATCAGCCCTGGGTGTTCGTTGGAAGGACTGATGTTGAAGCTGAAACTCCAATACTTTGGCCACCTGATGCGAAGAGCTGACTCATTGGGAAATACCCTGATGCTGGGAAAGATTGAAGGTGGGAGGAGAAGGGGCTGACAGAGGATGAGATGGTTGGATGGCTTCACCGACTCAGTGGACATGGGTTTGGGTGGACTCCGGGAGTTGGTGATGGACAGGGAGGCCTGGCGTGCTGTGCTTCATGGGGTCAGACACGACTGAGTGACTCAACAACAGTAGGAGCAAGATAGGAGACGCTTGGTGTCCACAAACTCGATGCTGTGAGGATTCCCGCAGTCTCTCCTCCTGGTGTCTGCTCCCTCTGTGGTGGGAAGCTGCATTCCCTTGATGACAGGTGATATGAGCCACATTGTCAGGAGCCTACTTATTGGTCATTCAAATGCTTTTTGTTTTTTACTGAGTTGTGAATCTTTTTCATTATTGAGTTATAATAATTCTTCACATGTTCTGAACACAAGTCCTTTGTCCTGTAATTGTTTTCCAAGTATTTCCTCCCAGGTCCTGTTATGCTGTGCTTAGTCGCTCAGTCATGTCCGACTCTTTGCGACCCCATGGACTGTATCCCCCCAGGTTCCTCTGTCCATGGAATTCTCCAGTCAAGAATACTGGAGTGGGTTGCTCTGCCCTTCTCCAGGAGATCTTCCTGACCCAGGGATCGAACCCGGAACTCCTGCATTGCAGCAGGATAGAGTCTCCTCCTGGATTGGGGGAGGATTGGGGGTGGTAGAGTCTGCCCCCAGAGAAGGAGACCCAGATTCAATGCCTGGGTTGGGAAGATCTCCTGGAAAAGGGAATGGCTACTCGCTCCAGTATTCTTGCCTGGAGAATCCCATGGACAGAGGAGCCTGGTGGGATGTAGTCCATGGGGTCTCAAAGAGTCGGACACGACTGAGCGACTAACACTTCCCTTCTTTACCATCTGAGCCACCGGGGAAGCCCAGGTCCTAGCCATTTCTTGACATTGATAAGTACTTGTAGAAGTTTCAGCTCTGTGTTTTGCATTTAGGTCCAAGATCCATTTTGATGTAGCGTCTGAATGTCTGTGAGAAGTGTAAGATCTGTGACCAGATTCTTTAAAATGCTTTTTGCTCGTGGGCGTCCCTTTGCTCCAGCCCCATTTGCTGAGAGGATTGCCCTGGTGCCCTTGAACGGCCTGTGTCCTTTGTCAAGATGAGCTGACTCTGTGTGTGTCCATTTCTGGGCTCTCCTGTACCCTTACTACTTGTCTGCTCGTTCACCGGCATCACACTACCTTGACTTGTTGCGCACTTGTTTTTATTTAATTGTGGCAAGCGGGGTCTTCGGTCTCAGCTGCAGCGTGCAAACCCTTGGTCGTGGCATGTGGGGTCTCGTTCCCCGACCACGGATAGAACCTGGGACCCCAGCATCGGTAGGGTGTCTTAGCTGCCGGGCCACGAGGGCAGTCCCTATCCTGAGTTTTAAAAGCTAATGGGCAGTCTTGAAGCTGGGTAGTGTGAGTCCTACAAATTTGCTCTTCTTCAGTACTGTGTTGGCTCTTCTGGGCCTTTGGCCTTGACATATACATTGTGGGTTCAGGTTGTCCCTATCTGGCCGGCGCCCCAGCAGCGTTACTGGGGAGGCTGAGTCTGTGTGTATTCTAAGTAACTCCAATGGTGTCCAACTGTTTGTAAACCTGTGGACTGTAGCCTGCCAGGCTCTCCTGTCTATGAGAGGCAGGTATACTACGGTGGGTTGCCATGCCCTCCTCCAGGGGATTTTCCCAACCCTGGGATTGAACCCGAATCTCCTGCATTGGCAAGCGGGTTCGTCACCGCGAGCACCACCTGGCAAGCCCTCCTGAGTCTGTAGCACCAACCAGCAAAGCTCACGTCTTTGCAGAAGCGAGTCTTGCAGTCAGTGAACACAGAATGTCTATTTACTTATAACATTGATTCATCAGAATTCTGTTGTTTTCTACATCAGATCCTGAGCATATTTTGTTTAATTTTTACCTATCTTTAAAAAAAAAAAAAACCTTATTTCTCTCCTATAGTACTATAAATGGTGATTTTAAAATTTCAAATTCCAGCTGTTTGTTGCTGGTACACAGGCAGGCCACTGACTTTTAGTTTTGATTCTATATTGCCCCACTTGGGGGCAACAATAAGTAGTTGCTTTAAACATCTGTGTATCCATTTCTCTAAGGCACACTTTGTCATTTCTCTGTGGTCGATGCCCAGCAGTGGGACTGGTGAGTCGTATGAAAGTGTGCTCTTAACTTTCTAAGGAAGTCCCAAACCCTTGTCCGGAGTGACCGCAGCTTTTCCAGTTTCACAAATAGTGAAGCATTCCAGTTGCTTCTTCTCACCAACACTTGATATTCTCAGGTTTTTCTTCTTGTTTTTGATTTCAGCCCTTTAAGTATGTGAGTAGTGGCACAGTTTAGCATTTTTAAGTTGGGTTTTTTTTTACCTATCAGAGACTTTGGAGGATTCTTAATGTATTCTGAGACAAGTCTTGGGCCAGAGGGTTGATTGGCGAATGTCCTCTCCGCATCTGCAGCTCGTCTTTTCATTTTCCTTCACAGAGCAAAAGCTTCTTCACTGTCATAAAGTTCAACCTTGCATTTCGTTCTTTGGGAATAGAGCTTTTGGTGTCACGTCCAACAACACCATGCCTGCTTTGTATCTTGAAGTTTCCTTGTAATATTATTTTCTTCTGGAAATTTTATAGATTTAGATTTTCCATAACATTTTGAGTTACTTTTTGTACAAGGTGTTGAGTTTATGTTCATTTTAAAAGACGTGTCGGAGTCCATCTGTTCCAACATCATTTGTTGAAACGTCTATCCTTTCTTCGTTGATTGCTTTTGCATCTTGTAAACAGCATCAGCTGGTCACACTTGCGTGTGTGTGTGTGTGAGCGTGTGCATCCACTTCTGGGTTCTCGCATGTGCTGCACTGATCTGTGTGTCTGTTCCTTCACCGATACCACACCGTCCTGGACTCTGGAAAAATGGCACAGCTGATCTCTGTGGGTCAGGAATAGAGATGCAGACGCAGAGAACACATGTGCGGACATGGGGCAGGCGGGAAGTGGAGTGTGGGACGAACCGAGAGATCAGGACTGACGCACACACCACCAGGCGTAAAACAGACAGCTGGCGGGGAGCTCAGCTCGGTGCTCAGTGAGGCCCTAGAAGGACGGGATGGTGTGGTGCAGCCCAGGGAGCTCAGCTTGGTGCTCAGCGAGGCCCCTAGAAGGACGGGATGGTGGGCGTGGGCTGCGGGCAGGCCCAACAGGGAGGGTGTGTGTGTGCATGTGGCTGATTCACTCTGCTGTACAGCAGAAACACAGCATCGTAAAGCAACCAAACTCCAATTTAAAGAAAGACCACACTGTCCTAACCCCTGTAGTTTCGTGGGTCAAAATGGATATTGCGACTTTTCTAACTTTATTTTTCTGTGCCAAATTTGTTTTAGCTATTCCAGCGCCTTTACTTTTCACGTAACTTTTAGAATCAGGTGGTTGATATCTACAGGAATTTTGATTGAGACCATGTTGAATTTAAAAGTCAATTTGGGGAGAGATGACATCTTAATAAATATTGAACCTTCTAATTATGAATATAACTCTTCATTTCACTTAGGTCTTTATCTCATCGGTGTTTTATTATAGGTTTGGCATATTGATTTTGCATGTATTTTGTTAGATTTATACACATATAGTTATTTTTGCTACTGCTATAAATGCTTGCTTAGTCGCTCAGTTGTGTCTGACTCTCTGCGCCCCCATGGACTGTAGCCCGCCAGGCTCCCTGTCCATGGGATTCTGCAGGCAAGAACACTGGAGAGTGTAGCCGTTTCCTTCTTCAGGGTATCTTCCCGACCCAGGAATCTGCATTGCAGGCGGATTCTTTACCATCTGAGCCACCAGGGAAGCCGCCAATACAAACGGTACAATTTTTTAAAGTTTCAACAGTTTATTGCTAGTATATAAAAATAAAATTTGTGTTTGTATTTCTGTAGCTTGTAATAATGTATAATGGAAAAGAATCTGAAAAAGAATATACATATATGTGTGTATCACATACATATATGCATATGTAACAGCGTCACATTGGTGACCACCTGAAACGTACTGAACTGCACTTTAATGAAACGTAAGTGAAATGAGCGTTTGTATACTGATGTTGCACTCTGCAGCCCTGGTTAGCTCAGGCGTTAATTACAGCAGATTTGTGGTATATTCCTTTAGGACTTCTGCCTTGCGAGCCGTTCTTCTCTCCTGATCTGTGCACCTGCTCTCTCCTCATTCGCCTTACTGCCCTGCTTAGGAGCTCCATTACCTTGTTGAATCGGGTGATGAGAGAGGGCGTCCTTGTCTTGTGCCCGGTCTAAAGCGTTAGGTCTTCATTTTTTGCTGTTAAGTACGATGCTAGCTTGGGCTTCCCAGGTGGCGCTAGCGGTAAAGAACCCTCTCGCCAGTGCAGGAGACATGAGACTTAGGTGTGATCCCTGGGTCGGGAGGATGCCCTGGAGGAGGGCATGGCAACCCACTCGAGTATTCTTGCCTGGAGAATCCCATGGACAGAGGAGCCTGGCGGGCTACAGTCCATGGGGTCACAGAGAGTCGGACACGACTGAAGTGACTGAGCACTCACACACACGATGCCAGCTATACATTTAGTGCAGACACGCTTTTCCACGTTAAGAAGTTATCTTCTATTTCAAGTTTTGATGAGCAACGAGTATTGGATTTTCATCAAATGCTTTTTCTGCGTCTGTAGAGATGATAATGTGATTTCTCCTTTGTTAGCTTAAGTGAATTAGAATGATTAGCTCTTGAGCTGAGCTTGCATTCCCAGCATAAACCCAACTAGGCCATGGGCTCCTAGCCTTTCTATGTACCCCAACATTCAACTTGGTGAAATGTAGTGTGTGTCGCGTGCTGCGTCGCTTCAGTCGTGTCTGACTCTCTGTGACCCCACGGACTGTAGCCCGCCGGGCTCCTTTGTCCATGGGATCCTCCAGGCAAGAATACTCGAGCGAGTTGCCGTGCCCTCAGTGAAATGTTACTGAGGGTATTTGTTTCTATGTTGAAGGAGGACACTGGTCTATGGTTTCACGGAATGTCTTTGTCCAGTTTTAGTATGAGGTAACACTGACCACGTGAAAGGACTTGAAGTTGCCTGGGCGTGAGGCTGGTGCAGGGCTGGCGTGCCCGAGGGCACCTGGAGCTGCTGAGACAGCTGCAGCCAGTGCTGAGGGAAGCGGGCAGATGCTCCCGTGACAAACACCACCTCGCACCTCCCACCCCTCAGGGCTCTCTCCCCTCTCCGCCTGGCCGCTGGGAGGCGCGTGCTATCTCCAGACACTGCTGGACAGTTGGCCCTGCGGCTATAAGGCCCCAGCAAACAGACCGACACACGAGTAAAGCCAAGCGGGGACCCTCGGGTCTGGTGTTGCATAAAGAGCTGTTTTATTTCTTAACTGGACAGAGCTTAAGTGCACACACGGGACAGGAGCCAAGAGCCTAACACTCGGGTTCAGAACATCAGGGGCTAATCGGTACATCGGGATGGCGGTCGCGGTGCAGGGGCCACACGAGCACGTATGTACAGGCCACGGGGGCTCGGGGGGCGGCCGGCCGCGGGGGGCCCGGGTCTGTCCTGGGGATGAAGGGGGGGGCCTCTGGGGTCCCCGCGCTGGGGGAGCTGACAGGGACCGGAGTGGCAGCCTCGTGCGCGCTGGAACTTCAGTGGCGTTCAGGGACCCTCCTTGGGTGTCTCGCCTCATCCGGCCCAGAGGCGCCGAGGCGGATCAGGACTGACGGGAGGTCGCTGCAGTCACCCTGCCGTGTGTGTGTGTGTGTGTGTGTGTGTGTGTGCGCGTGCACGCGCATTGTCAGAGAACAAAACGCTGGCTTCTTATGAACAGTCACTCAGAGCACTTGAAGCGGACGGTCTCTCAACACCCGCCTCTGGCCCCCAGCCCGGTCACCGGGGCCCAGACTCTCCCTCCCGGGGCTCTGCCCACGGCCGCCGAGGAAGGCGTGCCCCCTCCCTGGAGGGGCCACAGGGCCGCCCCCAAACTCACGGCAGCTGCAGCCCGAGCAGCCTCAAGCGCCAAAACAAAACTTGTCCGAGAGAGGTGGCTTCCGACATCGTTCCCTCCCCTCGGGGACACAGCTCAACCCCACACCTGACCTCCCAGCCTGCGCCCACCCCTGGGGACCCCCGGGGCCTCCAGACTGGCCCCCATGTCACAGACGGGATGGGGTCTCGGACCGCCTCTGCTGGCTCCCATGGCACCCGGCCCAGAAGAGCGGCTTTCCCGACCGACGCGCAGACAGAGTTCTCAGGCCCAGGCTGAGAGGAGGCGGTGACGGGCAGGGGACACCCTGACCGCCAAGCTCCCACCGGGACGGCAGGAGGCCAGGATGCAGTGGCCGTGGGGGCCCCCATGGCTGTGGGGGCCCCAGATGCAGGTGAGTGCCTCAGGCCCGCTCCGCGGGGCAGGGGCTCTGCAGGCTGGCTGGCCCCAGGCACCCTGCCCCCAGACAGGACCTTGGACCCTGACGAGGCCGCGGCCTCAGGCTGGCTGACCTGAGGGGCTATGGCCCGGGCCCTGCGCCCCAGTCTCCCCGCAGGACAGCGGGGTGCTCAGGACTGACCCCTAGAACTCACCCTTGCATCCTCCCCTGCCCACGACCTCGGCTCAGTGATGGTTCCGGAGCAGCCGTCAGCCTGCTCTCTGCATGGCCTCCAGGGACCCCGGAGGGGCTCAGGCTCCCGGTTTCTGGACGGCGTTCGGTCCTAGTCTAGACCCTCAACCTCTGCCACCTGCTCTGGGCGCCGCGGAGTGGACGGGCCTTGTGCTATGGCTGCTCTGCCCTGAGCTGAAGAGGGGCTGGCCGTGTCTCTGGGAGGAGGAAGAGCTCCTCGAAGACCCTGGGCCGGTGGGTTCCCCGACCAGACCCTCAGCCTGGGCAACCCTGCGCGGTCCTGGGCGACCCTCGAGCACAGAGTCTGAAGAGGGGACGAGACGGGTATTGTCACAAGAGGCCAGAACCAGACCCGGAGACACCCTCGGACACACGAAAAGCCGCCTGGAAGACGGGTGACCCAGCGCTGGCACTGGCCACCCGCACCGGCCGACTGGAGTCTCCCCACCGGGACCCCCTGAACACTCCTCTCCTGGTAAAAGAGGGGTCCACAGCTTCCTCCCCTTGGCAACCTGGGGCTCACCCCGCATCTTGCCCCTGCCCACGCTGCCCACAGCCCCTCGCTGCCCGGACCACTCGTAGACCCAGCCCCGCCCCCGGCCGGCCCGGACACCGGGCACCACCCTGACCCTCTCACCCCAGACTGGGCGCCTGGGCTCCCCCCGCCTGCTCCCAGGGGTGCGCGGCCAGTGTCCCCGACAGTCACGGCTCAGGGGCTGCCGTCCGGGTGAGACACGCGCCCTGCTGGAAGGGACGCACCTGCACTGCTCAGCCTTCAGGCGTCACACCCCCGACACACACGCGCACGCACACACACACGGGCCCGGGGCCAGGCCGGCCCTGCGTGCGTGCGGACCGGCCTCAGCTCCGGCCGGGGCCGTGCATCCCCGTGGCTCCCGGGGGGCCGCCCCGACCCGTCTGTCCCCAAGAGGCTTGGGAGGTGTGTGGGAACAAGGGCGCGGGTCCGTCTGAATCCTACAGGTCTACGTGAAGGCATTAGAAATAAATACTTATAAATAGAACACAGTCTGATCGTTGACGTCTGAGGGGACTGTCTCAACGTCACTAACTAGTGTGTGTTAATTATGAGTCTGTCTATGCTTAAAAAAATATGAGAACGGCGGCGACGCCCGCGACTCCTGCCCCCCGCCTTTCTGGCGCCTCCCAGCTCCTCCCACCCGGGGCGCCTCCTGCAGAAAGAACGACACGCGTGGCCTCTGCTGGCACAGGTCGTGTGGCAGGTCCCCGGCAGGGCGGGCGTCCCAGGAGGCGGGCGGGGCTGGGCGGCGCTGACAGATGGCGATGACGAAGACGGGAGGCGGGGCCGGGCTTGCGGGGGGCTGGGCTCAGACCCGCATCTGGGCAGACCTCCTTCTGGACAGCTTGGACCTGCGGGCCGAGAGGAGCGGTGGTCAGGGGGCCATGGGCGCCCGCAGGCTGGTGTGAGGGGCATTGCACGCACACCCCTGCCTCCCCAACCGCCCGGGAGACAGTACCGTCTGCCTCCTGCCCCTGGGACCCGGTGGGAGCAGCCCCCGCCCCCGCCCCGCCCCCACAGCCTCCTTTAAAGCATCGCCCGCTGGACCCAGCGGTCCCGACATAGAGGCCACCTCCCGCCGGCCGACTGCGGGCTCCGAGGCCTCGGGGACCCTCCGTGGGCCGCCGTACCGGATGGTCCCGGCCAGCAGGGGGTTGAAGGCGTACAGCCAGTCGTGCATGTCCTTGTCACTGCTGGCCTGCAGCAAGATGCCCCTGTGCTCCGTGCACACCGCGAACGTGTTGGGGGTCTGCAGAGGGAGCTGCTGTGAGGGCCAGGCCTCCCGCTCAGCCCGGGGCGGCCGTGGCTCCGCGGGGGTTGAGAAGGAGACCCGCGGGAGGGTCAGGGCCGTCCTGACCTCCCATCCAGACGCCTCTGCAGGCGGGACACCCTGCGCCTCTCGTCCCGTGGCCACGCCCCAGGTGGACTTGTCACTGTTCCGCATCCCCAAGGTCCCCTCCCTGGGCCCCTGGCTCAGCTGTGTGCTTGGGGCCGTTAATCCCGCCTCTTCTCTCAAGCCTGAGCCCTCGGCGGGGTGGGCGTTGGGGGTCAGGCTGAGCTCACACCCCCCACCTTGAGGAACCCCGGGCCCCAGCCGGGAGGACTCAGAGCTCCTCACACACAGGCCCAGGCTGCCGCCTGCTCGGAGAGGACCTGGGGGAAAGCCGGGGGGCAGGAGGCTGCCCTCCTGGGCCCAGTGCCCTGCTGGGCCTGCAGGGCTCCCGACACCCTCTGTGGGTGTCTCTGGAAGACGCACGGTGTCGTCAGCCATCTGGGGCATCCTTGGCACCAATGCTCGACCCACCCCTCACTGCTGGTCATCACCAGGACGGCGCGCCTCACGGGTGGGCAGAGGGACCCCGGAACGCGAGAGGCTGAGCCCGACACCCCCACCCGTGACATCCACTCACACTGCTTCGGCCGAGCGGTGAGGGGACGCGGCCCTCGAGGGGCTGGGCCCGGCTCCCGCCCTCCCCGCCAGCCCGCGGCTGTGGCGCACCTTGAGCATCGCCTGCTGGTCCTCGCTGTACTCCACCTGGGCGGTGGACAGGTTGAGCACGAAGCGCTCCACGGCATCCTTGTCGGTGTTGTACATGTAGGCGTAGGGCCGCCGCACCACCACGAAGCGCTTGGCCCAGCCGGCCGTGTGCGGCTCCAGGAAGTGCAGGTAGCCCTTCTTGGAGACGATGGGGCTGCGGGGCGGGACGCGTCAAACCGCCTCTCCAAGGCCTCCCACCGGCAACACCCCCACTTCCGCAGCCTCCCACTGGGCACAGCCCCCCGAGCCCCTGCCACAGCCTCCCACCGGCCCTGCCCGGTCCGCGGCCTCCCACCGGGCCCGCACGTCCAGGCTCTGGGCCACCGTCCTGTCCTCTATATCAGCTCCTTTTCCACCCCTGCCCTAGGTCTGGCTGGGGCTTGGTCTCCTGATTACAGCACAGAGCTGCCCCTGCCCCACATAGGGTGCAGTGCGGTCGGGTGGTGGGGTGGGGGGAGTCTGTTTGCCCCCAGCACTGCCCCAGGTCGGGGGGTGGTCTCCTGACTGCCTGCACTGCCCCAGGTTGGGGGGTGGTCTCCTGACTCCCTGCACTGCCCCAGGTCGGGGGGTGGTCTCCTGACCCCCTGCACCGCCTCAGGTCAGGGGGTGGTCTCCTGACCCCCAGCACTGCCCAGGTCAGGGCGGCTGCCGTCCCTGCAGAGGCAGAGCTGGGGTCCTCAGGAGCCGGCTGGGCAGAGCCCTCACACACCTGACACGGATTTCCTGGATGTCAGGCACCAGCAGGCGCTGGGGCTCCTTGTCGGCTTCCGCTGCCCGGGCAGGGGAGGGGAGCTTCTTGGCATCTACCTCGGGCAGGGTCTCAGGCTCCGGGCTGGCGGGCCGGGAGCAGGGCTGTGGGGTCCTGGGGAAGCAGAATGAAGCCACTGCAGCGCCAGGGGCACCTGGAGGGCCCGGGAACCTCGGCCAGGCTCCCTGGGGGCCAGCGTCACCCCCGGGACCGCCAGGGCACTCACCGGGGTCCACCTGCCGCCGGCTTCTTCAGGGACGCCCTGGCCCCCCACCCCCACCCCGAGAGAGCAGCTCCGCATCTCATCTCTAAAGTTGGGCCGAGGCTGACTCGGCTTCCTCAGGGACCATCTGCCTGGAGGGAGCGGGTGGTCCGCGGCCCGGCCAGAGGGGCCGACGTGCTGGCCGACACGGCCTGTCTCAGGATGGGGCCCAGAGGGCTTCACGCCTTTCTCAGTCAGAGAAAAAAGACCCCAAGGAGCTACAAGATCTGGGGGTCAGACGCGAGTGGTGGCAGCGGGGGCCCCACATCAGCAGAAGTCAGTGGACCCAAAGGCCCCGGGCCTCTGCTTTGCCACCGCTTCTCCCACTGTTCCATTTGCCACTGGGAAGGGCTTTCATTGAGCGTTTTGACCTGTTCCCAGCCTCATGGAAGAGCATATTTTAAATTTATGCTTTAGCAGAAAGTGGCCCGGGAAAGGCAGCGTGAGCCCTGCCCCGCTGCGTGGCCACCCCCAGACGCCGGCACCTCAAGCCGGCCTGCCCCCGCCATCCAGCCCCCGCCCCCGCCCCCCGCCGGCCGCGGTGCGCTCCTGCAGGCCGGCCAGCACCTACCTCAGGTCGGTGGCCCCATACCGGCCCTCGACCAGGGAGGGGCAGGTGGAGGAGGGAGTGAGCGTGGCGGCCCCCAGCGGGGACATGGACGGGTCCCGCAGCAGGGTGACCGACATCTCAGAGAGCTGCAGAGGAGATGGCGTTCTCTGAGCCAGCGCAGGGCCCCAGTGGGAGGGCACCTCCCACCCCAACGGCCGGACCCTCCTGCCTGCCCCACCCAGGGCTTCGGGCTCTGCCTCAGGGGAATGGGAGGACCCCTGGGCGAGGACCGGGGAGGGCACGTGTACCGTCAGCACGTGTAGCCCCACGGCCACGGCGAGAGAAGCTCTGGGCAGAGGGAGAGGCCAGCGAGAGGGCAGAGGGCAGGACCCCCGCAGGGCCGAGTGAGGGCGCAGGCAGGACCCCCCCGGAGGCTCCGTGCAGGGCAGCACAGGAGCTGGGGGGACAGGCCTGAGGCTGCCGGCCCCAGTGGGCTCCCGGGTGAGGACAGAAGCTAAGGAGGGGCTGGACTCGCCCAGGACAGGGGCAGTGGGGTGAGGCCAGGTCGGACGGCACTGCTACTGGAAACAGTGGGCAGAGGAGTGCACCTTGCTGTTGCCCTGTGCGGCCCTGACCTCCAGGCCCGAGCTCAGAGGCATCCCTCTGGGCTGGTGGAGGGGTGTCCCTAGGAAAACCCGAGTTCCCTCTTGGAGCCGACAGTCCCGCGGGCGCCCCCGCCCCGTGCCCACCTTGCTCTCGCTGGCGCTGACGCAGACGTGGCTGTGGGTGTACTCTCTGTTGAAGGAGTGGGTGAGGAGCCGTAAGCACTGTGGGCAGAGAAAATGCCTGGTCAGGAGCCCCCAGGACCTGGCTTGGATGTGGATGCGAGCGACTAGCCGAGGGGCCAGGCACCCCAGGAGGAGGTGGGCAGCACCCCACCTCTCCCAGGGGGTAGGGCCATCTGAGGAAGCCTCCTGCGGCAGGCTGGTGCCTGGGCAAAGGAGGGGGTGGGGGCACACGAAGTGCAGGAGGTCTTCTCCGTGGCCCACCCAGCGGGAGAAAGGGCCAGCTTTGGGGAGGTGGTGAGCTCCCCGTCAGTGTGAGTATTCAAGAGTGGGGGGCACCACTTGGAGGAGGAGGCTGTAAACAGTCCCTGAGTCCCAGTGTGGGTGGGGCGGGGTGGGGACGAGGTCAAGGTGACTCCAGGGCCCTGGGGCCCTCGGGCCCTCGTTCTCCCAGGTCCCCCGCCTGCAGGCTGGCCGGCCACCCACCTTGACAGCCAGCTCCCGCTGCCGCTCGCTGGGCGCCTCCAGGGATGCTGGCCGGGCCTCAGCCGTGAGCGGGGAGGAGGCACTGGAGGAGCCGTGGGCCTCGGAGTCTTCACTGGAGGCGGGGGACAGCGTCTCGGGGCCGGGCCGCTGGGCCGCCTCCAGCTTCTCTCGCAGCAGCAGGTAGTGCCTGGTCTTCTCCACCTGTGCGGGGCGCGAGCACGGCCTCACTCTGTGCCCGCAGGGTGGGGCGGGCGCCGTGGAGCCCACAGACCGCCTGCGCCCTAGTGCAAGCGGACGGACAAGCTCCGGGGGCGCAGCCTTGGGAAGGGCCCAGAACGTGGACGGACGCGGACCCGACGCCCTCTTTCCACCCACTGCTGCAGCCGGCGGCCAGTGCCCGCTGCTGGGCACGGGCTGTCCTGACCGGAGCCACCGAAGGGCTCGCGCCCCCCAGTTCTCTTCCCAACGTCTGTCTCGTCTCTGCTACACGCCCCCTAGTCTGCGGCTGGACCAAGTGCGCACGTCCCGCCCGAGCCGGGGCCGTCGTGAGGCTCTGAGCCCCGTGACAGGCGGGCCCGGCACTCACCTCCTGCAGGAGACTCAGCTTCTCCAGCTCCCACTGGTGGTCCAGGATGAGGCTGTCGCTACGCGGCCTCCAGCCCGCCAGGTTCTCCTCGCCGCGGACGTAGGCCACGGATGTGTCCAGCACCCGCCGGCGCCGCCGCTGCATGCCTGCATGGGCCACGGACGTGGCGTACCCCGCGGGGGCTGTGCCGGCCCCCACCGTCCTCCAGCCCCCCAGGGCCTCTGGGTGAGGGGCTCCCCCCACGGCAGCGTAGCCGAGGTCACCCGAGTGTCCCCCGTGGAGCCCTCTCCCTGACCTCCATCAGCACCCCCCCAACCCCCGCCCAGAGGGCGCAGGGCAGACGCCTACCTGGGCTGCCCGCGTCAGCCACGTGGCACAGACTCAGCTCGTACACGCCCGTCACGCGGTTGCTGTGGAGGGGGCTTTGTCACCCGCGTGACAATGGCCGGGCACCCGTTCACCATCACATGCACTCTGGGCACGAGTCCCACGGCCCGCACGCCAGGCAGTGGGGGCTGCGGTGTCAGGGTCCCCGTCCCAGACGCCCGCTGGGCCCCCTTTGTCTTGGGACCTTTGACTCTGCCTAGGGCACCCCACTAACCCACTCATGGAGGGGGGCCCACGGTCCCAAGGTGACCTCCTGGATGACAGGGTCACAGGGTCATGGCCATCCAGGACCCCACGCTCTTTCCTCCCAGCTGTGCCCCCCGGGGTGGCCACCCACAACACAGGGTGTGTGAGCATCACTGAAGGTGACCAGCAGGGACCCTGGGTGTCCCCGCTCCTGGGGCGGGATCCCTTCACTGCCTTCCTCCCCTCCTCCAGGAACGCAGAGAGCAGTAAGAGTGCGAGAGGACTCTGGGCCTGGGGTCTGACCCCCAGGTGCCGGGAGGCCTGGCTCAGCACATGCCCCTGGGGATGTGCCATCCAGGGTCCCTCTGTCCCCACCTCCCTGGGCCCAGTGTTCCCCCTGCCCAGCGACAGGGCCCCACGGCTGCTGGGGAGGAAGGTCACCCAGGACCACCCATGGGAGCCCCAGAGTGGACACACAGGCCTTCCTGCTACACCTGGCAGGTAGGCTCCAGCTCTCTCCCGCCCCCCAACACAACATCCGTGTCCCCACAAGTGCGCCAAGGCCTCTCCCGCTGGTCCAAGCGAGATGGGCCGGAGAGCGCTCCTGGCGGGCTCACCTCTCTGAGGCCCGCAGGCTCCCACTGCCGAACAGGTTGCGGATGGAGCGCGAGGCGGGCAGCTTGGCGTCGCGCGAGTAGAAGACCATGCAGAAGTCCTTGGTGACCACGGCCGGCTGCGTGCAGTTCTCCATCTGCGGGGTCAAGGGTTCAGTGCAGGCTCTCCCGGGCCGACCCAGCCCCCCGGCCTCAGCCCCAGACCCTCAGTGCAGGCTCGCCTGGGCCAACACAGCCCCCCGGCCCTCTCCTCCCGGGGCTCAGCTCAGGCTCGCCTGGGCCGATCCAGCCCCCAGCCTCAGCCCCAGACCCTCAGCGCAGGCTTGCCTGGGCCGACACAGCCCCCCGGCCCTCTCCTTCCAGGGCTCAGCGCAGACTCGCCAGTGCCGACCCAGCCCTCAGGCCTCTCCTCTCTGGGTTCGGGGCAGGCACGCCCGGGCTGACCCAGCCCCCTGGCCTCTCCTCCCGGGGGAGGCCCAAGAGCTGCACCACCCGCAGCCCCAGACCCTCCCCTCTCCCCCATCCCTGGGGCAGCCCCAACACAGGCAAGAGTCTCTGCCCCCACCCTGAACCAACTCCGGCTGGAGATGCTGGGTGTCCCTGCAGGACACCCCAACATCCCGGACACGGGCCTCAGCCTCCTCCCCGTGGAACCGGGGTGACACATGGCCCAAAATGTTTGTGAGGATCTGACTGGACCCTGTCTGTGCACCCACGGGCCAACCCTAAAGGCCACGGGAGGTCACTGCACGACGAGCGAGCCGCTGTCTCAAACAGCAGGTTCTCTTGTGTTCCCGAAACCCCAGGGTGACAACGGACAATGTGGACGTGTCCTGGGGTCTTGCTTCGGCGATGCCCTACCAGTGTTTGCTCAGCCTGAGCAAAGCTCACCCCACGGGGCGGTCACACTGGCCCCCACGTTACAGCCACAGTAACTAGACTCTGGGGTAGGGAGGCAGGGTGGCTGGGTACTTCTGTCTCCACCGCCCTGCCGGCTGCTGCACCCGTGAGAAATGCCCACACCCCCAGCTTCTCCTATGCTTCCAAGGGAGTCACAGCCAGAGACCCTTGCGATGGGGAAAAGAAGGCTTCTGTTCTTGTGCTGTCTGGAACACAGATGCAACGTCTGGTGGTGCTGCAGCCATCTTGCAACCCCAAGGACAAACCCACACACTAAAGATAGCGGAACTGACCAATGCTGAGCATTCCCACTAAAAGTACAGATTAAACTCAAGGACTCAAGAAGCCCTCTGGGAAGACAACAGGGTTGGCTGGGGTTGTGTGGGACTAACAAGCCCCCTTATTGTCCATTGTCCGGCAACTCGGGCTTGGGGGGGCAGGTGATTTGGGGGGAGGCCCTGGGCACAGGTTTCTTGCCTCGATATAAGCAGAGAGGGTCATGTAAATCTTCTCTCGGTAAGGGGTGACCCGGTTCAGCAGGAGGGAGTTGTGCATGGAGCTGTCCCACGCAGCCTCAAACTGGTAAAAGGTTCTAGAAGGAAGCAGAGGTGAGGTAGAAAGATGATGGAGTGTGGTGTGCTCTCAGTGGGGACGGGGACATGCAGACGGACACACGGAGACAGACGGACGTGTGGGCCACCTGCAGGGCGAGCCGCTGGGGCCGGGGTCCAGGGAGGACAGACCCCTCCTTACTCAGGACGGGGCCACCGGACGCCCCACCAGAGGGGGTCCTGGAGCGCTCTGAGCACCACCCTGGGGGATGGGAGGTTTCAGCCCAGGGTTCTGGAGCCAAGGCGGGAATGGGAGGGTGGAGGGGAGAGGAGCTGTGATCACAGGAGAGGCGAGGGACCCCCTGAGCCTGAGTAAGGAGGTGCACGGCCTCTCCCTGGACCCGAAGGGAGCCTGCCGGGCCTATAGAGCTCTCTGCAGCATCTCCTCCCCAACTGATCGCCCTGGGGGATGATGCTGGGGGTGGAAACCGGGGCGGCCCCCTGAAGACAGCACAGCCCCTGCCGCTGCGGCCGGGCCCCACAGAGCAGGCGGCGGGTGCTTCTTTCTGTCCCCAGTGTCTAAGTCAGAAAGTAACGACCAGAGCAAAAGCTCACCAGAGTGAGCGGCCAGGAGCCCACGCCACGGGCGGCTCGGGGCAGCCTCAGGGGCCAGACCAGTGGTGGCCTCCACTCCTGGCCGGCTTTCTTGTTACCCAACAGCTTCTGTTCTCAATTGTCCTAAACCCCTGCCTCAGTCCCGGCCTAAGAGTCGAGGACCGTCACTCATGAGCTGGGAATTTGCCTCAAGCCCTAGCGTGGCCGCTCTGCGGGCCCTGGCAGCCCAGCTTCTCCGGTTTCCACCCCGCATCCCCACGAAGACACGGCAGAGAACAGGTCAGCACAAGCAGGGCGCCGCACACGCCCCCGCACGGCCAGCCCCACCCGGGGTGTGGACGGCAGGGCAGCGACGCTCCAAAGGGGCCGCCCCTTCTCCGCGGCGCAGTCCGGGGGCACAGGAGAAGCAGCGGGACAGGGCAGGGCCAGCGCCGGGCACGTCACGAGGCAGACCCACAGGGAGGAGGTGAGGACAGTGGGGGGACCGGAGGGCGGACGGGGAGCGGGAGGGGAGACTGAAAACTGGAGAGGGCGGGCCAGCGGGCGCGGAAGAGAAAAGAGCTGTACCTAGTGTCACTTCCAAACGAAACGCTAAAGGCGGAGGCAGCCAGGACACACGTACACACACAGAAGAGACCACATGTCAGAACGAGCACCGTCACCCGGCCGGATACAAGCTGACTGACACGGAGCAGGCGGGCGCCGCACCACGCTGCCCATGGGGCTGCTGACCGCCATGCCCGGGGCCAGACACTACCCGGGGGGGGCGCCCCACTGAGTCCACAGGGTGGGGGGGCCCACACTGAGCACATGAGGGTGGGGGTCCACTCTGAACCCCCGGGGCATGGGGGGTCCACTCTGAGCACACGAGGGTCGGGGGTCCACTCTAAGCCCCCGGAGGGTGGGGGGGCCCACTCTGAGCCCCTGGAGTGGGGGGCCCACTCTGAGCCCCCAGCCTGGGCACTGGAGACACCCCCCTTCCCCGTGTCCTTGGGTTCGTCCCCAGCAGGACCAGCTGGGCATACCTGGAGCTGCCACCCAGACCCAGAGAGATGCCCTCTGTCCCCAGGGCCCCCAGTTGCCCCAGCTCTGAGGGGCCAGGCCCATGGGCAGAGCCAGAGGCCCACTGCAGCCCAGCTCGGAGCGATGCCACTTCACAGCACGTGACCTTGGGCTGTCAGCAGACACACCACGCCCTGCTTCCTGGTTGGACGGTGGTGGTCACTGTCCTGCCAGCTAAGTGAGCCGGTGTGGAGTGGAGGACAGCGCCTGCGCGCGTAGGTCAGGACTAGTCCTCGCCTCAGATGCTCCCACTGGCCCAGCACCTGGCTCAGTGCTGCCCCGTCGGCCTGCCTCAAATTTTGCTGAAGGACATGGAGGGCTTCCTTCCCTTGGCAAGGGCCCAGCCCACCCCAGCAAGGCGGGGCAGCGGCCACCTGCCCGTGTGGGACTCGGGCAGTCACACAGGGGCCCCGAGCTTGCTGGACAGGGTGTGGGAGGCACTGACTCGTGCCCCCTCAATGACATGGCAAGGAGCTCAGACCCAGCGGGCTCAGAGGGAGCCACGGTATACCCAAGCGGCGACTGGGAGGCAGGACCCCTCCCTCCCCGCCCCGGCCCCGGCCCCCATACCCAAGCAGGCGTCAGGTCACCCGGGAACTGCTGCCCCACCCCCCACAGCGCTGCTCCCTCTGTCTAAGCAACACTCAGCCAGACCCCGGTGCCACTAAGGGGGGCGGGTGGCCCAGACATGGGGCCTCTGGAGCCACAGCATCCACTTTACTGAGAACTGGTCAGGAATGCAGATTCCAGGGCCCTCACACCACGGAGGCAGAGATGCCGAGCAGGGCCGCCTTGAGGGCAGACAGTCAGCACTTCACGGTCAGCTCGCCCGTCATCCTGAGGACCCTCTGCACCCAGGCATCCTGGGGAAACTCTGAGCCACAGCAGGGCCAGCCCAGCCGCTCCCCTGGCGAGGCCTCGGGGCCTAGTCTGCCCTGCCAGCCACGCGCCACACTCCGGACCCTGCTTGAAAAGGGGCGGGCGCCCAGGCTGCACCCACAGCAGAGCCCCTGGCCATGCGGAGAATCCGCATCCGCACAGCCCTGCAGCCCTCACACTCCTCCATCCACGTCCAGGAGGCTCGGCTGACTTCCTGACCCCAAGTGAGCCCTCCAGGCGGGAAGGAGGTCCTGGATGAGGGGCCTGGAGACAGGACACCCCAGGTTCAATTCTGGGACAGACAGTGTGAAGCTCAAACAAGCAAGGGCCCACGTGGGGAACGCTGGACTCAGAAGTTTTGTTGGGACTCCGCTGGCGGTCTGGTGGTTAAGACTCTGGGCTTCCACTGCAGGGACACCGGTGTGACCCTGGTCAGGGAACTAAGACCCCACATGCCATGTTGTAGGGCCGAAATATAAAAATGGTTAAAAATAACAAGTTTAAAAAAAACTGTTGACAACGAAAATGTCATGTGTTGCAAAACATCCTCTCCGCCTCGTTTTCTGTTCAATCAGCGTGACTTTGTGGCCAGGCAGGGGTCCTGCCAGACAGGGTTCCATTCTCCTGGGTCTGTGTCACGGGAGCCCCTTAGTCCTGCCTCGCACCCTCTCAGCATATTCAAAAGCAGAGACGTTACTTCGCCAACAAACGTCTGTACGGTCAAAGCTATGGTTTTTCAGCTCATGTATGGATGTGAGAGTTGGACCATAAAGAAAGCTGAGAACTAAAGAATTGATGCTTTTGAACTGTGGTGTTGGAGAAGACTCTTGATCTCCTTGGACTGCAAGGAGATCAAACCAGTTCATCCTAAAGGAAATCAGTCTTGAATATTCATTGGAAGGACTGATGCGGAAGCTAGAGCTCCAGCAACACTTTGGCCATCTCACGCGAAGAACTGATTCATTTGAAAAGACCCTGATGCTGGGAAAGATTGAAGGTGGGAGGAGAAGGGGACAACAGAGGATGAGATGGTTGGATGGCGTCACTGAGTTGATGGACATGAGTTTGAGCAAACTCCGGGAGTTGGTGATGGACGGGAAGGCCTGGTGTGCTGAGGTCCATGAAGTCGCAAAGAGTCGGACACGACTGAGCGACAGAACCAAACCGAACTGAACTGCACCCTCTTGGGGCTGGAGGCCCTGAGGTGCTCAGAGGCCCAGGGGCTGCCCGGGGGGAGGTAGGAGAATCTCAGGGCTCCCAGCACGACTCCCTGGGCACTCTGAGTATGACCACCACCCCTGCTGCGATGGCCTGACAGGGCTCATTCAGACAACTTCTGACAAGCGTCACAGCCATGGGCGCCCATGGGCAGGCCCAGTGGGCAGCCTGGTGCGAGATTCTGCTGAGAATCTGCACATGAAGCCCCTCCCTCGAGGTGTCAACCAGAAACGCCTTAGGCTCTGGGAAGTACGTTTCTTGAAAGAGTCACCTTTAGAAGTGGCCTAGGAACTCAGGGAAGGTGATCTGAGCCCCCTGAATTGCAGCCAGGGCAGCCCTCCTGTCCAGTGGGGACCATGATCACAGAGTGCAGCCACGCGGCTAAGAGCAGGGGAACGGCCTTGAACCTCAGAGACGCAGCTCTGTATCTGGATGTGACTTTTGCACAGCCGAGCGGCGTCTCCTGCCACGCAGAGTGAGCACTCTGACCAGAGGGACGGAGGGAAGGGAGGATCGAGGGGTGAGGGGACAAATGAGCTCCTCAGCAGGCTCTGAGCTTCCTGGAGACAGACTCCCCCTGTTTAGTCTTTAATCCCTTTTGAACAATTGCAGAACGTGGCTCACGTGTGACGAATGAACGAATGAATGAGTGGGGTCGTGTCCCGTGTGACGGGTGAATGAATGAATGAGGGGGGGTCGTGTCCCGTCGATGGTGCAGCAAACAGGACAGAGAGGAGACTCTGCAAGTTCCCGACCCGGGCCTGTCCCGGGAGGCTGGGGCAGCAGCCCTCGGGGCACCTGAGCCACCTGTCTGGAGAAATCCGACCCTGTGCCTGCTGGGAGGGGTGAGGGTCACCGTGGACCACCCTCGTCCCCAGCCTCAACACCACCCTACTTTAGAGGGTCTCGTGGCCCGTTTCTGCCCCGGGCACTGGGAGCCCTGGGGCAGGAGAGTGACCCCGGGTAAGACGCACGGACGGGGTGGAAGGTAGAAGGTCTGACCCGCTCTTCGTGGGTCAGGCTGGGTCACCAGCTCTCCTCCTTACTCCCTACCGTGAGAGTGAGAGCGTTTTAATAACTAGGCTCTTTGCTGAGGAAGTTTGTGCTTTAGGAATATTTCAAATTAAATGCTAAGACTCTAGGGAGTCCTTTGGACTGCAAGGAGATCAAACCAGTCCATCCTAAAGGAAATAAACCCTGAATAGTCATTGGAAGGACTGACGCTGACACTGAAGCGCCAATACGTTGGCCACCTGATGCGAAGAGCTGACTCACTGAAAAGACCCTGACGCTGGGAAAGACTGAGGGCAGGAGGAGAAGGGGACGACAGAGGATGAGAAGGTGGGATGGCATCACTGACTCCACGGACAGGAGTTTGAGCAAGCTCCAGAAGCTGGTGGAGGACAAGGAAGCCTGGTGTGCTGCAGCCCATGGGGTCGCAAACAGCTGGACACAACTGAGCGACTGACCAGCAAGGCAGCAGTAAAAATAACCACACGCATTAACACAGCTCCGCGTGCAGGCCCTCCTTAGAGCTTGTCTGATTCGTCGCATCTAGTCTCACACGCTGGGGCAGCCCTCACAGAGTCCCCGGCCTACGGGCCAGACCGCAGGCTCCAGAAGGCCCTGCCACGCCTGCACATTCACACAGCCAGCCCGGCCAGCTTGCAGCCCCAGGCCCCACCCAACCCCAGACATCCGGGACAGGACCCTCTGCTCATCCCCAGAACCTCCCACCACAGCAGCTTCCCGCTGCGTGAGGCAGGCCCTAGCCCAAGGCTCGGGGCTCTGACCCCTCGCCCCTCCCAGCTCTCTGGGCCTCCTCTTGCAGGCCAAGGCCACTGGGGGCCCACGAGCCCAGGTCTGCAGCTGGGGGCTGGGGTGAGGTCCTTCTGCAGCCTGGGGGCTGGTGCTAAGGCCCTGCTGAGTAGGAGCCCCCCACCCCCACGGCCGTCTCCTCCTGGCCACGGGGAATGTTTCTATTTCATGAGGTACCTTCAGGGGGTGTCCTGGACCACGCCTCTATCACACCGGGCTGACTGTGGACACGCAAACTGGAACAAAACGCCCACACCCCTGTGTGATCGTACTGATGGACTCATCAGGGAAACAGCCCTGAAGTCGGGTCCCCTCCGGGGATGAACCCCAGAGCTCTTTTGAGAACAGGCAGACTGCAGGCTGCAGCCGCCACGGAGGGCCCAGTTTGCTTCCAGGACCAGCTGGCAGGCTGCCACCTCCAGGAAGCCCTCCAGATTGCCCAAGAGGAGCAGGTCCCTGCTCTCTGGGCCCCGCGGGGATGTGACCTTCCTCTAGTGCAGCTTCACCGCAGGTCTTCCTTGACAGAGTCCCCGCCACAGCCAGCCACCTGTCCCCAGGGAGGGCCTGATCCTGCCCTGGGTGTGCATGCCCTGGGGACACGCTGACAGGAACCACAGCCTGCTGACCACCCCTTGGGGCCTCAGCTAGAGCTGCCCGGGGCACAGAGTGACCATCCATCCCAGGACCTCGCGCCAGACCTGACCTCAGCAGGTTGGCTGGTGCCCTGCCCTCTGCTCTGGGCACCCCCCCGAGAAGGGGCAGGCACTGCCCCACGCCCCACGCCCCTTTGAGGACCAGGCGTCCTCACTGGGGGCCTTCCGCTGCCCCCCTCCTCTTCCAGAACAGAGACCCCAGGGCACCGAGCTCTGGCCACAGTCCACAGGGCCCAGAAGAGATCGCGGCCTCAGGGACAGGGTCCATAACACGGACTGAAGTCCGTCCGCCGCGGGGCCTCCAGGACCCTGCCCCCGGCCGCCAAGCCCAGAACCCCGGTGGGGAGGATCTCCGTGGCTGGCCCAGGAGCCCGTGACTCGGGGGCTGGTCCTGGGACGAGGCGAGTCCGGAGCCGGGCCCTTCGCCCGTCACCACCCACCCGTTTCCTGAAGGGCGTGTAGTGGCTACACCAGGAGCCTGGCTCGGTGAGGGGCTGCGCCCGGGGCGGTGGGGCAGAGTGGGGAGGGCTGGGCCGGGCCGTGCCTGTCCGCCCCCGGCCTGCGCCCACTACGCACCCCCTTCGCTCTCTCACTGTGTGGGGAGGGGGCCGGCCAGCCTGCATGCGGGCGCCTGCTCCTGCTGGGGCGAGGCGGGGCACGGGCAAGGCTCTGGGTGGGGGGAGCGGGGAGGCCAGCCAGCGTCTACAAGGGCAGAAACTACCGAAGCAGCCAAGGTCAAGAGTGGAGGGCGGGGGGCTCAGCCACGGGGGGGAGGGTGATGGGAGGAAGCGGTGTGACGGGGAGAGGAAAAAGGAAATAAAACGGGAGGAGAAGACGGCAGAGACAGACGAGGAGGTGAGCGAGTGTGGAGGGCCCGCAAGCTGGAATGAGATCTCGGGGCTGTGGAGTGGGGGCAGGCTGAAAGAAACCAGGGGCACGGATGGTACCTAGGCATGTCCGAATCAAGAAACTGCCTGCAAAACACAAACAATCAGAGGTTAGTGGGGCCGGGGGCCGGGGGGGCAGAAGCAGCGGAGCAGGCGGGGGGCAGAGCGGAGGAGCGTCCGCGGCAGGCGGGGGGCCGTCGGAGCCAGGGGGCCACACAGCCTGGGGACCCTGAGCGGGGGTCGGGGGACGGGGGCTGTGGCAAAGCGGGTGGGCAGCCGAGGCACAGGGCCCAAGGCTGGCCTGGGTCTCCAGGCGGGGAGAGCGCCTGACCTGTCACCCGCGGAGCTCTGAGGGCGTCAGCCGGGGTCTAGAGGACAGGAGGGCCCTTGTGGGGGGCTGCTGCGAGGCAAGCAAGCCTCCGCATGCCGCCCGCCTGGGGCCACCTGCTGAGGGGGTCCCCGAGACTCTTCCCAGGGCGGGGCTCGGGTCAGGGCCGTGCTGGGGTCAGACAGCAGGAGGAGGGGAAGTCAAGCAGGGCCAAAGCAGCTGCGGGCAGGGACTCTGGTCCGGGGGCTTCCTGGAGCCCCCAGGGGCCCAGACCTCCGGCACCTGAGTTGGCCTCTCGTCCCGCGGTCCCCAGGGCACAGGCCTGGCCTCCTGACTTCCAGGAGCAGGGCGAACCTTTTCAGCCAAAGCCCCACTGACCCGAGATCCAGCCCCCTAAGCTCCCCAGAACGTGCCCCACAGCCACTGTGCCGGCCGGAGGACGAAAGCCCAGAAATACGGTCCCAGAGGCGCCCACACCCTCCTCCTCTCTGGTCCACGCGCCTTCCAGCCCAAGAATGGAGGCGTTGCCAGGACAAAGGGAGGGCTAGAGGCTGGGGGCGCTGAGGTCACTTTCCAGGTCCCCAGAGGCACTCGGCGTGCCAGAGCCCTCCCTGGTGACACGGGTCCCCGCAGCCCCACCCCCGGGTCCCGGTCTCAGAGGCCCGGGTCCCCGCAGGCAGCCCACGCAGAGGGCGCCAGGCCCTCTGCTGTGTCCCCAGGTTGTGTCCTCACGGCAACGGGCCTGCCGCACGAGCCGCACCCCCGTTCCCGTAAGCCCAGCCTGCCTGTCATGGTGCCCCCACCCTGAGAGAACACCCCCCAGCATCCTCATCCAACCCTCCCTCCTCTGGACACGAGTGCAGACTGCGTTTCCTCTGGAAGGTTCCGGGGCAGGACTGGAGCAGAGCCATGCCTGCCCCTGTGGGTTGCTTCCCGCTCTCCGGGGAGTCTGCGAGGAAGCCCAGCTCTGTCTGGACCAAGACCCTTTATTCTTATGGATCCAGCTCCCCTGGCAAAGGGGGCCCCACCCACTCCAGCGCACCCAGCGCTCAAGACACTTGGTACGAACGCGGCACAGGAGCCCGTGGAGATGCCCGCAGCTGGAGCTCGGGGTCAGCTCTCGGCTTCTGCCTCTTAGGCCAGGTCGAGCCTTCAGAACTTGGGAGCCCCCTCCCCATGTCCCCACGCCCCCAGAAAGCAGCATCTCAGACAGAGCCAAGCCTACCAACGTCCCCCCAGGAGGGCGGCTCTGGCAGGGAGCTGTCTGCCCCAGCCTGGCCCCCAGAGGCCTCTCCCCCAAAACCCCCAAGCCCGGCAAACCCAGTGAGGAGCAGTGTGTGCCAAGCCATGCTGTTGGGCACACCCCCACCCCGGGATGCCAGACCACTGGCCAGCTTGACCCTGAGCTGCTCCAGGACCCTGGGCCGCAGGGAGGACGCCTGCTAAAGGGGACATGTGCCCGCAGCAGCGTGGCCGGGAAGTCCAGCCCGCTCACCCGCCCCATGCTGCCTCCCGGCCGCAAGAGTCCTGAGGACCCAGCTCCTCCGCCAGCAACGCCTGCGTGCCCCTCCATCAGGTGACCAAGCGACAGCTCACCAGGGGCCCCTCCCTGCACCACCTCCTGGAGGGCCAGGAAGAAGGGCCTGGAGAGCTCACGGCCCAGCGCAGCCAGGCAGGCCAGGTGGGGGGCTGAGAACACACTCCGGGCCCTCCTCCAGAGAGCACCAACCCCGAGCAGACTCACCGGTCATCCTGGGCTGGGCAGATGTATCCAGACGAGAGGATGCTGAGCGACAAGATATTAGGGTCGATCAGAGACTCGTCCGTTTCCGGGGTGTTTCGGATGCGACCTGCGGGAAGCGGGGCGGGCTGCACATCACTTCCCAGGAGGGCAGGCGGACACCAGGTCCCCGCTGTCCACCTCTTCCTGGGCGGGAGCTTCCAGCTACAAGGCTGTGCCACAGGGCTCCCCACACAGCCACAGGGGCACCCCGCTAAAGGCAACACCAAGAGGGGCAGGGAGGCCCACGCAGGGTCTGCAGCTGGAATCAAGACTGATGGGAGAAATACCCACAATCTCAGAGATGCAGGTGACACCACCCTAGTGGCAGAAACTGAAGAGGAACTAAAGAGCCTCTTGATGAGGGTGGAAGAGAGTGAAGAAGCTGGCTTCAAACTCAGCATTCAAAAAACTCAAGATCACAGCAACTGGTTCCATCACTTCATGGCAAATAGATGGAGAAAAAGTGGAAACTGCAGATTTATTTTCCTGGGCTCCAAAACCACTGTGGATGGTGACTGCAGCCACGAAATTAAAAGATCCTTGCTCCTTGGAAGAAAAGTTATGACAAACCTGGACACCGTATTAAAAAGCAGAGACATCACTTTGCTGACAAAGGTCTGTATGGTCAAAGCTACGGTTTTCCCAGTAGTCATGTAAGGATGTGAGAGCTGAACCATGAAGAAGGCTGAGCACCAAGGAATCTATGCTTCTGAACTCTCGTGCTGGACAAGACTCTTGAGAGTCCCTTTGACAGCAAGGAGAACAAACCAGTCGATCCTAGAGGAAATCAGTCCTGAATATTCATCGGAAGGACTGATACCGAAGCTGAAACTCCAGTACTTTGGCCACCTGATGTGAAGAGCCGACTCTTTGGAAAAGACCCTGATACTGGGAAAGATTGAGGGCGGGAGAAGAAGGGGACCACAGAGGATGAGATGGTTGGATGGCACCACCGTCTCGATGGACATGAGTGTGAGTCAACTCCGGGAGTTGGTGAATGGACAGGGAAGCCTGGCGTGCTGCAGTCCATGGAGTTGCAGTCAGACGTGGTTCGGTGACTGAACAGCACCACACGCAGGGTCTGCAGCTGCCCAAGGTGCTGCCTGTCAGGGGGCGTCCTCCCGCAGCCTAAGTTCTGAGCTTCTTGGTTTCTCAGCTATAAGTAACTCTTGCAATATCTCCCCACCCCAGTTGATAGGTTCCAATCACCCAGCCTGGGACCCACAGGCCCTCCTACTCATTGGAAGAGGACATCTTGGCAAGATGAGAAGGAAAAGATGTTTCCTCTCTTTTTATACTTAAAAAAAAAAATGAAGAGAAACACTATCAGTCAAAAATGTCTCCTTGCAAAGGCTGTTTCCAGCAAAGCCTTCTAAGACGCCTGTACTTGTGGTGGAGGCAAGGGGGTGACTCTGTCTATAAAAGTCACCAGAACTGCCAAGAGTCAGGACTCCCGCCTGGCGCCTCCATTTCCCATTTCTCGCCCCTGAGTGCATGTGCTTAGTCAGACAGGCGTGTCTGACTCTTTGCAACCCCATGGGCTCCTCTGTCCATGGGATTCTCCGGGCAAGCATACTTGAGCAGGTTGCCGTGCCCTCCTCCAGGGGATCTTCTTACTCTTATAGTAATGGTTAATTTGATCACTCTGCCTCCTCGAGGAATAAACAAGTAATACTGAGTTTTCTTTCTTAAGTCAGAAAGGAATCACTGGGCCTCTCCCCCAGACCACATCTGCAACAAGGGTGTGTGCGCTCGTTCTGCTGCTCTTCTGATTGGTGTGGAAAGAAGATGCGGAACAGCTAAAATGAAACGTTTGTCCTGGGGCCCCCTGAACCCCGCGGTCTGCGATCCTGACCTAGTGACGCAGGACGACAGGCCCCCATCACATTCTTGCTACTACATCCTCAGAGCCACTCCCCAGACCCAGGGACAGTGCCCTTGGGCTGATACCCAGGGCCACAGCAACACCCGGGGCGAGGCCTGGGAGGTCCCTCAGCTCCAGGGCCGTGGGGTGGGAAGGTGGCTTCATGCTGAGGACGGACGGCGGTCCATCCTGGGAGGGATGGCGGTCCCTGTCTTTGAACGGAAACTGGGAAGACAGATTCTTTGCAAAGAGTCAGCAAAGGGAACATTTCCAAGACAGAAGAGTTCATGGGAGAAAGCATCTAAGCCCCTGGCACTGTGAGCTGAATTGGGTCCCCTCAGAGATGTGCTGTGGTCCTGACCCCCAGAACTTCAGAACGTGACCGCACGTGCAAACAGGCTCTTGGCAGACGTAAGCAGTTGAGACGCTGTCATGCTGGACTGGGTGGGCCCTCATCTAAGTATCCAGGCCCCGTGAAGACAGAGGATTGGGGTGACGCGTCCACAAGGGGTCCCCACAAACCACCAGAAGCTGGAGGGGGGAGGAAGGACCTCCCCTGGGGCTTCAAGGAAGCATGGCTGAGCTGCTGACACCCTCATCATAGGACTTATCCACAACGTGATGGGATCAACTTCTGTGGTTTCAAGCCATCTGGAGTTCGGGACTTCCTCACGACAGCCCTAGCAAGCTAGCACGGTGATTAAACAGAAGTCTGGAATCACCACCGGAGTCCCTGCGCCTCTCTTCAGGTGAGGGGCTGAGGCACCCAGGTTAAGTGAGTCAGCCAAAACCGCACAGCAACAGGAGTGGAGCTGGGTCTGGGGCTGAGTGCGGCCTGTGTTGCCGCCACACACCTAGCCCTCACTCACCCACCACCAGCTCCCGCACTTCCTTCCAGCGGATGTGGCTGCCCGTCTCGTGCAGCAGGGTCACGGTGATCCGTCTCTGGATGCCCTGCCGGGTACCAGGGAAGAGAACACGGTCAGTCGCCGGTAGGCCGGGCGGGGCGGGGGTGAGTTGGGGGGCGGGGCGGGGTGGGGCCAGGGGCTGGGGGCGGGGCTCGGGGCAGGGGTGGGATGGGGGCTCGGGGCGGGCGGGGCAGCGAGGTCTCCGCACCTGGTGGAGCAGGAAGGTCCCCATGCACGGCATCCCGCCACGGTGATCCACAACTGCGGGGATGTAGCTGGGAAAGAGGTGGCAGGTCTGAGGGCGTGCCCGGCCCCGCCCCGCGCGCGCAGCACAGACGGCCGGCCCCCGCGGCAGAGCAGAGGGCAGGGGAACCACCCGCTGCCCTAGGCCCCTCCTCCTCGCACATCCCCGCTCAGCCCCGCGCGGGCAGCACGGCTCCGGACTCACTCGCCGTTGGCCTCCAGCTCGCAGATCTCGAAGTAGACCAGCAGGTCGTACTTGCAGTGGCAGGGGCCCGGGCAGGGTCGCGTCAGCGTGCTGAGCTTGGTGGCCGGCACTGGGGGACAGGGAGAAAACGCGGGTGCAAACTGACCGCTCGCGGCTGAGGGCGCGCAGAGGAGGCGTGGAGCAGACCCCCAGCAGCAGCGAGAACACCGCCCTCCACGGGGAACGACCCCGGGGTACAGACGGGCCTTGGCCACCACCCGGGGGGGTGGGCGTGACTGAGGCTCATCCATGCCAGGCGGGAGGAGCCGGCAGCCCCACGTAGCTGGGCACAGGCAGTGGCTGGAGCCACACATGCTCTGAGGCCCCACGACCCACCCAGGACCCCTCGGCCATGCCAAGCACCTGCCTCCAGCACAGAGAGGCCCCAGCCCCGGGCCCCTGCCCTACACGTGCGGCTGCTCCCAACACACAGGCTCCGTGCCCCATGTGCCCAGCCACCTCTGCCCACAGCCCCTCTGTTATGGGTGCCAGGCGCGGGCTGACCTCCCAGGGCCCTTCCTCCAGGGACTTCCCGGGCTCGCCCACCTCCAGCCTTGCCCCCGGGAAGCAGCTTCCAGGCCGGCCTTTCCTCTCAGACCGTGTCCGTCCTGCAGGCTCAGTTCACAGGGCCCAGCCCCCTGGGAGTCCCCGGCCCTCATCCCCAGCCGCAGGCAGCCTCCTGGATGTCCCTCTGTGGCCCCCGCTCTGGCATGGAGTCCTGACTCCATGGGGCCTCCGGAGGGCCAGCGGAGGGGGTGGGCAGGGTGGTGCCAGAAGGCTAGGGGGCAGGGACGCCCCCACAGGACTGCGCTCAGCCAAGGGCGGCTGGCCCACATGGGCACCCCTGCGCCCGGGAGAGCCCCACCTACCTGGCTTGGACAGCGGCATGACCCGTGGGAAGTGGCGGCGAGAGGGCCTCAGGGGGCTGTGCGGACAGAGGTGGGGAGAGTGGGGAGAGTGACCAGGAGTGACTGGAGACTGGTGCCCCTCCCACGGGGCCTGGGGAAGGTGTCCCTCCCACGGGGCCTGGGGAGGCCTGACGCCAGGCCTCCACCAGCCGGGGAGGGGGCACCCTAGAACCCGAGACCCCCAGGAGGCCCCAGGAGGCCCCGGGAATCTAGGCAGGCCCCTCCCGTCCCCAGGACAGGCAAGCCCTGGAACCAGCCCCTCCAGCCTGCTCTGCCAACACTCGCCCTGGGTCCCGCACATCAGCTCAGAGGGTGCCCAGAGGCGGCAACAAGGGGCCCCGATGCCTGTGGGCTGCTCTCCCCACACACGGGGGTCCCACCCTGAGAGCTCCAGGCAGGGGAGGGAGCCGGGCCAGTCGCCCCCATCCCACCTGGGGGGGCGGAGGACTCGGGAGCAGGGCAGGTGGTTGCCCCCGCCAGCCCTGCATGGCTTCCCTGAGCCCCAGGACACGACCAAGGTTCTGACAGTGACCCTCTGAGACCCCTCCTCAGCCCCGTGGGGCCGTCTCTGACCCGCCCCGTGTCCGGCCGCAGACGGCTCCAAAGCCTGTCCAGGGCCTGTCCAGGGCCCAGCCGGCCTGCTGACCTGAGCACGTCCTTGCAGAGGGGCGGGAACGGGTGCTGCTGGTAGTGCCCAAAGACCTCGAACACGAGGGGCTGGCTCTTGATGTACTCGATGAAGGACTTGGTCACCTCCACCGCAATCTGGTCGGGGGGCGGGATGGACAGTCAGGGAGGGGAGAGCTCGGCCTCCGTGGAGCAGCCGGCACCGCAGGCCCAGACCAGAGAGCCCGGGGCTGACCTCGCCTGGGTCTGCCCAGCCTGCTCCTCCACACGCCCTGTGGACCCGCCACTGCGGGCCGGCCCAAGGGCTCTGCCCCCAGGACTGAAGGGCTGAGGGCCCCTGGGCTCAGCTGCTCTTTCAGATCACAGACCTGGAGGATGGGTCTCTGCGAGCCGGTCTGAACCCCCTCGGGCTCTCGTCCACTCGCCCGGCATTGTGGGTTGAACTGTGTACCCCCGGACCCACCCACCACCCGCCACCCGCATCCCGTGTGTTGAAGCATATATGTTACAGAAGGGTCTCCACAGAGGCGATCGAGCTAGAATGAGGTTGCCGGGGACCCCACAGGCCCAGTATTCTTGTAGGAAGGGGACTCTTGGGCATAGGCCCGTGTGGGACACGATGTGAGGATCCTGGGGAAGGCGGCCGTCCACGAGAGGGTGGCAACTGGTTCTCGTCGCAGCCTCAGAGGGAGCGTGGAGCCCACCAGGCTCTCGGGCTTAAGCCTCTGGGGCTGAGGCGGGCAGCCCCTGGGCTGAGGGGTCCTGCTGGGCCACCAGGGAAGGAACCCACGCAGCGCCCTGGCAGAGCTGGCCCTGCCTCCCTGGCTTAGAGGCCACCGGAGCCCCTCGTCCCTGAGGGGCAGGATGGGCCACAGTTCACAGGGCCCTTCTGAGCCAGGCCGGGGTGGCTGCTCAGGGCATATCCACAGCTCAGGTCCAACTCACACTGGCCGCCTGGGCCCCGAGGCCTGGTGACCCAGTGGCTTCGGTCAGGGCCGTTTCCCCGCCTCAGAGCAGAGTCCCCTGCTCTCCTGACAGCCTGGCTCGAGTTGCGTGTTGAACCGTGTCCCCCTTGTCTGCCAGTTCTTCCAGGCTAGGGGTTCCTTGGCCTCTCCAGCTTCTGCCTGGCCACCCTGCAGCCCTCCACATGCCCTGCCCTGCCCCGCCTCATCCCCAGGACCAAGCCAGGGTGACCTCGCTGGGCCCCAGACCCTTCACATCCACATTCGGCTGAGGCTCGCAACAGGGGCCCTCGGGGACTCTGGGCTGCCCCCACCCCCAGTCTTAAGCCCCCCAAAGCCCCTACTGCCCAGCAGGAGCACACGTGCCCCCGCCTGGCGTCCGAGGTCCTCTGTCCTCATGCCCAGTCCGGGGCTGGTGCTCAGGAGGAGAAGCTGGGACCAAGTAAAAGCAACTCGGGGGTTTCAGGGAGGCCCGCAGAGCCAGGGCCCCGGGAGGGTGGGTCACGGCGGGGGCGGGGGGCCCTGAGGACACACGTTTTGGACGTGGTAGAAGCCGAGCGGGGGTCCCCTCCCCGTGTTCTTCAGGGGCTCCGTAGAGAAGGCCTCGTCATGGCGATGGATGAAGCTGCGAACCAGGAGGAGATGCTCGGTGGGTGCGGGGCCTGGGCACGGGCACCTCAGCCTCCGGGGGCACCATGTGCCCCCGCCCCCTCCGCACCTTGCCAAGGCCCACCCGCACAGCCTGGGTAAAAGGCTCACTTGAACTGGCAGAAGATGTCGGCATATTCAGCGGATATGCTGGACGCCTGCAGGACGGTCACGCGGAACGTGAAGGTGCTGCCCAGGCCGAGGTGGTCCAGGGCGGCGTCCAGGGGCCCATCCAGGGCGGCTTTCTCAGGGCTGTCCAGGAGGCCTTCCGGGGTCACCGCTGCTGGGAGCCAAGGGCAGAGGGGCGTGGAGGGACCCGAGGTGCTGAGCCCGGGCTTGGGAACTGGCCTGCAGCACGCATGCGGGCCAAGAGGCGGGCCGCGGGGACCCACCTGAACAGGTGTTGTTGTTGACCTCGTCGGCTGAGGGCCCGGAGTCTGCGGCCTGGCCCTGGCCTTCCACAATCCGCAGCTCCTCCTGGGAGGTCCCTGAGCGGGACATGCCCACCCCGGGGCAGGACTCGGCCTGGAACTGTGCAGGCGGGGGCGGGGTCGGACAGAGCGCTGCCGGGGACCCTGAGCGCCCACCCAGGCTCGCCCGTGCCGGGGGCCTACCCCTCCCCAGGCCTTGTTCCCAGGTTCTCAGGGCTATGTTAGTCTAGGAAGCGGGAAAGGAAGGTGGGACACATCTCTGGGGTTCAGCTCTGCCCCCACCCCAGCCAGGACCCCTTCCTCAGCTCTGTCCCCTCCCTCAGCCCCGCCCACCTGAGCCAGGACCCCTCTCTCAGCCCCGCCCACTGCTCCCCCTGCCTGGGCAGGACGCAGGGAGACTCTCCCAGCGGCTTTCAGGGCCTGGCCAGCGCCCCCACCAGTTGCCCACATGGCCCCCACCGCCCCCACCCTGGGCCCTTCCTGCACTGCTGGACGCCCCGTGCCCCGCCTGTGAGGCCCAGCACTGACGACCTCTCTGAGAGGGACTGGGGGGCCCTGGGCCCAAGGCCTCAGAGCACCAAGGTTCAAGCAGCCGCCCGGGCTGGGGGCTCTTACCCGAGGGCAGGAAGGGCGCCTGCAAGGAAGACGCCGTCCTCCCCCCTCCCTGAGGCCCCGCAGGGCTGGGGGCCCGTCTGGTGCCATCTGTGGTCGCACCACTACCTTCTCAAAATGCTGGTCGTCAAAGGAGATTTTGGCTGTTCCCGACTGGCGGACGCCGGAGCCGTAGTCAGGGGCCTCCTCGTCGGCTGAAACAGGACAGAGTGGAGGGTCAGGCCCAGCTTGTCCCCAGGCGGGAGAGGGCATCCAGGCTGAGTGCTGGGGGGGTGGTGCGGTGGGGGGGGCGACGTGGGAACCAGGTGGGGCTCCGACCCGCCTAGGGGCTCCCAGACTTGGCCAAGGGGCCCTGAATGACCAGGGCGTGTCCCGGGCACCCTGAAAGCCCACCTCTGCTGCCCCAGGGCCCAGCGGCAGCCACGTCGTAGGCACAGCCGCTCTGAAGGGGCCATGAACTCCAACTTGTCAGAGCCAAGCTTTCTACCTCTGCCCCCCGTCAAGTCCTGCCCCCAGACTCAGCTGCTGCAGAAGAACCTAGGGTCTTCTGGATCCCCTTCCCCCTCCCCCAACACGCAGCTGGATACTCAAAGCCCCCACGCTCTCACACCCCATTCTCCCAGTGTACAGGGTTCCCTACTGCCTGGGACAAAACCAAACCCTTCTCCTGCCGCCTGAAGGCCCCTAGTCCTGGCCCCTCCAGGCCCCCAAACCCCAGCTCCAGCCACTCTGGCTGGACGCCACTGCAGGAGACTTCACAGACGCCAGGGGGCTCCAACCCTCTGTTCTGGGGCCCTGTGGGGGTGCGACCACCACCAGGATGTCCACGCCGGCTGCCTGAGGGCCCAGGGCTCTATCCCACCACCACCCAGGGTCGGCAAGTGCACAGGAGGGCTCCTGCCACGGCGGGGGGACGCGGCAGGGATGACTGTCTCCTCCAGCTCAGCCACCACACGGGGGATGTCGGGTGTGGCCCAAACACACACAGCACCGACCTGTCTGTCTATGAAGCGGCCGGCAAGGTGGGCCTGCTCTACAGGGGCTGAGGGATCAGGAAGGGCCAGGAAGAGCCCGGGGAGGATGAGGCGTCAAGAGGGCCAGGGTGCCCTCAGGGGAGGAGGGCGGCACTGGATGCCCCAGCATCGCCATCACCTGGCTCGTCCCTAAAGCCAGCCCACCCCCAGGCTCCCCTTCTCAGCCGCATCCCCAGGGCCCTCAGCACCGTGGTCACACGGCTGGAGGAGCTGGAAAGAGCGCTTGGGATCGTGGGGAAGCGAGAGCCCGGCACAGGGGTCCAGACATCCAGAGCGTGCGCTCACGGGCCACCCAGCGGGCGAGCAGGCCCCCCGTGCTGCTCACGCTCCGTGCCCCCGTCCCGGCCTGGGCCCTCGGCAGCCACACACAGGGCATCCAGGGTGCCCGGGCCAAGCCTCAGGGAGGGGAGGAAGAGGCCCGAGGAGATGCCGGGGGCTGGAGGCGGAGAAGGGAACGCTGGCCATCGCAGTAGAGGGACCCTCCAGCCGAGCAGTCCCCAACACGTCCTCCAAGCATCTCTCCACACTCCTTTCTAAGAAGCTTCACAGAGAACCCACTTTCAGAGGGGCAAACCCAGCAAACCCGAAGCCCTCCTTGGGGTGGTTGTCCCCAGCCCGGAGGGGCGGCCGGGAGGGGACTGGGCAGTGAGGCATCTGCTTCTCAGTGGGGGGCTGGACCAGCTGGCCGGCAGTGGGCAGGGGCTCACGGCCTCTGGGGAAACAGGTCTGCACCCGAGCGGCCACACACTCCAAAGGGGGCAGTGCTGGGGAGTCGGGAAGGCTGGGGGACCAAGGGCTGGAGTCTGCACACCCGTCCTGGGGCTGAGACCACGGTGGGAGCTTGGGGGGCACTTCTGCACCAGGGTGGGTCTGCAGGCTGCCTGGTGGGGGCCCCGAGCCAGAGGGGTTTCAGCCAGCCCCGGGCTCGGCCGGCGCAGCTCTGAAGGCTCCAGATGACCAGGAGGAGCCCCAGGGGCCCGAGCCGAGTGCCGGGCAGCAGGGCTTCTCTCTCAGGGAGAGACGGAGGAGGCTGGCTGCACGCAGACCACCACGCAAGGCTGCGGAGGCCTCCCCCAGCCCGGGGGCCCCGTCGGAGGAGGGACAGACCCCGCCCGGGCCGCCTGCACGCACCTGAGATGGCCTGCACGGCCACGCGCAGGAAGCCCTTCACCTCGCCCTTCTCGCTGACGACGGCCACGCGGTGCACCAGCGGCACGGGGTACAGCAGGTTGCTGAGGTACACGAAGGCCCTGGGGGAGAGGCCGCCATCAGCGCCGCCCACTGGGCACCGCGCCGGGCGGCGGCAGAGGCGGCAGGGCGGGCTCACGACACAGCACTGCGAAGCAGAGGGGAGCGGGCAGCCAGGCGGGGGCAGCCAGGGCGGTGGGGGCAGGAGCGGACAGGCAGTGGGGCGGGAGGGCGCGGAGGTGAGGGGGCGGTCTGAGCAGAGGACAGGGAGGAGGAGGGCTCAGCCTGCTTCAAGGAAGACGACCGGGAACTGCCTCGCTGACCTACGACCCTCACGCTGGTGCCGATGCCCCCCGTCTCCCCTGCCCATTTCCCAGGAGCCCCTGACACTCGCGGACCCCACAGAGGGCCTCAGATGGCGAAAGACGGCTCAGGGCTCCCTGTGAGCCTCTCCAGGAACACAAGGGGCGAGAGCTCCATGACGTCAGCCAGGGCCCCGGAGGAGGGCTGAACGGAGCCCCGAGGATGCCCCAGACGCAGCAGCGCTGCCTGGCACGGCCCCACCAGCCCCAGGGCCCAGAGCCCCCCTCTCCCGGCAGCTCAGCTGTTCACCCAGCTAGTGCCAGGACAGGCGGGCCAGAGGCCACGTCACCCCGTGGCACCCCCTCCCTGAGCCGGTCGACCTGCGGGATCTCACGGGCAGCGGAGGACAGAGCCTGTGCTGCCCCGCGGGTGGGCAGGTGAGCACAACTCCCTTCCGTTCAGGGCGCCCTCCTTGCAGGGGACACCCCCCTCGTTGGGGGGATCACCCTCCTTGGGGACGTGCCCTCCTTGAGGTGTGTCCTCCTCGGGGGGACCCCCTTTGAGGGAGCACCCTGGTTTCCAGCTGTGCTCTGCCCTCCACTCCAGCCCAAAGGCACAGACCTGGCAACCCTGAGCTCTGGGGGTGGGGGGACTTCAGGGTGTGGTCCTGGCGGAGGGGCAGGATTTGGAGCCGGATGGTGGGAGGTGCTGGGGAGGAAGTGCAGGGGGTGGGGTGAGGGGGCCCAGGTGGGGACAGAGGTGCGGGCAGTTGAGGTGGGGGTCTGGGCAGTGGTCTGGGTGGCGTGGGGGCGCTAGGGGACAGGAGGAGAGGTGCATCGTCCATCGCCCCGCCCCTCATCCAGGCTGGGGTCACCGCTCTGCAAGCCCCGTGGCCGCAGGCTGGGGGCATGGCTGCCCCCAGGGCCCTGCGTCCCCTCTCTGGTGGGCTCCCGGCCTGGCCACCGCCGGCCTTCCCCTGGCAGAGATCAGGACCCTGCACACCATCCTCGCTTGTTCCTCAGCTCTGCCTCGAGTCTCTCTGAAACCCATCACCCGGCCCATCAGCCCTGGCCTCCCTCCTCCTCTATGGTCTCCACGGCTGCCAGAGGGGACCTGAGACCTGAGCAGACCCCACCCATCGCAGCCTCAGAGCTCTTTGCATCCGACAGGCGCCCCAGCCCCTGCTGTGGGCCCAGCCCCGTTCTGGCCTCACACCCCAGTCTGTCTGCTCCCTCTGCACGGCCACCCACGTCTCAGCCTCCGGGCTGCTTTCTGCACAGCTCTCCCCATTGGCCCGAATATACCAGTAGGCACAACCTCTGTTGACTGGTTTTGCTTTCTGGGCCCCCGAAGGCTGAGCTGGGCCCCAGGCGCCCCAGGGTGCAGCCTCCCAGGGCCTGCCATTGCAGCCCCCTGCCCTCCAGCAGGCGGAAGCCCCCTCCCCAGCACACGCCTCTCTGAGGACGCCCCGTGGCCTCTCCCTTCAGTGCGCTCGCTGGATGAGGGGCACCTCTGCCCAACCGGGGGCACGCGGGCACTAAGGCCCACTGCCCCGGCCACTACACAGGTAAGCAGAAGCCAGCAAGAGACGCTGGAGCCCGGAGAATGGAAGGCCTCACCCAAGTCGCAGAGGGCATCGCCCAGCACCCACCTCGGACAGGACGGGGAGCCTCCCCTCCCAGGCACCTGGGCTCCTGGCCCAGCTTCTCTGATGGAAACCGGGGGTGGGAGGGGGGTGACCATGAAATGAGCCAAGTCACGGGGTCCAGAAGGGGAAGCACAAGGCAAGGACTCAGGCACAGAGCCGGCTCTGCTCCCCTGAGGCCCAGCCGCCCCGTCCTGCCCCAGAGGGCTGAGGGGACTGGGTGGGGCAGCCCCCAGGTGTGGGGCCCAGTCAGCGCTGCCCTCCAGCCCTGCCTGCCCCTGGGCACAGCCTTCTGCAGAAAGCAGGGTCGGGAGACTTCCCGGAGCCCCAGGCGCTGGGCGGGGGGCCTGCCCAAACCCCTGCACCCTGCAGGGACCCACAGGAGGACCCACGGGGAGGGCACACCGCCTCGGTTGTGGGCTAGTGAGGGCACGATGCCTTCCTGAGGCAGAGCGTCAGGCTGTCCAAGGGCCACCAGCCAGGAGGGCCCTCTAGGCTCGGGGCCGCCTCCTGGAAGGCTCAGGGGGCAGCCCCCCGGGCGCTGGCTCCCGGCTCCCTGATGGCCTCTTGCAGCACCCTGCAGGGGACCCGGGACCACCCTGAGGGGCAATGAGAGGAAGGAGGTCAGCCCTCTTGCTCCTGAGCCCATGGAGGCCAGGCCCTAGGCAGTCCTAGGCCGTCACAGCAGGGCCGCGGCAGGCGGGCGTCCCTGCTCCCCCACGGCCCCGCGGCTGCACACGCCCCCTGCGGTCTCCAGGGGGCGCCTCCTGCCACAGGGCCCTCCCATCGAAGGGGGCCGCACCCCGTGAGTCCTAAGGCTCAAACCATCCCACTGGCAGCCTGCCACCGAAAGCTCCAGGGGAGAAACCATGTGTGACGGCCCCTGTGGGCCCACCCGGGCCGGCGCTGGAGCCCCCAGCACCACGCAGCAGGCGGCGGGGGTCCCCTCTACTCACACCTCAACACAGACATTGGGGCTCCCTCCCCAACGGCATGCCTCAGCTGGACGGGGGGGCGTTGTCTTTCTAGGGGCTCAAACACAGCACCGGAGGTCTAAGCAGTGGTGCTGGGGCTGGCGAACCACAGCTTGCGCACCCCGTCTCGCAGGTGGAGACGGACGCCCGGGGACAGCAAGGCTGGGGGCTCGGCTGGGGCGGGACCAGGCCGGCTCTGGGGCAGCTCCTGGCTGTGGGCACCGCACCCCAGCGCCCACCGGCTTACTCAAGGTTCTTTAGGCAAATCAAGTCTCTCCCGATCTCCGGGATTTCCCCGCATCGGATCACGGGATTTTCCCACATCGGAAAGGAAAGAAAACCCAGACGCTTAGGGTGTGGTAAACAGCAGGGCTGGTGGCTTCAAGGGCCCCCCTGGCTGGAGGTTGGGGTTTCACAGAGAAAAAGACGCCCGAGTCCACGGCCACGCTCTCCCTCTCTGAACCTCACTGCCGGCCGTAGGGGGCTCTGGTCCCCACACTTCTGGGGGTACCAGGCAGGTTCGCACACGTATCAGACGCAGCCCTGGGCGAGGGCTTCCAGAGGGCACGGCAGCCTGGCGGGACCCTCTCTTCTAGCTGCCCCTCGCCCCAGGACGATGACACCACCTTTACCCCGAAGGGACCCCCGGGCCTGGCAGCCCCTGCCCCTGGTGCCAGCACCAGCCTCGAGGGTCGGGGCAGGAAGACCCCAGGCCCACCCTGACTGACGCGGATGGGAGAGGGTGGGGCTCGAGGGGTAGAGGCCAGGCCCTCCAGACGCCCAAGTGAACGGCAGCGCCCACCACCCCAGGGGCCGGAGCAGCCTGGCCCTGTGAGGAGGACCCCACCGGCCACGGTGCGCCCACCCGCACACGGTGGCCTGACGCCTTGCTGGAGACCACTCGGGCTGAGTGGCCTGGCCCGCAGAGCACACCCAGGGAGCTCGGCCTCACCGGCCCAGCGCTTTTCTGCCCAGAATCCTGGATCCTACACTTAGTAGGGGGCACCTGTCCTCCTTCCCCGGGACCGTCCATCCCAGACGGTCAGCCCCTCACCTCCTCTCTCTGCGGCTCCCCTGCCCAACCCCTTTCTGAGAGCGAAGGTCCAGGCGGGGAGGATCTCGGGGGAGACTGAGCCCTCAGGCCCACCTCCTCACCCCGGGCCAGCCCACCCCACCCCCCAGCGCAGCGGCACGCAGGCTGACCCTGGACTCGGAGCAGGCCCCCGCCGGGACCCCGTGCTCGGAAGCGAGGGCACCTTGAAGCAGGCTGAGACCCGCCAGGGACAGAGGGGGCGGCAGAGGTGGGGGCCGGGGCGGAGCGTGGGGGAGCGGAGGAGGCGGCGCTAACCACGAGATTGGTGAGGTGCAGACGCATGCTGGGGCCACGGAAGCCTTTCCGGAGGGAGGCAAGAGTGGGCGCCCCAATTTCGCTTAAGCTTTGGAGAGAGAGCCAGCGGCTACCAGAAGGATAAAGGGAACCACACACGGGTCCTTCTCAGGGCTGGGCCTGCACAGCTGCTGCGCGGGAAAAGCCAATTCTTGCCAAACCAGAAAAATCAGGACGTTTCCAAATGAAGCCCCTCGCAGACGGCCGCGTGGGGAGCTGGCCTCTCGCACGGCTTTGGTTTTGGTTGTTTCGTAACATCCCAGATCACGGGGGGAGTGTGGGAAGGACCCAGCTCTTTCTGGCTGAGACTGCAAGAACCCACCCCCATTTCTCCCAGTGACCCCACACCTGCCTGACACCCAGCTGCCCTGGCCTGTGCAGCCGGGCTTTCTGAGAGGCCGCATGGGGCCAGCCCCGGGGGTCACACCTTCGCTTGGGTCAGTAGGGCAGGAAGCTGGGCTGGAGCATCTCAGGAGAGAGCCAGGGGGCCAGCAGCCCCTACTCAGGGAGACCGAGTCAGAATAAATCTGCGACCCCCTCGAGAGCGCCTGCTTCCTTCCCAGAGGAACCAGAGGGCTTCCACTTCAGCAGCTGCACCCAAGGGCTCCCAGAACAAACCCCATTATCTGGGGGCCAGCCTCGCCACCGCTTCAGCACTGGCGCTCCAAGGTCAAGACTTCCAAAACCTCCCCTGAGCCTAGCCCAGGAAGCAATCCCAGACTCCTACAAAGGCTGCTGTTGAAGCTATCTTCCACCTCGGCAGACACAGAATGTGTAAATTCAGTCTCTGTGAGCCGAGGTTTCTAGACCTCTCCTCCTGGCTTCTGTTCCGTGTGATAGAAACACAGATGGACTGTGCTTGCCCCGTCCGCCCGCAGGCGAGCCCTGAGCCCCTCCTGGACCTGGTCTCTCTCCTGTCTGGAACCCTTAATCCCTGCCTCTCCTCCACGAAAGGGCACCTCCCCGGAGGGCACAAGGCCAGGAGCGTGTCTCCAGTGCTGACGGCCTGAAGGTCAGGAGGGATGGGGTGGTCTCGATCTTAGATGGAGACTGGCTCAGAGAGAGGCCAGGCTGCCCAGGGCTTCAGAGGGAGGCCCTCCCACTGCCAGGCTCAGCCCTTCCTTCAAGACCCCCCTGCCCCCCGACGGCCTCCTCCAGGTTCTGCTCCTCTTCCCACGATGGTGGCTGGGGGGCACTGGGAGCAGACCCGGACCCTCTGTCTCTTTTGGAAAACAGCAGAAGGAGGGACAGCAGCCTCAGCTGATGGGCGAGGGGGCGCAAGGATGCCTGCCCCCACTTTTCCAAACGTCCCGAGCCCCCTGCACGGGGGTGGGGGCTCCCCCCGGGGTTCCAGAGGCCTCTCTGCAGAGACAGGCCCCCCTGCGTGGAGCCTGTGCCCCGGGGCGTCCTGCCTCCTCTGTCACTGGGCCCCCACCCTCCCCGGCTGGGCCTCCCTGGGACGGCCAGGGGCGCACTCGCGGCCTCACTCGCTCCCCAGGGAGGCCAGCCCTTGCCTGCCCCCGCGCCGGAGCGGCGCCCTGCGGTGGCCCACGGTGCCCACAGCAGTGCTCCTGTGCAAAAGAGCTGGTTCCTTCCCAGCATGCCGTCCTCAACCTCACCAACCTTCCTACTAAACTGAACAGGGGGGGCCGGTCGTAAAACGGGTCCCGGCCGTCGCACAGCACGTGCTCCGGAAAGACGTCGTCCTGCAGGTCCTCCTCCTCCTCCTCCTCCTCCTCCTCCTCCTCCTCCCCCACGCTCTGCTCCTCGGCAGGCTCGGTGGCGTCGGAGTCGGGGCTCGAGAAGGTGGGGGAGGGGGTGAGAGCAGCCATGCGCTCGCTCATGCATGTGTTGAGAAGAGGGTAGCTGTTGCAGCCAGAGACGACTGAACTGGGGTTAGTGCGACAAGACAGAGAGAAGTTAACACCGGCTCCTCGGGGGCGGCGGGGTGGGGCGGGCGGGCGGCCGCATGTGGCCCGGCCGACACAGAGACCACCGAGGGCACCGCCTCCAAAGACGAGGTGGCCCAGGTGCGCCGTCCCCAGGCGTGGACACGCACACCCGCCCGTGGGGACGGTGCGCAGCCCCGAAGGTCCCGGCACGTCCTGGCAGGCATGGTCCTGGCCGGGCATGGACGAGGTCTTGGCCATACTGAAGCCTCAGAAACCATGCCCCGCGGGGGGCAGGGGCTGGGTGCAGCCCCCAGCCCAGGAGGCAGGAACAACAGGCGTGGACTCTGGGCTCTGGGAGCACTCACACCCCACCGCTGACCCAGAAGGCCCGACCAAGCCCCATTCTCACCCATGGACAGGTGTCGCCTGAGGGCTATGGCCCCGAAGCTGAGGTGGGTGGCAATGCGGAGACCCCCTCCCCATCAGCGCCCGCTGGTGTGTGGAGAGGATGATGGGGTTGGGGGGGAACTCAGACCAGGGAGCACCAGGGTTGGGGATTCGGGATGGAGGAGGGCCAGCACCCGCCTCGTGTCAGGGCCAGGGCCCAGGCCCCCGCCACCCACCAGTCTCCCAGTCACCCACCAGTCTTCTCCCAATCTCTCAGCCCAGTCCAGAGGCAGACACCCACCTGCCCACCAGCCGGAACCAGGGGAAGCGGTCGTAGAAGGGGTCTCCTCCGGTCACCACGTTGTCACAGTCCTCGATGATGCTGGAGGGCACCTCGGCCGCCCGGTCATACATCTCCCGCATCAGGTCTAGCCGCTGCCTGCGGGGCAGAGGTCAGCGTGGGCCCGGGCAGACCGTCCTGCTCAGGGTTGCCCTCGGCTCAAGCACGTTTGCCGGACAGACCCTCCACAGTCCTCGGAATCGGCTGACCGTGAGCAAGGGGCTTGCGGTTCAACACACGTTCACCACACACTTCTGTTAACCCCAGCGACAGCTGCAGGGTGTCAGCAGAGGACGGGGCTGGGGCCAGCCAGGGTGGGGGGGACCCGGACTCGAGCACGGAGCCCCAGGAGCTGCTGAGCGAAGTACGAGTTGTGATAGGACACGAGGAACAAGGCATTTCCCAAGTCATCAGCCTGGAAGACCAGCAGGCCGTGGGAGAGACACCCGCGAGGGATATTTCCCTCGGGGGCCCAGGTGCAACAGGAAGGGCCTGGGGGGTCATTCATCTTCCAGGAGTGGCTGCAGCTCGGAGGCCAGGGGCAGGTGCGCCTGCGAACATCCATGGTTGGTGTGCAAGTGCCTGCGTTTGAGGGTGAGCGGGACCACGTGTGTGAATGTGCGTGGCTGCACGTGTGACTGCGTCTGTGTTCTTCATTTCCTGTGTCTCACAGTGTTCTGATGTCTCTGGGGCCTCGCTGCCTGGGAAGACCCTTCCCCCACAGCGAAGACCCCCTTACCCGGCCCAAGCCCACTCAACCAGCCAGTTCCCCTGCCCTAATCTCCGGGTGCAGGGCCAGGCCACCAGGCAGCCCCTGCCCCAAGCCTCCAGGACTGTTCTAACCGGCCGGTCCTCACCGTTCACCTTGTCCAGCTGTGCCCACGAACGCCTCCAAGAGGCTGTAGTGAGACCCCCCATTCGTCCCCAACACCTGCACCTCCCCTGCATGCGGGTGTCCCTCCTTCCAGGGGAAGCTGAGCAACAGTAAGCTTTTCTCCTGAGGCAAAGCCCCGCCCAGTCACCTTCACCCAGGAAGTCAGGCGCATGCGGCAGGGTGGGCGCGTGGGGCCCTGGAGGCAGAGGGGAGGGCAGACTGGCCGTCCTCAGGGGACCCGCCCTGCCCTCCGCCATGCCCAGGCTCCGCCCGAGGCAGAGGAGCACCTGCCTTCCTCCCCCCAGCACCTCACCCACCCCTTCCTCCAGCTTCAGCCTGGCTTTGGCAGAGCAGAACACAGATCCCTTCATAAGCCTGCATCCTGCGTACTTCCTTCCAATTTAAAAAGACACTGAAACAGGAAAACTAGCCGCCAGACATCCGCGTTCACTCCGCTTCCTACGCACCTGAGTTTCTCCAGTGTCCAGTAGTGGGTGGCCCCGTTCTTCTGGTCTTGGACCTCCACGGCCACGATGGTGCGCGGGAAGGGGCGAGTCTCTCGGTCTTTGGCGGCCTCCGGGGGCAGCAGGTCAGGTGGCAGCGGGGAGTAGAGTGTGTCCGTGAGGAGGACAAACTGGAACTGGACCTGTGCCCGGTGAAGATGACACCTGTCAGCCCCTGGAGGTGGAGCCCAGCCCCGGAATAGCCTCCTTCCTGCGGCTGGAGAGGAAGCTCCACTACCCCCGCGCTCCAGCCTGCCTACGCGCTCCCCTTGGTCAGCACTGGCCTCCTTTCAGCCTAGGGAGGCAAAGCCGCTCAGCTGGGGGTCCTACTGGGCTGGAAAGGTGCCCACGGCAGACGGTGCAGATGGCATGGTGGGGGCTTGGCATAGCAGGACGTGGGGCGTGGCGTGTAAGGGACATGGCATGGCAGGGTCATGGCAGGGTGTGGCGTGGTGTGGCACGGCAGGGCCTGCTATGGGCTGTGGTGTGGCATGGCGAGGGCGTGGCATCAACGTGGCTGCATGGGCGTGGCGGGGGCGTGGCAGGGCAGGGCATGGCATGGCGGGGGTGTGGCATGGTGAGGCCGGCCCACCTTCTTCTTGAGCTCCACGCTGATGGCGTTGGCCTCCTTGAGGAAGATGGCGTTGCCCCACAGCAGGTCCCGCAATGATGTGAACTGGTACCACTTCCACTTCCGGAAGGCCCACAGTGCCAGCTCGCACTCTCGCTCGGTCCACTGGACTGTGCGGAGAGGCAGGCCCGGTCGATGGGGGCGGGGGTCTCAGGGCCCCCAGGGTCACACCAACTGTCTGGGTGCTCGGGAAGGGATCGGGCAGGGAGAGCTGCCTCGGGGAGCGGCCCTCGGGCCCCAGAGGGACCGCCGCACCCCCGCCGTGAGCTCGAGGGCCTGAGAGTCAGGCCGGAGCTCAGCAAGGACTGGGGGCAGCAGTGGGGCGGGGGCAGGAAAACGGGCTGCGGCCTGGCACCCTGCCCTCCACCCAGGTAGACGAGTCCAGACAAGGGTGTCCAGGTCACATCCGTGAAAGGGCCAACCAGCTGACCCAAGGCTGGGCTGGATGTGAACCCTGCCTGCGGGCGGTCCTCCGCCCGGCAGCTGCGGTAAGCAGTGGGCCGCCCAGGCAAACGCTCCCAAACCGAGCAGAGACCTTGATCCGGGAGGAGCGCTAGCGCCCCTCAGGCAAGACAGGCCGGGTGGACGCAAGGTGCCCGCACGGGACCCCGCCCCGTCCTCCTCGTGCTCCAGGCTGCCTCCCCCAGAACTGCACGTGTGTGCACAAGTGTGTATGTGTGCGTGCACAGGTGCCTTCCTGCTGCAGCACAGCCTCCCAAATCCTGCCTGCAGATCGGGGTCCCCCGGGCAAAGATGCAGACCAGCCGACCTGCAGGGAGTGGCTCCAGGCCCATCTCCTCAGGGAGACCCCTCCCCAGCCCCAGGCAGGCCCCACTCGCCCCTGCGCCGGACACGACCCCTCACCTTCGTCCTCCGGCTCCTCCTCCTCCTCGTTCACCTCGGGATAGTACCTGGAGTCCATCTGCTTCTGCAGGGCCTCCAGTTTGCTCTCGTAGTCCTGGGCACAGAAGCGCGCCTGTGGCTCCACGCGGAGACCAGCCGCCTGTGGCCCTCCCCGCCGGACACGGCCCCCCCGCGCCAGCTCCGGAAGCTGAGCGAAGGGCTGGGGGAGCGGGGACCCGGGGTGGGGGCGCCTCACCAGCCGCTGCTGCTCCAGCAGGTAGGTGGCCTCCTCGCGCTCCCGGCGGTACTGGTCCTCCAGCTCCTGGAGCCTGTAAGAGCAGTGCGTGAGTGTGGGGCGTGGGGCGGGCGGCAGGGGACTGGGAGGGGCAGTCCCGCCCACCTCTGCTCCATCTCCTGCTTCATGTCAATGCCCTGCTTCTCCAGCAGCTCGCGCTGGGCGAAGGCCCAGTCCACGGGCTCGGCCGGCGTCTCTGCGCAGGGCGTGCGCTCGCGCTCCTGACGTGCCTGCTCAGGGTGGTTGAACCGGAACACGTGGCTCTTGCCCATGATGATGCGGTTTCCTGGGGGACGGGGACAGGGCCGAGGCCCGAGCTGGAGAAGCTTTGGTCTGGGGGGCCTCAGGGGAGGGGAGGGGAAAGGGGAGGAGTCCCCCCGGGGTCCCAGCGTCACCCTCCACAGGGGGCCCCCAGTTGTCCAGGAGCCAGCCCACTGTCTCCTCTGACCAGCATCCCCCTCACCTGTCCCCTGCGGGATGGCCTCCTCCCCTACCAGGACCTGAACGAGAGCCTCCTCATGCTCCCTGAGCCTCCCCTGGGCCCCGCTCCTCCCAGCAGCAGTGATGTTTGAGAATAGTCGTGGGGTGTCTCCACCATCCCATCCTCTCCACAACCCCGCACATGCAACTCCCAGGACAGCCTGGCCTCCTGTCCCATGCCCTGGGCCCGGCACCCCCCATCTGAGGGCTAGGCTTGGCCCCTCTGCCGGGCACTTCCCTTCCTGGCTGTCCCCTGAATGGCAGCAGAGCAGGGGCTGGCATGTTTCCAGAGCCAGGCTCCACCCTGTCGGCAGGACCCTCCCAAGGCACACAAGTGCCCCCAGGGCAGTGCCAGCCATCCCGGGACTATCCTGCCTGGAGGCAGGGGTCTCTATGAACCGCCTAGTTTCCTTCTGACTTTCTCCAGGAATCACAGCTCTACTCTGGGGCATGCAAACCCGGCTCAGTCCCACTCCCCACAAGAGGCCCCCAGCCTGCAGGCAGCTCCTCCTCCAGCCCCTGAGTTCCGCTCCCCTCCCAGCCTAGGCCCTGCCCTGAGCCTGCAGGCACTGATCCTGAAGTGACAAGGGAGACAGAAACTGCTCTCTGGACCTGACCTTGCCTGGCTCAACCAAGCGAGGATGCCAGCCACGGGCGGCCCCATTAGGCCCCTGGGTCCAGGATGTGTGGTGCGTCCCCCTTCAAAGCATGCCAGGACCACAAAGGCACGGAGGGCCGTTTGGAGCAGCCAGAGAGGTCTGGATGTCAGGCTGGGGGTGTTCCCTCTGTAACCCCGGCTGGGGCAGAGGGAGAGTCCCTTCGTTCTTAGCAGAGTCACCAGAAATGGTGACACAACGGTCTGTCTTATGTGTCAGCGGAGCCAGGGAAAGTGCCCTCGTTCACAGCAAAGTCACCCAGACACAGTGATACAACAGTTTGTCTTATGTGTCAGTTCTGCTGGGGTGCAGAGCCAGGGAAAGTCTCTTCGTTCTTAGAAAGTCACCTGGACAGAGCGACATGACAGTCCGTCTCATGTGTCACCCAGACACGGTGACATGACAGTCCATCTCGTGTCACCTGGACATGGTTACATGACAGTCCGTCTCATGTGTCAGGTGACATGACAGTCCATCTCATGTTTCACCTGGACACAGTGACATGACAGTCCATCTCATGTGTCACCCAGACATGGTGACATGACAGTCCGTCTCATGTGTCAGGTGACATGACAGTCCATCTCATGTTTCACCCGGACACGGTGACATGACAGTTCATCTCATGTGTCACCCACACACGGTGACATGACGGTCTGTCTCACGTGTCACCTGGACATAGTAACATGACTGTCTCATGTGTCACCCAGACACGGTGACATGACAGTCTGTCTCGTGTGTCACCCAGACACGGTGACACAACGTCCTTCTCATGTGTCACCCAGACACGGTGACATGACAGTCCATCTCATGTGTCACCTGGACATAGTAACATGACTGTCTCATGTGTCACCCGGACACGGTGACATGACAGTCCATCTCGTGTGTCACCCAGACATGGTGACATGACAGTCTGTCTCATGTGTAAGGTGACATGACAGTCCGTCTCGTGTCACCCGGACATGGTTACATGACAGTCTGTCTCATGTGTCAGGTGACATGACAGTCCGTCTCATGTGTCACCCAGACACGGTGACATGACAGTCCGTCTCATGTGTCACCTGGACATAGTAACATGACTGTCTCATGTGTCACCTGGACACGGTGACATGACAGTCCATCTCATGTGTCACCCAGACATGGTGACATGACAGTCTGTCTCGTGTCACCTGGACACAGTGATATGACAGTCCGTCTCATGTGTCACCCAGACATGGTGACATGACAGTCCGTCTTGTGTGTCACCCGGACACGGTGACATGACAGTCTGTCTCGTGTGTCACCCGGACAAGGTGACATGACAGTCTGTCTCGTGTCACCCGGACATGGTGACATGATGGTCTGTCCATGTGTCACCCAGACACGGTGACATGACAGTCTGTCCATGTGTCAGCTTGGCCAGGGAGCGGACCCAGTGGTGTGCTCGGGCACTGATGTAAGTGCTGCTGGGGTGGGGGAACGTCTGTAGCTGAGGTGGCACCTCCAATCACGTGACCTCAGGACAGGAGACCACCCACAGGATGTGATGGGCCTCGCCCCTTGGGAAAAGGCCTTAAGAGCTAAACAGAGACGTCCCTGAGGAGAAAGTTTCACCTGCAGATTGCAGACCTGTCTGTCCAACCCCCACTACCTCCCGAGCCAATTCCATGGAATAAGTCCCTCGGTAGATGGGTAGACAGATACAGCAGTATATACACGTCTGTGTGTGTGTGTACATACATCTTCCTCCTGCATGTTTTATAACACCAGGGCACGAGGCCCAGCCAGGGGGCCAGGGTGTGGGGGTTGTGCAGCCCACACCCCGGTGGCTGCTCTACCAAGGCTCCCCGCCATCCCGCCAGGGCTCTGGGACAGGGCCCCTCGTGGAGTTCCACCTCAGCGCTGCCGCCAACAGCCTTCAGCCCACCACCTCCAACCCTACGGTGCAGCCGGGGTGCCTGTGAGCTGGCCAGGTGCCTGCAGCCCCACAGCCTGGGAGCAGGGGTGCATAGGCATGGGGAGTGGGGCGACCCCCCCCCCACTGTACCTGACCGCAAGACGCTGGGCTCCGTGACTTTCTTGCCATTGACATAGGTGTCCGCCCCTTCACAGGGCTCTAGGGTCACCACAGCTACAGGACAGGTAAGGGACAGAGAGGAGGACTGTGAGGGGCTGTCACCATGGCTGTTTCACTGAGTCCAGCAAACTGGACTCAGTGCGAGTCCAGCAAGCTCTCAGGGTGGAGGGGGGCTCGACCCACCTGGGCACCTGGCACCCAACTGTGGCCCCCCGCAGGTGCCTCCTTTCTGCGGCACCTCGACTTGGCCTCAAAGAAGCCGGTGGGGCATCTCAGCCCCTCACAGGCAAGGGAGGTGACACCCAGCAGGGAGGCTCTTGGACCCCAAGTCAGAGCCAGGGAGGCCATGCCGGGCACCCACCCTGCCCTACGGGGTCTCCAGGAGGGACGGTGCAGGAGTCCCAGAGCCCCTCCTGTCTTTGTGTCTACCCCCCGAGGGCAGGGAGAGCTTTGGGGACAGAATTGTGGGAGAACCAATGTCCTCAAAACAGCTTACGGCCACCACCCTGAAGTGGCCCGATCACAGAGAGGTCAGTGGTCTGCAGCCCCGAGGCTGGCCGGATGCCCACCAGGGAGCGTGCACTGAGCTTGGGGGCCATGGCCGCTGTGACAGCAGGTACCTCCTCAAAAAGGAAGACTGCAGCGGTGACGGAGACCCAAGGGCAGGCCGGCCAGGGAGATGGACAGATGGCCATTCCCAGCCCGCGGGAAGCTGCGGCCTGAGAACAGTTGTCCCCTTGACCTGGGCTCACTGCCCTCCCACCTGTGAATGCCCCGACTGGCCCCCCCCATCTGAGGAGGGAGCCCTGGGTCCCCAGCCTAACTGTCCAAGCACCTTTAGAACCGGGGTGGTTCCTAGTACTGACTAGGAAGCCGGAGTGGGGGAGGTGGTACCTTCACTTCCCCCACATGAGTCGCTCCGGAAGACACAGTGCTCCTCCTTGATGAAGTGCCCGCTCAGAACAATGTCCTGCCGCTTCTCCGCGTCCTCCCGGCCCACCCTGCGTGCAGTTGGCTGTCAGCACCGCAGGCCCAGCACACCGTGATGCCGCCCCCCGGCCCACGCCACCCCCCGCAGCCTCCTGGATGCCCAGCCCTTACAGGGAACGGCTGGAGAGCACACAAGTAGGGGCACGGGTTACCCCCCGACACGGCCTGGCCACGGGGAGCCGCACTGCCCAGAGGGGCCCGCAGTGTCGCCACCAGCGCCCCTCCCTGCGCCCTGCCGACCCCCACCTGGTGATCCCATCCTTGATGTAGTAGAGCAGGCACTCGGACATGAGCGGGTCCTCATTCAGGTTGACCAGATGTGGCGTCTGGGAAGACAGGGGGTCACCTCTCTTGGGGAGGGCAGGAGCCTGGCCCTGGCCACCTGCTGCCCTCTCTCTGCCTGGGACCACCAGCCTTAGGCCCGGCCTCATGGGGACACAGTGTCCCCTAGTTTGGCCTAGAGGACGGGGGGAGACTCTGATGGGAACCCCAGAGCCTTGGGGGTAGCACTCAGGGACGCTGGACCTCTGGAGGGGCTGGGAGTCCAGCTCTGAGCACTGGAGGCGCGCGGGGCTTGGATGTGCAGGGCAAGCCTGGGCTCCGTGGGGCCTGCGCCCAGTCCTCCACTAAAACAGGACCAGAGGTCCCCATCCCAACCCAGGGGCTGAGGCCCCAGGGGGACCCAGGAGCCAGGAAGGGGGCGAGGGTGCCAGGCAGGGGGGCTTGGGACCTGGAGGCCGAGAAGCAGAGAGGCTGTGAGCCAGCCAGGTCGGACGCCCCCAACTTGTCCTCACCAGGGGTCTACCAGAGCGCGAGTCACGGCCAAGGGGAGTGCCTCCCCCATGGCCCTGTCTAAGCACTGCCCACCCTGTGCCCAGAGCAGCCACGGCAGGCTCCGCCCCTCCTCCTCTGCTCTCCCTCAGGCTCTCTGGGCCCCAATACTTCCCGACCTCCACCCCGTCCCGGCAAGGACTCTGCAGCATGGCGAGGCTGGACAGCTTTCCGCTTCCCACCTGGCTCCTTGGGGCCAGCTGTCCACACCCTCAGTACAAACCCCTGGGGCCCCTCAGTACTCAGCACAGGGTCAGGGCGACCTGGTCATCAGACACAGGACAGACCATCTCCAGCCACCCTGTTCCCGGGAGAGTGTCCTGCGCGTCTCCAGAGGAGACGTCTGGGGCAGTCTCCAGGGCCAGCCCCCTCCTGGTCAGTGTCCAGGCCTGTGCCACCAACAAATCCCTCTGCCACCAACAAAGCCAAAAGACTGCGCAACTGGTGCCCCGAGGGCCTGTGTACCCTGTACCCCAGCTCTGCACACTTCCCAGGGCACCCCCCAGGGACGGGGCATCCCCCAGGGATGGGGCATCCTCCCATAAGCACTCTCCCAGGGACAGAGCGCCGCCCCCCCCCGAGGGACAAGGCACCCCTCCCATGGACAGGGCGCCCTGCCACATGTAATGAATCCCAAACAAAACTAAAAGCCTATCTGGACAGATGTGAAGCACCCCCAGGGCGCCACTGCCCCCCGCCCAGGGCCCCATGGCCCCAGGCACCCTCCCTCCTGCCTCTGGGCCTCCACACGTGCTGCTCCCTGGCTAGCGGGCGGGGTGCAGACACAGCCTGAGGGGGGCCCAGCTTTGTCCCCAGGGAGCAGCCACCCTGAGGGATGAGCCCTCACACAGGTGCCCCGTTCTCCTCTTCCCTTGGGGCCCCAGCGGCACAGCACTGGCTTCATGTGCCGCCAGCTCCAAGACAGGCAAACACAGAAGCCCTTTTGTGAGATAAAAAGTCAGCCAGGCACTCCCTTGCTAAAGAAGCGGCAGGGCCAGGGCCTGAGGAATCCTGTGCTGGGGCCACAGTGGGCTGCCACTGCCTCCAGGAAGGCTTCCGGGCCTGAAGCGCGGCTCCTAAGGGCTCTAAGGGTCTAGCGATCTTTGGCAGAGGAGGGGGGGTCTGTGTTCTAGAACCACAGAGACTTTTCCCCAGTGCTCATGCTCTGCCCCACTTGAGTTACAGAACAGGGGGTGGGGCTTGGTTCCACGTGAGGTCCTGGGCCATGGGCAAGCCGGGCTAGGTGCAGAAGAGGAGTCCCTCCTGGGACGGCTGGATTTACTTCAGCTAACCTCCAAGAGGACAGCTGGCTCCTGGCTCGTGTCCCCCAGCCCCACCCTGTAGGCTCCTGAGGGGGTGCTGGCTCCCACTGTTTCAGGAACCCAGTCTCAACCTAAGGGGCCCAGCCACCCCTCAGGCAGCTAAGTGACCTCTCTGATGTCCTTCGGCCACAGAGACATCCCGTGGTGAGCAGGGGTTGGGGGGTGGCGAGGGGCCACACAGGGAAGGAATGGCTGTGGGTGAGCGTGGCCGGGTCCCCGGAGCCCGCTTCCCTGCCCCCAGGAGCTGACAGCTGCCGAGGGCTGCAGGTCCCCCTTCCATCCATGCTGGGGCAGCCCAGGGAACGGATCGGCTCCTACCTTTTTGGGAGAGAACACCCCCAGCGTGCCACCGTCCTCCCGCATGGCCACGCCCATCTCGGCCAGCAGTGCTTCCCTGGGGGTCAGAGTGAGGGGTCAGCACCCACACAGGGCTTCATCTGGTCTGTGAGTTCAGGTGCCCCTTGGAGGGACTGCTCCCCTGATTGGGGGTCAGGTCAGTGGGGCCACTGGTGACAGGCGTGGGAGCCCTGGCTGCAAGACCCCAGAGCTGGGCACAGAGTCCCAGCCCCAACCTCCCACCTCTCCATCAGGTGGCCTGGTCCCCCACCTCCCACCTCTCCATTAGATGGCCTGGTCCCAGCCCCACCACCCATCTCTCCATTAGGTGGTCTGATCCCCAGCCCCCCAGCTCCCACCTCTCCATCAGATGGCCTGGTCCCAGCCCCACCACCCACCTCTCCATTAAATGGCCTGGTCCCAGCCCCACCACCCACCTCTCCATTAAATGGCCTTGGTCCCAGCCCCAACCACCCACCTCTCCATCAGATGGTCTGGTCCCCAGCCCCCCAGCTCCCACTTCTCCATCAGATGGTCTGGTCCCCAGCCCCCCAGCTCCCACCTCTCCATCAGATGGCCTGGTCCCAGCCCCACCATCCACCTCTCCATCAGATGGCCTGGTCCCAGCCCCACACCCACCTCTCCATCAGATGGTCTGGTCCCCAGCCCCCCAGCTCCCACCTCTCCATCAGATGGCCTGGTCCCAGCCCCCACCACCCACCTCTCCATCAGATGGCCTGGTCCCAGCCCCACACCCACCTCTCCATTAAATGGCCTGGTCCCAGCCCCAACCACCCACCTCTCCATCAGATGGTCTGGTCCCAGCCCCACACCCACCTCTCCATTAAATGGCCTGGTCCCAGCCCCACACCCACCTCTCCATTAAATGGCCTGGTCCCAGCCCCACACCCACCTCTCCATTAAATGGCCTGGTCCCAGCCCCAACCACCCACCTCTCCATCAGATGGTCTGGTCCCCAGCCCCCTAGCTCCCACCTCTCCATCAGATGGCCTGGTCCCAGCCCCCCAGCTCCCACCTCTCCATCAGATGGCCTGGTCCCAGCCCCCACCACCCACCTCTCCATCAGATGGCCTGGTCCCAGCCCCAACCACCCACCTCTCCACCAGATGGCCTGGTCCCAGCCCCAACCTCCCACCTCTCCATCAGATGGTCTGGTCCCCAGCCCCCCAGCTCCCACCTCTCCATCAGATGGCCTGGTCCCAGCCCCACCATCCACCTCTCCATCAGATGGCCTGGTCCCAGCCCCCAGCACCCACCTCTCCATCCGGATAGCTTCCGTCCGCCGCAGCTTCTCCTCCCAGGTCTCGTTGAGCTCAGCGATGATCTTTTCTGTCTCCTGGGAAGGGAGACAGAAAAGAATGAGGTCAGGGTTGGGGGCAGGCAGTGCACAGAGGCTTGGGTGCCAGGCAAAGGGGAGATGAGTAGCCAGGGCCCAACACCCCAGTTCTGGTCCATCTAGGCAGCACGAAGTCTGAAAGATCAAGGTGAAGGGCTGAGGGTCAGCACGTGCAAAGAAGGCACGTCTGTCCTGTGGACAGAGAACAGAGCGGAGGCTGACTACACCTGGAAGAGAAGCACATGTCGAGATGCCAAGTTGCTGGTTCCGAGGCTCAGGTATTCCCTGACTGCGGAGAGACGGACGATGCATCCCATTTCCATGCCGTCTCCCCGCTCCCTTCCGGGACCCCCAGCCACGGTGGGACCCCCATGTCCTTGGTGGAATCCCACACCGCAGGTGAAACCCACACTCTGCTGGTCCCCCAGCATAAGGGGGCCTACGCCCCAGGGTAACCGCACGCCCCCTCGTCAGGCCGGGTCTGGCCCCTGTGCCTTTGTCCCCTGAGTCCCTTCAGTCTCCATGGTGGGCTCACCATCCACTGCTCACAGCCGGCACTGAGTACCCATCTGCTGAAGGAAGCCAGTAACCAGAACCCTACAAGCAGCTTGCCTATGGCCAGCCAGGGGGTGGGTGGCTATGCCAGGGCGGGTGCGAGCATGGAGACCCAGGAGGGGACGCAGAGGCTCTGGGACACCCGCCCGCCCTGCTCAGCAGATGGGCCCCGCGATCCTGGACAGGGAGCACTGGGTCCCTGGGCAGGCACCAGCAGGTCTGGGGCCAGGATGCAGCCGCGTCTCCTGGCACTGCTCACGCCGCCTCTGACCCTCTGCCTGTGACCGTCCGAGAGGAGGGGTCTCGGGCCCCATGCTCACCACCTGAGCCCGGCCCTGCCTCACCTTCAGCCTTTCGATGGCCTCCTCGCTGCCCGGGGCAAACAAGATGCGCTCGTGCAGGCTGGACACGGAGGCGGCACGGCTGGACAGGGCCGAGAGTGAGGACGAGGGGCTCACGCCCACCAGGGCGCTGGTCACTGTGGAGAGATTGTCAGGGGCTGGGTTCAGCTCCACCCCGCCACGGCTACGGTTATTGTTCTCAAGGTCGGACACGTCTATGGGAGGAAGGGGGGCAGACAGACGGGAGGAGAGAAAAGAAAGACCGAGTTGGGAAAAAGCAGGAGACGAGTGGGAGGAAGGCAGCACACGAGGACCAGGAAGGAGCTGGGCACCCGGGCGAGCGCATGCAAGGCTGCCCCCGCCGCCACCCCCCTCCCGGGGCCTCTGCTCCCCTGCCCGCTCACCAACCCCCCTGCCCTCCTGCCCACCGCTCCTGCTGTCCCCAGCCGGCAGCCCCCTGAACCCTGGCCCTGACACTTATCCTCACCTGCTCCACCACCCTACACGCCCACTGGAGCCCCGAGCTGTGGGGGCTGGGCTGCACTGCCGACCCCACTGAGCTCCCTGGCAGAGAGTCACCTGTGGGACCTCCAAGGGGGCTCCCGCTCCTCCACCCCACACACTGCTCTGAGACCCCCGTGGCTGGGAGGCGGGCGCTGTGACACCCCCTGGGGCGGGAGGTGCCCGGCCCCTCCTGGCAGAAGCAGACACACAGCAGAGAAGCGGCAAGCGTAGGGCAGCACGGGGTGCCGGGGAAGTCAAGGGCGGCCTACGGCTCTTGGGTGGGGAAGGGGCACCCAGCTGCTCTCCTGCCCAGGGCCAGTGGGAGACGCAGGCCAGAGGGGCCTGGCAGCAGACTCCTGCATTTCCAAGGGAGGGGGCTTGGGCTGGGTGAGGTCAAGGGAGGCCGGGACAGAGCCAGCCACCAAGCTGTCCTGGTCTCTGTGCTGATGTTCAGCATTTCCCAGACCTCTAGAAACATGGGGGTCAGAGCCTGACCTCAGCCATGCTCAGCCTCAAGAGGCCTTGGCTGCTCCAGGCCTCCCCGTTGCCTTAGTCACCCAGCAGACAAGGGGGTGAGCCAGGAGCACGGCCCGCAGGGCGCGTGAGTAAGAGGACGCTGGTCCTCCAGCCCCAAGGAGGGGACAGCTGCAGAGAGGGTGCGCCCGCCCCGTGCTGCCCTACACCCACAGGCCGGCGGAAGCGGGGTGCACAGAGAGCAGGGGATACACACATCTGGGTCCTCCGGGCACAGTGCCGGCTGCGGGGCAGGCGTGGGAGAGACAGAAACAGAAGACCAGGTTTGCCTCCAGAGGGCGCGTCCTAGGCCAGGCCTCAGGCAGGGCGGTGGTCCTCGGCGGGCGCGGGGGCGGCCCGGCGCCTCCTGCCCATGCGGCTTCCAGGAAAGCCGTTGCTGGCCTGCTCGGGCCAGCTGCAAACCCGAACACGCCGCCCGCCAGGTCCCTCCAGGACCAGGACCCTGGCCCCCCACCCAGAGGCCACTCAGCCCTAGAACCCGCAGCAGAGCCTGGACCTCGGGCCACAAGGGCCGCCATCGGCGGGTGGTGGGCCCAGGAAGGAGCTGGGGCCGCAGCCCCACTGCCCTGCGGGGACAGGCGGGCACAGACACTCACTGTCGGTGATGTCGCCCAGACCCTGGGCGTAGAGCAGGTCCCGCAGCCGCGTCACCTCGTCCTTCAGCTCTCGGATCAGCTTGTTGTTGGGGTCCTCGTTGATGACAGCGTTGCAGCGGATCTGCTTGGCCCGGTCGGCGTACCTGGGAGGCAAGGGGCACTGGGGGCTGCGCGCCTGGCGGCCGAGGGCACCTGGAGCCCCGCCTGCACCCACCTGCGGGGCACCGCCCTACAGGGGCTCAGCACTTGGGGAAACCAAGGCCCCAGGAGGGGAGGGGACCGGGGGGGATCTTCTCCCCACGGGGATCCTTTCCCACTCGGCCCTGTGGCCCTGGGGTGCACGGAGCAGTCTAACCTGCACCCCAGCTCTATGTGTTCCCTGCCAGGAGGCGAGAACGCCCTGGCCAGCAGGACCTGCAGACACGCCTGTCCCTGGGGGCTCATTAAAGACCCACAGTGGCTCCATGGCCTGCAGGTCAGGGTGAACCACTCAGCCGAGAGCACTGCTCTCCCAGCTTCGTTTCGGGGTCCCGGGGCCACTCGAGGTCACAAGCGGTGGGACACACAAGAGGCCCGTGAAGTCCTGGGGGCCCTGCCGGCCACTGGGAGCCTTGAGGGACCCAGCGGAGCCGGCCCCCCTGGAGGCGCCTGGAGGGTCCGCTCCCGCCACCCCAGCCCCCTCGGGACACACCTCAGGGTGCTCAGCGTCTCGTCATAGTTGATGTCTGCGGGGCTCAGCGCCGCCACCATCGCGGTCCTGGAGTTCCCGCCTGTGGGAAGAGACCCGTCGGTTGCCACGAGGGTCAGCCCCGCCCACCCATCCCATCCCCCACCCTCCTGGTGCCCCCCCACAGTGGGCCACTGGGAGGGAGTAGACGGCAGGAGGCCGGCCTCCCTCTCAAGCCAGGCACCTGGCTTGCTTGTCTTCTACATAAAAAAACGTTTTTCTCACATTTGGGGTCACGTTACAACAAGCAGCCACCCCCTCCCTATGATAAAGAGGCACGTTGCGGGGGTTTTACGGCATTTACTAGTGGATAAGGACTGTTTGTGTCCAATAGAGGTTTCACTTTGGTCTCTGTCATCTGGGATGTGTTTCCCACGAGACTCCCAGCCTGGTCTCCCAGATGCAGCGTGAGGACACGCACAGCATGAGGCAATCGGCCATCTGACTCCGTTCTCCTCTGGGCAGCAGGTCCTGTCGGGCCAGGGCTGGGGCGGCCCCAGGCTTGCTCCTTGTCCTGCCCTTGCTGGGGCTCTGGACACACTGACCCCAAGGACCTGTGTCCCGGGGCAGCGTTCTCAGGGTGCGGCCCCCCAGGGACTGTGGGCTGGCAGTGTGAAGGACTAGGGGTGCAATGCCCACCCTGGGGCGGGGCCTGAGTGTGGCCCCGGGGGAGAGGCCGGGTGACGGGACACACACTCCTGAGACTCTCGTGTTTCCCCCCTGGGGGGCACTTTCACCCCGTCTCCCACCTACCCTCTTCTCCACCAGGAGGCCTGGCGCTGCACCCGATGAGGCCCACACCAGAGAGCAGCCAGGCTGCTTCTGGGGGTCAGGGTCATGGCCCTTGGTAGCCATGCAGCCAAGGAAGGCCCCAGAGCCCCAGCCGTCCACAGCAGCCCGGGACTCAGCTCACCCTTCTGGACATCAGTCCCCCCAGCCCCTGCACCCTGCTGTAAGGGTAGGCAGCGCGGACCCCAGGGCCAGTTTGGGCAGAACACATGGGTGTTGGGGTGTCTCAGGCTCCATCTCCCTCTCACTGGCTCAGAGCTCAGCTGGAGGGGAAGGCGGGGAAGGAAGCCAGCTCCGGACAGCCAGCAGGGCTCCCAGGGGTCACAGACAGGGGGAGGCAAGTCCCTGTGACGGTCAGGGCGCCAGTGCCCCGAGCCAGGGGCACCGACGTGGGGACTGCAGGTCTGCGGCCCCGAGGGCCACCTGCCCCCAGCCTGGTGGCGTAAACCCACTGCTGACATCGCTCTGGTCCCCCGGGAAGAGCCCCTGGGCTCACCGCTCAGCCAGGGAAGGATGGGCGCCCTCCGAGACAGAGCGGGGGTGAAGGTGGTGCCCGGCAGGTGTCAGGTCCCAGGCCGGGCGAGTCCTCACCTAGGTTTTCCCGGAGGAGCCAGGTCAGCACCGAGTCTCTGTAGGGAATGAAGTCTGTCTTCTTCTTCTTCTTGTTCTGCGGGGGACGGGCGTCCAAGGTCAGCCCCGAGCCCACCTGAGGTGGGGTCAGGGGGGCACAGACGGGGAGCGCGGGCTGGCTGCCCAGGGCTCGTGGCTGGGTCTGCCCTCACGGCCTCTCCCCCCAGACCCAGGGCGCCCCCGCTGGAACTGGAACTGGGGACCTGCCAGCACATTCCTCAGCCTCCCCTTGTCTGTCCCAGGCCCCTCGGGAGCCACACAGACACGGGCTGCTGCTCTTCAGGCCCCGAGGGGAGCCTGCAGGACCAAGACCTGGAAGTCCTGGCTGTGGGGCGGGGGTTACTGAGCGGGTTTGAGAGCGTCCAGCCCCCAGAACTCCTCCTTGGCCCAGGGAGGCCTTCCTTTGCAAACTTGGTGGTGACAGACTCGATGTCCACCTTGTGTTTCTATCACTTAATCCTCAAGGGTGAACCTCTGCCGCCTCTGTCAGACTCGTTTCCACAGTAAATGCCCCAGTCACGCAGTCACCCCACGAGGGGTCCTGGCTGGCAGCTCCCTCAAAGGCTGTTCCCTCTGCTCCGTCTGCATGGCCCGAGCACCTCAGCCCCGGGACCTTCGCCCCTGACCCTCACTGTCCTGCCTGCCACCCGGCCACCCCCCGCCAGCTGCTCCCTACATGGCAGCCCAAGGGCGTGTCCAGATGCCGCCAGCCTTCACCAGCCCACAGCCAACCTGTGGCTGCCTCCCAGCATGTCCCAGCCAGCTGCTTCCTGATGCCGCTGGGGAGCAGGTCAGGTCGGGCCCTCGGCCTCATTACCTGCGGGCACCCGCGCTCCTGCGTCCAGGGCTGACCCTCAACTGGCTCCTCAAAACCATCTTGCTCAGCTCCTGGAAGTCACAGTCCTTCCTCGGTCCTTCGCGCGGCGCCCCACATGGCTCCTCCCACTCCGCTCGCCGAGCTCCGCGCCGGCTCATCACACGGTTCTTCAGTGTCTCACCTAAGCTCCGCACCTCCTCACAGAGTTTCTCGTGTTTCCCCAACAGCTTGTCACCATTTGTCACGGGGTCCCTCACACTCCTCACAGCTCCCACAGGTCACACACACGTGTCCACTCGCCTTCTCACGCATCCCCACACAACTCCTCACACGGCTCCTCTCGTAACTCACCACCACGCACACACCCCTCACACTCCTCACACCATCTCACACACTTTCTCTAGTCCCCACACAACTCCTCACACGGCTCCTCTCATAACTCCCCACAGGCTCCATGCACACGCCCCTCACACTCCCCACAGCATCTCGCACACTTCCTCTCACATCTCCTCAGCTCCCCAGCATCCCCACGAGTCCTCACAGTTTTGCACGCAGTCTCTACGCGCTACTCACACCTTGGTGCGCAGCCCCCCTCGCCGGCCCTCGCGCTGCCCCCAGCGCCGTGCGACAGGGCTGCCCGGCTCTCCCGGTGCCCCGCGCCCGCTCCCGCGTCTCCGCACGGCTCTCTGCACACAGTGGGTCCTCATCTCGTCCCTCGCACGGGCACTCCGTGGCTCTCAGAGCCGCTCCCCAGCAGCTCCCGCTGAGCCGCGGCTCCACACGCGTCCTCACACGGCCCCGCACACCGTGCCAGCTCTGCACACAATTCCCACGCCTTCCACACACACTGTCTCGGTCTCCACACAGCTTCTCACGACTCCCCAGAGCCCCTCCGTCTCCGCGCAGGGTCACGTCTGCCTCCCCGGCACGGCCTGCTGTCACCCGCGGCTCCTCAGCAGCCGCGTGTGCGTCGCCTCACACTCCTCCTCGGGCCCGACAGCTGCCCAGAGCCTCTCTCGGCTCCTCACAGTCCCGTTTCCCGCTCACTCTCACGCCCTCACAGGGCTCCTCACAACCTCTTCTGGGTCGCCTGCCACGGCACGCGCCTCCTCCACGGCTCCTCACACACATCCACACAGCACCTACACAGCTCGGCTCGCTCCTCGCAGATGCTCGTGTGGCCCCTCTCCTGCCTCCTCACGAGTCCTAAGCCCGTGCCCTCCCCTCACACCAACCAAGCTCTTCGGCTCCGCCTCAGGACTCAGGGCCGCACAGCTGCACAGCGGCGCCGCCTGCCCGCTCGGCTCCTCCACGACCCCCAGGCCCCGACCCCGGGGCCGCCTCTCCCGCGACGCCCCCCAGGCCATGCCGACAAGAGGCTCCCGCTCGGGTCACGCTCACAGCCCAGCCCTGTCCTGTACGAGGCTCATCCCTGTGCTCGTCCCTGTTAGCTCCCAAGGATCTCCTGGTCTCCTGCCGCCTCTCGTCCGCCCCACAGCCTGCTCTCCGCTCTCGGGCCCAGCCCAGCTCCGAGCAGGGCTGCTGTGTGCTGGGCTCCCACGGCCTCCCCCTCCCACCAAAGGCTGAGACCTTCCCCAGAACAGGGGGAGCGCTGGGCTCTGTGTGCTGGGCTCCCACGGCCTCCCCCTCCCCACCAAAGGCTGAGACCTCCCCCAGAACAGGGGGAGCGCTGGGCTCTGTGTGCTGGGCTCCCACGGCCTCCCCCTCCCACCAAAGGCTGAGACCCTCCCCAGAACAGGGGGAGCGCTGGGCTCTGTGTGCTGGGCTCCCACGGCCTCCCCCTCCCACCAAAGGCTGAGACCTCCCCCAGAACAGGGGGAGCGCTGGGCTCTGTGTGCTGGGCTCCCACGGCCTCCCCCTCCCACCAAAGGCTGAGACCCTCCCCAGAACAGGGGGAGCGCTGCTTACCTTGTTGGGCCCAGAATCCTGCAAAAGCGAAGACAGAGTCTGAGACAGAGCTCTGGGCCTGGGCGGAGGCCCCAGCTCTGCCCACAGCCCCCCGCACCCCACTGCTGCCCGTCACGGCCACCGGCCCTTGCTCTGCCCTCTGCCCTCAGAGCAGGATGGCGCGGAATCTGAGTTCACACCCCCACACATCCTCCACCAGGCCGAGCCATCACTCGAGGGTCTCAGCTCCTCCTGCCGGGCGGCCTGGGGGGCACCCAGGGTCACAGCACCTGGAGCCCAAGGCCACCCTCAGGGCCCGTGAGGGAGATGGCACGTCCTGGTCTCACAGGCTCCAGGAACGACAGGATCCTGGCTCCACCTCCAGCCGGAGACTCCGTCCCCACACTCTGCGGCTTTTCTGTGGGCCCAGCCCCACAGAACGGACAGCACCAGGACAAGGGGCCGCTCCCAGCGTCCCCCTCCCCTGCCCCGTCCCCCAGGCTGCAGCACCCGGGGCTCGCTCACCATCTCGGCCAGCGCAGAGATGACCTTGCCCAGGGTGGTCAGGGACTTGTTGATGTTGGCTCCCTCCTGCACGGGGATGATGTGGCCGGGTGTCAGGTGGCCTCGGAGGCCCTCGCTCCCGTGGGACCCCGACCTGAGCTGAGCTGCCCTGATGGGAGGCCCAGCGCCCAGCCCCCCAGCCTGGGGGACCTGTGAACCCTCCCGCCCTCCCCATCCTATGAAGGCAGGACCAAAGTGGGTGCAGGAAATCAACTCCCCTTCCGTCCACCCTTTGTGGCCGCCCCCACTGGGTGTTGGTCCATTTTCCCCTGAGCTGCGGTCTCCCCCTCCCCTCAGACCACCCGGGCATCAGGCCCCGCTGGGCAGTCGGTGGTGGTAGGTGAGGACCCTCGTAGGGGCGGCCCTACCTTCAAGCGCGTGCCCTTGGCCCCCGTGGAGTCGGCCCGCTCACTCCCAGCCAGGTCCACCAGGCTGACTTTGCTCACCTGTGAGGACAGGGGCGTCACACGCAGGAGCCGCGATGCCCGATGGGGCCTGCCCCCCGGGTGCAGCCTGCAGGGCCCACCCTCCCGGGCCAGTGTCGTCCGTCAGCTCCTCCTGCTCTGCCGTGCGAGCCCAGCGCCCGGGGAGGCTGCCCCCCACCCCCCGCCCCCTGCTGCCCGCTGCGTGCTGGCTGCTCTTCACCCACACATCACCGCCACTGTCACCCACTCCAAGGCCAGGCTCACTGTATGGTGGGATCTGAGCCCAGTTCCCAGAGCCCCTCCGCCACTGGTCAGCTGCCCCGTGGGGGTGCAGCTGCCCCAGCAATGGGTAGGGACCCCGGCACTCGCCCAGCCTGGGCAGGCCGCCACATGCTCCTGGGGGAGGCTCACGCCCTTTGGAGCCACAGAGGCTGCAGGCAGGACCCCCCAGTGCCCAGAGCCTGAGGGATGGGAGCGGCAGCCCGTAGCCAGACCAGCTCAGGCCCAGTTCTGCGCTCCTGCCCTTCCAGGCCCCCGGAGGACGGCGCCAAGCCGAGGCGACCCTGGCATCATCAGGGACTGAGGGGCCCCTCTGCCGACTGTCCCGGGCCTGGATGGCAGGGTGGGCGTGGGGGCCGTCAGAGAAAACAGGGCGCTTAGGGTCAGGGCCACAGTGGGCGCCCGCCCCACCGCCCCTTCCAGCACCCTCAGTCAGCGTGTCTGGCAGAAGCCCCAGGAGACGAGGCCCCTGTCCTGGCCCACTCACAAGGCCTGGGTGCGTGGGAGGGGCCTCTGGGGCGGGGCGCGTGGGCGAGGCCTCTGGGGCCGGGCGGGAGGGAGAGGCCTGCGCGTGGGCGGGGCCTCTGGGGCGGGGCGTGTGGGCGAGGCCTGCGCGTGGGAGAGGCCTGCGTGTGGGAGGGGCCTCTGGGGCGGGCGGGAGGGGTGTTCAGCACAAGCTCTCCTTTGTGCTCACAGATGCCGGCGGCCAGTCAAGGGGGTCGCCCCCAGCCTGCACCGCGGCCCATGGTCAGCCTGTGATGGGCGCTCACTCAACCTGAGGCCTTCAACTCCGCCCTGGGAGGGCCCTGAGGCGTCCCCGGGCAGCGGGGCTGCCCTGCAGTGCAGCCCAGGGGACACCCTTCCCAGGCCCCGTGGGCTCCACCATAACTGCCTGGCGGGAGGCTGATCTAAGGTCACTGCCCCTCAGCTGAGTCCCGCCCACTCCCAGGTGGCACCCAAGGCCCAGATGAGGGGACCTCTCAGGCCTGGCCGCCTCTCCCCGAGGCCCAAGCTGGGCTGTGGACGGTCAGCGCCCCGTGAAGGCGCCGCCTGCACCTTGCAGGCTGACACCCAGCTTGGTCTCCTTGCCCGCCTGACGGCCGCCCCGCCCCGCCCCGCCCTCGCGGCCGCCCCGCCCCGCCCCGCCCTCACGGCCGGCTCACTTTCTCTGTGGTGATGTTGGTCTCCGCGTCATGGCGCTTCTGCGTGAAGATGATGTTGAACACGGCGTGGGAGCGGCTGCTGGTCTCGTTCATGTTCGTGGCCGCCACCGTCCTGGGGAACAGAAGCCACATATGGTCACCTGGCGCCCTGCGGTCGGACGTGAGGGCCACTGGTGGTGCCAGCCTGCTTGGCGAGGACATGAGACGTCTGTCCTCGGGGCCATCTTGTCAGAGCTCGGGCAGAGCCCATGCCATCTGCCCACCTTGGCCACTGTGGCTCCTGCAGCCCCCAGCTCGAGCCTGGCACTCGGGGTGCCATGGCTGGGGGGTGGTCTCTCGGCTTCCAGGGGTTCAGCAGAGCCCAACTATTGCTCACTCAACGCCTGGGGCAGTGGTCTGTGGACGGTGGCGTGGAAAGGCCCCCCAGGAAGGGAAAGAGGGGTCCAGTGTCACATCCCATCCCAGTTGCTCCAGGAGAAGGCTTGAGGCTGCCTGACCAGAGGCCAGGGTTGGACCCAATGCCACCAACATGCAGAGCCCCCGAGGAAGCCCAAAGGCTGGGCTCACTGCTGGACAGCTCCCTGCACAGAGAGGCCCCTGCAGGGCCACGACAGAGTGCCGGGCGTCGGCTGCAGACCCAGTCTTCTCACCCTCCCGGGAGCCCCTGGGTAGCAGATGGGGGGCTGTCGCCACCACAACCAGGGCAGACCCTCCTGGGCTGGGAGGTCCAGGGCATTGCAGCCATGGAGACCAATAACTTGTGGCTGGCAGTGCCTTGAGGCTGGCCATCTCCACACGCCTTGAGAAGGCAGAGCTGGGCCTCCCAGCCTGGCCTCACCCAGGGCAGCCATCACCAGACCCTCTAGGAGGAGCTGACCCTGTGTAGGTGAAGGCATCCTCTGCACTGGGCGAGCTGGAGGTCCCTCGCAGGCTGTCATGTGCCCTAAATGGCCTTAGGCCCAATGGGAGCCCCAAACAACACCACGGGGACACCAACAGGCGCCCCAAGGCCCTGTCTCCCTTGGAGAGACTCGAGGCTGCGCTTGTGGTGGGGTGGGCAGGGGGTGTGGGCACGTCACCCGCACACACCGGGCCTTGTTCCCTGAGTCCATGAGGTCTTGGATGTCATTGTAGGAGGTGACCGCCAGCTTGGACAGGTCCTCCACATAGGGACCCAGAAGCGGGTGCTCCCGCACACGCAGGTTGCCCTTGTTCTTGGGGTTCAGGAGGTCACGGACACGCTCGCAGTAAATCTCCATGTAGCTGACCTGCAGGACAGAGTTGACATCAGGGACCCCCGAGGCGGGGGAAACAGGGTACACCATGTACCCAAGCCACCCACTGGGACCAGGGCCCCTGCTGGAATGTGTAAGTAGAGGTATCTGCCCACCCCCGCCTGCCTGGCCCTGCCCACACGGCCATGCTGCTGGCTGGCCCAAGGAGGTCACACTGGGACCACCTTGGCCACAGCCCAGCCAAGCCACGCAGCTCCGAGCAGCTGCGCAATAAACACCATGGAGATAACACTGCCCCTTCCAGCGTCCAGCGTGGGGCGGGCATATTTGCAACATACATGCGAGAATGACAAGAAAAGGGCACCGACCAGTGGGGGGACTGGCTTTAGGTCAGAAAAGCCACGCTCCAAGGGACAGGCAGTGGGGAGCCCTACCTCCACGGAGTAGGACATGTTATCGTTGGTCGTGTCGTTGATGCGGGAGAAGAGGTCCTCGCAGAGCTGCCGGGATAGAGGATACAGTCAGACGTGAGGCTGGGCTGTCCCCAGAGCCCTGTTTCTCAAGGTGCTGGGCTCCTGCACCCCAGCAAGGATTCTGCTCCCCAAGCGCCTCCCACACCCTCACGGTCCACATTAAAGGCACCAAGAAAGCCTGCAGCCTAGGAGTCACTGTCTTCTGATAACTCAGGGGCCCCCCGGCTGACATCTGACCCTCTCCTGCTCCTCCCACCATCCTCACCTGCATGAGGGAGAGGGTCTACCATGCTGCAGACCGCCTGAAACTCTCCCCTCCCTGACAAGTCCAGTACTGACCAGCTCAGATTTGGAGACCTGCCTAGCGCGCACCTCCTGTCCTGAGCACCTCTCCTGCCTGGACCACCAGCCCTCACAGCTCTCCCCAGGAAAAGCTGCCCCCACCAGCAGCTGTCCCAGCCTTCCTGTCACGGGTATGACCATGGTGGGCGCTGGGCAGGGCTGGGCAGCTCCCGCAGCTCCCCATCCACGGACCTCAGTCTTCAGCTTCTTCACAGCCAGTCTGCCCCATGCTGCCTCCTGCCCAGGCCTTACCCTCCTCCTGGTTAACCTTTCTTCCTGTTCCCGCCCTCCCCAGGCCCCACCTTCCCCGGGCCCCGCCCCGCCCAAGGCCCCACCCCACCCAGCTTCAGACCACACCCCATCTGCACAGCCTTCTTTAGGCCCCTCCCCAGCCAGCTTCAGACCACACCCCATCTGCGCAGCCCTCCGCAGGCTCCGCCCCAGGCCCCGCCCCGCCCCGCCCGCCGCGTGCCTGAGGGATGATCCCCTGCTGGTCCTTCTCCTGCTTGCCCATCATGGTGTAGGACTTGCCAGCCCCAGTCTGTCCGTAGGCGAAGATGCAGACGTTGTAGCCTTCGAAGGCGTGCTGCAGCATCTCCTCACCAATGTCGCGGTACACCTGCTTCTGTGAGGCGTAGTTGATGTCTTCCGGCTGCAGGAGGAGAGGGGAGCAGCTGCAGGAGGCTGGGGTGCCGAGCCCTCCGCCCACCAGGTTCACTGAGCGCCCGCATCGCACCAGGGGCCTCCGGGGCCAAGGCCAGTGATGTGGGAAGGACACCTGCCCGCCCACCCTCTCACAGGACACCTGGAGAGGGGAAATAATCTGGGAGGGGGGCGGCTTCCGGAGGGAGCGGTAGGAGGAGCCATCAGGCTAGGGCCGGACAGAGCGGAAGAGCATTTCAGCAGAGGGAACAGCATGTGCAAAGGCTGGGAAGTGGGAGTACATGACGTGGTGCCTGAAACCAAGCTTGGTGTGGCGGCCGTGGAGTGCAAGATGGCGCTGGAGAGGCAGCAGGGTAGGAGCTCATGGGCTGGGCTATCGCCCTTGGACACTGTTCTGAAGACGGTGGTCTCTTTAGGCAGGACCGGGGGTCACCCTGACTGTGGAGAGGAGGGGCCGGAAGGTGAAATGGGGAGCCCTGGGACCAGGCTCTCAGAGATGTGAGCCAGGGTGGGCCCTGGCCCAGGGGCAGAGGGCCTGACGCCTCCTAGGATGCAGGAGGCTGGGGGATGCAGGACTGCGTGTGGACAGGATGGAGGAGGTGGGGGTGAAAAGCCCAGAGGCCTCCTGGCTCCCAGGGGAAGTGCAGTGGAGGGCGTGGGCGGGCCAGCGTCAGGGGGCGGGTTCAGCTTCGGACACTGAGCTTGGGATGTCTGGGGAAGAGGAGACGTACAACTCAGACCCTGGGAAACCGCCCCTGGTGGGCTGACAGCCCCTGGCCCCTGTCACAGCAGGGGACAGTGCCCCTGGCACCTGCACTGTGACCTGTCACACACAAGGCAACTGCGGAAAGCAGGCCCCTCCCCACAGGCCTCCACCTAGGCCCACACCTCCCGCATCAGCCCTGCAGGGGAGCGGTTGGGTCCCTCACTCCACTGCCTCAGAGAGGTCAAGAGACTGGCGGACGGCCACACAGCAAGCAGGGCGGAGCTGGCTTCCATCCCCCCGGAACCCCAGCCCTGGGCTTACCGAGGTGTGTGACCAGTAGGAGTAGTCGAAGCTGAAGCTTTTGGGCGTCTCCTTGGGCTGTTTGGGGTTAACGATGGCTAAGGAGAGGGAGACAGACATAATGTTTAGCGCTGCCCTGCAGGGACACACTGACCCTGGACATGCCCGAGAGGAACCCCAGGGCAGGGAGGCAAGGTCCTAAGAGACCTCTAGCCTCAGAAAATCCAGCCTCCAACCCCAAAATGGGCAGGGACGAGCCAGATAATCCTCTGTCACCAAGACAGTGCAGAGTGGTCCCTCTCTGCAGGCACTGGGTTGGAGCACAAGCCCACGGCCCATTCCCTCCTCCTGGGTCCACACTCTGCTCGCCTCCCCAGCCCTGGTCTCTCACATCTGTTCTGCACACACATGCCCTAGGAGGCCCGGAAGACCGTCAATCACAGCCGCGTCCTCGCTGCTTTGGAGGCCCATCACACTCATGTGCTCGTCCGCGTCCAGGGTGTGCTGGCTGTCCCTCTGCGGGGACACCACACATTCCTGCTCCTGCAGGGCCTGCGCGTCCACTCTCGGGGCCGTGGGGCAGTCTTCACCTCAGCTCCCCCCAATCCCCCTCCTCCACCAGCCACACCTGGGCCGGCGGGAGGCAGCTCTCACGAAATGTCGGTTCATCAAGGGACGAGCAATACCGCTGGCAGGCCTCCCGAGGCCTGTGTCCAGCCCAAGGCCACAGCACCCCAGGGATCCCACGCCCTGGACAGGCCTTGGGTCCCGGAGGCCTGGGCTTGGCTGGCAGCATGTCTGCTGTGGCCAGGCAGCAGGCACTGAGGCTCCTGGGACATTGTCTGAACCCTGATGCCTGTGTTGATAGAGGACCCCAAGAACCCCTGAGAGCCCACCTGGCCGGGGACAGACGCCTCCCTGGGGCTTCACCTCCACCAGGAACTCGGGCCATCCTGGTGCAAGAGGACTCCAGGCCACTCCCCGCCACAGCATCCCATCTGAGGAGCGCGGCACCCTCCTCCCTATACTTGGAGATTCGGGCCATGCTGCCCACCCCTCGGACCACTTTCCTCAGCTACCGGGGGCTGGGGCCCTCGCTTCCTGAGCTCCAGGACCCCACACCCTGCCCCGCCAGCCCATGTCCTGGGTGACCTGTAACTCTCACTGAGAGAGCAAACCGCACCCCTGAGGTGGGCTGAGTTACATCCCTCAGCATTCACACATCACTGAGTCCTAACCCCCCTCAGAATTCATACATGGAGTCCTGACCCCAGGACTCAGGATGTGACCTTATTTGGAGACAGGGTCCTGGCAGGTGGAACTGGTAAGGAGGAGGTCACATTGGAGTTGGATGGGCCCTGATCCTATGGGGCTGGTGTCCTTTTTATAAGGGGAATGTGACACAGACACACGCATGGGGAAGGCTGTGTGAAGACGGGGGTGGAGGCCAGGACAGCGCTTCTCCAGGCCAGGAGACACCAGCATCTCCAGAAACCACTAGAGGCGAGAGCCATGAAGGCTGAGTGCCAAAGAACTGATGCTTTTGACCTGTGGTGCTGGACAAGACTCTTGAGAGTCCCCAGACTCCAAGGAGATCAAGCCAGTCAATCCTAAAGGAAATCAACACTGAATATTCCTTGGAAGGACTGATGCTGAAGCTCCAATCCTTTGGCCACCTGATGCAAAGAGCTGACTCATTAGTAAAGCCCCTGATGCTGGGAAAGATTGAAGGTGGGAGAAGAAGGGGACGACAGAGGCTGAGATGGTTGGATGGCATCACCGACTCGATGGACGTGAGTCTGAGCAAACTCGGAGATGGTGAAGGACGGGGAAGCCTGGTGTGCTGCAGTCCATGGGGTCGCAGAGTCGGACACGACTGAGCAACTGATCAACAAGAAAAAGAGGTGAGAGAGATGGGGAGTAGCTTCTCCCCCTCAGAAGGAACACCTTGATGTCACAGCCAGTGACTCCTTAATCTGGGACTCAACAGCCTCAGGACCTAATGTCTAAGCTGCCCTGTCTGCAGCCCTCTGCTCTGGAGCCCTGGGACACTGAGACCTGCACCCCAACCTTGGCCACCCTGGCCTTGACCAGCTCGGCGGGCAGGCCCCCCACTATGCGCTCCAGAAGGTCTTGCTCACGGCCCAGGTGTTACCAGAAGCCCGGTCCCTATGGCTGACCCGGCTCCGGGCCCCAAGCCCCAGGTTTGAGGGGTTCTAGGTGATGGCTCGGCACCCTGGGGAGGCTGGCGGGAGGGAGCAGGTGGCTGACCATCACAGCCCTTTCTTTGGAGCTGAAAGGGGGTCACGTCATCCATGCTGCCTCGAGGAGTGAGGCTGAGAGGAGACCTAGCTGCCTGGGTTTCAGCTCCTGCTGGACGTGGGGATGCGGCCGCCGGAACCTCGGCACAGATAATGCCAGCGCCGTGGAAACAACAATCACAGCGCCCCCCCGAGCGCACACAGGCCCTGGCACCCACCAGCGCCCCAGCTCGGCCCACCCTGTCACCCCACCCCGCCCAGCCCCCTCTCCTTCGCCGACCACAACCCCTGTCCCCCTGGTGCTGATGCCGTCCGGGCGCTGGGGTGTCTGCCTGCACTGGGACCCCTGGCCCCCCTAGGGACAGGGCACAGACATGCTCAAGGAACCTCGAGTGGGCAGGGGAAAGCCTGCTGCCAGGGTCAGGGAGTGGGGAGTGGGCCTCAAGGAGAGCCTGCCAGGGAGACCAGCGAGCAGAGTTGCTCTGGCTCCGGACCTGCTGACACCTGCCCCTCCCACTGGCACAGAGTCCGTGGTGTGACTGTGACCCCACACTGTTCTGACCCCGGGGTCCTGTGGTGTCCCCATCACAGACGGTCCTGGGCTCCAGAGGGGACGGCCCTCCCCAGGGTCCAGCCCAGGCCTGCTCTCCACCGACGCCTCTGAGCCCTCACCAGGGTAACCTCCCTGGGCCAGGGGCCACGGCAGCACCCACCCGCCAGCACCCACCCGCCAGCACCGAGGCGACCTGGTGTAGGGAAGGGGCTTCCTGTGTAGCCTCGTGTCTCCTCCTGAGGCTCTGAGGAGGGGCCAGGACCTGGGCTTGTCGGGGACTTAGCACCTCGGCCCCTGCTGCGGGCACACGGGGGACAAAGACGGCGCCGTGGGGCGGGAACAGCAGGGCAGGGGCTGAGCCAAGGGGAGTCGGTTTCTCAGAGTCCGAAGGCCTCACAGGCCAGGAGCAGCCTCCGCTCCTTCTAGGAGCGTGTGCTCAACACTGAGGAATTCTGTGAATCTGTGGCTAAACCCTGGGGGTCTTGGAACCGACATGGGGACAGTATTTACACCACGGAAATGGGCAAACAGAGGGTGTGTGTGTGAGTGTATGTGTGTGAGAGTGTGTGTGTGTGTGTGCCCGCACCCGAGCAAGTGAGGGGCTAGTTTAGTGACAGGCCACTGCTCACCACCTGCGAGATTTAGAAAGTGGCCTCACTGAGACGAAGACAGAAACATCAGTTTCAGGGGTCCGGGTGACTTTCTCTCAGCACTGGGCTCGTGTCAGGAGGGCCCTCCGGGTAGCAGGAGGAGTCATCCTGCCCAAGGCCCCCACACCCCCAGCAAGGCCCTCCCGAGGCTCCGCCAGCCATGGCCCTTGTTCCCGGCCCATCTAGTTCCATGTCTGTGTCCCCACGGGAACGTCACCCCCAGGGCAGTGAGGGCCTCGGTCCAGCTCCCCAGGCCTGATGTTGGGGTTGCTGACCAGGGCCCCGCCTCTGACACCACATGTCCGAGCCACTCCTCCAATACACAGGCCCACAGCCGTGTCACCGCCTCCTGGCCACACCCATGTTCCCTTCTGTGGGCTCCCAGGCCCAGCCTCACTCTATTTGGAGCCCAGAACATTCTAGAATAGTGATGGGAAGTGGGGCAAATTTCTCTGAGGACTTGGGTGTTGAGAATGCACACGAGCTGCTGGTCAACAAGGGCCTTTGTGCAACTAGCAGGGTCTGTGTGGGCCGAGGAGGCTGTCAGGGGGGTCCCGATGGACCTTCCAGAACAGCAGTCCATTCCCTGAAACACACAGCAAGCCCAGCTAGCCAGGGTCCAGCCTTGCAGGCAGGAAGGCCAGGCTGGGTGAGGGCCTGTGGGGCTTTGTGGGGCTGGAGGGCCTGGCCGTGAAGGCATCCTCCCCACCACAGGCACTGTGTCCTCCCCAAATTCATGTCCACTGGAACCTAAGAATGCAACCTATGACTTTACAGAAATAGGGTCCCTGCTGTAACATCTTCTCCAGCCTCAAGGGGGCCAGACTGGACAGACCCCCACCCACATGGGGGCCAGGCTGGAGATATAAGAGAGCCAGGTCCTGGACAGGCCCTCTGCCTGGATGGGGGCAGTAGCTGGACAAGACCCCAGCTTCCCGGGGAGGACGCCCAGAAGTGCGTCCTGTATTAACAGGCCCCAGCAAGCTGGGCCCTGTTCCTGCTGCCTGCGGTGGCCACCCGCTCACTAACGCCCCTTCGCAGCTTCTGTGCCCTGACAGTGAGACCAAGGACCACCTCCCAGGTAAACTCTCGGCACCCGAACCCTCACCTCAGCTCTGCTTCCGGGCAGCTGGTAGAGACAACACCATTCATGAGAGTCACTATGAGCCCCCGATGCACCTGGGTGCCATGCTCAACAGTGCCCCCTCACAGGCCTCTGCAACATGCCCCCGGGCTTCTGCAAAGACCCCCAGCCCAGAACCCCCTTCCACAGAGCCCAGTGGCACCCCAGGACACCCCCAGGACAGGACACCCCCAGCCACGCCCAAATCCTCAGCCCTCACAGCCCCGGGAGGCAGCCAGCATCCGCCCCGAGTGCTCCTCCCCTGGGGCAGACCCTCCCTCCAAGACTGTGGACGACAGAAGTTGTCCCCCGCCCACCTCCCCACCCCAGGGCTCCCCGTGCTCCTCCTACAACCTGAGGACCACTGGGCGCAGGTTCCACCACAGAGCTGCGGGCGGCAGCTCCAGGTGCAAGCTGCCCGCCGAGCCCGCCAACCACACAGTGCGGGGAGGACGCCAAATTTCCGCCTGACACCAGGCGTGGGGCTGGGCTCCCGATCAGCAGGAGGTGATCCAAACACTGGTTCCACTTCTGGGGTCCCAAACAAGCCTGCTGGTCCCCAGTGTGAGAAGCAAAGATGCCTGCTCTAGGGGTCGGGGCGGGGGGGTCTCCAGGTGGCAGCAACACCCTGCTTCTCAGTCTGGGTGGGGCTGAGTGCTTCCCAGAAGCACGTACTCTGTCCCCTCTCCCCGGGAGCACGCGCCCCGTCCCCTCTCCGTGGGATCATGCTCCCTGTCCCCTCTCCCCGGGAGCATGCGGCCCATCCCCCCTCCCCGGGAGCAAGCCACCCATCCTCTCTCCCGGGGAGCACGCGCCCCGTCCCCTCTCCCCAGGAGCACGCTCCCAGGGAGCGTGGAGAAACGGGGAGATGAGAAATCAAGAATCTTGTGTCCTGGGCTGAAAAGTACCCTCCACAAATTCATGTCTCCCCTGAACCTCGGAATGGGAGAAACAGAGTCTCTGAAGATGTATGTGTTGTTGAAATGAGGTCACACTGGATCGGGGCTGCTCCTAAGTCCAGCGGTCAGTGTCCATACGAGGCCAACAAAGACCCAGACACGCAGGGGAGAAGCTTCATCAGGATGGAGCAGGGGGAGGGCGCGCAGGCGTGGCCGTCGTCGGAGGCCACCAGAGGCAGGAAGAGTCCTCCTCCGGCACCGCCACCCGGAGGCCCGCCCTGTCAGCACCTTGGGTTTGAACTCTGGCCCCTACGACTGCGAGACAACATACTTCTGTGCTTTTAAGCCACCCGATTTGTGGCCTCTGTTCCTGCAGCCCCAGGAAACCGTGCACCTGTGGCCGAGGGGGCCCCGGGGCCGCGCAGTACTCACTGGTGGTGCTCCCCGACATCTGGATGATGCACTTGGACTCACGGCTCATCTCCCGGGAGTTGAAGGGGCGGACGCGCACCGCCACCTTCACCGAGGCCCCGGCCATCTCTGCGGCCTCTGTGGGTCACTCCTGGCAGCGGTGGGAGCCCCAGCGAGCAGGGGAGACACCTTGGGGAAAAGGGAGACGTGAGTTAGAAACGGTTTCCAGAAAGGCGGAGCAGGCGTTTCTGGCAATGGGACCCTCTCTGGTCCAGCCTCCGTGACACCTACTCAGATGACCAGTCCAGGAGGAGGAGGGACAGAGCAGGCAGCTGCGGGCGAGAAAGGCCTTGAGTTTTAGGAAAGACAGTCAACGGGATGAGAGGAGCCTGAGAAAGCGGCAGCCTAACAAGAAGCAGCTAATTCACTCCAGGACCAGGAAGGACTCCGGGTGCCTCTGGAGGTCACTGACTGAGTGGGACTCCCCAAGGCGACTTAGTGAAGTGCACATGGGGGAGCATCACGCGAAGAAAAGGGGGGTCGGCCACCTGAGAACCAGGCGAAAACCACCAAAAGGTAGGGCTTTGCTGGTGGTGCGGGGTGCCGGGACCGCAGCCGCCAGCGCAGGAGACCGCAGCCAACGTCCTCGCCCACAGCCTCAGAGGGAGCCAGCCTGCTGACTGACCCCTTGGTCCGGGACGCCCAGCCTCCAGACTCGGAGACAATACACTTCTGTTGTCTAAGCCCTCGGTCTGTGCTACTTTGTGACAGCAGCTGTTAGCTCCAGCAGAGTAATGAAGACCCCGAGACCCCCACCCCACCAGTGAACATCCAGGACACGCCCCACCCCAACCCCACTGCCCCCACCAGGCAGGAGGCCAGAGGGGACCCTCAGGGAGACTGAGGCTCTGTGCAGCCTGGGGCTCTGAGGACCAGCTGAAGGTGGATGTGAGGAACCCAGCGAGATGGCTGGCAAGGGGGACCCCAGCCTCCCGCTCCTGCTGTGGGGCTAGCGTGCTGGCCGCCAGGGGAGACTGAGCAGGATCACACCCTCTATCGAGATACACAGAGACTAAAACGAAGACGGGAGCGCAGTAGGAAGAGATGAAGCAGGAAAGTGTCAGTCGTGTCTGCCTCTCCGTGGACTGCAGCCCCCCAGGCAAGAATACTGGAGTGGGTTACCATTTCCTCCTCCAGGGGATCGTCACGACCTGGGGATGGAACCCAGGTGTCCTGCATTGCAGACAGATTCTTTACCTTCTGAGCCACAAATTTTAAATGCTTTGTAATTCATATTCTTGGAAAGAAAGTTATTCATCCATGAGCAAGTAAAGGCTACTATTTTTAAAAGGAACTTTCAATGAGTAAGAAAGAGGTCTTGGAAATTAAGAATATGAAAACAGAACCTTTAAAAGTAAATAAAAAGCTTGGAAATACAATTAAGTAATTTTCCACGCGAAAAGAGAAATGGAATTTGAGGATCAATGAAAAGAAACTATTAGAGAAATAATTCAAGAAAACTTCCCAGCATTGCCAGTCATGAGTCTCCAAATTCAGAGGCCTACCTACCCCACCTGCTATAAAAGGTCATAAACCACAGCAAATGGTGAACTTTCAAGAGTTGCGGGCTAAAGGGAAGATTCCACAGAGAAAGGCAGGCCACAGAGGAGGGAGCCTCAGAAGGGCACCACGGAGGAAGAAACACTTTCAGATTGCTGAGGGGCAGCAGCAACATTCAGTCTAGAACTCTGACCTCAGGCAAACCACAGCCAGGGGAGGGTGAAAGGGAGACCCAGGAAGACTCTGGAAGAGGCGGGAACCTGTGCTCCACATGTGGGAAGACGTGGGTGGGGTCCCAGCCAGAGGACGGTGAAGGGGTCCCAGGAGGGCCCTGGGGCTGCCAGGAGGGGGACACCCCCAGTCAGAGGGCAGTGGAGGGGACCCACCCGGGGCCAAGACAGCGCTGCAAGGCCGGAGGGTCTGCCATGCAGAGAAGCGTCCATCCGAGGGTTTGATCAGAGATCAGTGATGAGCCCAAGCATCAGTCAGTCATTTCTGATAACGTCTTCTACAAGAAGGAGACTCTAGGCACTTCCCTGATGGTCCAGAGGGAAAGAGTCCGCCTTCCAGCGCAGGGGATGAGGGTTTGATCCCTGGTCAGAGAACTAAGATCTCACAGGCCACGTGGCAACTAAGCCCGAGCACCACAGCCAGAGGCTCTGTGAGCCCCAGCGAAAGATCCGCGTGATAAACGAAGATCCACATGTTGCATCCAAGACCCAACTCAGCAGATTAATAAATATTAAAACACACACACACACACACACACAAGCAGAGTGCACTCGAGCAGCAGGAGAGACTATACCAGCCCCGCTGTTGTAAACAACACACTGCACTAATCAACACACAGGAAGCACGGCAGGAAGACGGGAGAGAGGTGTCGAGTGCCGAGGGGTCGCTGATGGCGAGGCGGTGCAGACAAGCTGACTGTCCCGGGGGGAGCTGAATGGAGCAGGCAGACCAGGACACAGGGACTCCAGGGTCGGGGGCACGGGCGGGGCTGCTTCTCACGGAGAGCCCCCCAGCCCCCACGGAGCTTGATGCCGCGTCCACAATGTGTCACTTTGGTAATATTTTAGGAACAAACGAGAGAAAAGCCAGAAAGGAAACTGAGGTTTGGAGACCCACGGTGAGACCCGGCTCGGGGCCAACGCCTGAGGAAGGAGGGCGGGGGCACAGCCAGTGTCGGCCACCACCCCAGGTGTGAATGTGAAGCTGGCCGTCATGTCCACTTGTGGTCACACTCACACGGAGCAGGCAGTCCTCCCGGGGACGCGGGCCCCGAGCAGGCTCCTATCTCGGTCTGTGCCAGCTCGACAGGGCTGACCCTCCCTGGGCTGGACGCCCGCAGGCAGGAGGTGAGTAGACGGAGCACCGCCCGAGACCCGGATGAGGGGGGAGGGCAGGCAGGAGGGGCTTGGTCTCCAGGCTGAAGAGGCGGGGACCCGGGCAGAAGCAAGGCCTGTGTGTGGCGGGGGGCCCAGCTGATGCCCCACCCTTCCCCTTTAGGAGGGTGGCCCGCAGGCATCCACCTGTGCACCCGACTCCCAGGAGCGGGCACTGGGGCAGGGCAGGGCCTGCACACAGGGCACCTGCTTTCTCCCATCACCCCCCTTCCCAGGGGGCCCTGGAGCCCATCAAGGACAAGTGAGCTCTGTCCAAGACGCGGGCTGAGGCCCACTCCCCTCCACGGCATGGTCAGGGGAGCGGCCTGGGGCCCTGAAAGGCCAGGAGACAGGGGGTGTGGTGAGGCATCACCCTCGGTTCCAAGGCAGCAGCACACGGGGCTGAGTGTCCCTGTGGACAGCAGCCCAGTCACTGGCACGAGGCCAGCCCGTGACGCTGGGCACACAGAGCCTCAGCCCTACCTGGCAGAAAGGCAAAATCCACGGGAACCAAGTGTGCCCTGAGGCTTGGCCTCTGCAGAGCTGTTTCACCTCTTTCCGAGCTCCTCGAGCCCCGACAGTGCCCCTGCCCCAGGAGTCCCTGAGGGAGGCCAGTGCCCAGAGGCTAGTGCTTGGGTGCCAGTGCTCAGAGCTGCCCCCAGGCAGCCTCAGCAGCGCAGAAGGAAGAGGGTCGGGCAGCCTGGGGCCAGCCGCCAGCCCGCGTGAGACCTAGCACAAGCGTCCTCACCTGCAACAGGGGCGGTGACCAGCTGGGCTCTCTGCAAGTGAGAACGACCCCCACGTGGCCGGGCCTTTAAGTCACCAACAGGGCAAGGGCATTCACAGCAGGCTGTCCGTGCGCACCCTCCCCTGGGCTCCCGCAGACGGCCACGACTTTGTGTGATCTCCAAGCCAGTAGGAAAGGAGGCGATTTACTCAGCAAACCAAAAGGGTGGAGTAGACTGCCCTAACCAACAGGACAGATGTCTGCACAATGCCGCCTGTCCTAACTCGCGTAGATCCCGGGGTCGAGTCCCGAGGCCACGCCCAGGGTGGAATCATGTCACAGTGATTCGGCGCAGGCCTGGGGTTGGGGCCAGTCCCAGTCCTGCCTTTATCTCAGCTGTGTGACTCAGCCCCTGGGCCTCGGTTTACCCATCTGCACCATGACCAGGTTGAGGAGGTTGACCCCAAAGTGATTCCACTCTGGGGTCCCAGACCTCCAGGGAGAGTGACTTCCCCAGGGCTGCAGGGAGAGGCCGTGGCCAAGTCACTTGGAATAAGCCAAATGGGGAACAGCTTCCCTAATGGGGAAAAAAATGCATGATTTTTCATGCATTATTAAAATGTAGACAAATCACTTAGCACAAGGCCTGGCATATGGAAGGAATGAAATAGAAAGCTGATACAAATTTCTAGTAAGTAGGAGCTTTTCTTTTCCCAGGGCTGCAGGGCAGCAGCCGATGCCATCGGGGACTCGGGGCTGAGGAGGGGCTCCCGGGAAAGGGGAGGGGGCCGGCTACGGAAAGCGAGCTACTGGTCATGGCAACGGCCAGGAGCTCCAGGAAACAGGCAGCTCGGAGTTCTGGGGGCTCCTCCTCCTCGCTGTTGTTCAGTCGTTCAGTTGCCGGGGCTCCCCTACTACTGTCTGAAATGAACTTGATGCCCGTTAAGTCCTGAGCCTCCTGTCACCAGAGGCATCCAAGTAGGGCAGAGGCCTGGGGTCTCTTTCAGACCCTCCCACACTGAGGGTCTGTGACACCTCTGCTTCTGAAAAGATCTGCTTCAGCCTCCCCTGTAATCATCACCCTCTGGACAGTCTGACAAAAAGACCCCCTTCCAGGGTGGGGGGCGCCTCTGTGCACGGACCCAGGACCAAGAGCAGGAGGGGCTGCAGAGACCCAGGTGCCCCTCTCTGTACAGACAGGGGAGGGTATGGGCAGGGCTGGGGTCAATCTTGCAAACTCCCAGGGCCAGCTCCTCCGTGCCCCAGGACTCCCCAGAACAGGCTGGACAGGAGCAGAACTGTCCTCTCAGGCAACATAGCTCATCCAAGGCTACAGGGAGACGAGAAAGTACCAGGCCAGCCGACAACCAAGGCCGAAAGCTCAGGACATGAGCAAAAGCCCAGGCGATGGGGGCCGAATTCGGGGGCTGGACTCACGCCAGCTCCACCCCGCAGCCCCTTCTGGCCACCTGCGCGCCTCCATCCACACACCACGGATGTTTTCTCAACACTCTCACCTGCTTATGTCCATGGATGGCCATCCAGCGTGGACTGGAAGGCGTACCTCTCTGAGAATGCATGTTGCCTTACGCGGGAAAATCTCTGCACTTTTGAAACTGAGAAAAGTCTTAGGACATTCTGGGTGGAGTGGGAAGAGTACAACAGCTGGTGAATTCCTAGTGAGGATGCAAATCAGGATGAGGATTCTAACGCACATTCAGCAAGAGGCCCTATGCCTGAGACGTAAAGGCTGGGTCCTTTGAATACGTGATCCCAAGTCCTCAAACAGGTGATAATTCGAAACAGATGTTCAATTTGATAATGCAAAATTTTCAGCTCTCCCCAGATTTAGCTATATTCATTCAGTGCAATTCCAATAAGCAAAATATTCCAACAGGATTTTCAGTGACATCTGGCAAGAGTTTGGAAGAGAGTTTTGAAAGAGAAGAAAGAGGGGAGCACGCCCTACCAGCTATCATATTTACTCTAAAGCTGCAGTAGTTCCCAAAGTCTAGTGGTGTCGTGAGGAGAGAGGAAAGTGGGAAAAATGAAGCTGGGCCACAGACACACACACAGACAAACCCAAAATCCAACAGTGATAAAGCAGCGTCGCACGATGGGATAAAGTCAGTATCAGACAACTGGCTAAAGAAAGAGAGCTTGACCTTAGTCTGGGAAAGCATTTACAAGAACACACCGGAGACCCTGCTCATGGCCCTGGGGGGAGACCCGTGCACAGACATCAAACAGGAAAAGCAAAGCAGGGCTTGTGCGTCCAGGTCGGGGAACGCTGGAGGAAGACGCTGGTTCCTTCCTCCCGCCTCCGGCCCGCCCACCCGGCGTTCACAGTGGGAGGAGCTGCACACAGTTTTTGAATCTGCTTGAAGGAATCCAAGAGCTACAGAAGCCACGCAGACTGGCAGGCGGAGATTCCAGGGATGCGGCTGCTGTGGGGCAGGGGACAACTTCCCCAGCACATTCTCCCCCAGCGCTTTGCATTCCAGTCACAGGCACGAGGCTGGGAGTCCAGAGTCTTCCCACGCAGAGAGCCGTTGCTGAGGGATGGAGAACCTGCAGAGCTTTTTGGTTGAAAAAAACAACACTTAAGAGGCCAAGATCCCAGGAGAAAGAAGCAGAGACTTAAATGGAGCAAATGGTCAGTTCTCCCCTTAAGACACTTGCCAAACTCCAAAGGCAGGAAAGGGCGGAAGTTTCGAACTCAAGCAGAAAGCCTCTGGAAATCAATGAGAATTCTCCCATGGTCTCAGGTGCCAAGGAGACAGAGGTCAGAGTTCAGGTCCCCTGGGAAAAGGGGCCTCAGCAACCACACCAGGACCTGATCTGAAAACCCTGACAGGCACAGACTGTACAAGCAGGGCAGAGCCACAGGTGGGATTGTTCCACCTCCTTGAGACCCACGGGCTGAAGCACGCCAGGCCTCCCTGTCCTCCACCGTTTTCTGGAGCTTGCTCAAATCCATGTCCATCAAGTTGGTGATGCCACACAACCATCTCATCCTCTGTCATCCCTTCTCCTCCTGCCCTCAATCTTTCCCAGCATCAGGGTCTTTTCCAATGAGTCAGTTCTTCACATCAGGTGGCCAAAGGATTGGAGCTTCAGCTTCAGCAACAGTCCTTCCAATGGATATTCAGGGTTGATTTTCTTTAGGATTGACTGGTTGGCTCTCTTTGCAGTCCAGAGTCTTGTCCAGCACCACAATCAGGAAGCATCAATTCTTCAGTGCTCAGCCTTCTTTATGGTCCAACTTTCACCTCCCTACATGAGTACTGGAGAAACCACAGCTTTGATTTGACAGACCTTTGTCGGCAAAGTAACGTCTCTGCTTTTCAATGTGCTGTCTAGGTTGGTTACAGCTTTCCTTTCAAGCAGCAAATGTCTTTTAATTTCGTGGCTACAGTCACCATGCTCAGTGGTGTTTTGGAGCCCAAGAAAATAAAATCTGTCACTGTTTCCACTTTTTCTCCATCTATTTGCTATGAAGTGATGGGATCAGATGCCACGATCTTAGTTTCTTGAATGTTGAGTTTTAAACCAGCTTTTTTGCTCTCCTCTTCCACCCTCATCAAGAGGCTCTTTAGTTGCTCTTCACTTTCTGCCATAAGAGTGGTGTCATCTGCATATCTGAGGTTGTTGATGTTTCTCCTGGCAATCTTGATTCCAGCTTGTGATTCATTCAGCCTGGCATTACCTGTGATGTACTCTGCATACAAATTAAATAAGCAAGGTGACAATATACAGCCTTGATGTACTCCTTTCCCAGCTGAGAACTAGTCCATTGTTCCATGACTGGTTCTAATTGTTGCTTCTTGACCTGCATACAGGTTTCTCAGGAGGCAGGTAATGCTATGCTATGCTATGCTAAGTCGCTTCAGTCGTGTCCGACTCTGTGCGACCCCATAGACGGCAGCCCACCAGGCTCCGCCGTCCCTGGGATTCTCCAGGCAAGAACACTGGAGTGGGTTGCCATTTCCTTCTCCAATGCATGAAAGAGAAAAGTGAAAGTGAAGTCGCTCAGTCGTGTCTGACTCTTAGCGACCCCATGGACTGCAGCCTACCAGGCTCCTTCGTCCATGGGATTTTCCAGGCAAGAGTACTGGAGTGGGGTGCCAGGTAAGGTGGTCAGGTATCCATCTCTTTAAGAATTTTCCAAATTTGTTGTGCTCTACACAGTCAAAGACTTTAGTGTAGTCAATAAAGCAGAAATAGATGTTTTCCTAAAATTCCCTTGCTTTTTCTATGAACCATCGGATATTGGTCATTTGATCACTGGCTCCTCTGCCTTTTCTAAATCTAGCTTGTACATCTGGAATTTCTCAGTTCAAGAACTGTTGAAGCCTAGCTTGAAGGATTTTGAGCATTACCTTGCTAGCATATGAAATGAGTACAATTGTGCAGTAGTTTGAATATTCTTTGGCATTGCCTTTCTTTGAAATTGGAATGAAAACTGACCTTTTCCAGTCCCGTGGCCATTGCTGAGTTTTCCATATTTGCTGGCATATTGAGTGCAGCACTTTCAGAGCATCATGTTTTAGGATTTGAAATAGCTCAGCTGGAATTTCATCACCTCCACTAGCTTTGTTTGTAGTAATGCTTCCTAAGGCCCACTTGATTTACACTCCAGGATGTCTGAATCAAGGTGAGTGATCACACCATCGTGGTTATTTTGGTCGTGAAGATCTTTTTTGTACAGTTCTTCTGTGTATTCTTGCCACCTCTTCTTAATATCTTCTGCTTCTGTTAGGTCCATACCATTTCTGTCCTTTATCGAGCCCATCTTTGCATGAAATGTTCCTTTGGTATCTCCAGTTTTCTTGAAGAGGTCTATAGTTTTTCCCATTCTATTGTTTTCCTCTTTTTTTTTTTTTTTTTGCATTGTTCACTTAAGAAGGCTTTCTTATCTCTCCTTGCTATTCTCTGGAACTCTACATTCAGTTGGGTATATCTTTCCCTTTTCTCCTTTGCATTTGCTTCTCTTCTTTTCTCAACTATTTGTAAGGCCTCCACAAACAACATTTTGCCTTCTTACATTTCTTTTTCTTTGGGATAGTTTTGGTCGCTGCCTCCTGTACGATGTTGCTAACCTCCGTCCATAGTCCTTCCTACTTTACCTCCAGACAGTGAATTAAAAAGCAGAGACATCCCTTTGCTGACAAAGTTCTGTGTAGCCAAAGCTATGGTTTTTTCCAGTAGTCATGTACAGATGTGAGAGCTGAACCAACCATAAAGAAGGCTGAGCACCAAAGAATTGATGCTTTTGAATTGTGGTGCTGGAGAAGACCCTTGAGAGTCCCTTGGACTGCAAGGAGATCAAACCAATCAATCCTAAAAGAAATCAACCTTGAATATTCATTGGAAGGACTCATACTGAAGCTAAAGCTCCAGTGTTTCAGCACCTGATGAGAGGAACTGACTCACTGGAAGATTCTGATGCTGGGAAAGATTGAAGGCAAAAGGGGAAGGGGGTAGTAGAGGATAAGATGATTAGGTCGTATCAACGACCTGATGGACATGAATCTGGGCAAACTCAGGAGATGGTGGAGGACAGGGGAGCCTTCTGTGCTGCAGTCCATGGGGTCACAGAGTCAGACGTGACTTAATGACTGAACAACAACAGCTATTTCACTGGCATTTCAGGAGGGAGAGAAGATAAATTAGAAATGACGAACCAAACACTAAATTCTATATAATTCTATTTACATAACTTCTAAAACAGGCCAAAAATGAGCAGAATAAGCACGTTATTTAGCAATACAGAGCTAAATAGCAACAGTAACAACAAAACAGCTAAAGGGAGTTGAAAGTGGTTGGGCACAGAGAGCAAAAACTGCTGATTTTCAAAATGAATCTTGTAGGTATATTTGACTCTTCTAAATGATGTTCATATTTAACCTAAAAATTATTTTTAAAATAATTATCAAGTGGTTCAGGGAAAGTGGGAGAGACAGAAAGCTAGCTCACCTTGGTTGGCAAGTGCCATGTGCGTGAAAACAAAAATTGGTTTTGTTCATTAAGATTATTATTTCAAAACTGATGGGGGGAAAGGTGAATGAAAGACTCCCATATCTGGCAGTACGATGGATGAGCTATCCTCCCATTAGAAATCACCATTAAATTTGGGATATATAACAAGCATCAGAATAAAAGAAGGGAATTCTGGAAAAGGGGGAAAAGGAAAGGAGCTGAAACGAATGTGGGGAGCCCATTCCACCAGCTCACCCAGGAGGAAGATGCAGCAGAAAGGCAGAGAAGTGGGTGTCACCTGCTCACCCAGGAGGAAGACGCAGCAGAAAGGCAGAGGAGTGGGTTTCACCTGCTGAGTGGGGGATGGGAGGCATGACCTCAAAGACAGGCAGTCAGAAGTGGAAGCAAGTGTCACAAAAATCTGGATCCTCTGGAACTCGGGGAAAGCCACTGGTCATCAGAGGGACGTGGGAATTGGTCTGAATGGCCCTCAGCTCCTGGTGGTGAGAAAGCCAGTGCTTCTGAGAATTTGAGGCCACAGACCTGACCTCACACAGGTTTGGGTCTAAAATTCACAAAGCCCCTGTGATCAGGGAAGCCCAGGGTTGAGACGTTAGCTCACAGTAGTCTCAGATGTTTGCACCCAAAGTATCTCACAAAAGCAGACACAAACCCCCCTTGAGAAGAGCTTCCTCCCCTAGGTGCCCCAATATTCCCAGAGACGAAGATCAGCTACATGGGTGCTCACGGTGGCACACCACCCAGCACCTGAGATGAACTTCACCACTAGAGTCAGGGGGAAAATGCAAAGAAAACGTTATATCCTCAAGGATCTCAGAGGCTGCAGCTGTCAGATTCAGATCACAGTGAGTGCACGTAAAGTGTTCACAGCAATAGCGGGAGGGAAGAATGCAGCAAAATATGGGGTGAACCACGCAGAACTTAAAACATGTAACCCTTTAAATTTTAAAGTTTAGCTGACATTAATCAGCAAATGAAATGGAGCTGAACAGGGAATTAATGAACTGGAAAATGTCCGGAAGAAAATTACCCAGAATGGTCCCAAAGAGACAAAATGATGAAACCAGAAAACCAAGGTTAGAGGCCATGCCACATGGAACAGTTCGTAATCCATCATGGCAGGAGGTTTAATGCACCTCTCACCACTGACAGACCATGCAGACAGGTAATAACAAGCACGGAGACGATTCGAACAACACAACAATCATGAACTGATGAAAACCTGTGCTCTCTCTTGCCCTCAAAAATTAGAGAAACATTCTTTTCTAAAACATAGGGAACATTTACAATGTTTTACCATGCGGACTCTGTATCGAATGGATCGTGTAATTTAAATGGAATAAAATTAAAAAATCAATAAAAGATCATTAAAAATCCATGTTAGGAAATTTTTTAAAATAAACTTCTTTTTTAAAAACGTTTCTGGCCATGACACGAGACATGCCAGATCTTAGCTTACCGACCAGGAATCAAACGGACGCCTCCTGCAGTGGAAGCGTCAAGTCTTAACCAGCAAACCACCAGGGAAGTCCCAACATCCAAATAACCAACACACAAAAGAGAAACCACTGCAGAGTTACAGATAAACTCAGTCGTAAACGATCATGCAGATACTACCAGCAAAACCGACAGCAGTTCCATACCCAGCCATGGCGGAGTTGTTAGGACCACGCTCAGCCTCCCACTGGAAACAACTAGCAAACTGGACCCAGCTGATGCAAATCACTGTTTTTAGACGTGGCAGAAAGGCAGGGAAACACATGGGGATGAGCCCTACCATCGCCAGATCTGCCCAGAGGTGACTTACAGACCTCAGGCACGGGCAGGGGGCGCTTGAACAGCTCAGTGACTTTGATGAGTTGAGGAGATGAAGGTCAGAGTTTGGGTGGGTGGCAGCAGCTGGAATGTGTGGCTCAGAGTCTGGAAAGGAAAGCAGTACTTGGTAACAGAGCTCCAGAAATCTTCTAGGGATTCACTTGTCTCACTACCGCTGGTGTTTAGTCGGCCATTCCTGTCTGACTCTTTGCGACCCCATGGACTGTAGGCTGCCAGGCTGCTCTGTCCATGGGATTTCCCAGGAGAGGGTTGCCACTTCCTTCTCCAGGGGATCTTTCCAACCCAGGGATTGAACCTGCATCTCCTGCATTGGCAGGCAGATATATTACCGCTGAGCCACGAGGGGAACGTGTAGACCACGTCCATGCCCAGGCGGTCCAAGCAAAGAAGACTGAATAATTCCCAAAGCTCAAAATCAGCAGACATCTGTGCTCCCACCAGTCAGAATACAATTCTTTTGATCCCTCCATCCCAGATTCCCAGCCACTCAGCAGACACCCCAAATAAATCAAGTTTATTCTGGGCTTAACTATCCCTGGAGTGACATCTACCCAAAAGTAATTCTAGAAAAGCTGAAAATCAGGCCTTGAAGGGTCAAATAAGTCTTCAAACAATTTAACTGCCTAACAAAACAAAGCCAACATTCTTCACAGAAGAAAGCATAACTCAGATGCTCCACAATGTAGAAATGGCCCGAATTCAATTTTAAAAATGACTCCACACGTGCCAAGATGCAGGAGAAGATGATCTATAACTAGGAGAAAAATTCAGTAGGAATTTTTCTATAACCATTAAAGAAATAGATTCAAAAGTTTAAAATTGTAACCACCAAAAGAAAATCAGAAAACTCAGATACTTTTATAAGGGAGTTCTACCATACATACAAAAAAAAAAAAACCCAGATATTTCCAATCTTATACAAACTATGTAGGAGAACAAGAAAAAGAAGGGAAACAGAAGGAGAAAAATTCTATCCCTAACTCATGCACTGAGGCTAAAACGACCTTGGTATCAAATGAGAGACAGAAAATTTAAGAAATTAAGATTTAGACCAATGTCCCTGATGAACATAAGATACAAAAGTTCAAAATCTAGCAAGAAAGTCAAACAGAAAACAAAAATGATAATGTGATAGGTTTATTTCAGGAATACCAGTATGGTGATATAATGGCTTAACATTAGGATAGCTATTAATAAAATTCACCACATGTCAGATTAAAGAGGAAAATAGGTCAAGTGAAGTTCTTCATAGATACTGAAGAAGCACGCAAGAATTTTCAAAACCCATTTACGATAAAACTCTTGGCAATGTGAGGATAAAAGAAAACTTTAATCTTATAATGTGTGCGTGCCAAGTTGCTTCAGTTGTGTCTGCCTATGCGACCCCATGGACTTAGCCCACCAGGCTCCTCTGTGCAAGGGATTCTCCAGGCAAGAATACTGGAGTGGGTTGACATGCCCTCCTCCAGGGGGTCTTCCCGACCCAGGGATTGAACTTGGGTCTTCTGTATTGGCAGGTGGGTTCTTTACCACTGAGCCACTGGGGAAGTCAATCTCATGATATGCATCTACTAAAAATCTACCCAAATACCATACTTAATGCTGAAATATTGGGGACACTTTCTTTAAATTCAGGAACGAGTTTAGGATACCTACTGTTACCACTTTTGTGTAAGATTGTAGCAGAGGTTCTTGCCCGAGTGATAAGGCAGGAAGACAGGATAACAGTGGCAAAAGATGGGCTGGACTAGAGTAAAACACAGTGTCATTATATGCCGACCATCTGCTTATCTCCACAGAAATCAAGAGGGTCCACAGACAGATTATCTGATTCAGTGGGAAGGGTCAGCAAAATTGCTAGGAACCAATCATGTTGGTATGCACTACAGACAAAGAGTTTTAAAAGTATCTTTTAAGGTACCATTTAAAGAAAAACCACAAGTACTAAGTACGTCTATGGGAATAAATGTAACAAAGGATACATCACATAGTACAGAAAATCTAAATAAATGAAGAACCATAATCTGTTCTTAAAAAAGAAATTTCAGTATCTTAAAAATGTGTATTTTCACCCAAATGAATCAAAACATTCAGGTGTAACTTCAAACAAAATTAGGTGGGTTTTTTTGTGTGTGTGAAACTGGACAGATTGCTTCTAAGAATTTCTAAATAGTAAGATACTACCAATACCAGTAACAAGCTTGAAGAAACACAGAAGGTAGAGAGCATGTCTGATAACAAGACTTAATATAAAACTGAAGTAATTAACACAAGGTGGTTGGGACAAGTAAGTCACCACAATTGTAACAGAAGGGACACCAGAAACAGGCCGGCACACACAGCCTTCTAACATCAGATAAAGGAGGCTCTGCAGACTGATGAGAAGAGAAAGGGGCGCTGAGAAAACTGGTGTCATGGACTGAATGCCTGTGTCCCCCAAAAGTCCTATGTCGAAACCCTACCCTCCAGTGTGACAGAGTTAGGAGGCGGGGCACTTGGGAGCCTCGTGCCTTTAGAAAGCTCCAAGGGGACTTGCTTCCTGTCTCTGCTCTCAGCCTGTGGAGACACAGAGTCAGCCATCTGCAGCCCAGAAGAGGGCTCTCCCCAGAACCTGGCCATGCTGGACCCTGACCACGCTGGTGCCTTGATCCTGGACTCCCAGCCTCAAAACTGTGAGAAAGTAGCTTCTGCAGTTTGTAAGCCCCCAGTCTGTGCTGCTGTTCTGTTACAGCAGCCTGGACAGACTAACACAACTGGCCAGTCATGTGGAAAAATACACTGTGAGATCCCCTTTCATCCCCAAACAGAGTCCACGTGGACTGAAGATCTAAATGTGAAAACACAGTTTCGGAAGAAAACAAAACGTGTTCTCTCCATGCTCACCTTTAAGAAGGATTTCAAAGCCCATGAAAGATGCCAAATGGAAAAGTCCAGGCATCAAAATACTATTAAAAGGAGAAGAGAAGTCCACCCACCCAGCCACACGATCAACAAGGACTCACGAGCAGAACATGCAGAGAACAGACAAAGTCAAAGAGACACAAAAGGAAAAAATGGGCAAAAAGATATGAACAGGCAAGATACTTATTTTGCCTTAAAGGACATGATACTCAACCACAACAGTAATTAAGAAAGTGTTGTTTAAAACCACATCCATCAGGTCAGCATTAAAATGTCTGCAACCCCAGCTGTTGTGAGGATAGAACAACAGGAACTTAGGGATCATGGGGGAAAAGTTTGTTGGTTCAACCACTTTCAGAACAACAGGGCAATTTCTAGTAAGGCCGCAGACCCTGTGGCCAGCAGCTGCACAACTGGAGATGCTGTACATGAGCCCAGGAGGCAAGAGGGAGGGAACGGAGACACCTAACTGTCCCCGAACCGGAGACCGCTCAGTCACACAGGAGCGCTGTCCAGATGTGAAAGTGGATGAAGTGTCCTGGGGAATCCGACAACTTGATTCAGAGAGGAGCAGACAAATGTGTACGGTGAGGTCAGCCCACAGAGCCTCACGCCCTGGCACACTGCTGAGAGCAGGGGAAACAACGGCGCTCCGAGAACGCTGACACTGAATTCAGGATGGTGGGGACGCCCCAGGCCAGGGGTCCAACCGACTGACGCTGAGGCCTCGGCGTGAAGCCCCAGCATGTCAGCACTAGGGACAGAGCCCTGCCTGCCTCTGTTGGCCCGTCTGCAGGGTGGCTAAGACAGGCCTTCCTCCTCCCCCACCCCGTGAGGATTAGGGGCGTGGGCCTCTGCGGCACAGCAGTGCGGCTCTCAGGGCTCATGGGCCCAGTGGGGGGCAGGAGTGGGGAATGAGGCTGAAGAGGGGCCCTGGGTGCAAGTCTGCCTGCAGAACCTCCACAGCAGTGGGGACACTCTCACCCCCTCCACGCCCCCACCCCCAGAGGCCCATGGCCACCAACACTTGGGGCGAACAGCAGCAGGTTCTCTGCAGAAATGGGAGAAAACACCCAGGAAGCACGGCTCCTCTGTGTGGGTGCGACCCTCCAGATTCTGGCACTGGGGGCACAGCCTGGCTCGCAGCTGCCATCCCTTCACCTAAAGCAGACCTGCTGGCGGCACCCCCACTCTCCCGGCAAGACGGGGGAACACATCCGCTCCCCAGCAGGGCCCCTAAGATGAATGGACCAAGGCCCACCACGTGCATGAGGGGAGTAACAGCTTCAGCATAAAATAACGCAGCAGAAAACAGGCCCTGTGAGAAAGAGAAAACAACTCAACAAGCAACAAACCTCTCTAAACTTATCAGAATGTTTCGAGAACACACTGCATTTTCAAAACAAGAATAGGGTGCTATGAAACGGGAGCTCACAGAGACAAGGCAGATGGTGCTCTTAGTGATAAACTGTAGATGCTGAAACACAAAATTCCCCCAGAGAACTCCAAAATGAAGTCCAAAAATTGTCCAGAAAATAGGACATAAAAGAGACAGAATGAGAGAAAACACCAGAACACCGAAGACCAACGCATGAATCCAAGGAAGAAAACAGGAAAAAGGAAAGGGGAGAAATGTGCACAGACAGGAGAATAAAGCCTGTCTTCCGTTGGAAGGCCCTGCTGAACACCAATACACACAAAAGCCCACACCGAACCCGTCCACGCGGCTGGTCGGGAATCCACAGATGAAGAGAGGACGCTAAGAGATCCAGGGAGGGGAGTCGAGTTGCTGACAAAGACTTCTCTTGAGCACCTGGTGCTGGTGACGATGACAAAGCCTTCAGCATGAGTTACTGACAAGGAGGACCCCAGACGGAGCAGCAACCCAGTGTGAGGACAGAGCAAAGATGCTCTCGAGCAGCCAAGGACTCACCACCCTTTTCAGGAAGTCACACAAGGATGTGCTCCAGCAAAAGCAATACAGGAAGCCAAGAAAGCAGCCACTCTGGGGCCCATCAAACAGAGAACTCCAGCCCAGGGGATGCAGAGAGCAGCAGGAAGGAGGCGGTTTCCGGGGCGAGGATGCCAGGAAAGAGGGCACTCAGCAGAAGAGAGGGAGTGACTGAGAAGCTGGGGGAGGGGAGGACAAAGGAGATGCACTCAGACACTAGGGAGAGCTGTGCTCTGCTCGGCCCTGACCCCTGCCTGGCCCCACATCACCACTCAGCCTGGAGCTGCCGCCCTCCCGGGGTGGGTGTGGAGGCTCCCGGGAAGGAGGACCAGGGAGGAACAAGCAGGTACGGGCTGCAGTCTGTGTGTGCGAGCGTGTGTGAGGATGTGTGTGCAAGCGTGTGTGAGGATGTGTGTGTGAGTGTGTGTGAGAGAGGGTGTGTGCACGCAAGTATGTATGTGTGAGGGGTGTGTGTCACAGTGTGTGTGAGGGGGGGGTGTGTGTGTGTGTGTGTGTGAATGTGTACGTGTGAGGGGGTGTTTCTGTGAGAAAGAATGTGTGTGGGGGGGAGTGTGTGTGTATGTGAGTGTGGAAGAGAGTGTGTGAGTGTGTGTGAGGGGTGTGTATGAGTGTGTATATGTGAGGGGGTGTTTGTGTGAGAGAGAATGTGGGTGTGTGGAAGACAGTGTGTGTGTGTGTGAGTGCGAGACTGTGTATGTACGTCTGAGTGTGTATGTGTGAGGGGTGTTTGTGTGAGAGAACGTGAGCGTGTGAGCGTGTGAAAGTGACTGTGTCTCCGGGTAGCCCTCCAGTCTGCCCAAGCGCGACGGGGAGCAGAGTGACCGGCCCGGCGCCCGGCCCGACGTCTCCCACCACCGCACAGACCCCCAGCAGCCCTGACGGTAGGAGCAGCAGGGCCGCCGCCCGCCCACCGGCGCCCTGTGTGGGCGGGGCGTGAGGCGGCCGGGGGCGGGGCGTGGAGTGGGCGGGGCCGGGCGGGGCGGGGCTCGGCCCAGAGCTGAGCCGGGATTAGCAGAGTAAATCCCAGGGATAGAGAGGAGCGGACGGTGTGTCCCGCTCCGTCCGGTGGCACCTACCGGACTGCCAAGGGGCCGGGCAGGGGTGGGGAGCCAGCTCGGGTGGTGTGGGTGGGGAGCCAGAGCCCGCAGGGGGGCTGGGGGAAACGCAGAGGGCTCAGGAGGCTCGGGCTCCGCTGACCGCTGACCTTGAGTGTGTCCTCCCCCCTCCAACATCTCCAACACCGCGGCCCCCTCACCGGGGCCCGGAGGCGCTAAACCGGGGGCGTTGGGGGAGCTTGGGGTCACCGCTGGACCAGAAGCCAGGGTCCTGGCGGTGCTCCGGAGTTCAAACGCAAACCTGCTCGAGCCGGTGGCGCAGGAAGCACGGGTCTGCCAGTCGCCCTATCTGCCATTTCGCCCTCCCCCCAACCCTGGGCTGCCTCTGCGGGTGGCGCCAGGTGGGAAGGGTCCCCTCAGCGAAGGGGACAGCCCAGCGGCCTGCCCGTGTCCCTGGGCACCCCAGCTGAGGAGAGCTTGGGGGAGGGCATGGCCCTCAGAGTTCTCAGAGGGGCGCCTGGCTGTGGGGCGGGGGCGGGGGGAGACGGTGCAGGAGGCACACGGGGCAGGCGTGGGGAGCCCGGGCCTTTCGGTCTAATACTAAGTTTAGAGCGCTCTGGGGAGCACCAGGGACTGGGCACGGGGGTGACCCCAGCCAGCTGCTCTCCATCCCAGGGGAGGCGGCCCAGGCCCCTCCAGGCTCGGAAGGGTCTCAGGCCTGAAGGACTAACTAAAGGCCAGGGTGGGGTTCCCGGCCCCCTGGCAGCAGGACCCGGGCCCTGCTCACCCACCTTGGCTGGCTATTTGAGCTGAAGGGACCTGCTCCTGAGGCTGGGCACCCCCATCTCCACCTCCCACTCAGGTCTGTCCCCCCATTCTTGGTCCCTCCCCCAACCCCATCCCACCTCCGCAGGGCCCACTTCCCTGCTCTGCTTCCAGAGGATGCGGTCAGCCCTGGGTCAGCAGCGGCGACACCCAGGGACTAAAGGGGGCCAAGGCTGGTGGCTGGGGCCCCTCGGCCCGGTGTGTCCGGTGTGACTCCCAGCTTGCTGCACACCAGCCTCCACCTGGCTGTGTGTGGCCGGCCCCGCGGGAGGTCGCAGGAGGGCGGTCTGTGGGAGGACACGCAGGAGGGGCACGCCCGTGGCGGGCAGCCGCAAGCCCTCCTCAGGACCCTGACTCCACGCCGGACGCTCAGTCTCCCTGTGGAGCACACTCCGCGGACAGCCCTCCGCCACACTCAGCTCCAGGCCCAGCACGGGATGAGCTCCGAGTCCCCGCCCTGGCTGGGACCCGGCCCCCTCAGCAGCTTTCACAGCCCGGGAAGCAGACTGTCCCCGTTCACTGCATCTCCCAGTCAGTGGCCTCTTTGCAACGGTCAGCCCAGAAGGTTCCTGAGCCTTGACCGCAGTCGAGTGCAAACCTGAGACCTGACCCAGCCCGCAGCATCCTCCACCCTACACTGCAGACGCTGCAGGCGCCGCCCCCGCCTCACTCCTGACCCCCGAGCCCCGCGGCCTCAGCCGGGGCGGGTGGCCAACCACACCTGCAAAATGGCCGCCGCAGGTACGGCCCCCGCCCCCACTCCAGACCCCAGCGGCTCGCTCAGGGAGATGGGCACGCGTCTCGGTAAAGGCCCCCCTTACAGTCCGAGAGCGGGGGGCGGGGGAGGAGGGAGGCGGAGGCGGCGGTGCTGCAGAAGCGCGCGGGGCGACTCCCCGGGGTTAGGACGCAGACGGCCCTGCGCACACTGGCCTCCCCGCACCACCGCCTCACCGCAGCCGCCGGGGCCAGCCAGCCCTTTGCCCTACGGTCTTCTACCCCAGCAACGTTGGCATCCCCGGGAGGGGCGGCCGCCTGGGGTGGGGTCCGCGGATTTCGGCGGGAGAGCCCCCATCCCCGGGAACGTGGGCGCGCATCGCGCCCGCGCCCGGCGGGCCCCATGACTCGGCATTCCCTCCTTCCCTCCCCCTCCCCGCCCTGCGGCCCGCGGTCCCCCGCCCACCCAGCGCCTGGCAGACGGCTGACCCTCCCTCCCCACCGGGATGCTGTCCGGGCCCCTCCCCGAGCGCGAGAGATGCCTGCTGGGTTTGCCGGAGAGCTAGGGAGGGAGGCAGCTTAAAGGACGAGCCAAAAGGGCTGCGCGGCTGCGCCCCAGTCACCCGAGCCCCGGCGTCCGGGAGCGCCTCCAGCCGAGACGCCGCGGTCCCGCAGCCCCCTCCCCTCCTGCGGCCGGGCCACACCTGTTACTGGGGCGCCGGCTGCGTGGATGCAAGCCGTGTCCGCAGGCGTGCCCTCCCAAACCGTGAGCCTTTCTGGAAGGGAGAAGGGGTCTCGGCAGGAGGACGCGACCTGGACTGAGCGCTGGGCACTCCCGGCGGCGCGCACCAAGCCGGCGGCCAGCCCTCCCGCCGCAGCCCCCGCCCGCCCGCTTGCCCGCCCGTTTTGCTCTCCGCTCCAGCATCCGCCTTCCCCAACCCCGGGGACCAGGGCCCCTGCCTGCGCCCCGCCGCCCGGGACACCCTCCCTCCGGCCGGGCCGCGCCAGCCGCGCCCCCTCCCGGGTGCCCCTTCTGCCTCTCTCCCCTTTGCTCCATCCCTCCCCTCCCCCGCCGGTGCAGTCCCAGCCCGGGCCGCTTCCCGGGTGTCGGCTCCAGCCCGGGCGAGTGGAAGATCGGGGAAGCGGAGAGGGTTTATCGAGATGCTGCCTGCGCCCTCCCCGCAGCGACCCCGCCCGCGCCAGACCAGCGTACCCCTGCAGCCGAAGCCGCAACCAAAGGGCCTCTCCAGAGGGCCGTGCCTCGCTGCGCAAGAAGGGCGGACACTCCTGAATTTGCCCCATTGTTCTCCGCAGGGACGGGGGAGGGTCGGGGAAGGGAAGGGGCCGCGCCGAGGGCTCCGGGCGCGAGCTCCCCGCCGGGGCGCTGGGCGCAGGTGCGGGATGCGGCCCTGGAAGCCTGGCGAGCCGCGGCCCTACCTCTCCGGCGTCACTGGTGGCGGTCGCGCGGCATGAGCACCGGCAGGGGCGCGGGTCCCGAGCGAGCGCAGAGCGGCTGCTGCTCCCCGGCTGCGCTGGGCGCTCTGACGGCGGCACCGCGTGACGGCTGCGGGCCCCCGGCCCGGCCCGCCCCGCGCCCCTCCCGCCGCGCTGGTTGGCTGCGCGCGGCGCCAGAGCCCCAGCCGCCAGCTGGTTTGTCGCGCGGGGAGAGGGACGGGCGTCGCGGCCGCCGCGGGGCCGGAGGGGGCTGGGGCCGGAGGGGGCTGGGGCCTGGGTGTGACATCACCGCTGACGGGCGGCGCCCTGGTGGGGAGGTGGGGGCCCGGCAGCGCAGCCGGGAGGCGCCGCCCCCTCCTCTAGCGCAACCCCAGCTCACGGGGCAACCCCGAGGCCCCGCGACCATCCACCTGCATTTGCCAGCGTGCCCCGCGCGCCTGGCCCTCCCCAGCTCGGAGCCCTTTCGCGTGAAACCACTAAATCCCTACCTGCCCCACCCGCGATGCTGGCAGGACAAACGCGTCGACGAGGAGAGACAAACTCGGGTGGGCTCCTCTCTCGGGGAGGGGGCGTGGGGGTGTAAGGGGTGTGGGGACACGGACTCCGAGGTGTAACAGGTGGGTTTTTCGATCGCGCCTGGCGTTCGGCCAGAGCATCGCAGACAGCCCTCAGCGCGGGGATGATGCAACCGGCCGGCCAGCGGGCCTGCCGCCTCTCCTCCCGGCATGCCTCGGGGGGAGACCCCCACCATCCTCTGGCCCCCACGCCCCCGTCCCCACACCCTGTTTCTCCAGCTCAGCTCTTTGAGACCAAGTCACTGGCGGCCCTCGGTCCACAGCCGCAAAACCCAGCCTTCGTCAGCCCCCCAGCCGGAAAGCAGGTCACCAGGGACGGACTGTCATCTCTGCCTGCCACCGGCCTCCATCCACAGCCCCACTGCTGGGCATTTTTGACAAAGCCTCGGGCCAGCTCACCCACCGGAACTGCGGTGACGTCATGCCGCCCCTTCCCACGCAGCCCCTGGCGCCTGCACCCTTCCTCCCCAGGGCCAAGCCTCTGCTGCGTCCAGCAGGTGCCAGGCGCTACCCTAAGGGGTTGCTCCTTTAACCATTTAATCCCCACCTGGCGTCTGAGGGAGATGCTTCACCTCCGCGTGCAGTGTCCGTGGGGCCTGGGCCTTGAACGTGGCAAGGGCGCAGGCACATACAACCACCCTACTCTCCAGAGTCCCAGAGAGCCTCTGTTTCCTGGAACTACCTACATAAAAGAGGAATTATTGTTCTTCAAAATTTTTGGTGGAAACGGCAGAACTACGTGGGCCCCAAGGAGGTGAATCTTTCATACTCCCTGTGTTTCATACTTATCCCTCTGGTCAAGTGCTCTATTTCTGGAGCTAAATCTGGCATGTTTCTAGGAATTAATCCATTTCACTGCAATTTTAGAATATTCTTATATCTACTGCTTTGAACCTTTAAACCATAACTTTGTAACCCTTCTAAATTTCTGACCTTTTTAAAGCCACAGAATTCCTCCTGCAGCGCTGCCTCAGCTGGGCCTCACAAAATCTGGATGAGCAATGTTTTCATTTTCTTCAGATCTGAATATTTCTTTTTAAAATATTTATTTATTTGGCTGCACCAGGTAAACTTGACAGGTTCAGAATGAAGGTCAAGGAGTCTCCCTGTTTCTGGCTGGAGGTTGCTGCTCTTCTTCCTTCCTGCAGACAGGTTTTGAAATGATCAGACCCGTGTAACAGAAATGTCCACAGCATAACAAACTTCCTTGCTGTCACCTCATTGCATTGTGGAAAGGAGGCCACCCTCAGAGACTGGGAGCCACACACAGCTTGCAATCTAAATAACAGTAAAGTGATCCCACACCTTGAATGAATTTTCTGGAATGCAAGGATGGTTCAGTATTAAGGACTCCATCAGTATAATCTACCATTCTAGTAAGTCAAAGGATAAAAAGAAATAGGATTATTTTAGTAGATATTGAAAGGCTTTTGACCAAAGGGCCACCCACTTTTTGGTTAAAAAGCAAGTAATTATACCCTTTGGGGAAAAGATGCCTTCTTCTTTCACTCGAGGAAAAGCAGCCCTTCAGGGTCTTGGAGGACAAGAGACTAGCCAGAATTAGTGTCTGGCTTCATTCTTCATCAGCTGTCTGACTCCAGGCAAGTTCATCAGCACCTGGGTCTGTCACCTCTCCTGCAGGTGGGATAAGAACAATGCCAACCTCAAAAGGCAGTGGTGAGGATTCATGTGTGCAGTGCTGGGTCCGGGGCTGGGCACACAGCAAGCCCAGTACCAACAGTAGCTGTAACGGTGAAGAAGCAAAAGAATTCCTGTTTAAAGAGGGATGTTGTCTCTGGTTTATTTAGAAGTATCAGCCAATGCAATTATAAAGGAGGAAAAAAGGTTAAAACATTGAAGCAAAAGAGAAACAAAATTATCAATATTTGCAGATGATGTAATTCTCTACTAAGAAAATTTCGGGGATGAGTGAAGAGCTATGGGAAGCAGTATGTTAATGGGAAGGTAAGAAAAGTTATCACCAAGAAGACAACAGTTTCCATAAAAACAGACCAGAACCAGTTAGAGCTTATAGTGGAGGAATCCAATCACAACAGTATTAAGGGAGGGAAAATGCCGGGAAATAACAGGAAATGTGCAGGCTTCCTGTTCATAAAGAAAGTATACAGGAAAACTCTGAAAATTCATGAAAAGAGAGCAATTAATGGAAAAGCATTATATACTCTTGGAAAGGAAGAATTACATTGTTTAAGGTCCAGTTTTCCCTAAATTATGAGACTGCTGCGCTGCCTACTGCGCTAAGAGGGCAGGTTAGTTTTTCTAAATTAAAGCTACACATTTGTTGCAATCTCAGTCCAGTGTTCTTGCCTGGAGAATCCCAGGGACAGGGGAGTCTGGTGGGCTGCCATCTATGGGGTCGCACAGAGTCGGACACGACTGAAGCGACTCAGCAGCAGCAGCAGCAGCAAGTTAAAGAAGAAGCAAACGTGAAAGACTAGTGGGGAAGTTTGTTAGAAAGAAAAAGAGTGAAGAGGATTTGCCCAATTAGGTATTAAAACATATCGTGAAATTCTGAAACATATCATGTCATCTAAAAAGATGACAGTATTAAAGGAAACAGATCAAAAGTTTATGATAAAGGCATCATTTCAAAAAATGTGAAGAAAATAGATGATTTTTATAACTAGTGTAGGATAATATGGGAAATATATAAAGTTGGATCCCCCTTGACACAACATCAAGATAAATTCCAATGAGGTAAACATTTATCTGTAACAATGACATTTTAGGAGACTAGAATGCATTGTGAATGGATGCACTCAGCATCTCGGTGCACAGAAATCAGGATACATAAGCTGATTGCCCCAAAGAAGACAGAAGGACTACATAAAAATTAAGCATCAACTGATAAAAACAATAATTAAAAAAAAAAAACATCTACATGGCCCAAACATCATAAACAAAGCCAAGAGACCAACCCCACCCTGGAAAAACATTTCAAAACATGATGACGAAAGGAACTTCCTAAAGGAGTAAAAAGCTTATGTAAACTAATAACAAAAATTGTAAGTAACCACCAGAGAAATGGCCAGGAACTATGAGGGGATGGAGGGACACTGCAGAAAGAAAATTGTTCAATAAGCGAAGAGAGTCCTACTTAAAGAAATGCAGGTCAAAACAGTGCACTACTTTTTCTGACCTAGCACACTGTCCAAAAGGTGAATGTCGGGTGACATGTGTGTGGCGAGGGAGTGGGGAGGTGAGCTCTCCGCACTTGGCCGTGGTTGGCATCAGCTGTGTGATTTCCCCGAATGTGTCTGCATTTAAGGCGCCCCTCTCCTTGATTCAGCAATCCCATGGCTAGAAATTTGCCTACGGTATCTACATATGAAAATTTGCCCCAAGAAACAAGATAAGCAAGGGGTTCACCCATGGGCACTGGCTAAATGCATCAGGGTGAACAGGAGAGATTTCTCTGGTGCTACTGAAAAGAACGAGTCTTAAAAGTTATGCGCTGATGTGGAAAGATCAGCAAGATGTTTGTTAAATTATGTAAAAGGAGCACAGGAGAGTGTGCATAACATACCCCACCAATCATAAGAAACTGTTAGCCGTGTTTGCCATGGTGGAGGCTACTGTTGGGGAGGGAAGCCAAGGATACATTCATGTATATATTCCTGTATATGTAGTTTGAATGCTCTCATCATATTCAGGTATATTTTTGTAGGTTAATGGCACTGAACTTAAGAGTAGACATTAAGACCCATTTTCATTTTTCACTTTTTGGGGTACCATTCGCAATACTAATAACTACTACATTAAATTGTTTAAGTTTTAAAAATCTTTTTTTTTTTTTAGAGTGAACTGTACTTTAATTTACTGGCATTGTCAATCTATGAACAAGACAGGTATTATTTTGTTTTTTTTCCATGAAGGGAGATGGTTTCCAATCTGCTATAATACGTGCCCACAGCTTCACCTTGAACATGCAGCATTCAGGCTGTACTCAGGGTAGATTATTCCTTTTTCACTTTCACAATTTTTATGGTGCTGCCAGAAGTCTTCATGGCGTTTGCTTTGAATTCAGTCTTCAGTGCATCTCTGACTGCTTTTGCACAGATCTGGGAGTGTCGGATGTAGCTGAGTCCAGCCTGTCGCCAGTACGCCACCATGATGTCGCGAGAGGGGGCGCATCGGGCCGACTCGCGAAGACCTGTCAATGTTGGCTCAGCGCGCGGCCCGGCTCTAAGTTTTAAAAATCTTATCAAAGCTGTAGACTTCCATAAGGCTGAGAGACAAAAAGACTCCAGTCCATCCAAATACTCGTTAAGTCATATAAAACTGCTGATGCTCAACTAGTTTTGAGTATGAAAAATAGTAATTTTAAGTGGTTTAGCCTCATAAGAATGTTGTAGAAAAAATATATCACAAAATTCAAAAGACACAAACCAAGTCCTTGCAAAGAGGAGAGAAAAACACCCCAGGCATCACAAACCAAAAGGGAACTACAAACCGTGGTGGTGGCTACACCAAAGGGAGCTGCTCCAGGGGTGGGGATGGTAAGGTCTGGACAGCAACATGCGGGTGCAGAGGGGACCAGGGGAGTCAGGTGGATAAGGGGTCCAGCCGAAGGAGCTCTGTGGGCAGGATGAACGACTGTCCAACACGGGTCATCCTTGGGGCGTGAACCTGCTTGAGTCCTCTGAGCAAAGTTGGGAAGAAAAGGGTTGGGCCAGGGCTCCTGCCTGGCGGGCAACCAAAATCTAGGCCAAGTCATGGCTCAGCAGAAAAGCCAAGGGTCGGTAGTGGGGTTGGGGAAGCAGGGAGCTAGGTGGAGCCTGTGCCCTGTGCTTGAGAAGGATCCCTGAACTTTCAGAAGGAAGAATAGAGTATTGAAACAATATTTGCAGAAGTACTGGCTTAGACTTTTCCAGAATTGTAGATAGAAGTGCTTAGTGAGGAATCAGTATGATCCCAAGTAGGAAAAAGAAGACCCAATCTGCAGAAACCAGAGACAATGAATAAGTGAAATGACGGGGTCAAAAGACAAGTCACCTGAAAAGAAGCCACAGTCGGGGTGGGTGGGGGATGCGCGGCTATGGAGCCAGGTGGGAGGCCTGGAAGAGTCTGAGAGGACACGTGGAATGTGAACTGCTGCGCTGTCTTATCCCCGGCCTCGTCTGCCCAAGCCCTCTGCCCCGCGAGGACCACAGAGCATCTGCTGTTCTTACGGCCCAAGCCCTCGAGACCCCGCCCCACTGGAGGCCCTGCTCAATGGAGGCCCGCCCATTGGAGGTGCAGTCTGGTTGCCTTGGCAACCCCCCCGCGGCAGAGTTCCGGGCTTGGCGTGCCGCAGGGGAACGCGGTTGCCACAGCAACGGTGGGGCGTGTCCGGCCTGGCACCGGGAGCCGAGTGTTCATCCCCGCAGACACAGATGCTGTTGCTCCTGAGACGAGAGGGCCCTCGGGGTACCGAGCCAGACGCGGAAGTGAGGCCAGTTCGCGCGGTGCTCTGTGGGCTCCAGCTGCCTCGCGGTGGGGTTCCAGATCCAACGCCGCAAGGCCCTTAGCGGCACTTTCGGTTCAGTTCAGTCGCTCAGTCGTGTCCGACTCTTTGTGACTCCATGGACTGCAGCACGCCAGGCCTCCCTGTCCATCACCAACTCCCGGAGCTTACTCAAACTCATGTCCATGGAGTTGGTGAGGGGAAACTGAGGCCAGAAAGGGAAAGACTTGCTCCAAGTCAAAATGCTGGTGTCCAGGCAGGATCCTGCCAGTCCAGCCAGGACCGTTTTCGTCCCAACATTGGCTGCAGCGTGTCCAGGCCCCAAGGTGACCTGTGCGTCAGTTTCCCCGATCTAGTGCATCCTGTGTCCACAGAGTGCTCCTATCTGGTGGAAGCCCACCTGGCCCCCATTTAGCCCCTGGAGGCCTCTGCCCCACTCCACCAGGGCCCACCCGAAGTCATGCTCTCTCTCCAGTTTCTGCAGCCTTCCCATCCTCCAGAGTCCCATCTGGAAGCCCCTCCACGCAGCCTTCCGCCTTCCCCCACCCCACCCTGGGCTGGAACATCTCCCCCCTCCGAGCTCTCTCTTGCTTCATCCTCAGAGGGTCTCATGTGGTTGTGTTTAAAGTGGACCCATTGCCCTCCTTGGGGTTCAGGGAAGAGCAAAGCCAGTGTGTCCACACTCAGGTGTGTAAACTGTCTGAGAACCAGGCTGTCTGGTGCATCCCAGGCAGGAGAACACAACAGATCCCCCAGGCTGGTGGCAACACCCGTGCCACCACCCAGGGACTTCAGCGACGGTGCAGACAGGACTCCTGCATGACCCGAGGGGCTGCTGGGATGGGGTAGAGACCAGACACTGGCCACTGGCCTGGGTGCTGGGAGAGGCCCAGCAGAGACCCTGTCATACTCAGCACAGGCAGGGGCTGGAGTCCAGAACTGGCTGGAGACTACAGTCCCAGGGCTAGACTCTGCAGCAGGCTGAGCCCAGGGTGGCCCGAGGCTGAGCACACACAGACACAGAGTGGCAGCCAGGCAGAGTCTCAGGCCCACGTTCCGACACCGCTCTGTGTGCAAGTGACCTGGGCCCCGCCAACCTTTGTGTCACGATGCAGAACTTGCAAAGTGCGTCTTTTCGAATATCTGTGAACGTCTGAGCTCCTTACACACAGGTCCCTCTGCACAGGGAGGCACAATTGTCAACCCCACTTTGCAGATGAAGAAACTGAGGCTGAGATACTTGGAAAGGCCCTGAGGGTTCCAGGTGCCTGTGGTCAGCCTGAGCCAGAACCCTGACTGAACACTTTCCATGACTCCAGTAGCTTCTCTGGGGCCAGGCAGCCCCTGAGCGGGTGGGAGGAAGCAGGCTCAGGGTGACCGCCCATGCCCTGCATTGTTAATGGAGGCTCTGCTTAGCTGGACCCACGAGCACCTCCCCAGGAACTGGGGCAGGGCTGGGGTACAGCCCAGGAGTCTGAATCTGCAGGAAGGCACCTGCACCCTGCATCCTCAGCCCCGTGTCGCTACAGATCATGGGGAGGAAGGCTCGGTGTTGTCAGACTTTATGAAGAAGGGAACCGACCTGCAAGAGAGAAGCAGTACTGAGTCCCAGATCTTGAACCTGGAGCAGAGCTGGGGGACCGGCAGCCTGTGGGAGAGGAGGCAGGCGAGGCCCCCAGGGTTCGGGCTTGAGAGGCCCGGGGGGACCTGCCCTGCGTGTGGACAGCTCTGTGGGCGCTGTGCGTGGGGCGCTGGAGGCAAGCTGCTGACTCAGTGTCTGGCCTGCAGCAGCTGGCAGCCGGGCGGCTGGGCTGGGCCAGAGTCCATTGTGGGGGACCACGTCCACAGGCCAGCTGCTGTTGGTCGCTCCCTCCGTGACCCAGAGCAGGAGGAAATGCTGACCTTTTAAAGGTCAGTCAAAACCCCCAGCACCCCTCTCTGGCCCCTCCACCGTTTCCCCTCCTCTGTGCATCTGCAAAGACCCCACAGGCTCTGAGCTATGTCTGGGCTTTGGGAGCGAGGGCACAGGAAGGGGATCCTTCTCTGTGTCCTGGACATGTTACTCGTTAGGAGGGCTGCTCATCAGGGTCTCCTGCTGCCCACCGCAGGTCAGGGGTAGGAAGGCTGGGACTCCCCAGTGGCACGGCAGGGATTCTGTCAGCCTGCTCCTAAAGCCAGGGAGGGGCTGGGGGCTACAGCCGGTACTTGGGTTCAGATGAGGAGGGTGTCCTGCCTGCCGCTAGACGCTGGCGGGGGCGGAGAGACACTGTCCTGCCCAGGGCAACTTTGCAGCCTTAGAGAAGACAGAGCCGTCCTCAGGAACTTTCTGCCAAGTGGGAAGGGCTGCCGTGGCAATGTCCAGGGGTGTACAGGGCACCCTGAACCCCTATGTCCCCACTCTGTCCCTGGAGGCTGACAGCTCTGGGCTCTGCTTTGGTTCCAGCCAGTGGGAAGGTCCCGCAGGAGGTGGAAGGGCAGGAGGAGAGGGTGGGCTGCATGGCGGCAGGTCTCCCTAGCGTCTCCTTTTCAGAACCCCCATGTGGGACACAGGCTGCCACCCGTGCCGAGGACTCTGATTCCCTCGCCAGGTTCTGGTGTGGAACCTCCTTGTGCCCCCCAGGCCGGGCAAAGACACCCAGCACCACTGACTCCTGGGGCTCCCTCCCTCAGGGGGTGCTTAGCCCTGCCCCCCACCAGAATAAATAGCCCTTCGTGAACTGTCTACAGCTACCCCAGAAGTTTCCTGCTGGAACCCTCACCAACCCAAGCTGTGCTGTGCTGTGCTTGGTCGCTCAGTTGTGTCCGACTCTGTGACCCCACAGACTGTAGCCCGCCAGGATCCTCTGTCCATGGAGTTCTCCAGGCCAGAATGCTAGTGTGGATTACTGTTTCCTTCTCCAGGAGATTTTCCCAACCCAGGGATCAACGCTGCACCTCCTGCACTGCAGGTGAATTTGTTTACCACTGAGTCACCGGGGAAGCCCAGATAATGAGTAACGACAACAAAATTCAACAGAGAGTACAAGAAAGAAGTTAAGGTAAAACCTGATGTTATGAAATAGAAAATAAATAATTTTTAGAAAGAAAAAAATGATTGGTTCTTTGAAAATGAGAAGAAAATATAACTACAGAAAAAATGTTTAAAATGCAACATTTATATAAAAAGTGAAAATCTAAATAAAATTGATAGCTTTCTAAGAAAATATTACCCACCAAGACTTTCTCATAAGGCATCATAGGCTGGATGCTTATGCCCCAACAAATTCATATGTTGAAATTGTAACCACCGCATGCGGTGGTATTAGGAGGTGGGGCCTTCGGCAAGTGACTGGGGCCAGAGGGTGGAGCCCTCACAAAGGGGGTTAGTGCCTTAGACCGCCGGGGGCCTGCCACCTCCCAGCACGTGAGGACACAGGAGTGCTCGGGTGTCTATGAACTGGAGACAGACCTCCCCAGACGCCAGATCTACTGGCACTTTGGCCGTGGACGTCTAGCCTCCAGAACCGTGAGAAGTAAATGCCTGCTGTTTACAAGCCCGCGGCCTGCGGTGCCCTGTTACAGCAGCCAGAGCGGCCTGAGGCACAGGGAGAGAAGCCCTGCGTGGTCCATCACGCGGGGGGAGGTCAGACGCAGTAAAAGGCCTGACTTCCCTCACACGGGCTCGGGCGTCAGGGACTGTTGCAGGGGCAAGTCCTGCCAGCTCCTCCAGGAACATCATACGTGTTATTTATAATGATCTAAAGCAGAAACAAACAGGGCACCTTCCCTGGCTTGTTCTCTGGAGGTGACACAGTCCTGAGATTGACAGCAACGGCAGCAGGAAAGGGAGACTAAAGACGACACCGCTTTCTAATGCCAGTGCAGAAATCTTAGGTGGCGTTGAACAGTACCGTTGTCTTGACCATGTGGAATTTGTTCCAAGAATGAAACGATGGTTCAATATTCAGAAGTCTTACAGTGAAATTCATTGCGTTAACAGTATACAATAGGAAAAATCATGTTATATTGATCAATGCTAAAAATAGATTTGATAAAATTCAACAGTTACTCCTGATATACATTCTTAAACTCACAATAGCACGAATCTTCCTAACCTCAAAAAGAAATAAATCAAATCTTAACATCAAACACAGCCTTCATAACTCTCAGACACCGTATGTGTCTGAGCCCACCGGGCTCCTCTGTCCACAGGATTCCCCAGGCAAGAATACTGGAGTGGGCTGCCATTTCCTACTCCTGGGGATCTCCCCAACCCAGGGATTGAACCCATGTCTCCTGCATCTCCAGGATTAGCAGGCAGATTCTCTGCCACTGGGCCACCTGGGAAGCACCTCAAACATGGTACCCTACTCTATTTTCAATGTGCTATTTACACGTCCCTGAACTTGCTTTATTTATTTTCTTTTTTCTTTTTTAAATTATGAAAATATGATAACACGTTTACAGGAGACTTGGAAAATACAGAACAACGTCACGTACAGTTCTACTCTATATTGCAATTGTTTGCTTTATTTATTGTTTACTTCCTCTCTTCCATGGTCGAGGATTTCGTTTGCCTTGTTCATGGCTGTTCACCCAGAATCAAGAGCAGCGCCTGGCATGAAGCACAGGCCAAAGAATATTTGATGAATGGCTGAATAAATGAATATTGGGAGGAACAACTCAACATATTTCCAAAAAGGTTAAAAATCAAACAAGGATGCATGGTATTGCTGTTCAAGTTCAGCATGATTATGATTCTTCTATTCCATGTGAAGACAAGAGGGAACGAGTGTCAGACCTAAGTGTGGAAAACAAGAAGTTACACTTTTCAGATGAGGTATTTTCACTACTTAGAAAATTTAGGAAAACAAGGAATTTAGTAAGGTGGCCACATGGCAAATCAACCAGAAAAAGTTCCAGCTGTAAATGTGAGCGAGCGCAGTGCTGAGGATTCTCAGGGAGAAAGGCGGGTGACCAGCAGACACAGACGTGCTGGAAAAGGTGCCCAACCAAAAGTCACGGTCACGGCAGTAACGACAGCACCCACGGCCTTCAGATCCACGAGCACCGTCTGCGCGGCCCCAGGGGGCCAGCCCGCCTGCCGCCCTGCTCCGGGGCTGCGGCTCAGAAGGTGAGTGATGACACTCAGGGTGTCACCCCAGCACAAGGCCAGAGGACACACACAAGGGCGATCATCACGGAACTGCTCGACACCCCAAAATGAGCAGCCCCTGAGTGCACCCGTGGACGGGTGGGTAAGTGAAGTGTGCTGTGGTAAGTCCTACCAGGCAGGGTGAGGGGGCCAGATCTGCACACAGTTGCTGGATCAACCCCCAAACACGCCGGGTCAAAGAGGCAAACGGCCAGTGTTCCCCAAGTGCACGCGTCTACACGAGACTTTTACCTGTTGTTTGCCATCCATGCAGGCGTAGTAAAATTATGGAGGCATGCATTTAGTTCTACTGACCTTGGAGTTGAGTTCCTCTGGGGAGGGAGGAAGGAGAATGGGGTTAGGGAAGGGTCATTAGAAGCTTCGACTGTCTGTGAGATATTCATGGCTTTGGTCATTAATGAGGTGTGAATTTACACACAGCGAATGCTCAGATGTGTGCTGGTTGGTTTCGACAAATACGCAGCAAGCCAGGCCCCTTCCCACCACTTCCAAAGGTTCTCACGTGTCCCTCCGTAGTCCATTCTCCACCCCAGACGCAACCTCGGAGCTGATATCTAGTGTCAGAGGTTCCTTTGCTGATTCGAGAATCTCAGTAAATGGAATCGTACGCTTCCATGTCTGGATGGTTCCAGCACAGTACTTCTGAGCTTCCCCCACGCTGTTAAGACATCAGCAGGCTCTCCCTTGTCACTGTTGAGCAGGGATCCCTTCCGCAGCTATGCGGAAATTGGTTTGCCAGAGTCCTGCTGACGAACATCTGGGTTTCTAATCTCTGACTAGTATTAATAAAGCTTGAACATTCTTGTACAAGGCTTTGGAGAGGACATATGTATTTTTAGTTTCTCTTGAAACTAAAGGGGAAATGCTGAGTCATAGAAAAAAAAATCTGTGTGTAGATATACATATACATATACTTTCCAAGAAACCGCAGTACAATTTTTCACTGCCATCAGAAGTGTAGGAGCTTCACGACCTTGCCGACATTTGGTAGTGTCAGCCTTTTTCATTTTAGCCATCCTACCTTCCTTGATAGCCCCTTGATGACTAATGATCAGCACTTTTCATGTGTTTTTTGACCACTTGTATATGTTCGTGTGTGTGTGTGAGAAGTTGGTTCAAGTCTTTACCCATTAAAAAACAGTTGGATAGTTCTCTATTATTAAGTTGCAGGATTCTTTATGTAACACGGATGCAACTCATTTGTCAACCGTGTGCGCCTCGGATATGTTCCACCAGTTTGTGATTTGGCCTCTTTATTTCTGTGATGATGTTTTTGATGAGGAGTGTCGAGTCTTTCTGAAGCTCTCTTTCTCTCTGTGTGTGTGGTCAGTCTATGAAGTCTGTGAATGTTTCCTCCTGGGTTTGCTTCTAACTTTTACCTGTTTGTTGTTTTTGCTTTTAGCTTTAGGTTCATGATGCAACCTGAAATGATGTCCAGTGGTCCAAGCAACACGCACTGAGCCTTCCTCTCCCTGGCCAGCCACAGTGGCCCTCGACAGAAACCGCTGGCCGTGTGTTTTGGGTCCGTGTTTAGACACTCCGTTGTGTTGCATTGATTAATTGGTCTTTTCTTTTTTCCAGTACCATGCTTTCTTGATTACTGTAGGCATCAGTACATTTTATTATTTTAAAAAACAGGAGCTGAAGCAAAAGGAGGAAAATGTTAACATTTGTTAAATCTAGTGCTGGGCACAAGGGTTTTGAAGCCTCTCAAAACATTTAAAAACATTAACATGTAATGGAAAACAGGTTCCAGTCACAAGAGCAACAAAAACTTATCAGTTCCTAAGAACAAAGTAAGTGGACAAGCTCTTTATTTAAAAAAAACAAACAAACAAGATTATTGAAGATATTGAATTTATATGAGTAATTGAAAGATAGAATACTTTCCTGAAAGGAAAGACTGAGTATTATAAATTTAATGTAATTTCTATAAAAATCATAGGAGTATTTTAGGAAGGTAAATTCATCCTCAAGTTAATCTAGGCAAAGTCAATAAGAGTGAACAGCAAGAAAAAATTGAAACAAGCAGAAGTAAAAATGCTAAGGGAAATTGATCTACCTTATGGGAACTCAACTTCAAAGCTATGATAATGATAATAATTCAATTCTGGCAAAAGATAAATCAAACAACGGACAGACAATAAATGAAACAAAACAGATATAAATGAATTTAGTTTGTGATAAGGTCACACTTCAAACAAATAGGGAAAAGTCAGTCTATTTTCTGAGCCATGTTTGTTGAGTAAAAGGATCTATTTGGGGGAGAAAAAAATAAGGTGTCTTCCTCCCTTTACATATACACAAAATCCCAGATGGACTCAAAACCTAAAATAAGAGCAACAACTTCTGGTTATTTTTGTCCCACAGAAAAATACAAATGCTATTTTTCATCTCCTTGGGCTACGGAAGACCTTTCCACAAACCATAGAAGGAAGACCTGACAGATGGGGCCACCTCAAAACCTAGAGCTTGAATGTCACAAAATTAGCCACAGTCAGAGTTAAATTAAAAAAAAAGATTCGACCAGGAGGAAAGGCTTATAACATACACAAAAGATGTGACTGTGTTTCCATAATGTCGCTGCTGCTTAGTCGCCAGGTCGTGTCCGGCTCTGCGACCCCCAGGACTGTAGCCCACCAGGCTCCTCTGTTCGTGGAAATTTCCAGGCAAGAATACAGGAATGGGTTGCCATTTTCTTCTCCAGGGGATCTTCCTGACTCAGGGATCGAACCCTCATCTCCGGCATTGCAGGCAGATTCTTTACCGTCTGAGCCACCAGGGGAGCCCAGCAGTGTAACGCTTGCTGTGATATAAGTTCTGCGAACCCTCTGGGCTCCCAAGGGCTTTGAAGGCAGAGACTGCCATGGTTGGTGGCCTTCCTGGTGGCCCAGGTCAGCGACATGGCTTTGGGTCATTCCTGGAAGTTTGAGAAGGTCCTGATGGTCAGGAACAGTGACCAGCACCCCGCGATACACCCCCTTCTGCTTGAGCCAGCCGCAGTGAGTTCTCACTGAGCCCTGGCTGGTGTGACCCACAGGGTGTGGCTCTGGTGACGTTTGACACTTTGTTGCAATATTCTATGATCATGGACCTCACCCATGTCTGCATTTAGAGCCCCCAGGAGCTGGCCCGAGACCCACAGAGCTGACTGAATCAGGGTGGCTGTGAAGGCGTCCGCCCCAGGCCAGTTGACAGGCTCGCCCAGCTGACTCCCGGGTGCAACCAGGCTGAGAGCCACGCTTTGGGCGGCTGCGTCTGCAGCGGCTTCTGTCCCGCTGAAGTATGGTTTATACCATCCTATACCACTTCCTCTATCGGCTCCGCGGCCGCAGCGGTCACCGCCAGCACGTCCCCGAGCTCGTCCAGACGACCTTCTGCCAGTGGCATCCAGTGGTCCGTTCGCGCTCCACACTGGCTCCCAGCAGCCCCTGCTCTAATTAGGCACTTCTACCGGCCCCTTCAGTTAAGTTCCCAGACTGTCTGCACTCAGAGGTCCTTCATCTCCACGCTTTTTGCTCTTGGTATCTTCCTGTCTGTTTTTTTTACCCTTGAATTTGTGTTTCTCTCCATATGAAGCTGTGCTTGTTATTTTTCTAGAGAATCCATCAATCATCCGGGACCCCTTTGGTGCAGACGACCCTGTGGATGGTCGACAGGGCGTGGGTGTCTCCAGCAGAGGGGCTTCAGCCTGAGAAATTGTGGCTCACAGAGGGTTTCCTCCTGCCCGGAGGTCAGAAGATGACATCGCAGAAACAAAATTGGCAGCAAAGTGGCTGAAATGAGATCTTTTCTTAGATCTTGGCAGAGGAGAGGCTGCCCTTGGAGGAAGGAGTTTGGGGATCGGTCCCTTGCTCATCTGTTTTTCAGGAGCAGAAGGGAGGGAACCAGAGGCCAGCCTGCACCCCGCGAGGCTGCTGCTTGCTGAGCTCACCAGGAGCGGCCTGCGGCTGGGGTCCCTCCACCCTGAGCCTGCTCGTGGAGGGCTGTGGGCTCCCAGTCGCCCCCCACCTGAGGGGCACTCTCTGGAGAAGTGGGTGACCTGAAGGGGGCTCTGTGCAGGGGTCTCGGGCAGCAGTGAGCGGAGGCAGCCTGGCAGCCCTGGAGGACAGCGCGTTCCCTGGGACAGGGCGGCAGGAGCGAGATGCCAGCCGCCCCGTGGTCTGAGCCACATTCCGGGCAGGGGGCAGGGAGAGGAAGAAGCAGAGCGCACCCAGAAACGACAGGAAGGCCAGCAAAGCACCCGGGGGGCCAGCCATCCACGTAAGCTGCGGCACCCAGTCCCGCCTGCCGGGGGGAGCTGCCCCGGCCGGGCCCCGCATACCTGCTACACGAGGACCAGGGCCTTGGCAGAGCTGGGGGTGCCAGAGGGCCTGCCCACCTCCAGGGGAGACCCAGGCCGCGGCCCTGATGGCAAGCCCCCCCTAGAATGCCCCAGCGTTTGCCTCCTCTGCAGGCCCACCTGGCCGGCATTTAGGAGGACGCTTCTCCTCCGGGCCAGCCTGGCCACCTCCCCGTCTCTGCGCGCTTCCCCGCTGTAAGGGAACTGCCCTGGGGAGTCAGGTCCCTGCTCCAAGCCTCAGGATCCTAATTCATAAACAGCCTGATTTCCTCAAGGGGTGCCAGGCTCGGCTGAGTGAAGTGCTGAGAAGTGAGGACAGGCAACCCCAGAGCCCACCCCCCATGCCTGAGCTTCAGGGTTCAACCCTTCCTGGATGGACCCAGCAGAGGACGGGCCCCGTCACCCCAGGACCCCCCAACTGTGCTCCTGTAGGGACCGTGAGCATGGGCAGCCTCTCGGGGTCCCAATGCTCCCCCAACCCCTCCCCCAGCCTGGTCTGCAGCCTCCCGGGCCAGGGCAGGAGTCCTGGGAGCTTGGCCGCCCCACTCCCACTTCCTGGGGGGCAGGAGCACAGTGGGAGGTCAGCAGAAGGCCCGCACCCCAGTCTTCCCTCCTCCCACCCTCCCGGTCTGGGGCCGGGTAGCACAAAGGGGATTGCTGACCTTCCCAGAAGCCGCAGGGCTGGGCAGAGGAGGGGGTGTCCAGGTCAGGAGCTGGACCCCAGTCTTTCCCCAAGACTGGGCAAAGGTCTGAGCTGGGGTCCCAGGGGAGGAACCCGAAGAAGGGACCACTCCTGACCTGGAGTGCAGGGCAGTCTCACCTTCCCCACCTGGAAACCAGGTGACCCCACACCTCACAGGGTCAAACCTCAAACCCTGGAGAAAGGGACCCTCCTGCCGGGCCCCCTTGGTCCCTCCACTCTGCCCAGAGGCTTCTGGGACAGGAAGTCTGTGCCCTGGGGGTGTGAGGTGCCTATGAGTGAGAGAGATTCAGGCAGAGGAGGCCAGCCAGCTCACCAGGGAACAGGGGGCAACCAGCCAAGGCCTGGAGATGCAGAATTCTTCCCCACACAGGGAGTTCTCATACATGCAGAGCCTCGGGCCCTACCCTGGCCCCCTGAGTCAGGATCCGCTTGTAGACAAGCTTCCCACTGAGGCCTTTTCCACAGAAACTTGAGAGACGCTCACCCATCAAAATAGACTTGAACCAGCAGCATGCGACGCCGGGACCCAGTCTCAATCCCAGCTCGAACAAACCGCCTTTGAAAAGTGGTCTTTTGGACAGTAGGTTAAATCTGTCTCCAGGCAGGTGACGTTAGATACAGTCATGGCATCGAGCTCAGTAGGAAAATGTCCATTTTTTAGGTGCAAATTGGAAGGTTTGGGGGAAATCACATAAGGTCTGTTCCCCGCAGGGCCAGGCCTGCCGCCTCACCTCCTCTGTCCCAGCCCCAGGCTGGAGGCTCGCAGGGTGGGCCCAAGTGCCAGCTTCACAGCCAGGTGACCTCTGACCCCAGCCCACCCACTCTGAGCCTCCCTGTCCTGCGGGTCCTCTGGGACTCCTGGCCACCTTGGGCTTGCCACGGAGCGTCTCCGGCGAGAAATGCAGGTTCCCGGCCACAGACAGTCTGGGGGCTCACATGGGGACCCGCTGCCCTCTACACACAGGTCACGGGGGAGCACCTCTCCCCTGGCTGGCTCTCAGAGCACCTTCTTCGCCATGTTGCCAGAGCTGCAGGTGACTTCTGAGAGTCCGCAGGGCTTTCAGGATAAACCGCCAAGGTGCCCTCCTCTGCTGACGGTGCCAGCTCCTGGGGCTGCCCTCTCCGCCCTCCATCCTCATGCCCTGGTTAACTTTTCTCTCCGTCAGGTTCAGAGAGCTGCCCCCACCCTGTCCGCACCTTGGACCTGCTTCCTGCCGCCCCCTGGACAGTCATCGCCAAGCCTGCCGCTGCCGTGGGCCAGCGCGCTGGAGTCGTGAGCCCGGGGGTTTCCTCACCACCTTACTCACAGTTTCTTATTCCCATATGGCTGACACAGAGAAGACTCTCAGTCAAGGATGGTGAACACACAAAAGCACGAATTGAGGGCTCAAAACGTCAGGACCTCTCCCAGGACGGGAAAGAACCGAGGCTGAAGTTTGCCAAACAGAGGACAGAAACGGGGATCTAATCGCAGAGTTGTCAGCGGTGAACACTCAACTCCGAGCTTAAAGAAATCAATATGACTCTGTCAGGGCCCCCGAGACCACCCCCACATTCACTCAGGGGACCCCCAGGACTCAGCAGAGATTCAGGACAGAGAAAGGATGCAAAGCAGCGTCAGTGAGAGGAAGAGGCAGGCGAGGACAGGCCGGGGACCAGGCGTGAGCTTCCAGAGCCCCGCCCCACACCCACACACCCCGTCCCTGCTGCCAGCCAGCAGGGCCATCTCCCGGGAGCCCAGTGGACACGCAGCGCCCAGGGTTTTTACTGGGGGGTGGTTCAAGCGCACCTGTGCCTGGGGAAGGTTCCAGACCCCCAGAGGAAGAGGGGCTTGGCTGGCAGGAGCCTCACTCTGCAAAGACATTTAGGCCGGCAAGGCCCTCTCCTCCCCGAGGGCACTGGGGACCCTCGGGAACTCCAGCCCCGGGCGGCCTCACAGGTGGCCCTCCGGAGCAGGCTGGCCACTCTCCTGGGGCAGGGTCGGGGGAGGGGGCAGGCAGGCCTGTTAACCCTTTACTGCACAGCAGGTGGAAAACAGCTCCCGTCAAGGAGAGAAGCGAAAAGACTTCACGCTAGAAACACCGAGTATATGACTCTAGCTGCCGAATCACAGACACATGCTCACTGGACACACACTCATTCAGAGGATCCACTCTCTGCCCTTTTAATGGCTATGAAATGACTTAAGAAAGTTTCTTCTCCTGTTCGTTAAGAAAAAACCTGGAACCGAGAGACTGACACACTCTGAACATCCCGACGATTTCGCGAGAGAGACAGCGGCGGCTCTGGCCTGCTCTGTGCTCTTCTATCAGGGACCCACGAGCTGTCTGTGCTAACTCCACTCACATATCCACGTATAGTACAGGACCTCAGGGGCGTAGAAAAAGCCTGGCAAGATGCATGTGAGAGGATAAAAGTGGGCTAGTGTCAATGGAGGGGCTCCAGGGCATTTCATCTGCTTTCAGTTCAGCTCAGTCGCTCCATCGTGTCCGACTCTGCGACCCCATGGACTGCAGCACGCCAGGCTTCCCTTCATTTAAAGGGAAGCTTTACTTGCTTTAAATTTATTTTACCCTTTTAAAAAATTATTCACAGTGAGCACATAATGCTTTTATGTTTTAAAATTCAATTTAGAAGGTGACTGTCTGGGGGCTTGCTTGTTGGCTCAGTGTTAAAGAATCTGCCTGCCAATGCAGGGGCACGGGTTCGATCCCTGGTCCGGGAAGATCCCCCATGCTGCGGGACCCACGGGCTGCCACCACTGAGCCTGCATGCCTAGAGCCCGTGCTCGGCAACGAAAGACGCCACCGCTGTGAGAAGCCTGAGCCCTGCAACTGGAGAGTAGCCCCGTTCTCGGCAACTAGGGAGCGCCTCCGCAAAGCAAGAAGACCCAGCGCCGCCAAAAATAATAAATAAATCTAAAAAGAAAAACGTGTCGGGTGGGCGCCGAATTCATTTTCTTGGGAAAATTCCTGAGAACAAGTCCCCCAGGTTCTCCATCACATCAGGCTAAGCTGACTCACGGCAACAGTTGGCAAGGTGTCTTCCACGTATGATGTCTTTTGAGCCTCACTAACCCCCAAGATGTAGGCGCTCGGATGCCCTGCCACAGAGACAGTCCAGGTCAGGGAGGTTAGGTGACCGATGAGGCCAGATCCTGGGAGGACAGGAGTTTGCAGAGGTCTCCCAGCTGCCCTCACAGCGTTAACCGGCCCCAGAAATAACTGAGTTTAGGGAGCTCTCAGTGAGGTCAGATTTGTAGGGAGCTGTGGGCATGAGTTCCAGGGCACATGGGCCATTTCTCAACCTCTTTCCATAAGAGCTGGGGTGTGATCGGGGCTGGTTCAGGCTGGCGGCCCACCGAGAGGATCTCACCAGCCCGCTAAGACCCCACCGGGGCCAGAGAACAGCCTCCACTTCTGCGTGTGCTAAGCCAGGGGTGCGAGATGGTGGAGCTGGGTGAGGGCTCATGAAGGAGACGTGATGCGCCTCAGAGGGGCTGTGCCCAGGGCCAGGGGCAACCGGGGTGTGGCTGTGCTGATGGCCCACAGCGGGGAGCTGGGGTGCCCGGCTCTGAGCGTGGCGGCCGGTGGTGCCCTGGCACATGGCACCTGCAGCTGTTGACGGCAAATCCCAAAAGCAATCCCCAGGCCTGGGGGACTCCTGACACCCGAGCGTCTGGGAAAAACCCCACAACCTGGAGCATCCTGTGCCAGGGCCGGGCCGGACGTCCAGCGCCGAGGCCGCGCTCCTCCGAGGCCTCCCCACCCCTCCGTCTCACAGCCGCCTCACTGCGCCTCTGCCTCCGTCGTCACACGGCCCCGGCTCTGAGTGTCCGAACCTCCCTCCTTGTAAGGACACCTGTCCCTGGAGGGGGCCCATCTGAGGGCCGCCCTGTCTTACCTGGCACCTCTGCAGTGATCTGTCAGAGGCTGGAGGCACAGACATCGAGGTTAGGACCCGAACACGTCTCTGGGGGAGGAGCACCACCCAACCAGAGCATCTGAGAGCATGGAGCTGCATGGACTGGGCCTGTTTCCTGGCACCGGGGTGGAGTTCCTGGGGCTGTGGACGCCAGCTGCCGAGAAGGCACGGGGCGAGGGAGTGGGGCCAGCCCCCAGAGCCCCGTGTGGCCTGCCCTGAGCAGCAGGTCCTCGCGGACTGCCTTCCCACTTGGATCCCACGGCCGCCTCAGAGAGGAGAGTGAGGCTGTCTCGGCCCGGGGCTTGGTGGGGGCCTCAAAACTCCCTGAGATTCTGACTCCTGCGGCCCAGAGGCCTCGGGGCGCTTGGCACTGTGGCTGGGCAGCTCTGGTCTCCATGCTCACCGAGGCCCCGATGCCAGTGCATCCCTGATTCGTGGTCCAAGCAGGGCCAGCAGCTGCTCAGGGCACCCAGAAGAGGCAACTCTAGGCGCCCCACCCCAAGCCCCAAGGAGGCCAGGCCTCTCCTCTCCGGGGCCCTCTCAGTCTGTTCACCGTCCCTGTGTGGGGTCCCCAGGGTCCCGAGGATGTGGTCAGGGGTCTTCTCTCTTCTGGAAACCCAGACTGGACTCCAGGAGGATAGTGCTGGGTGCTACCCCTCCCCCAGCCCTCCCCCCAGCACCGAGGAAAGCTCACGTCAGCCAGCAGCAGGCCTGATGCCAGGGGTGGGCACCCGTGCCCACCCCCCCAAGTCCCAGAGATTCTGACCCCTGAGGCCTTCCGGAGGTCAGGGTCATCCCCAGACTCCGGGAGGCTGCCCTCGGAGGTATCCCCAAGCACCCGCCTCCTCAGCTTCGTGGGGGTGGGCAGGGCATGGGCAGTGTTCGGCGGGATCAGAGCCTGGACAGGAGAGCCCGGGGTCCTGGACGCCCCTCCACATCTCGAGCCTCGGTGGGCAGGTGCCCTCAGCCCGTGCGCAGCCTGGAGGATCACAGAGGGGCACAGGGCCCACAGCCAGGGGGCGGCAGGCCCGGGCCAGGGGACACCAGCCCTGGGGCAGCTCCCTCCCCACAGGGGACCTGCGTTCACAGCCTCCAGAGGACCCGCCGGACAGGCTGTGCAGTCCCTGACGACACGTGAGCCCCTGGACTCCCCGGCACGAGGGGCAGGGCGACATTTCACCTTGTGAGTGTGTGCTAAGTCGCTCAGTTATCTCCGACTCTTTGCAACCCCGTGGACTGTAGCCCACCAGGCTCCTCTGTTCATGGGATTCTCCAGGCAAGAATACTGGAGTGGGTTGCCATGCCCCTCTCCAGGGGATGTTCCAACCCAGGGATTGAACCCTCGTCTCTTACATTTCCTGCGTTAGGCAGGTGGATTCTTTACCACTAGCACCACTTGGGAAGCCCTTTCCCTAACCTCACATCTAAAATGAACCTTCCAGATAGAAGGGAAACAGTCGGAGAGCGCTTGCTGCCAGCGCCACGGTGACTCGAGAGAGGCGGCGCCAGGCGCGTGCGCAGTCAGCGGGGGACGCGCCACGCTTCTCCAGGAAACCCTGAGTCCTGGGTTCTGACGTCCTCCTCTCGTGCTGAACTTTAAACTGAAGTTAGCGCCGGCGCTCCACTTACCTTCTGGCTCACCATAAAGCCTGGGTCCACTTGTCTGACATTTGTGAGGCCAGCGAGTGCCATCTCCGGAGGTCTGCGGGCGCAGCGCACAAAGAGCCTCTTCCTGGGTTCTGGGGTGTGAGAAGGTGGGGCGCCTGGGAGATCCTAGATCAAGGTTCTGCTGCGTTTAAAGCAACGCTTTTTTAAAAAACCTTTTTATTTTGTATTGGAGTATAGCTGATAAACAATGTTGTGATAGTTTCAGAAGGACAGCAAAGGGACTTGGCCATCTGTACACATGTATCCATTCTCAGCCATCCAGATATGTGTGCATGCCAAGTTGCTCCAGTCGTGTCCGACTCTGCGACGCTAAGGACTGTAGCCTGCCAGGCTCCTCTGTCCATGGAATTCATATACCCACTTTCAAAAGCAGGGTTTTCAGTCCAAATGTTAGCGGGAAATAGGGCCAAACACGGAATGACAAGAGCTACTTGGAGTATCTCTTTACTTCCTGGTGAACTCGGCCCGTGGGCACCCAGCTGTGCCCCGGGACGCGGGCTGGGAGGCGGCGGGCACTCAGGATGCAGCCTGGCCAAGCCCTGGCCTCACGGGGCAGGTGGAGGCTCCCGGCGCAGGAGCCCCAGCCCATGTCCTCTCTGCCCATCAGCACTGTCACCTTACGAATGACACTGTGCCAGGGACCCAGAGGGGGAAGGCGCTGAGCCCCTCTGAGGCCCGAGACTCACAACCACAGAGCGGGCACCCCGGAAGCCCCCGGCACACAAGGCTTTTCTGCGAGCCCACCTGCTGTTGTGACTGATGCGTCCCCGTCACCCTGTGGCCGGGGCTGCTCTTCGTGCTGCCTGTCCGGTGCCCAGAGAGCAGGGAGGACAGGCAAGACCAGGGGTCCCAGGGGTCCTGGCCACCTTCATCATGGTGGGCATGGAGTGCCCAGGGCCCCTCAGCCCTGCTCTCCAAGGCTGCCCTCCGCTGGGCTCCTGGCCCTTCGAGGCCTGGCATCCTCGCCCACGGTGCCCTGACCACAAGGAAGCTGCACAGTTGGACCAGGAGAGGGGCAGGGACAGCTGACAGATGGTGTCCGGAGCCCAGGCCTTGTGGCGCCTGCCAGGGCACGACTAAACAAACAGCTGTGGACCTGACATCACAGGGCTGCTCCACGGGACAGGCTCCAAGTGGCCTGCTCCTGGCAGAGACCCACCCCTGCCACGCAGGTGGTGACCTGGCCAGGCTGCACCAGCCCACCCACCTGCCAGCCAGGACTTCAGGCCAGGCTTCCACGTGCCGCACTGGGCATCCGCAGCACTGCGTGGAGGGGTCCCGCCTGAGGCCGTACACAGACAGGGTGACCCACGCGGCCTGCGCCAGGTGACAGGCCTCTGAGGACCTCCGGACAGGAAGACTCCCTGGGCAGGAGGCTTGGCCACCGCTTGGACAGAAGAGCAGGAGGGCTGAGCAAACACAGGGACAAGCATCCAGGGAGGGAACAGTACATGCAAAGGCACAGAGGCCCCTGTTAGACTGGAGTGAGGGTGGCAGGGGCAGGGGAGGCCCAGTGAGTGGATCCAGGTGGGCAGACGGTGGGCCAACCGGGACGGGGCTCGGTCACCGAAACCAGGAGCCCAGAGCCCTGAGAGGCTGCAGGCAAGGAGGCCAGGGCAGAAGCCAAGCCAAGGGGGGCTCCCTGTGGGCCGGGGCACCCCTGCTCCCAGCAGGCAGGAGACCCCCAGAGTGGACACAGCTGTGACCTGGGGTCCCCTCAGGCAGAAGGCTCCTCCCCTGTGGCAGGTCAGGTCAGCACCAGGCCGGGCAGGGCTGACACACCTGAGATCCCGGAGGCCCAGGCTGGCACCAGGCCCCAGATGCCACTCAGGCCGGACCTGAGACTGCCAGCCCCCACAGGAGCCTGTGCCTCCGTGTCCAGGCCCCGCAGTTCACTCTTCCTGGCAGGCCCTGGGGTGGGCCCGCCTCTCCCTTTACCAAGACCCAGCCCAGAAGCCCCCATGACCTCCTCTGGCAGCCCCTGGGGGGTGTCCTCTCCTCCAGGCTCTCAGGCCTGTTTGGCCTCTCCTCTTGGCTCCCAGGAGGCTGCCCAGGCCCTCTGCCCACCCCCCTCACCCACCGCTGGCACCAGCAGGGCCTTCTGCTTCTCTTTTTGTGATGCTGCATCGGTTGGAGCGACCAGACTGGGTCCCGGTCCAGAGCAAGGGCTGGTAAGGAAGGGGGGAAGGTGTCAGGAGAGTGAATGGGGGAGGAAGGGGGTGCCCACTGGACCCCCCTGTGCAGGACAGGACCAGGCTAAGCAGTGGCGCCTGGCCCCTTCCTTGCAGCTGCCCCGAGTTGCTGTCTGCGCACCACTCAGGGCCTGTCCCCTGGGTCCGTCCATCTATCAGAGTGACAGAGTAACCCCACCCAGCAGGGCTGTGAAGGTCCCCCAGGGGCTCAGGCCGTGACTGTCCAGCCTGGCTAAAGCTCGTGGAGTCCCTCTGCCCCAGGGCAGCAGACAAACGTTCAGCAAGTGCTGAATGCAGGGGCTCCGCAGAGCTGGGAGGCGAATCCCCGTGGAGTAAGGTCTCGAGCAGGTCCCGGGAGGCGTGGCTGCCTCCCTGTCCATCGTGAAGCCTCCGTGGCAGCTGGACTGCTTCCCTGGTTACTGTGGTCCGGCGTCAGATCCCGAAACACAGAACAGAGCCCCCAGCGAGCTCCAACCTGGGCCCCTGTGGTCTATACAAGCAGGGTCTACTCTCAGGACGCCCGGTCAGTGCCTCCGTGGCCTGGGCACGTGCAATGCAGGGCCCCTCCACGTCCCAGCAGCGGCTCTGCTGGGCAGGCGGCCCTCACCTGGGCCTGGCCCCCACCCCCGCGGCACTCGCGGTGCTGGGCAGGTGGCCCTCACCCGGGCCCGGCCCTCCTGTGGCATTCGCAGTGCGGGGCAGGCTGCCCTCACCTGGGCATGCGAATGCTGGGCAGGCCGCCCTCACCCGGGCCTGGCCCCTCCCGCTGCACTCACGGTTGCATTTATTCCGCTCTCCTGCCGACTCAGAGGCTGGGGGACCCCCAGCAAGCACCCCTTGGTTATGTGCATGGAGACTGAGCAACAGAACCCTTGGTGTTGACTCGCAGAGGAAAAGCTTATTCCAAAGGGTCAGGAAGGACACATGCCCGTGTGTGCACGTGTGCATGTGGAGCACACACTCCTTTCTTAGCTTCTTTTCAGAAAGCTTGTTACTTTATACTGGAGTTTAGCCCATTAACAGCGTTGTAATAGTTCCAGGTGGACAGCGAAGGACTCAGCCACACACACATACACGTGTCCATTCTCCCCAAACTTCCCTCCCATCCAGGCTACCTCGGAACATTGAGCAGAGTTCCCTGTGCTGTACAGGGGGCCCTAGTTGGTTACAGCAGTGTGTACGTATAAATCCCAGGCTTCTCTGGGAGAAGAGAAAAGAATCTGCCTGCAATGTAGGAGACCTGGATTCGATGGAAGATCCCCTGGAGAAGAGAATGACTACCCACTCCAGTATTCTTGCCTGGAGAATCCCATGGATAGAGAAGCCTGGCAGCCTACAGTCCCTGGGGTCTCAAAGAGTTGGACACGACTGAGTGACTGAGAATGCACACACATGTAAATCCCAAACTCCCCAAGTATCCCTTCCCCCATCCTTCCTTTCTGGAAACCATAACTTTGTCCTCTACGTCTGTGAGTCTGCGTCTGCGGTCAGAATATACATTGGTACACCGCTACGGAAAACTATGGAGGTGCCTTAAAAATCTGAAAACAGAGCTACGACGAGACCCGGCAATCCCACTCCTGGGCATACATCCGGAGAAAAATGTGGTCTGAAACGGGTACACTCGCCCGATGTTCATCACAGTCTTGTTCACAGACGTCAGGACACAGAAGCAACGTAATGTCCACCAACAGGTGAGTGGACACAGAAGCCGGCGCGCACGTGCAGCGGGACATTACTCAGCCGTGGAAAAGGACGGAGTGGTGCCATTTGCAGCATCACGGTGGTCCTAGAGATTGTCACACTGAGTGACGTAAGAGCCAGAGAAGGAGAAGTACTGTGTGGCATCCCTCATTGCTGAATCAAAAAAGAAATGACATGAAAGGACATCTATACTTCTAAAGTGGGTTTTTCCAAGAGCTGAGCGAGAGTCAGCAAGCTATGGAGTGGGCTGAACCTGGCCCACGGCTCCTTCTGTCACCCAAGCGTCACTGGCACAGGCCCGCACCCCGGGACAGCTTCCTCACCACCACAGCGGGGCTGCGAGCTTTTACCACAGCCAGTAGGCCCACCAAGTCGGAAATGCTGGGTCTCTGGTCCTGTATGTGAAACGTGGGGGCGCTCTGCGCCAGCCAGCCTCACGGGGCTGGGAGTCCCTGGGGACAGAGCGGGGGAGGGCTGGAAGGCAGAGGCCAGCTCTCTCAGCTCTGTCCTGTTCTCGCTGACTGGACTTTGCCAGCTCCTCCCCAGACACCCCTGCTGCGAGGCCTTTACACGCAGGACAGACGTTGATAACGGTCAGGTAACGACGACAGCAGCAAAGGCGGGGGTGGAGCGGAAACCGACCCGCCAGGCTCGCCTCCTGGACAGCCCGGTGCCCTGCGGAGCCTGGTCATCCAGCACAGGGGCTGCTGGGAAATGCTCTGGGCACTGACCACGGCCAGGGCGGTCCTGGGACACAGGACGGCAGGCTGGGTGAGGACGATGGCCTCCCACTCGCTGCTGGTGGCCCCCCCGGCGGCCCTGAGCAAGCCGCTGTTCATCCCCAGCCGGCTTCTGCTGGGGCCCGGCCCCTCCAACCTGACCCCCCGCGTCATGGCGGCCGGGGGGCTGCAGGTGCTGGGACACATGCACCAGGAGGTGTACCAGGTAGGTCAGCGGGGCCTCGGCCCCGGCCCCTGGGCGGCCGGTCAGCGGTCAGCGGGGCCTCGGCCCCGGCCCCTGGGCGGCCCGGTCAGCGGGGCCTCGGCCCCGGCCCCTGGGCGGCCCGGTCAGCGGGGCCTCGGCCCCGGCCCCTGGGCGGCCCGGTCAGCGGGGCCTCGGCCCCGGCCCCTGGGCGGCCCGGTCAGCGGGGCCTCGGCCTCGGCCCCGGCCCCTGGGCGGCCTCCTCCCGGGAGTGGGAGCGGAGGGGCTGTGAGCCGTGTGTCCACCACCCCCAGATCATGGATGAGATCAAGCAAGGCATCCAGTACGTGTTCCAGACCAGGAACCCCCTGAGCCTGGCCATCAGCGGCTCAGGGCACTGTGCCCTGGAGGCTGCCCTGTTCAACCTGCTGGAGCCAGGCGACTCCTTCCTGGTCGGGGTCAGCGGTATCTGGGGGCAGCGGGCCCAGGACATCGCGGAGCGCATAGGTAAGAGACGGGGCGGGGGGGTGTGGCCCCTCACTGCGTCCTTCCCAAGGCCTCCTGCGCCAGCATGAAACCTGGAAGCACCCAGGTCCTGCTCCCAACCTCAGGCCCTCCCCAGGCAGAAGCTGCCCGCTCCCCACGCTTCATGCCTCCACCTCCTGCCGGCCCGCTGCCTCCTCCCAGGATGCTCCAGGCCCCATCCCCTGGTGTCTTGGAACTTGGGGTCAGCAGTTTCCAGAGCCCACGGAGGGGTCGGCACTGCAGGGTGTTCTCGGATCTCAGCCCAAACACGGGGGACCCCCCCACCCCAGCTCTCTGAGGTCTCTAGGGGCCAGCCCCGCCTCTGTTACAAGACAAAGTTCCAGAAGCTGCATCTCCCATAAAATCTCAGAAGCAGTTTCTGGAGCTGCAAAATGCTGAGGTAGGGACAGAGTTTGCAGTCCAGAGTAAAATTTTCTGGAGAGACAGACAAAAGTCAAAGCCCGAGTGTGCTTTGGGTTTAATGATTGATCGTGGTTTGGAAATGTTGTGAAGCTCCTGGGTGGTCAGCTCCACACGCGGCCCTGTTCGGTCCAGGTCAATGGACAACCCCTGACAGCCTGAGGGGGTCTTGACCCCTCGCCGGGGCCCCTCCAGTCTACACATTGGCTTCAAGGGGACCCCAGGTTGGGCAAGGCACCCTCCTGGCCTGGGGCTCCCCACCTCACCCCACACCCCCGGGCTGGGGCTCTGGGACAGTCTTGGGCCTCCCTGCCTCCTGCACATGAGGCTGGGGGTCTGCTGTGCACGAGGAGCAGGACAAGGGCCTGCTTTCCTGGAGCCCCCAGGCCCCAAAGAGGGCAAAGCCCGCTCAGGCCTCCCTCATCCATTCAGTCCTTCATCAAACGCTGTGGTCCCTCTGAAGTTACCTCTGATGTCACCCTCTGATGTCGTGCTCTGAAGTCACCTCTGATGTCACACTCCAAAGTCACCCTCTGATGTCACCCTCTGAAGCTCAGCCCTGCACAGATCCGCACTTCCTCTGTGGGGAGGGCAAGGGACAGGGGTGCTCCCGCCCGGCTGGGTTCAGGGAAGGAGGCCAGAGCAGGGGGCTGAGAGCTGTGGGACCTGCTCCCATCCGCGCGCCGCAGAGCCTGGATTCACCGAGCACACCCCAAGCTCCTCCCTGGGCAGCGGCTGGGCCAGTGTGGACAGCCCCCACAGGGCCCACCTGCTCAGCACACCACATCCCCAGTGCTGGTCCCCACCCGTGTGCAGGGGCGCTCACCACTCACGTCGCCCCCAGGAGCCCGCGTGTACCCGATGGTCAAGGCGCCTGGAGGCCACTTCACTCTGCCGGAGGTGGAGGAGGTGCGGGGGACGCAGTGACCCAGGGCAGGGCCAGTCAGCTGGGCCGGCTCAGGGCGGGGAGGGGCCATGGCGGGTCCCCGGGGCTTCTGAGCCCAGCTGCCCGGCCCTGAAAGCTTTCCCACACCTGGGGCAGGTGGGAGTTTGACTAGGAGGGTTCTGCTCCCCAAGGAAGCTAGATCAGGACCCAGGCCATGGCAGGGTGCAGGGGCAGGAGTGGGGGGGAGCAGGCCATGCCCTGAGTCTCGGGGTGCCAGTCCCCGCTATCGGGCAGGATCATCCCATCCAGCCCAGAACCAGGCTGACCTCATGCTGGCCCCAGGAGGATGGGGTGGGGGGCTGAGGCCACTCTGGCTCAGCCTCAGGAAGAAAGTCCACACCATCCAGAACAAGCCCTCCTCCCGGACCCGAGATGCCCAGCCCTGCCAGCACAGGCGGGGCCGGAGGAGCGTCTGGTCCCCGCTGCCCAGATCTGGCCGTCTATGGGGCCGTCTGTGGGGCGGCAGTGTCTGGGGCAGGTCTCATCCCACCCTCACAGGACAGTCTTCGTGTGAGGGGCCGGCAGACCGGGGGAGGCCCCTGCCCCGCTGGCTCTGCCTCAGGCTGTCACCTTCTCCCTCAGGCCCTGGCCCGGCACAAGCCGGTGCTCCTGTTCCTGGCCCACGGAGAGTCGTCCACCGGCGTGCTGCAGCCCCTCGATGGCTATGGGGAGCTCTGTCACAGGTGATCCCATCCCCACAGATAAGCCTGGCCCTCAGGTGAGCCTGCCCCACAGGTGAGCCTGTCCCTCAGGTGAGCCAGTGCCTCAGGTGAGGCTGTCCCTTAGGTGAGCCTGGCCCCTCAGGTGAGCCTGGCCCCACAGGTGAGGCTGTCCCTCAGGTGAGGCTGTCCCTCAGGTGAGCCTGGCCCTCAGGTGAGGCTGTCCCTCAGGTGAGCCTGGCCCACAGGTGAGCCTGGCCCTCAGGTGAGGCTGTCCCTCAGGTGAGCCAGTGCCTCAGGTGAGGCTGTCCCTCAGGTGAGCCAGTGCCTCAGGTGAGGCTGTCCCTCAGGTGAGCCTGGCCCCATAGGTGAGCCTGGCCCTCAGGTGAGGCTGTCCCTCAGGTAAGCCAGTGCCTCAGGTGAGCCTGGCCCTCAGGTGAGCCTGGCCCTCAGGTGAGCCTAGCCCCTCAGGTGAGCCTGGCCCCACAGGTGAGCCTGGCCCTCAGGTGAGGTTGTCTCTCAGGTGAGCCTGGCCCCACAGGTGAGCCTGGCCCTCAGGTAAGGCTGGCCCCTCAGGTGAGCCTGGCCCTCAGCTGAACCTGGCCCCTCAGGTGAGCCTGGCCCTCAGGTGAGGCTGTCCCTCAGGTGAGCCTGGCCCTCAGGTGAGCCTGGCCCCACAGGTGAGCCTGGCCCTCAGGTGAGCCAGTGCCTCAGGTGAGCCTGGCCCCTCAGGTGAGCCTGGCCCCTCAGGTGAGCCTAGCCCCTCAGGTGAGACTGTCCCTCAGGTGAGCCTGGCTCCTCAGGTGAGCTTGTCTCTCAGATGAGGCTGTCCTTCAGGTGAGCCTGGCGCTCAGGTGAGGCTGTCTCTAAGGTGAGGCTGTCCCTCCGGTGAGCCTGGCCCTCAGGTGAGCCTGTACTTCAGGTGAGGCTGGCCCCTCAGGTGAGCCTGTCTCTCAGATGAGCCTGGCCCTCAGGTGAGCCTGTCCTTCAGGTGAGCCTGTCCCTCAGGTGAGCCTGTCCCTCAGGTGAGCCTGGCCCCTCAGGTGATCCTGGCCCTCAGGTGAGACTGTCCCTCAGGTGAGCCTGGCTCCTCAGGTGAGGTTGTCTCTCAGATGAGGCTGTCCTTCAGGTGAGCCTGGCACTCAGGTGAGGCTGTCTCTAAGGTGAAGCTGTCCCTCCGGTGAGCCTGGCCCTCAGGTGAGCCTGTACTTCAGGTGAGGCTGGCCCCTCAGGTGAGCCTGTCTCTCAGATGAGCCTGGCCCTCAGGTGAGCCTGTCCTTCAGGTGAGCCTGTACCTCAGGTGAGCCTAGCCCTCAGGTGAGCCTGTCCCTCAGGTAAGCCTGTCCCTCAGGTGAGCCGTGCCCTGAGTGTCTGTCAGTGCTGGGGACAGGGCCAAGCCCAGCTCAGAGCCAGGCTGGGAATAGGGTGGGGTTCGCTGGGGTGCTGGCAGGCCCCTCCCCACAGGAAGTAACAGGGCAGGTCCAGCTCCCTTTTCCGCTGGGCCCACCCCAGCCTCTCTTATGTGGAGTGGGGTTCAGGCTTTCTTGGGGTCCTCCTGGCCCTGGGCAGAGGCTGGGTATACCCTCTGGTCTGAGAGCAGGATCAGGTGTCCCCAGAGTGCCACCCCTCTCCAAGCTGGGCCCAGGGCCTGCCCACCTTGCCCTGACCCCAGAGCCCCAGAGAAGCCCCCGCCCTCCACTGCTTCCCCAGGGCCCCCACCCCTCAGCGGGGTCCCTTTCTAGGACCAGCAGCCCTGCTCTGGACAGTTGACCACAGAGGGAAAGGAGAGAAACTCCACCTCCAGGCTGGATCATCCTAGCAGACCTGCTGTCCTCCAAGGGGCCACGGGGCCACTGGGCACAGCCCCAGCCAGACCACCTGTCCCCTGGAGTCCTGTCCAGGGCGCCACACTCACCAGCGTCGCCTGGGCTACAATTCCCAGAGGCCCACAGGGAACGCTCTTTGGGCCCTTCTCCTAGGAAAGTGCGGGTGGAGGAGGGTCAGAGGCTCAGCTCAGCCTGCTCCTGGACTCTGTCCTCTGCATGCGCTGGACGTCTGCCTGGTGGGCTGCCAGACAGACGGAAGGCCAGCCTTCTGCTGCCCAGCTTCCCAGACCCGACACAGCCCTGAGGCCTGCAACCTCAGGGTACCCAGCTGACCCACAGGATGCAGACTGCCCTGCTGGCCCTCTCAAGTACCTGTATGGGGACCCGGGGTCTAGCGACCGGAGGCCCTGGCCATCCTGAGCCCCCTGTGTGATGTCCGGTCTGCTGGGGGCTGACCATGGTCCCAGCTCAGGGCAGGTTGCCAAGTCTGAGGCCCCGTCCTGCTCTCTGCTGCCCTCCCCCAGGCACCAGTGCCTGCTCCTGGTGGACTCCGTGGCATCCCTGGGCGGGGCCCCCGTCTACATGGACCAGCAGGGTGAGTGCGTGCCCCCACCCCAGCCTGTCGGTGGGCCCTGAGGGTCAGAAGTCCTCTCCAGTGTCCCGTGCCCCGTGCCGGGGCCTGCACGTCCGTCAGCCCCACATGGGGCCCGGTCTCCACAGGCCCCCGGGCACACACCAGCTCCTCCCAGGGCTGGACACCCTCCATACTGACCATACCCCATGTCCCAGCTGGGCCGTTGGGCCGGGACAAGCCCAGGGAGAGAGGGAGGGAGGAAGGGACGCTGCAGGACCAGCACTTGGAGAGGGTCAGAGCCCTGACGAGGAGGGCGCGGGCAGTGCCAACCAGGGAGGGACCTGGGTCCGTCCATCCAGGCCTCGGTTTCCATTGACCCCACCCTCAGGGAGGTGGCGGCAGGGCGGGGCTCTGATCCCAGCCCTGGTCCTCCATCCTCCCAGCTGGCTGCCTGCCCAGCGCCCTCCGCTGCTGCTGTCCGTGTCTTAAAACCCCGGGCAGTAGGGGCGCCCCGTGAACGGGCACCTCACGATGTGAGAGCATCACCTCTCCTCACCCCCGGCCACCCGCACCCTCCCTGCCTGCACTTTGACCCCAGCCGCGTGGGTCTGCCATGCCGAGCAGATAATAGCGGGGCCCTCCGGTTAGCTCAGCCCACCTGGAACAGCGTTGGGCCCGCAGGAGAGGGGTCTAGTCCCACAGCGTGCTTGGATGGTGGGTCCCAGGTCCCCCCAACGTCTGCTGGGCCAGGCGGCCCCCACGACTCGCCCCCACGGATGGCCCCTGAGGGTGTGCCCCTGTCCCGCAGGCATCGATATCCTGTACTCGGGCTCCCAGAAGGTTCTGAATGCGCCCCCGGGCACCTCGCTCATCTCCTTCAGCAACAAGGCCAAGTGAGTGAGCCCCGCCCACCCCCACCCAGACCAGACTGGCAGCGAAGGCCAGATGGCCCCCAGTGGAGAGGGAAGGAGAAACAAGACAGGCCTGGTGGGAGGCGAGGCCTGCCGGGGAGCCCGGGGTCTCCCAGCCCGGGGCACTGGGCTCTTCCCAGGCTGTCCCCTAGGCCCCTCCAGTGAACCCCAGCTGCACTTGCCCCCAGGAGAGATGAGGCCTCTAGCCTCAGTCTCCCCTCCATCATTTTTTGTGGGTATACTATTTTTAAATGATTTAGATTTAAATTTCACCATTAAACACAGAACTTAAGTATATGGTGACCCTATCTATGTTCAGATTTCTGAAGCAGATAGATGGACAGACAGACATCTGTGCAATAAACACTGTAGAACGTACTGAACAAATAGAGAAAAGCTCAGGGCCGGGATACCTGTGTGTCTTATGCACTTGGCATCCGTTTGGCATAGGGACAGGCCAGGCAACCAGGCAGAAAGCCCGCTCAGGACTGAACAGAGGCCCTTGGGTGCTGAGAGCGTCTCTCCTTGACTTCAGGCTTGAGACAGAAGGAGGAGTCTGACTCACGTATTGGTGATGTTTAATCACTAGGATTTGTCTGACTCTCTGCGACCCCATGGACTGCAGCGAGCCAGGCCTCCTGTCCATCACCAACTCCCGGAGTTTACTCAAACTCATGTCCAACGAGTTGGTGATGCCATCCAGCCATCTCATCCTCTGCTGCCCCCTTCCCCTTTTGCCCTCAATCTTTCCCAGCATCAGGGTCTTTTCCAATGAGTCAGCTCTTCCCATCAGGTGGCCAAAGTATTGGAGCTTCAGCATCATTCCTTCCAATGAATATTAAGGACTGATTTCCTTTAGGACTGACTGGCTGGATCTCCCTGCAGTCCTAGGGATTCTCAGAGTCTTCTCCAGCACCACATTTGGAAAGCATCAATCCTTGTGTGAAGGCCCTTGCATTCAGGAGGAACAGCAGCAGCAAAGGATAGACATCAGTGAAGGAGCTCTTGCAGACTGGGCCTGCGGGGCGGGTCTGCAATGGGCGGACTGCCTGGAGCTTGGCGTGTGGCCGCCGAGTCTTGGGCCTGTAGGTCAAACAGCAGTCTGGAGACAGCGTGACTAGTGCAGTCCTCAGATTTCCCCAGCTTTCCAAACAAGTTTCCAGGATGCTTTCCTCAAACTGGGTCCCCCCCCGCAATCTTTCTGTGTTTGAACTCGCCATCCAGCAGACCTTCCCGTCCGTTCTCTCTGACCTGAGAATACAGCAGGGCGACTCCACGGGAGGAGACGGGTGGGCGGCGCCAGCCCAGGTCCCCAGGGACAGGCTCACACCCCCGAGGCAGAGGCACAGGCTGGACCCCGGGGGCCTGAACGCAGACACTGGGGCCTGCGGGCCCCGACCCGGCTCACTTCTGAGGAACAAGGTGCACTGCTGCTGGTTCTTTCTCCCCAGAAATAAGATCTATGCTCGTAAGACCAAGCCCGTCTCTTTCTACCTGGACATCCAGTGGCTGGCCAACTTCTGGGGCTGTGATGACAAGCCCAGGACGTGAGTGAAGCCTAGGGGAACAGGGACTGACAGGGAGGGGGAGCCCCCACCTTCGTTCCCCCGCACCCCAGCCGGAGCCACGGGCTCTCCAGTGCCAGGCCTGCAATGCCCTCCGGGGTACCCCCAGTCCTCGAGGCCCCGGGCGTGGTCCCCGGCCCCCTCCACGAGGCCCTCTTCTCCCAGAAGTCCTCACACTCCTGCAGGCACTTCGCACCTGGCCTGACAGCTTCTCAGTCTTGGGCCTCAGCTTCACCCACTTCTCAAAAGGAAGGCTCCCCAGGCTTCTCTGTGAGGGGAGCTTATCTTAACCTGAGCCCCTTACGTGACCCTCGGGGATGGGGACCCCAGGAACTGTGCCCTGCCCAGAGGTCACAGCGAGGCACCAGGCTCCAGGAGGGACCCAGTGCCCGGTCTCCACTGCAGTCCACCTGCCCCCACAGCCTGGCCGGTGCCCCTGCCCGGAGCCCCACCTGCACCCCGATCAGCTGGGGCTGGGGGACACCAAGGCACCGCCCGACCGTACCCGCTGACCCAGGCCCCCTCTGCACCCCAGGTACCACCACACCATCCCTGTCACCAGCCTGTACAGCCTAAGGGAGAGCCTGGCCCACCTGGCGGAGCAGGTACTGGGTGGGGTCGGGGGGGCAGTCGGGGAGCCTGGAGCTGGGTCTCGCAGGGCGAGGCTAGGGAGCCCCCGGAGCCCCTCCCCGGGGTTTCCTCAGGCTGGGGGGCCTTGCTGGAGGAGACTGGGCCGGGGCAGGAGGGCTCTGGGTGGGGCTGGGGGCAGACACAGCGATGGGACAGGTGTGTTCCCGCTCTCTGGCTCCCAGTAAAGCACACGCAAGGGCCCAGAGGGGAGGCAGCCTGCCAGCGGAGAGGCCAGGCGGGAAGGAAAGAGGGCGGGCCGAGGGAGGGCTGGGGAGTGAGACCCCCTCCAGGAGCCCCGCTGTGCCCACCGCTCCCAGGTAGGGCAGGAGCCGCACGGGTCAGCAGCGGCTGTGATGCCACCAGGGTGGCTCCCATGACCAGGGCAGTGTCCGCACTCTCGGGACCCAAGAGGCCCAGAAACGCACCGGGATAGCGCCCAGGGGCCAGCCCAAGGGCCAACCCAAGGGGCAGGGAGAGGCCTGGGCCGCGGCCAGCCTCAGCGAGGCTGCCGTGCTGCGCTGACCACGTCTGCCCTGTGTCCACTCACCTCACCACCGCCCTGGGCCGGGCGGCGGGCCTGTCCCAGCCTCGGGCTGGCGTGTGCCGCCGGAGAGGCTGGGGGCTGCACACTCAGGGAGGGGTTCTCCAGAGCGAGGCCCCGGCTGTGAGCTCTGGAAGCAGGGGAGGCTGGGCCCCTGGAATAGGGCCTGTGGGGTCAGGGGCTGGGAGGGCACTGTCTGCATCTGGCCAGACCCCCGCCTCTGGCTAAGTGCGCACCCCCTCCCAGGGGCCTGGAGGACCCAACCGCCGGCTGGGGCCCAGGCTATTTCCCCTCCAGACCATTTCCACTCCCCCTGAGGGGCCCAGGCCCGGCCCTTGGGCAGAGTCAGGGCCCTAAACCTGCGGCTCAAGGGAGCTCCCAAGGGGCTCAGTGTCCAGGACAGGAGAGGAGACCCTCCCCAGGCCAGAGCGCCCCCGCTGTGGATGCCAGCCAGCTTCTCCCACTCTGGCCCCCGAGGAGGGAACCCACTCGGCCCCCAGCCTGCAACCTGTCCCTCCAGGGCCTGGAGAACAGCTGGCGGCAGCACCACGAGGCCTCCGAGTACCTGCACGCGTGCCTGCAGGGGCTGGGCCTGCAGCTGTTCGTGAAGGACCCGGTGAGGAGGGCGGGGCAGGGGCAGGGGGACAGGGGGTCAGAGGGCAGGGGCAGGGGCGGGGGCAGGGGGTCAGAGGGCAGGGGGCAAGGGAAGGGAGTGAGGGCAGAGGGCAGGGGGCAGGGGTGGGAACAGGGGGTCAGAGGGCAGGGGGCAGGTGGCGGGGGCAGGGGGCAAGAGAAGGGAGTGAGGGCAGAGGGCAGGGGGCAGGGGCTGGGGGCAGGGGCTGGAGGCAGGGGGCAGGGGTGGGAACAGGGGGTTGGAGGGCAGGGGTCAGAGGGCAGGGGGCGGGGCAGGGGGCAGCAGGTAGGGGTGGGGAGAGGGAGAGCACCTCTCCAGCCCCCGTCTGGATATGTGGGTCTGGGGTGGGGGCAGTCACTGTCACGGTCACAGTTCTCTGGCCTCTGGATCTCAGGACACTTAAGTGGGTGCCCCTACTCCCCACAAAGCCTCCTGCCTGGAGTCGTTGTGGGTGATCTCTGAGCTGGAAGATGCCCCTCAGCCTGCAGAGCCCCAGCCAGACACCAGCCTGGAAGGGGTTAGGGATGGGGTATGCTGGATGAGCCAGGCACCCCGAGCTTCAGAGTGTGACCTGCCAGACAGCAGACACAGGGCAGGCTGGTGCGGGGGTGGGGATCCCTGGAGGCTGGAAGCCCTGCCCTGAGCGCCAGCCCCCGGGCATGGCTGCTGGGAGGGTGGGGACTCCGCTCTCTGGGTCCTTTCTCCCGCCTCCATGCTCGACCCTCCCCGCCGCCCCTCTGGAGGCCGGGCAGCGGGGCTGCTTGCCATCTGTCATGAGGGGGCCGAGCCCCGTGCGTCCTGCAGGCGCTCCGGCTGCCCACCATCACCAGCGTGGTGGTCCCCACGGGCTATGACTGGAGGGACATCGTCAAGTACATCATGGACCACCATGACATAGAGATTGCGGGCGGCCTTGGGCCCTCAGCGGGGAAGGTAAGGGCCCTGCGGCCGTGAGTGCTCCAGGCCCAGGCCTAGGCCAGTGGCCCACGGAGTGCCAGGGCAGGAGGAAGGGGACACCTTTCTCTGAACCCGGGAGTGACCTGCCAGCCAAGGGCACCCTCTGCCCCTCCTCCCGCAATGGGGGATGCCAGCCGGCTCTGCAACATCCTCAGTCGTGGCAGCCGGGCCCCCGCCCGAGGTGACCTCCTCCCCTGACCTGGCCCCCAGGTGCTGCGGATTGGCCTGCTGGGCGGCAACGCCACCCGGGAGAGCGTGGACCGAGTGACCCGGGCCCTGCGGGAGGCCCTGCAGCGCTGCCCCCGCAGCAAGCTGTGAGCAGGCTGTCTGTCCCTTGTCCACCGTGGGAGCGGGCGTGTGGCCCCGGGGTGAACAGACTCTGCAGGGGGCACCAGACAGCTGCTGCCCCGCCCAGGCAGCCGCCCCGCCCCAGGCGGCCCGTCCCCTCCCGGTGAAACCTCCTGGTGTGGCCACATGGACCCTCAGCACCTCCCCTTGAGCTGTCGCCCCCATAGGTCCCCGGCCTCCCACGAAGGTTCAATAAAGAAGTGGCTTCATTAGTCTTCACTGTGTGGAGCCCTGCTCCCTGACTGCACCTGAGTTGGGGGTTTGGATTCAGGGAGCAGAGCCTTGCCGGAAGGATCTGGGCTGGAGGACGGGTTGTGTGAGTCAGTCAGCTGCCTGGGGTCCCTGTCACTGCACAGTCTGGGCCTAGATCTTGAGCCTGCAAACACCTCCTCTCCCACCACCTCCACAGAGGCCCCGCGGCCCACAGGGTCACGGCTAGGGCACCAAGAGCTCAGGAGCACACAGCCAGTACTCAGGCCCTGAGGAAAACCGGGCACACATGCAGCACCCTGCAGGCCCTGAGAGCCTGGGAGGGCCCGGCCCTGGGCCCCTCTACACTCACATGTGCAGCAGAGGAGGGCCCCAGGACTGCAACCCCCCTGCCCTGGCTCCCCCGACCCCCTGCCCCAGCCCTGGCCCGGCTCCCCCGACCCCCTGCCCCAGCCCCTGCCTGGCGCCCCCAACCCCCTGCCCCTAGCCCCTGCCCCTCCCTGGGAGTCTGCCTGGGCCCAGCTCCCTCATCTCTCCTTCCTAGGAAGGGTCCGGCCAGGCGCGACCAGAGTGTGCTGCTGGCGGTCATGGCCACATCCATGTGTCCCGGTCCTCACTAGACCTAAGAGCCTGCAGGAGGCAGGCTCCCGGGTCCCACTCTTGTCGAGATGGGCACTTGTCCCCCGGCAGCCCTGAGTCTAGGGGAGGGCTGGCGTGGGCCTGGCTCCGCCCCTGTGGCTCAGCAGGTGGGGGCTGGGCACAGCTGTGGGCCCTGGGTAGGGCCCTGAGCTGACCCGAGGCCTGCAGCCTGCGGCACTCTCAGCTACCAGGGGAGCTGGCGCCAACGGGCTGATCCAGATCCTGCCACAGGGCGGCTACAGTCAGCACAGGGGCTCAGAGGCAGAGGCCCTGAAACCCTGGAGCTCAAGTCCCCTTTCTTCCCGGGTGTCTTTCACGGTCTGTGCTGCTTGGCTCCTCCCCGGGAAAGTCCTGTCCATTTGGAGGTCCTGACGACCTCGTCCCAGGTTTTCTTCCGAAGCCCTGTGGTGTCAGCTCTCTGTTGAGGTTATAACCCCCTCTCGGTGACCCTGTGGGTGCAGTGGGGAAGGGGTCGAGGTTCACGTTTATCCAGAGGACACCCAATCCTTCCAATGTTTGTTGAACAGACTTTCCTTCCTGTCTGGTTGGCGTGGCCCCTTTTCCAACTGACCAGAGGTGAAGGTCTGCCTCTGCGCCCATGCATTAATGAGCTTATCTCTCCTGTGTCCACACCGCACCATCTTCAGTACGTCAGCTTTATCATAAGTCTTGAAATCATATACATCTTAGTCAGCTTGTCTCTTTCCTCAGAATAGCGTATTGGAATTTTGGTAGGAATTGCAGTAAATCTACGTATCTATTGAAGCTGAAGCTCCAATACTTTGGCCACCTGATGTGAAGAGCTGACTCACTGGAAAAGGCCCTGATGCTGGGAGGGATTGGGGGCAGGAGGAGAAGGGGACGACAGAGGATGAGATGGCTGGATGGCATCACCGACTCGATGCACGTGAGTTTGGGTGAACTCTGGAGTTGGTGATGGACAGGGAGGCCTGGTGTGCTGCGGTCCATGGGGTCGCAAAGAGTCAGACAGGACTGAGCGACTGAACAACAAAAAATGTACCAAGATGAATGGAAACATTAAAAAATTACAAACTCCCATTCATGAAGGTTAATGTAGGTCTCGAAAAACTGTACTTAGTTTTCAGTGTAGAGGCCTCACCCGCATTTTGCCCAGTGTCACTTCCCCGCCCTTTGGAGTGAAGGGCACTAGCAAGCATGCACAGAACTGCCAGCCCATGCTGCCAGGTGTATTCGCGGGACGTCACCACACAGTGAACCTGCGTGACTTCCTACAGGTCGTCCGGACGATGAAGCTCCATCAGGCTTACGTTGGGACATGAGCATGGGGGTGAGCGCCAGTCTGGGGCAATGCCACGCGACACCGGTGCGTCTCCCACGTGACCGCAGGCTGCTGTGAGCTCCCTCCCTCGTGGTGTTGAAAACGGGGCAGTCCCCGCTAGGTAGGCGCCGGACCCCGAGGCCGTGCCGTCTGCCCCGCTGAAGGGAGCCACAGCGCAGCACCTGGCTTGCCGCGTGTGACCTGGCTCTGTTTATGTAATCCCCTGCCGTTCACCATGATCCAACGGAGATTTTTATTTTCTAATTTGTCTTTAGACCCCTTTCTAGAGCAGTTTTAGGTTCGCAGCAAAAGTGAGAGGAAGGTGCAGAGGTTTCCCAAACACCCCCTGCCCCCCAGGTGTGCAGAGCCCCCATTCTCAGAGCCTCATTTTGACCTCTGCGCTGAGGTCATCCTGTGAGCCCGGGTCTCTGACAGTGGCGCTGAGTCCTGACACTGGCCTTCGGGACATTCTGCCGGACTCTTGGCCGTGGCAGTCGGTGGTTATGTCTTCCCCTTGGTCTTTCCTGCAGCTGTAGCTCTTACCCCTGCTAAGTACAGCCCCCTGCGTCCACCCCAACATCAGAGAAATGACACAGGGTGGGCCAGGACACTGCACCCCTCACGAATCAGGTTGGACCAAGCTAACACCTTCTGCAGCTTCCTGCCTCGCGGCAGGGCGCGGGATGGGCCTGGGGGCATTCCGTGTCCCCTCCAGTTAGCGTCAGCTCAGGCCCCAGGTCCCAGGGCCTTCAGAGAGACCCACCTATCCCCTCCGCAGCGTGCATGTGACCACTTTCCGGAGGAGGTCCAGGGAGGTGGCTGCCACATGGACTCACTGGGGTTTGCAGCCACCTTCTCAGAACCTGGGGCATGGGCTGTGGCTCAGAACTTAGAAGTCACGTCGCTGGGAGGCAGAGTGAAGACTGCAGAATGCCTGCTGGCAGGGGCACCCAGAGGGTGGGCAGCCCTGCGGGGGGAGGGGCTACAGGCCGCCGGCAGTGCGCTGACGGGAGGTGGAAACAGCAGAGAGCTGAGACGGGCAGGGACAGGGGCGCCATCTGCCGGGAAAAGCCCCCTCACCTGGCAGGGGTGCTTCTGCCACGGTGCCGCTGGCAGGGGGCTGCGGGTGACTCCCTCATGAACCAGCAGGTGAGGACTGGGGGCGGGCAGCGGTCGTTCACAGGGACAGAGAAGGGTGTATGCACACAAGCTTGTCCACTTCGAGTGTCCAGAAAGCAGGCAGTCCCAGCCCCCGTAGACACAAGCAGTGCTCTAGCAGATTCAAGGCAGATTCAGAGGCCCCACCCCCTGGAGCAGCAGGTGCAGACGAGCTCCCGGTCCCCCGAGGACTCTCAGCTTTTGGCCTTGATGACATCATACGTTGGGCTCGGCACACGGAGCGCACAGCACCTTCACCCCGGGGCCTCCGAGACCCACTGTCCAGCACATTTAGATGCCCACAGGGCTGCCCCTGGACAGGCGCGGGTGGGCCCTGGGGACAAGGCCCTCCACCCCCAAATCCACTCCAGGCGAAGCCCGTTCCCTCCTCCAAACATTCCCGGAGCCTCTGTGGGCGGTGCCGCCGGCAGAGGGCAGTGAGCCGGGCACCCCGCTCAGCGCTCCTCGGCACCCAGGGTCTTGGTCTTCAGGAAGACGCTCTGCATGGCTGAGACCCGCTGCTCGTCCTGGATGTTGAAGGCCTGAAACTGCAGGCGGGGCGGGACAGCGGGGTCACGGGCCGTCGGGGCCGTCGGGCGCTCCCTGGGTCTCTCCCTCTGGGTCTTCACCTGTGCAATCCTCCCTGAGGGTGGACACACCTGGGGCCCTCTCTCCCGGGCCCTTCCCTGGACGGGCCTGACACAGGGAAGCCCCCCGGGTGCACTGCCGCCCCACCCCACGCACCCTGGAAGGAGCCCGTGTGGGCTCTCAAGGTGGGGTGAGACCTGGACAGGAGCTGGAGGGGCTGTGTGGAGGGGGAGGGGAGACCTAACAGAGCCGGTGGAGCCTGGGGGCTCAAGGTGGGGCAGCGGGCGGACACACCCGGACGTGGGCTGGCCGAGGGACCCCCGAGTCCAGGGAAGCAGCAGGAAGCTGTCCCCAGCAGGCCTGGGGTAGCCGCACTTTCTCACAAGGAACGGAGCCCGGGGGGCAGGCGGGGCTCTTAGCATTTGCCCAGTGTGGGTTTGGGGGTAGTTCAGGGGGCACCGGGGGCAGGCTCAGATGGCCTGGTTCCGAGATGGGCCCTTGGCCCTTGAGGTCCCTGGCAGCTGGGGACTTTCATGGCTTGACGCTCCTGCTGCACTGCCCCAGCAAAGACTGACCTGCCCCACCTTCCTTGGCTCCTGACCAGGGGCCACACAACAGGGGTCCCTCCCCACCCACCATGACCCCACACCTGCCGGGCCCCCCAGCCTTTGCGCCCACCTTGTCCAGCAGGACATCGAAGTAGGCAGTGGCCCAGTAGGCAGGCTCGCCGGCGGGCAGCTGCAGGAGCGCCCGGAGCCCGCTGCCCACGCGCGGTGGGGGGCTGCGGCCCAGGTGGGTGGCGTGCATGCGCAGGGCGGCCTCGGGCTGGCTGGCAAAGCGCTCGACGCGCTGGTAGAGGGCGCCCAGGTCCAGGCCCGCATCCTGCAGCAGGTTCCGCTCGGGGTGCAGGAAGTGCGGCAGGTTCCTGGTGGCCAGGCAGCAGAGCAGCACCACCAGGGGGCGGTACACGGCGCCCTGAAGCTCTGCCCAGTCCTCGGGCGCGGGGAAGAGCGCGGCGGCCCACAGGAGCACCATCTGCGGGGCATCAGGTCAGCCCACCCCGAGGAGGCCCCACCTGCCCACGCCTGCCCCAGCCTCTGTGCCTCCCTGGGCGTCCCAGCGGCCCCCACCCTGACGCCCCTCTTTCTCCCTGGCATCAAGCTCAGGGGCTTCTGAGGCTCCCACCATCCTCTGGGCCTTTCCCACGTGCCCCGTCCTGCACGAACTCCTACTGATGCCCTGCAGCCCTACACAAAATGCCCTGCCTGGTGACATCGTCCCTGCCCTCATCTGTGAGTCCAGGATGCCTGAATCCATCTGAAAGCCACCAGAATAGACTTATCTGCCCCCCTCCCCCCAGCACTTCCTCCTCCCGCACCCGAGCCCCCAACCAGGGGCCCTTCCTGCCACTTGGCGCCCTGCCGCACGCCCCTCCAGGACCCCAGCCTAGCCGCTCCCCCTTCACACGGGCCCGGGAGAGGCCACGTGGGGACCACAAACCTTCAAGTGGCCAAAGGTCAGGCCTGGGCTCCGGCCACCGTCCCGCCAGCTCTCACAGTTGACCCGGTCGAGGATGGACAGGCTGTCTAGGCGGTGGCCCCGGAGGCAGCCCAGCGCCCCCAGCAGCCTGGTGAGCAGGTAGTCAGTGGAGACCCTGGAGCCCAACAACGTGCGCGGTCAGCACCGGAGCCGCCCAGACCTCCAGGCACCTGCTCAGAAAGGACGGTCACCGCCTCGGTGGCCTTCTGAGCCCCACGGGGTGGCCAGGCCACACAGGGGCTGGCCTGGTGCTCGCAGGCCCCTGCGCTTTTCAGGACCCACCCCTGATGGGCCCTCGGGGGCGGAACGTCCCATTTCCAGATAGAAGCTCAGACCCAGGATGTGGGGGGTTGCTGAGTGCCCCCAGGCACGTCCGGCCCTCTCTGTGTGGACAGGAAGATGCCACCGTGACCCACCAGGGGTGAAGCAGTGGCTCTGTGTGGGCGGGCAGGGGCCGGGTGAAGCCCCCTGCCCAGTCAGGGTGACATCTCCACTCCAGGCCAGGTCAGGTCAGGATGGGACACAGTCCCCAGCCCTGAGTTTGAGGGGAGCTCAGCCACAGCCCCATGCCCCCACCTCCCCTCACAGACACTGAGGGGGGCTCCCCTCCCCTGCAAGACGGGCCACCCTTCCTGAGCACAGGCTCCTGGAGGGGGACCCGGGACCCAAGGTGGGGCTGTGGGAGCTCCAGGGCCGGGTGGGGGGGCCTGCAGCTGGACGGCCCAAGTAGGAGCTGTCCCCTCCCTCACGGTGGGGGATGCGCGTCTGGGAAAGGCAGAGCCCAGGGCCAATGCCTCTCCTCGGACACTGACCGCCCTCCCGCAAGGGGCCTCCCCGCTTCCCTGCGGCCCCAGATCATTCCCCCGACCCTCACCACTGTCCCACCTGAAGGGAAGGTGCTGGGTGGGGTGACAGAGGAGGCCACCCAGGACAGCCCCCCAGAGTTCCGAGTCCCCCCTCAGGTGCCTGACAGCGCCCCCTCCCCAGTGGGACAGAAGGCGCCTCCCTGTCCCCAGCGCCAGGAGCTGGCAGCGGGGGGCAAACAGTCTGGTGGGATCCTGAGGCCCTAGGAACGGCAGCGCTGTTCAGGAGCCCAGGGCAGAGGTGGGCAGGGGACTCTGCAGGATCCCTGCCCGCAGTGGGGAGCAGAGGGGTGACGGGCCGCCCCTCCCGCCGGCTCCCCGAGGCCCCGCACACCCGAGTGCATCCTACCTCCAGAGCTCAGCGCCGGCCGGCACCAGGGCCACCTCCTGGCGGACGATCCCTCGCAGGGCGCCCTCAGGGAACCCTGGCACCAGCTGGGCCCCCTCCAGGGCAGGCACCCTGAGCCTCTTCCGCACCACGGGCACCATGTTGAAGTGGAGCGTCCTCCAGCCGCTGGACACCCACAGGGACAGGCTGAGCTGCTCCTCCCTCAGGCTGTCCGCGCTCAGGGAGCCTGCAATGGGCCACCTGCTAAGCCAGCCCCTCTCTCTGGCTGGCCTCCGAACCCCAACCCCCGTGCCTCGGGCAGCCCTGACCCAGTGAGACCTGCTCACGGAACAGACATCAGGGGTCTGCTCAGGGAAAAGCCCACAGGAGCACCCGGGGCGGGGGGCGGATCTCTAGTCCAGGGGCGCCCCCAGGGAGACCAGGCCGCGGACACCGTGACCTGGGACCTGGGACCTCAGCCTCCAGAGCACGAGGAAATGTGCTTCTGTTGTTTAGGCCGCCAGGTCCCTGGGGTCTGGAGGTTCCTAACCCTTGGCTCGAAGAGGCTGATTTTAAGGCTGAGCCCCACGCCCCGGGACACCCAGTGCCCCCTCAGTCCCTGGCTGCCTCAGGACCCCTTTCCTGGACCCGTGGGCCCCTAACCCCGGGCCGGCGGGTCATAGCAGCCCCTCTGCTAGGGACACCCTGGGCTTCTGGAAGTCGGTCCCACCCTCCCCGCAGCCTGTAGCCCCTGCGGGTCCTCCAGAGGGTGGGGGCAGCCTCTGTGGCATTCCAGCTCCAGAGCCCAAGGGGGCCTGGCTGTAGCTGGATATCCCCTGATCAGGCCCGCCTGCTCCCCAGTTCCCACCCCTGCGCCCCTGCGTGACCCAAGAGCCCCCTCCAGGCTCCACCCTTGACACCCGTCCAGGAAGGGCCAGGCCTGAGTGAGCGCCCAGTGGCCCTGCAGCCAGGGTGGTGAGGAGCTGGCTGGGCACAGCCTCATCCAGGAGGAGGCCCTGGACCCCACCAGACATGCCGGCCTGGCACCGGAGCCTGCCTCCTGCTGCACATTCTAGCTGACCTGCTTCCCACTCCCCGCCTCCTCCCCAGACCCCAAGGGGCCCAGTCTAGCCCTGGAAAGCGCCCCAGACCACCAGGAGGGGACGTTCCATGTACCTTACCCCAAACACATACACACCCCGGAGAGAGCAGGCACTCTCAGGGCAGCAGGAGGGGCTCTGTGTGCGGCCTGGGTGAGGAGGGGTCTTCCCTGCCCTCCCAGTGCTGCCCAGAGAGGGTGCCAGGCCAGAGGCCAGGGGCCGGCCAGCTGGGGCCCAGAGGGCGGGTCATCAGGTCCCAAAGGGAGTCCCCAGCACGTGCCCTGGAGGACGGTCTCGCCGCTGGTGAGCCCACTCTGCACTGCCCGCCCCGGGCCTCCCACGGCCCCGGGGTTCCGGGAAGAGCCCACGTGCTCCCCACCCCTGTACGAAGACCCCTCCCCCACAATGTCCGGCAGGGCAGCTCTTGGGCCACCTCTGGGACCCCGCCCAGAGCAGGTCCCAGCCCTACCACTGGGGCCACTCCGTCCCCTGCAGGGCTGTCTCCCCACCGGCTGAGCGGGGAAAGGGCTCAGGGACCCCCAGCCCCTCCCATTCAGCGTGGTTGGAGGCCCCTGTCATGCAGACACCTGGGCAGTTTCACTTCCTTATCTGCCTTTGTTCACAGAAAGGTGGCTTGGAAGGCAGCCAGCCGCACCCACCGTCCCTGGCACTCCCCGCCTCAGCCTGCCCGGTCTCACCGGTTCCCAGGGTGGGGGCGGCCTGAACCCCTGAGCCTGGGCTGCCGCTTCCCTTTTAAGGCAAGTGTCAGAAGCAACGCCTGGAATTTCCTGCAGCAGGAAGCGTGGGTGGTAAGGAGGGGCCTGGCCACTGGGCAGAGAGAGCCCTGCAGGTGACAGGGCCCCGTGGGACGAGCCTGCCCGGCTGCCGGCGGTCACTGCGAAGCTCGGAGGGGACCGGACAAGACGCGGGCAGGGCTGAGCTTAGGAGCGCCCGCGACAGGCTGCGGCCACCCAGTGGGGCACGTCTGCCATCAGCCTGCAGCAGCCCTGTGGGGGCCAGGTGGACAGCCTCCCCCTGTGGGCTCGGAGTCCTCACGTCGGCTTACAGACAGACGCCCGGCTCCCCCGGAACCTGCAGGACCTGAGCCTGGAGCCGTCCCACTCGCTGATGTGGGGCCAAGAGGACTCCAGACGACAGCCACAGGCGCCTCGTCCTGTCCCCTCCTGGGGCAGCCGTGCAGCCTGTCTTGGTTCCCAGGCCTTGCCCCTCAGCCCTGCCCCCTGGAGGAGGCACTTCACCACCCAGGGCCCCCGCCGTGTTGGGCTGTCCTTCCAGCGCCCATGAGGTCCAGGCAGCGCCTGCTGGAAGAGGGCCCACAACTTCTGGGCCTGTCAGGAGTGCCGCCCACGGCCCCCACCCATCAGATCACATCACCGGGGCAACCAGGGAGACGCTGAGGCCAGAGCCTGCTCACCGGACAGTTCCCCACCACAGAACCTGCCCAGGGCCAGGACACCAGCGTACATAGAAACAGGCCTGTGTGCACCGGCACACACACCCCTTCACGCGTGTGCACACATTCACTTATGATCCCACAGTCCCACACTTGCACACACACACACACACGATCACACATGCATGCACTTACACACCCACATTTGCGCTCACACGTGCACTCATGAACTTGCTATCTCACACTTACACACACAATGCACTCATGATCCTACAGTTTCACACTTACACACACACATGCACTCACCATCCTGCTACCCCACGCTTGCATACGTGTTCGTACATGTGTGCACTCACACACACGTGTGTTCACACACGTACTCACCATCCTGCTATCCCACACTTGCATATGTGTTCACACATGCACCCACAATCCTGCTATCCCACGCTTACACACACACACGCACTCATGATCCTAGTTTCATGCACACACACACGTGTTCACACATGCACTCACCATCCTGCTATCCCACGCTTGCATGTGTGTTCACACATGTGTGCACTCACACACGTGTGTTCACACATGCACTCACAATCCTGCTATCCCACGCTTACACACACACACATGCACTCCGCACCATGTCATCCCACACTTACACACGTGTGCTTACACATGCATTCGCAGGCCTGCCATCCCTCACTTACACACACACCCACACATGTGCGCACACATGCCCTCAGATCCCACAGTCCCACATTACACACACACACACCCTTGCACACGCATGTGGAGCACGCTCGCCCGCACCTGGCGTGATGAGGCCGTGGTGCTTGCAGTACACGACGGCCGCCACCAGCAGGTCCTTGAGGACCCGCAGGACCTTGCTGGGCACGATGTGGCCGCAGCACCCGGTGCTGCCCTCCGGGGAGGCCTCGAAGACGTCGTCCGCCTTCCAGCGCTCCAGGCCGGCCGCTTCCTTGGGGAGGCCCAGGCGGCAGCACCCCAGGCCGTCCCCCGCTTCGGCGGCCCCCATCTGCTCAATCACCAGGGCCTCGGCGTCCACCCACAGGGGCACCTCCACGTCCAGCGGGCCCTCCGAGGAGCGCAGGGCAAACTGGAAGGCCTCCAGGTCCCGGGAATAGTCCACGAGGAAGCGGGGGTCCAGGGCGTGCGCCCGCTCCAGCAGGGTGAGCACCACGTCCTCCGCGCGCTGGTGCTCCTGTGCCCGGGACGCCGCCCGCGAGCGCAGGGCTTGCAGGTAGTGGTGCCACAGGGGCACCTGCACGGCCATGGCTGCGGGCACAGCCCGCGGGAACGGGCTGAGAGGAGGTGCCTGCTGCAAGCGGCCCGGCTCCCACCAGCAACTGGCAGGCGGGCGGGCGGGGTGCAGCAGCTAAATAGCTGAATGGGGCCCCGGCTTTGAAGTGAGGGTGAGTCAGGCATCAGCAATTAGGAACGTCGCGGGCGGGCGGGGCCTGGCTTCCCTCCCGCCACCGAGGCTCCACGGCTCAGGCCCAAGGGCATCCAGGCTTGGGACTTTGCCCCTCTGGGCCCGGCCCCCCCACCCCGTGCTGTCCTGTCCCGGGCACCCCCTTTCCACCCTTATGCCCGTCACAGCAGCCACAGGTGGGACGTGGGCCATCCCCGCTGCTCGGATGAGAGGTGAGCAGGCCGAAGGCCGTGCCGACCCCTCAGTGGGAGCTGTCCACTGCAGCTTCCACCACCCAGCAGCCTCTCTCTGAGGGCCAGGCTGCGAGGCTATGTTTCCATGGCAACCCAGACACCACCCCCATCAGGCACCTGTGCCCGCATAAAGCAGGGAGCCCAAACCCCCTGCCTCCTCCCCCTGCAGGGCATGTGTCCAGCCCCGGCGCCCAGCCCCAGGCCCTCAGACCCCTGAGGGGCCCACCTCCCACCCGCCTGCCCTTCAGCCTGAGAGGAGTCATCACCCCCGGGGCCTGGTGCTGGACCCAGCCTGGTTCCAGAGAGTGCCTCCCTGGGCCAGCCTGGCCGGCCTGGGAAGCCTCGCCCTGCCGCCCACTCCAGCACAGTCCAGCCCCGCCTGCCACTTCACAAATCCCAGCCAGCCTCAGGAAATGCCCTGCCGACCCCGGGCCCCGCCAGGCTGGCCGTGCATCTGTGTTCAGCCACCGCAAGTTCTGCAAACCGTGAACACGGGGCCCTCCCCCGGCCAGGCATCTGGAGACGTTGTCCCTGCAGCGCTCCAGGGGAGCCCCGCCCCGCCCCCGCCTGAGACACCCAGGGAGCTGTGCACACTTCAACGCTGCAGGCAGGACCGGCATGAAGCACTCCGTTCCTGGGGCTTGGAAACCCCCCTAAGAAGCTGCAGCCCCCACGGGGTGTCTCTGCGTCCACACCTCCCGGGATGAGGAGCCCACCACCTCACAAGGCAGCTCGTGATAGTCAACAGGAGGCAGATCTGCGTCCTCAGCCCGGCTGGCCCTGCCCTCCGCGGTTAGCCCAGTTAGCCCAGGGCAGCTCCGGGGGCTCAAGCCCACACTGTTAGCAGCCCTCCTGGTGCCCTGCTCATCCGCCTGCCAGGAGGATGCTCAGCTGCAGGGAGACGCACTGGGGCCCTTCCGCCCTGACCTGACCCTCGGCACGGGGTCCTGCCTGCATCTGGAGCCACTGTCTGTGACTCAAGGATTCTCACATTGCTCCAGCATCACCCTCCCACGAATCTCACCACTCTCCTGAATTCGTCCCGGAGACCTGGCGACGCCTGTCTACCCAAAGTGCCAAGAGCTTTGAGCCAAAGGGAAGGCCCATGCCATGCCCAACGGGCTGCCTTGGGCTCTGCGCCCTGAGGACCCTGGGGCAGGGGCCCTCCCCGCCCGGGGCACCAGCCCCTGCCGTCCCTGGAGCACTGCTCCTGGTCAGCAGCTCTGAAGGGCCGGAGGCTGGCCGTGCACGCTCCTCACCCTCCCCGTGCCCATCCTCACCCTTTGCTGGTGCCCCTGCTCCTGGCACCCCACAGCCAGGCCCATGTGCCCCAGGGTCTGGCAGACCCCTAGGACCCAGCAAACTCAACGTGCATCTCCAACCTCCGGCAGAGGGCTCCCCCCGCCCCCTCCGGTCTCAGGGGAGTCCCGCTTCTGCCCAGGGAGTCCTGGATCTGCTCCCCCACTCCCCGCAGACTGTCCACCCCAGCCCACCTCTCCCCAGGCCTCTGGTCCCTGGCTCTGAGCTGTCGGGGCTGGCCCTCCAGAAGACAAACCTGACCGGGAGCCTCTCTGGTGTCATCCCTGTGTCCACGCTCCCAGGAACCTTCTCCTCCATCTCTGGCCAAGCCTCAGCCCCTGCCTGCCTGACCCCTGACCACTCCTGTGTCCCCTCGAGCGGCTTAGGCAGGCTGGTCCCCTGACAGCCCCTGACAACACCCCCACCAGGCATCCTCAGCGTGCTCCCCCACCCAGGGTGGCTGCTGGCGGCCAGAGGTGCTCACACAGCGGACACTTGGGCAACAAGAGGGATTGTGGGCCCATGGGGCAGACGTCCCGGGAAGCTGGACGTGAGCTCCCTGCAGGGAGAGACGAGGGGAGTGGGCGCCCACCCGGCAGGCCTCAGACCCCGGGACCAGCGACCCACAGACCCCAGCGCAGAGGCACGGGAGCCAGGGGAGTAGGCATGCTCAGCGTCCCAGCGGGTCTGACAAGCTCCCCGCGGGCGGGAGGTGCAGGGCAGTTCAGCCCGCGTGTTTGCGTTGCTTCCGCCTCTCAGTGAAACTCAGCGAGGGAGCACATATTTCAGGAATTCCCACGTGCGCTCGAAGGGGCATGCGTCCCCCCGAACAGGCTCCTGAACGGCGGCCCCGACATGGGCTCAGCACAGGTGATGGACAGCCCAGGTGGCCAGGGGCTTGCAGAGAAGGGAAGCCAGGCCCCCCGAAGGACACCGCTAGCAGTCACCCTGGACAGCCTCCGAATGGCCGGGATCAGACCCGGGCTCTGGTCCCCGTCCTCACCCGGCGTGGCCTGCCTCCTCTACATGCCCACGGGTCCAGCCCATTCATGCCACACCCCGTATCACCGGCCACCACCTGACTGGATGGCAGACACGTGCAGGGGTGCCCTGCCCTCAAGGCTGAGCCTGGTCTCCTGAATGCATCCCCCATGCTGTGGCAGGATCTGCCACCACCCCTGGTGCCCGCAGCCCGGGCACTGCCCCCCTGACCACCCGTCAGCCTCAGAGGCTCTGCGGGTAGCCGGGAGGGGCACAGTGGGCGGAGGGGCAGCCAACAGCCCCCAGGAGCCAGCCAGCTGCCTGGCTGCAGCCTCTCCTCCTAGGCTACCCAGCTCTGGCGTGAGCACGAGGGAACACGCAGGACTGGGTGTGCAAGGGGGTGCCAGGCCAATTGACCCTGAGGCTCATGGAGAAGCCGGGGAGGCCGCCATGTCCGGAAGGAGCCTCAAGAGGCCCGTGCGAGCGGGTGCGGGGGTGAGGCTGGGGTGTGAGGCTCTGTCCGTCCGTCCAGCGGGGGCTGCAGAGCCCTGAGGGGGTGAGCCGTCTGGGTGCTTGTGGACACTGGGACCCCTCAAGGAGAAGCAGGCGTGCAGGTGACCAGCAACAGTCCCCAGGAAGGTAACCCCTGCCCCACCAAGCGGGCAGTGGACAGCTGACCCATGAAGGTGTCCCAGGCGGGAAGGGAGCCGGGCAGGCATGGATGGACAGGGGTGGGCAAGGCCTGTGGGGAGAGGAGGGGCTCCGCGGGCCCATCACGGTGCGGGGAGGAGCAGGTGAGACAGGGGCCCGGGAAGATGCCCTCTCAGGCCCGGGGAGCGGAAGACCGCCATCGGGGTAGCCCAGGGTGGCCCAGCTCCCATCCAGGCCGGTCAGTCAGCCCAGGGCCAGCCCGCAGCCCACAGCCCTCCCCTGCATGTATCGGTCGCTCACTCGCATCCGACTCTTTGTGACTGCGTGGACTGTGGCCCGCCAGGCTTCTCCGCCCGCGGGATTTCCGGCCAAGAGTGCTGGAGCGGGTGGCCATTTCCTCCTCCGAGCCCTCCCCTAGGCGCGGCGTCATCGGCACAGCCCGACCCAGGAGTCGACCAGCTCTCTCCTGAAGGTGCCGGGCGGCAGGGGCGGGGGAAGCATTTGCTTCCGGGTCTGCAGGCGGGTGTGGGTCATTCTTGTTTTTCTTTTCAGTGTGTTTTTGTTATGACAAAAAGGTAGCAGAAAGCTGGCTGTCTCCTTGCACCGCCCATGAGTGCGGGTGTCGGAAGGCGAGGCCACAAGTCACTCCTACTCCCCTTCCCCAAGACCAGCCCCCAAGCCTGCCCACAGCAGCGCCCTCGGGCAGCCCTCTGAGTGGATGAACACAGCCAGGCCCTGCTCCTGGGGCCTCCCCCCGGCTGGACACCCCCCAGAAAACCAGGGCTGGTAGTCCCCCGTGGTCTCTGGGCAGTGGCCTGCATGTCACGGGAGGTCCCCCGTGCTGCACAGAGACGGGAGGGTTGAGGCCCGTCTCCCACAGTGCACGGGTCCGGGGCCACTCGGGGCGACCCTGAGAGGCTGGCAGGCAGTGCCCCTGAGCCTGAACCTCCCACAAGTACCCCGATCCCGCAGTGCGTCACCCACAGCCTTAAGCGTGTCCAGGACTCGGCTGCATTTTGGTGCCACAGCAGGGTTCTCAGGGCAGCTTCTGTCCAGCACCTGCAGGGGACACAGCCCCAGAGGCCACAGACCGGGGTCGGCGGAGTCCCAGCCGCCAGGGGAGCCACTCCTGCCGTGAGCAGTCCCCGGCCATCCCGCATTCGCCTGCCTGGGGTGTGAAGAGGCCCGAGACCTGGGGCCCAGGGTCACGGAGGAGCCCAGCCAGTCAGATCCTGGCCGATCACAGCAGGGCCAGCCTGGAGGCCGCGAGGGTGGGACAGGGACGCCCGCCCTCCCCAGGGCTGCTGTGACTCTCCTTCAGAGGACACATCAGGGCTGCGCGTCGTATCCACAGCTGGCACGCCCCCACCAGCTGCACAGCTGCCCAGGGCCTGAAGTGGTCTGAGCACAGGGGAGTCAGCGCTTCGCTGAGAGTTTGAGGTCCCATCCTCTCGGGACGGGTCTAGGTCAAGGGTGGTAAATGCTGGGGCCCCCGGGGCCAGGCAAGGCCAGCAAGCTCTGCCTCTGCTTCCCTGCCCCTCATCTTGTGGTTCCCGTCCACTCATGGGCCCAGCGAGGCTGGGGCTCTGCACTGTCCCTGGGGAGTCTGTGGGCGACCTGTCGCCATAGACGCAGTGCGAGCCGAGGAGAATGCGGTGAGGCCCCTGCTTCCACGGGGGAACAGCGCACAGGGCCAGGGCAGCCGCGGGCTGGGCCGGGAGAGGTAGCCAAGGCCACAGCATGGCCCTCAGTGCCCGGGGACTCCCTCCAAGTGCCCGGGGGAGGTGCCGGGTCCGTGTGTGCGAGTCAGGAGAGCCGTGGTCCTCCCCGACCCCACGCTGCCCCCGGCGCATCCCACAGGGCCCACATGCTGAGCACCTCCACAACACCCTCCACTCGGTCCAGAGCGTTCCTTGGGGGCAGTGCCCAGGCCCTGGGCTGAGCCCCACCTGAGGGCCCTGCTGGTCCACTGATGGCCCCGGGTTAAAGCCACAGCATGGACGCCAGGCAGGGAAGCCCTGGGTGGTGCCCACGGGGCCCTTGTGAGCCCTGAGGGGATGGCCACTGGAGCCAGAGAGGAGTCTCCAAAGAGAGGACGCTGGGGGGAGCGAGGACCGCAGACCTCTGCATGCTCTGCTCCACCACGAGGCTTCAAGTGGGCAGAACAGGCCGGGGTGGGCGTCAGGTGGGGCGGGGCATGGGCAGGAACAACCCCAGCCACCCAGGCTCACCAGCTGGGCTCGTTTCTGACCGTGAAGTCTGGTCTGGACTCGTCCGAGTAGTCTGCACAGACGGTCACACCCACCTCTGCAGCCCCCGTCCTCCCCCTGCCTGAGCACCCCATGTTGAGCCCCCAGGTAGGAACCCTCCCCGGAGGGCAGGGTCACGCCCTCCAAGCCCCCGAGCCCCCTCCCTGGGGGCAGAAGCAGGCCTGAGCCCCCCGCTCCTGGCCTCACCCATCACCACTCCTGACGGGTCAGCTGCTGCCCGCGCTCGTGTGGCCCCGGGAAGGTGCAGGGGAGGGAGCGGTGGACCTCCCATGGCAAGTGGGACACGCACGACCCCGGGGCAGGTCCCCCGAAGGGCTCCAGGGGACCAGCCTCCAGAAGACACACCCAGGGCTCCCCGGTCCCCCTGCAGGCTCAGTCTGCCCACTCGTTACAGGCCTCACACCACTGAACTCTAGTCCATTTGCAAAGGCTTGGAAAATGCCATGGTTTACGATCCTCAGTCAGGAGGGACTGGCGGTCTGCACGCCTTCCCCACCTGCTGTGTGGCCCCCAAGCAACTGCCCAGCGGAGGGCTAGGGCCCTTCCCTGCATGGGTGGGAGTCTGGGGGAGAGGCCAGCCCCTCCCCCATGTGGTCACTCAGGTAGACAGCGTCACCCAGGGCGTCTCCAGGTCTCCAGGGAGTCGACTACCGGACAACAGCGTTCCTTGGTCCCCATGGCAACAGAGCCGCCCTCCTGTTTCCAGGGAAACCAAGCCCTCTGCGTCATGGTTGCTGCAGCAACGCCTATGGGTTCAGTCAGCCACACTGTCCTGCCAACTCAGAGGGGCAGCTGGGCGTCCAGGACAGAGGAGCCAGGTGCTGCCGGGGTGTAGGGCCGGTACACAAACGCAGGTCCCGGCCCGGCCAGGGTCCAGGAGGAGAGTCTCGGGCCACAGAGCCCCTGCTTTCTCTTGGGTCCTGTGCACCAGCCCGTGATGAGTTCTGCCTCCAGTGAGCCAGGCAACGGGGACTCCGCCGAGCGGTCCCGGCTGGGGCTGGACGCCGTGATCAAGGTCAGTGCTGTGGCCGCCCTCCAGCACCCTCCTGGGCACAGGGGCTGAAGGCCCCTTGGGAGGCAAGGGACCCTGCACGGAAGGGCCACACCTCCCCAGCTGCAAGGGGTACTTTCCAGGTGCTCACGTGGTCAGCGCAGACATAGAGTGAGTGTGTGCCCAGATACACACACACACACAGGAACACACGTGCACACATACACGAGCGTACACACAGCTGCACACACAGACACAAGCACACACAGGTGTACACACACACACGAGCACACACAGGTGCACACACAGACACGAGCACACACACAGACACAGGAACACATAGACACACACACACGAGCACACACGCAGGTGCACACACAGACACACGAGCACACACACAGACACAGGCACACATACACACAGGAACACACGGACACACACACACGAGCACACACGCAGGTGCACACACACACGAGCACACACACAGGCGCACACACAGACACACAAGCACACACGCAGGCGCATACACAGACACACGAGCACACACACAGGTGCACACACGTACAGACTCCAATAGGACAGAGCCTGGGGAGAGTCTGAACTGGAGGCTGGGGACCTGAGCCTAGCCCCAGCCCCCTGATCTGTGCTGTATGAACTCGGGCAGCCAGCCCCCCTCTCTGCGCCCCGGGCCAGCTGCCTGCACACTGGGGGTGGGGGAGACGGAGGACCCTCCCACCCCAACAGTCTGGCTCACTGCTGCCTTGGTGGCAAAGTGTGGGAGTCAGCGGGCCTTCCTGGAGAGCTGTGGGCCCAGCTGTGGGTGTGGTCCGCCCTAGGGTCTGTTCCGTGAGGCCCAGAAGTCCTGGTTCTGTCTCCCTTTACGGCCCCCACCTGGGTGACAAAAACCACAGCACCTGGGCGTCACCCCCGACGCCCCCCCTTCACTCCAGACCTGCAGCCCAGTGCCCAGCCCTGCCATCCCAGCCCCTTAAGAGCCCCGCACCCCGACCCCCACTGTCACCTGGCTCCAGCCTCCACAGCCAGCCCGTCCCTACCCTGCCTCACCCCCGGGATCCCAGTGAACCCCTGGGAACCAGCTGACTCAGCCGTTTATTAACCCAGTGACTAGAAGCTCAGAACTATGCTGTAGGGGGTGACGGGTCCCCAGGGAAGAGTCCCGGCCCACAGCTGTGCTGATGATTAGATCACACAGTGGGGCCGTGTGTGCACACCCGGGACGGGCAGGGGCAACGGCAGGATATTTGAATCAGCTGACGCACAAGGCGAGCGCAGTGGCCCTGGTGGACTGTCCGCCCGGCTCCGTGAGGCCAGCGCTCCAACGCGCTGAGAGCTGGCAACCAGGCAGGGGCGGGGCGGGGGAGGCAGGGCGGCTCACACCCCCGTTCCCCAGGCAGGCAGCCCCTCACTGGGAGGGGGAACCTATCACCCCTTGGGAGTCCAGGAAAGTAGAGCTTGAGAGCTGAAGTCACTGTGGCTACATGCTGGTTTGAGGGAGAAACACAGGATGGTGCCCACGTCCAGCAGTGGGCAGCGGTGCGTGGCACATGAGGCTGCCCAGCTCCCTCTGCCCACGGGACGCTCTCATCTGAAAGCCGTGGGGAGCCCTGGCAGGTGTGCACAGCCCGCCCGCCAGCACCTGTCATCTGCATGGCAGTGACTGAGATCTCAGGGCAATTACTTGTGGGCGAGCAGACGGGCGGGCGGGCGCCAAAGGCACCCAGACAGGCGGCCCAGACAGATGGCAGGAGAGATGGCTCCTCCAGCCCTCTGGCTGCAGACAGAAACCGAGGGGCCCAGGCAAGGCGCCGCCTGGGGATGGGGCTCACATGCGTGGGACAAGACCTGAAGGGGCTCCCCCGCCCCCAGAGCCCCAGACACCCGCTCGCTGCAGCCAGAGCCGCTGCCCACCCCAGCTTCTCCCTGAGCCCCTTCCAGCCCCCCACCCACACTCAGAGCTGGACTCTCTGAGGGTCTGGACCAGAGCAGGTGGACAAAGCCGGCCGACGGGCAGAGGAGCCCTGGGGAGGAAGATCTGTGATTCTAGACCCAATTCCGTCAGAAGTTTCAGAAAGGTTCAGACTCTTTCTTTTGCACTACGTTTTGAGTCGTGGTGTTTTCTAAGAACTTGTCCATTATATGTCAGTTTTCAAGTTTGCTGCCCGAAGTTGTTCCTAACTTCCTCTCACTGTCGTTCTGAAGCCTGAAAGTCCGAGGCAGGGCAATCTCCCGCCCCTCGGTGCCGGGGGTTTGAGACCCAGGAGTCCCTGGGGACCCAGGACTTTGGGGTGAAGTTCAAGCGAGCCCCTGGCAGGCCCGGATGAGTAAGTCAGCCCCGACCGACAGTCTCCACTGCTGACGCTGCTGGCTGTGGGTGCCCGTTATGGTGTTTGTCTTCTGTTTCATTGATTTGTGTGTTTATTCTTTCTTTGCTTTTCAGTTCTTTGGATTGTTCTTCTCAGTTTTTGAGACATGTGTTTAGCTCTTCTTTAGTGATTCAGTCTTCTGTTTTTTAAAAAAAATTTTACTTAAAAAATTGTAGTAAATTATATATACGTGTGTGTGCATGCTCAGTCACGTTCAACTCTTTGCGACCCCATGGACTGTAGCCCACCAGGCTCCTCTGTCCGTGGGATTTTCCAGGCAAGAATGCTGGAGGGGGTTGCCATTGCCTTCTCCAGAAAAAAAAAATGGTGGTAAATTATATATACACAAAGTTTACCATTTTCACCCCTTTAAAGTGCACAGTTCAATGGCATTAAGTCCACTCACATCGTGCAAGCACCACCACCAGCGTCTCCAGTTTTTCATCTCCCCAGACTGAACTCTGCTCCCGTTAACACTGACTCCCCACCCACCCCCGGCCCTGGTGCCCGTCCCGCTTTCTATCACTACGGATGGCACTGCTCTAGGGCCTCGTACAGGTGCAATCAGGCAATATTTGTTGCTCTGTGTTTGGCTGACCTACTTAGTTATTGTTGTTCTGTCACTAAGTCGTGTCTGACTCTTTGGGACCCCATGGACTGCAGCACGCCAGGCTTCCTGGTCCTTCACCAACTCCTGGAACTTGCTCAAATTCATGTTCACTGAGTCGATGATGCCTTCCAACCATCTCATCCTCTGTCTTCCCCTTCTCCTCCCGCCTCCAATCTTTCCCAGCATCAAAGTCTTTTCCAATGAATTGGCTCTTTGTAGCAGGTGGCCAAAGTACTGGAGCTTCAGCTTCATCATCAGTGCTTCCAATGAATATTCAGAACTGATTTCCCTTAAGATGGACTGGTTGGATCTCCTTGCAGTCCAAGGGACTCTCAAGAGTCTTCTTTAACACCACAGTTCAAAAGAATCAATTCTTTGGCACTCAGCCTTCTTTATGGTCCAACTCTCACATCCATACATGACTACGGGAAAAACCATAGCTTTGACTAGACTGACCTTTATTGGAAAGTGATGTCTCTGCTTTTTAATATGTGTCTAGGTTTGTCACAACTTTCCTTCCAAGGAGCACGCGTCTTTTAATTTCATGGCTTCAGTCACTGTCTGCCGTGATTTTGGAGCCCAAGAATATAAAATCTGTCACTCTTTCCACTTTTTCCCCTTCTATTTGCCATGAAGTGATGGGACCAGATGCCATGATCTTAGTTTTTTGAATATTGAGTTTTAAGCCAGCTTTTTCACTCTCCTCTTTCACCCTCATCAAGAGGCTCTTTAGTTCCTCTTCACTTTCTGCCGTTAGAGTGGTATCATCTGCATATCCAAGGTTACTGATGTTTCTCCCAGCAATCTTGATTCCAGCTTGTCCTTCATCCAGTCTGGCATTTCACATGATGTACTCTGCATAGAAGTTAAATAAGCAGGGTGACAATATACAGCCCTGACGTACTCCTTTCCAAATTTAGAACCAGTCTGTTGTTCCATGTCCAGTTCTAACTGGTGCTTCTTGACCTGCATACAGGTTTCTCAGGAGGCAGGTCAGGTGGGTCCGGTATTCCCATCTCTCCAAGAATTTTCCACAGTTTGTTGTGATTCACACAATCAGAGGCTTTAGCATAGTCAGTGAAGCAGTAGATGTTCTTCTGGAATTCCCTTGCTTTTTCTATGACCCAATGGATGTTGGCAATTTGATCTTTGGTTCGTCTGCCTTTTCTAAATCCAGCTTGAATATCTGGAGGTTCTCAGTTCACATAGTGTTGAAGCCTAGCTTGACAGATTTTGAGCATTACTTTGGTGGTGTGTGAAATGAGTGCAATTGTGCGGTAGTTTGATCATTCTTTGGCATTGCCTTTGTGATTGAAATGAAAACTGACCTTTTCCAGTCCTGTGGCCATATGGTTCTCATCACCTGTATCCCATGCCCCCCCAACTCACCACCAGTGAGGTAGGAATTTCCTTGAGGGAGGGGGGAACCAAGGCTGCCAGGTGACGGTCATGGGGCTGGACCCCACATCACCGAGGCACCAAGTCTGCTCCTCCACTCTCCACAGGAGCATTTCGTAAAGCAATTCCCTGCCTGCCCACCCCTCCACTCTCTATCCAGCAATTAAATAAACTTCATTTCTAGGTAAATATATATATAGGCTTTGGAAATCATGAGGTTTCTGTAGCAACAGCTCACCTCTGACGTTAGAGCATGAAGACAGCCATGGACAGTGTGTGTGCAAATGGGTGGGGTGATTTTCCCAGAAAGCTTTACTTACGAACAACTGGCAGGCCTGAATCTGGCCTGCAGATGGAGTCTGCTGAGCTCAGGATTAGCGGACGAAGGAATAAAGGGATAGTCGCGTGGGTACCGTCATACAAATGGTGGTAGACAGTTGAGCGGGTGGGCGGGCGTGGTGGACAGGCGGGCGTGGTGGACAGGCGGGCGTGTGGACAGGCGGGCGTGGTGGACAGGCGGGCGTGTGGACAGGCGGGCGTGGTGGACAGTGGGCGTGGTGGACAGGCGGGCGTGGTGGACAGGCGGGCGTGGTGGACAGTGGGCGTGGTGGACAGGCGGGCGTGGTGGACAGGCGGGCGTGTGGACAGGCGGGCGTGGTGGACAGGCGGGCGTGGTGGACAGGCGGGCGTGTGGACAGGCGGGCGTGGTGGACAGTGGGCGTGGTGGACAGGCGGGCGTGGTGGACAGGCGGGCGTGGTGGACAGGCGGGCGTGTGGACAGGCGGGCGTGGTGGACAGGCGGGCGTGGTGGACAGTGGGCGTGGTGGACAGGCGGGCGTGTGGACAGGCGGGCGTGGTGGACAGGCGGGCGTGTGGACAGGCGGGCGTGTGGACAGGCGGGCGTGGTGGACAGTGGGCGTGGTGGACAGGCGGGCGTGGTGGACAGGCGGGCGTGGTGGACAGCTGGGCGTGGTGGACAGGTGGCCGGTTGGAAAAGTCATCATCCTCGAAGTGTGGCAGTGAGAGCAGAAGCCCCTATTCTGGAAACTGGCCTTTGTGATGAAAACTCACTGGATATCCTTTTCATCTCTGGTTGGCGTGTTGTGTGCACACAAAAACATACAGGCATCCTGAGTGCACAGGTCAACATCCTCCCCAGCACTTGGCATTTCCTGTCCTTTTCCTAGTCAGCCATTATGGTGAACATACAGGGATATCACAGGGCTTGGCCGGTGGCTCAAGGGTAAAGAATCCACCTGCAGTGCAGAAGCTGCAGGAGACCTGGGTTCAATCCCTGGGTCAGGAAGATCCCTTGGAGGAGGGTATGGCGACCCACTCCAGTACCCTTGCATGGAGAATCCCAAGGGCAGAGGAGCCTGGCGGGCTACAGTCCACAGAGAGTCGGGCACGACCGAGCAACCGAGCACCACGCAGGCACAGGGAGAGCGCATACGACTCTGGTTGCCACTGACCCAGCGACCAGTGGAGCTGAGCGCACTCCTGGTTTCCTGGCCCTGTGGGCATCGCCCTCTGCGAGGGGTCTGCTCTGCATCGTGCCCAGCTGTGCTCTGGGGCGCCTTCGCTGCTTATTATTGATCTGGGTTTGACCGCGTAATCTGGAGGCAGCCCTTTATTGAACGCGTGCGCTGCAAATGTCTCCTGGGCGCCTTTGGCCCTCCTGACGGTGCTTCTGAGCAGCAGTTCAGGCACCACCTGCCACTTTCCCCCTTAGGTTCGTGCTGCTCGTGACCTATTGAAGAAACACACTGGGCCTACTCCAAGGTCACAAAGACGTTGTTCCACGCCTTCTCTTAAAGGTTTTATTGTGTTACACTCAGTTAGACACGCAATCTATCCTGAACCCATCTCTGCGTGGCGTGAGGTGCGGCCCACCATGCGTTCCCTTCTATGTGAACAGCCAGGCAACCTGGCTCCACTTTGAAAACCACACCAGCTTCCAAGGCCCCGCGTGTCATCTGTCGCCACCCAGCGTGTGCACGCGTCTGGGCGTGTGCATATACGCTCCTCCACGGGTCGGGTGGTCCTTACACCAACGCCACCCTACCCTCGTCACTGCGGATCCGTGACACGTCTCCACGCCTGGGAGCATAAGCTTTGTTCTTCTTCCTGATTCCCTCCATAATTTTGCCTCTCCCATAGGAATTTTCAAATCAGTCCGTTAATTTCTCCAATACCGGCTACTCACTCCGGTATTTTGGCCTGAGAAATCCCAAGGGCAGAGGAACCTGGAGGGCTACAGTCCACGTGATTGCAAAGAGTCGAACACAACTGTGACTAACATTTTCACATTTTTCCATATGCATTTTCGAATCAGTTTGTTAATTTCTACAAGCTAAAAACACTGCTGGAGTTTGGACTCGGATTTCATTGAGTCTACAGACCAATCTGAGGGGCTCGAGTCTTCCAATTCACAGACAGAACCGCTCTTCCATTCACGCTTCTGCCACTTCTACTCAGTGCCATTCTCAATGGAGAGGCCCGGCACGTTTTACTACTACAATTGCTCCTGGTGTTTGACCCGTTGGGTTGCTTACTGTTTTTAAAATGATGGTAGCTGAGAACCCAACCCTGTTCAGAGGGTCGTTCCAGCCCAAGGCATCTTCAAAGTGCTCTGTCGCTGACCTTGCAAACGGAGAGGACCCACCCCCATGCGGGTGGCCCCACCGCCCACCTCCGGAGTGCCAGTCCGTCTGGTCCACCGCCCCCGAGGGTCTTCTGTCCTCAGTAGGCACGTCACAGTCTGATGGCTGTTCTAGACACTGCAAAGTGAGTGCTGGCTCCCAGCGCCCTCCTGCGTCCTCCATTTCATTTTTGGTTTAAGATTCCAAAGTTGGGGGGGTGCTGAGGGGGAGGGGAGGAAGGGAAAGGCTCCAGGGGAAAGGAGGCGGTGCCAGCAGGGGGTCGGGGGGGCAGTGATGGGGTCTGTGTTCTGCCTCTGTCTCTGCCACAGGGTCCCCATCTGTACGAGGGGGAGACGGGTGGTCTGGGGGCTTCCCAGAGTCTGGGTGAGGGAGGGCCCATGCATGGGACAAGAGCTGGAAGGATCTGAGAGTGCCAGGGTGTGGCCAAGCCTTGTGTGGACGGCAGCCAGGGTCGCTGCACTCATCAGACAGGCCACGTCCCCCTTCCTGGCTCAGAAATGAGGATGGGGCCCCACAGTCCTCAGCAGAAGTTCAAGCCACCAGCCACCTCTCCTGTATCCCCGCATCCTCCGCCCCCCGCCCCGCACAGACACAGACTGGATGCCCACGTCGCTGCCTCTGCCTCTTCCCGGACTCCTGATCAGAGTCCCATCTGGCTGGTGGACTCTTACCCTTCAAGGTCCAACTCAAATGCCACCTGCTCCAGGAAGCCTGTGTGGGCACCGTGTGCCACCTGCTCCAGGAAGCCTGTGTGGGCACCGGGACACGGGAGCAGCCAGGACCGGCCGGACGCTCCCAGCGTCCTGGACCCGCGTCCCTTCAGTCAGTGATTCAGACTGTGGACTTGGTTTTCAGTCATCCTGGTGCTGACCCGTGTCCGACGAGCCTGCTTACGTGCCAAGTGCTGATGGGGCTGGGGGCTGGGGGTGTGGGTGCAGAGGTGAACGAAATGCTGTCCCCCACCTTCTCAGTGCCTGGTTTCAGGCCTGGCAAGGACTGCCCCATTGTTCCTCTTGAGGACCACACTACTGACTCAGCTCCTGGGGTGGTGCCCAGGGCCCCAGAGACCAGGACCGGGCGGTCCTGAGACGCAGCATGGCGGGGCCAGGTGTTATCCCGGACACAGAGAGGCTCTTTCTCCTAAGGAAGTGCAGCCTGGCAGGTGGCCACCCGGGCACAGGGCCCTCTGTGCCGCAAGCCAAGCCACAGAAGGAGGGCAAGCCGACGTCCGGGGCTGGATTTGACTGGACGCCCCATCCTCGAGTGTGTTCTTCAGGCTGTGCCCAGCCCTGGGGTGCAGGGGGCCCCGTGGGAGTGCCCGGGGCAGAAGAGGAGGGAGGGGCAGGGGCAGAGAAGGAGAGCGGGCTGGGGTGGCCCCAGACTGTCCCTGTTCCCCTGCCGCCAAGGTGGGGAGACCCCAGGCCAGCATGCCTGCGGAGTCCTGCCTCCTGGCCGCTGCGGGGGGGGTGGGGCGGGGCGGGAGGGAGGGGTGTCCAGGGCAGGTCCTGACACCACCACTGCTGTTGTAGACGCGCGACCCTGAGCTGCCTTCTCAGGTGGAGACAACACATATAAATGTGCTGAGAACCCTGAAGGAGCGCCGCGCTTCTCGCTTCACCCTTTTGTCCACAGACAAGGGAGCCCCTCCATTCCCGCTGCTCTGGGGGTGGGGGTCCCAGCCTCCTTCCCAGAGCGGGGTCAGCCACAGCTTCTGCAGCACCCCTCGCGGCCACACGGTGGCGCTGTTGCAGCTCCGCCGCCGCTAACCCCGCCGGCCGGCCGGGCCGCCACCTTCGGACACCCTCACTCACCGGGCTCCTGCCCCCGAGACTGCCTCTGTCCGGGCTGATCCGAGGTCCCCGCCGCTCTCCCGCTCTCGCAGGGTGACCCGACGGGGCTTCTGGCCGCCCTCCCTGCCTCACCACTGGGCCCCTCTGGACCCACCTTGGCCCACCCAGGGGTCTCCCTAGCCCGGCTCTGGGTGTGCAGCAGCCTCACCGCCCCCGGAAGCGGCGGGGCTCCTTTTGCAAGTCCCCCCATCTCTGTGGACCTGTGTGCCTGTGCAAACCCCCGATTCAGAGGGGCCCCTCGGGGGCCGAGGCTGGGCACCAGCAACGGGGACAGTGAGCCTGCTCTGCCTGACCTCCCTCTCTGTTCTTCAGCGGCATCTGCCTCCGAGCCCCCTCAAGTCTGTGAAAATTGGGGTCCCAGGGAAGCAACCCCCACCCTCCACGGAGCCGCAGCCCCCGGGTCCCTGGGACCCCCCTCCCCCCATTTTCAAAGCTGAGAGCACAAGGCTCACGACAGCAGGTGACGGGCCTGGGCTGGGCAGCGAGCCGGCCGGGGCACAGCAGGGACCCTGCCCATCTCTAGAGGGGAGTTCCCCTTGACCTCGGGTGGGCTGACGGGAAGCCCATGGTCCTCGGGCTGGAGGCCCTCCCCGTCCATACAGCCGTACGCGGAGGGTGGCAGTGAGGAATCAAGAGGTGGCCGTCCCACTGGGTCTCCTGCTGGTGGCGTCACACGGAGGCTGTGTCCTCCCGGGGTCCTCAGAGGCAGGCTGAGCTGACGGGGAGAAGGCCCTGGGCACATGGGCAAGCTCCACGGCGGGTCTGGGGTCTTCTGGGAGGCTGAGGCCCAGCCCTGCTGTCCTCTCTGACCGCTGAGATTGCTGCCAGGGGCCTTCTGGAACTTTCCCAGTGCACTCCAGGTCACAGGAGGACAGCCTACCCCAGGGACAGACCAAAACCCGGAGGTGGCCCCCGGCCCACAGAACTGTAGGTGGAGTCGCGGGGTCTCCCGAGGGCAAGGAGGTGGCTGACCGAGGGGTCCAAGCCAAGCGCAGGCCCAGGGGCACGCCCTGGCTGGACGTCCCTCCAACTTGGGGCCCCTCCCTGCCGCCCCCGGGGTTTCTGCAGGGGTTGGGGGGAGGGGCGGGGAGGGGGAGGGGCGCTGGGGGTGGGGGAGGGGGCGGCCTGAGGGCCTCCGCGCACCCCCGCAGCGGCTCCATCTGGGCCGCGGCCCATCGCAGGCACCCGGCCGCAGCTGGAACCCATTACGCCCCCAGCTCCTCCGGGGACGCCCCGGCTAATAAGTGACCCTCTGTAACTGTTAGGAATGAGTCAAGCCTGTGCCGCGGCTCTTTCCCGTTAGCGCAGGGAGGGCGCGGGGGAGGGGGGCCTCGGGCCGGGGCCTTCCTGGCCTAGGAGGAGGCTTCCTGGACGTGACCCCTCAGGGAGGACCGCGGCTCAGCGCCTGCCTGCGGCCTCGCCTTCCTGGAGGACCGGGCAGGTCTTGGTGGTCTTGGCGCCCCCTCCCTGGCTGGGCCCGGAAGGGGCTGCCCGCATCTCCTCCCCTCTCTCAGCCCAGGGAGGGTGCTTACCACACACCGGTCATGCTGAGAGGCGCAGCGAAGGTGCTGCCCAGGGGAGGCAGTGCCTACAGCAGGGGAGGGGGAGCTGCCTCCTCACCCCTGGGTCCTCACTCCGGGCTCCTCACTCCAGGGTCTCACTCCAGGCTCCTCACTCCAGGGTCCTCACTCCAGGATCTCACTTCAGGGTCCTCACTGCAGGCTCCTCACTCCAGGGTCCTCACCCCAGGCTCCTCACTCCAGGGTCTCACTCCAGGGACTCACTCCGAGGTCTTCACTCCGGGGTCCTCACTCCAGGGTCTCACTCCAGGGTCTCACTCCACGGTCTCACTCCAGGGGCTCACTCCAGGGCCCTCACTGCAGGCTCCTCACTCCAGGGGCTCACTCCAGGGCCCTCACTGCAGGCTCCTCACTCCAGGGTCTCACTCCAGGGTCCTCACTGCAGGCTCCTCACTCCAGGGTCCTCACCCCAGGCTCCTCACTCCAGGGTCCTCACTCCAGGATCTCACCCCAGGCTCCTCACTGCAGGCTCCTCACTCCAGGGTCCTCACCCCAGGCTCCTCACTCCAGGCTCCTCACTCCAGGGTCTCACTCCAGGGTCCTCACTCCAGGGTCCTCACTCCGGGCTCCTCACTCCGGGGTCTCACTCTGGGGTCCTCACTCTGGGGTCCTCACTCCGGGGTCCTCACTCCGGGCTCCTCACTCCAGGGTCTCACTCCAGGGTCTCACTCCGGGGTCCTCACTCCGGGCTCCTCACTCTGGGGTCCTCACTCCGGGGTCTCACTCCGGGGTCCTCACTCCGGGGCCCTCACTCCGGGGTCTCACTCCGGGGTCCTCACTCCACGGCCTTCACTCCAGGGTCTCACTCCAGGGACTCACTCCGAGGTCCTCACTCCGGGGTCCTCACTCCAGGGTCTCACTCCAGGGTCTCACTCCACGGTCTCACTCCAGGGGCTCACTCCAGGGGCTCACTCCAGGGCCCTCAGTCCAGGGCCCTCACTCCGGGGTCCTCACTCCGGGGTCCTCACTCCAGGGCCCTCACTCCAGGGTCTCACTCCAGGGTCTCACTCCACGGTCTCACTCCAGGAGCTCACTCCAGGGGCTCACTCCAGGGCCCTCACTCCAGGGTCTCACTCCAGGGTCTCACTCCACGGTCTCACTCCAGGGGCTCACTTCAGGGGCTCACTCCAGGGCCCTCAGTCCAGGGCCCTCACTCCGGGGTCCTCACTCCGGGGTCCTCACTCTGGGGCCCTCACTCCAGGGTCTCACTCCAGGGTCTCACTCCACGGTCTCACTCCAGGGGCTCACTCCAGGGGCTCACTCCATGGCCCTCACTCCAGGGTCTCACTCCAGGGTCTCACTCCGGGGTCTCACTCTGGGGCCCTCACTCCGGGGCCCTCACTCTGGGGTCCTCACTCCGGGCTCCTCACTCCCGGGTCCTCACTCCCGGGGGTCTCACTCCCGGGGTCTCACTCCGTGGCCGGGCAGCAGGGTTGGCTCAGTTTCTGCGGCTCACTGAGCTGCTTCGGGCAGGGCAGGATCTCTCCGGGGTCATGTATGAGCTCGGACCCTGACTCCCAGCCCCCCTGGAACTGACATGAAAGTGAAGGATTTCTGTCCAGGCAGATTTGAGCAGAAGAGGCCAGGTTTGGGTCCTAGGAGCGCAGATCAGGCTGAGCTTGTACCAGGCATGGCGAGAGGGCAGGGCTGAGCTCAGGAAGCCCTCCGTCCCCTCAGCCTGGCCCAAGATCAGAGACAGGTGAGGGGTCTCGGCCTCACGAGGGTCTTCAGGGAGGGCAGAGGAGGTGAGGGCGGGCAGGTAGAGGCTGTGCAGCGGTTACACACCACGCCCTGAATGGGGTGGAGCCTTGGCAGAGTTCGGGGAAGGGTCTCCGTTTGCTGGAGGACAGGGCGCTGGGCCCTGAGGGGTGGTGAGGGGACCCGAGTCTGTGGCTCTAGAGCCCCCGGGGAGGACATCCACCGCCAGTTCCCCCCTCAGCCTGAACTCATGGCCTGAACCTCATGGCGAACGTCACGTCCGGTGGGCAGCTGGGCACGTCCCGACCCCGGGCAATACCACTCCTCGCGCGCTCATGTCCGGAGTGCTCACGCCGCTTCAGAATTGGCTGCCTCGGCCCTGGCGTTCACACGTCCTCCCCATAGTCGGGGCTGGGATCGGCCCCAGCGCAAAGGCCCTGCCCTGCCTTCAGCCCTGGAGAGCACCCAGGCCCCCAGCGGGCCACCTTCCTGCAGCCAGGAACCCGCAGGGCCGAGGCCAAGTGCCAGCCGGAGCCGGGGAGCCGGGGACCAGCCTCTGGGGACCCAGGACCCCGGGTCTGCTACCGCTCCCAGGCCTGTTCAGAGCGCTTCCGCAGCCACTCACCTGCTCTGGAGGGCCAGGCCGGAGGCCGTGCCCTCTGTGCGCTTGCTGCCCCGCCTCAGTCCTGCCCCACCCCGTCCCCGGGCCCCCACGGCCCCTCCCCGTGGACAGGGTGGCCGGCCTCATCCTCCAGGAAGCCATGTGGGTGCAACCCGGTCCTGCTACTGGTTGCCAGCCCCTCTGTCCACAGGGCTCTGGGCCCACTGGGTGGGGTTCAGGCCCCTCCCTGTCAAACCCCACCGTGAAAACCAGGGGACCGCCTGCTCCAGGGGCGCCAAAGGCGAGGGCTCTGCCTTCCAGCGTCCCCGGAGAGACCCAGGGTGGAGGTCAGGGCAGCCCTGCAGAGGCGCGCAGAGCCTGGGCTAGGAGCTCCCTGACCGCTCTCCCTTCCTCGCCTGAGCACCCCCAGGATGGGCAGGACGCCTGCCCCCTCCACAGGTGGCCTCGGGGGACCTCAGCCTCGCCTGGTCCTCCCCAGGGCGGGGTGGTACCCCTGCCCCAACTCCAGGGGATTCATGGCGGGTAGGCAGCGGTGCCAGGACCTGCCGGCCCCAGGGGTCTCTTGGCGCGTGTCTTTCAGAGGCTGGAGGACACCGTCCTGAGCCCCACGGCCAGCAGAGAAGATCGGGCACTGACCGTGCGCGGGGGGCGCTGGCGGGCCTCCCCCATCCCCGTGCCTGCCCGCATCCGTGACATTGTGGCTGGCAGCCTGGCCGAGGGGCCTCGCCAAGGTGAGGGGCGCCCCAGGGGAGCGGCAGGGCGGTGGGTGGGAGTCCGGCCCCGGGGAGCCCTCCCGCCCTGTGCCCTGGCCTGGCTGGCCCCTCCGGGCCTGTCACCGTCCTGTGCCGGGGTGAGACCCCCACCCTCCCACGGAGTCACCCACGGAGCTAAAAGCTGATCTGCACAGCGTGCTCACCCCTGAGCCGCGGAGACCGTCCCCACCCAGCGTGCATTTCTGTTTGCAACTCTTGCGACTGCCAGTCTCGTTTCTCACTGGATGAGTGAGAATCCTAAAGGCTGGAGCTCGGAAGGCGCAGGTGCAGAGCGGCGGTCCGCCCGAGCTCCGGCCCTGCCCACCGGCCCCACTGCTGGCCCTCTCGCTGTTGGTCACTGTGGCCACCAGCCTGGCCCCAGGCCATGCTCCTGACCCCTCGTGCATGGGTCTCAGAGACCCCTTTTGGTAGTGAGGGCCTCTCCAGCCTCTGAGAGGAGCCAGGGGCCTCGCTGGGTATGTTAAGGAACAAGAGAGCCCCTGCGTGCTTAGAGCAGCACTTCCGGGACCCTGCAGCCCTGAGTCAGCAGTTCTCAAGCCCAGCGGGGGTAGGGGTGCCCAGTGTCCAGGCCGCCCCCACAGGCCCTCTGCTGTGCTGGTTTGGGCTACACTGGGGAGAGACGTGAGTGGGCACGTGCCCACCCAGAGGAGAGGAGGCGCCGCTTCCTTGCACCAGGGGCCCCTGGGCCAGGTGGACAGGCTGCCGGACTGGGGGCTGGACGGCCACGGGCTGACCCTGCTGCTGCACCTGCAGGGCTGCGGGAGCCCCTGGCTTCCCCGGGCTCCGGGCCGGAGGAACACACGCTCCTGCAGGATGAGCTGTCCCGGCTGGAGGACCTGCTGGCCCAGGCGGGCGCCGAGCGGGACGAGCTGGCTGGCAGGTACCACACGGTCAACGAGCGGGTGAGTGCTCAGGGCGCCTGGCAGCCTGCCCTGGGGTGACCCACGGGCCTGCCAGCAGGGGGACGACGGTGGCCAGCCATGGCCGAACCCTGTGCCGCAGAGAGAGAAACTCAGGCTAGAGTGGGCAGGTGAGGCAGGATGGTGCCCAGGGGCCCTGACCCAGCTTAGGCAATGACTTGTGCCTGTCTGCCCAGAGCCCTGGGGGGCGGCCGGGACAGTCCCGACCCGTGGGGCCAGCGCCCTGCCCAGCCCGAGCATGCGGCCACGCCTGCCAAGGGGAGGTGGGCAGGCTGGAAGGAGGTGACTGCACCCCAGCCTCTCCCCTGACAGCCGAGGTGGACAGACAGGCCCTGGACACACCCTCAGTGCCCCCGGCAGCAACAGGGCCTGCCAGGGTGACCGGCTGCAGCAACAGGCCGTTCGGCCCCGAGCTGTGTGGCCGGGAGGGCCTCCGGGTGTGCAGGTGGGGAAACTGAGGCAGAGCGGTGATGGAGGTCACCGGGCAGGGCCTCTGTCTCGTGTCCACCGCCCCAAGTCGTGGCCTCGGAGCAGGACGGGGCAGGCCCACAGCAGGGGTGTTCACAGCCCCTGTGTCTGCACGGCCCCCTGCTCTATGCGACGGGATGGACGACCCCAGGTGAAGAAATAGGCTCACCGCAGGTCCCAGTCATGCAGGGCCGCGCTGTGGGCTGAGAGGTGACCCGGTCTGGCCCTTTCTCTGGTGTGACCAGTGACCGGGGCTGAAAGCGTGATGGCCCCAGCTGGCCATGCCTCCTCGAGGGTCCTAAGGGCTTCCTGGGGTCGGCGGTGTGCCCAGCCCCACGAAGGGGCCCCCCGGACCCTGGTCCTCACCCCCAGCCCCACGAAGGCCCCCCCACCCCCGTCCTCACCCCCAACCCCATGAAGGCCCCCCGGACCCCCGTCCTCACCCCCTGCCCCACGAAGGCCTCCCAGACCCCCATCCTCACCCCACCCCCCAGGGAGCTCCCTGGACCCCCATCCTCACCCCTACCCCACGAAGGGAGCCCCCAACACCCGTCCTTATCCCCAGCTCCACAAGAGGCCCCCAGACCCCTGTCCTCATCCCCAGCCCCACAAAGTCCCCCCGTCCTCACCCCCAGCTCCACAAGAGGCCCCCCACCCCCATCCTCACCTCCACCCCACTAAGGGAGCCCCAACGCCTGTCCTCACCCCCCAGCCTCACAAGAGGCCCCCAACCCCCGTCCTCACCCCCCAGCCTCACAAGAGGCCCCCACCCCATCCTCACCCCCACCCCACGAAGGGGTCCCCCACCCCGTCCTCACCTCCACCCCCCACAGGGAGCTCCTCGGGCAGGACCAGTGGGACGGAAGCACTGGATGAGCTCGCTGCCCTCCCCCTCCCCGGCCCGTGTGGAGCTGGGGGTGGGGGCATCTTCCTAGCACAGGGTGGGGAGATGTTGGGAACAAGAGGCCAGTGGGAATATAAGCCACAGAAGCCCTGCAGCCAGATTAGGCAACCGAGTGAGTCAGTGAGATCCCAGCTCCAGGCCGCGCCCGCCCCCCTGCACACATCCGGCACCCCTTGTGCGGACCACGGAGGAGCCTGGTCTCCCTGAGTGCCCCGGAGGAGACGGGCGGGCGGCGTGGGGGTGGGCGTGACTGCTCCATGGGCCTCTGTCTCCTTCCTCCGCGGGTCCCCCAGCCCCTCCGCGGGCCTCAGGGAGCCCCACCCTCCCGCCTCCTGGGCCCCAGGCCCCGCCGCAGGGGGGCCCTCCGTGCTCCTGGTCTTCCTGTCTCAGCCCCCGCCAGCCGGCCCCCTGGGCCTGCTGCAGCCCCTCCTCGGACCCCCAGAATGTGCTCTGGGTGCAGATCTGGGTGGTGCCCCCGGCCTCCAGCAGCCTCTTTCCCTTGGAGCGAGGTTGCCATCAGCTCAGCCCTGAAGACTCACCGGTGGTCTGGGCCAGTTCCAGGGGCTTCCCTGCCACCAGACCCACCTGGGGGCTGCAGGCCCACCTATGGTGGGGTGGCTTTGTCCCCCTGCTGGATGAGGGGCTGGGGTGGACAGAGGGTCAAGCCCAGGCAGAAGGGGCGGGGTGGGACCCCACGCATACTCACTGCAGTGTGGGTGACCGCAGGCCGGCTCCATGTCCCCTCGCCTGGCCTGACGTGGGGCCTCTTCAGCCGGCCGCGGCACGAGGCGCAGGGCAGCCGTGGGGCCGGCCACCAGCCTGACCCCTCTGACCACACCCCACTCGACCGCACCCCTGACCCCAGCCTAACCCCCACCCAGCTGGAGACCCCCAGAGCCTCCCACCATCCCTGGGAGGGCCCTGTGCCCAAGCCGCCCGGCCCGCAGGGCTTGGAAGCAGCCGGCCAGGTGGGTCATTGCCCTCTCAGCTGCAGGCCCGGCTGCAGGCCACCACGGCCCAGCTGCGGAGGTCGGAGCTGGAGCGCAGCATGGACCTGGAGGACGCCCTGGGCCGTCTGGAGGCGGCCGAGCAGAGGTGAGGCCGGGCGGGCGCGGCCGGCTGGGCTGCAGGGAGCCTGCCGGCAGGGCAGGTGCCCCAGACTGTTGGCGACTCCTCCAGAGAGACTCCGAGTCAGAGCTGGGGGTGCAGAGCAGGGCGGGGCGGGGGCCACACACCTGGGCCTCAGTCTGCTCCCTGTCCTGCCCCTCCCCAGACCCCCACACCAGCTGGGGCAGGGGTTCTGGCCCGTGCTACAAGCAGGGCACCAGAGCTGCCTGTGAGCCTTGGTTGGCCTGGCCAGTCCTGGGGTGTCTCTCAGTTGCCCCCAGTCCCACTCTTCTTCCCACTCCAGCTCTGACCCCCCAGGCCCCTTTGGCTTCAAGCCGCTCTGTGGTCACGACCAGGCTCATTTGAGCACTGTGGGTAATTGTATGTCACCCCCGGCCCCCCAGAGGGAGCCCCAAGCCCCAGGACACGCCCCTGGAGGGAAGAGCATCTCACCAGGGTCCCTGCCGAGGGGGGCAGGCGGGGCGGAGCCCCCAAGGCAGCTCCGTCGCCAGACCCAGGAAGGTTAAGCTGTCTGTGGCATGCTTCCCAGATTTGGTTCCTCCTCAGGGACACTGGCAAAGGATCAGTGCTGAAAAGCATCTTGAAAACCAGTTTTGGAGAAGCGGGGGGTAGGGGCAGGGGCTGCAGAAAATAAACCTCCAAGAGGCTGAAGCCCCCAGAGCGGAGAAGAGCAGAGGAACCCCCATGGGCTCGCAGCCTGGCCAGGAAGTGCGGGCTCTGCAGGGTTTGGGGTCCCCGACTGCAGCCACACACAGGTCTGCCTTGCGGGGAGAGGCCCACAGTCACGGAGGGGTTGCCCCCTCCCCGGCGCACACCTGACCCCTCCCCCCCAGCCCACCCCGCTACAGGAATGTGCCTCCCTCCCAGCCCCGGTTCCCTCAGCTGGGGCTCCTAAGCCCTGACCCTCTTGCTGGTCTGGGGTTCACCTCCACACCCTGGAGTGAACGGCAGCCATAGTCGTGAGGGCAGAACCAGGGAGCTCGGGGAGGGAGGAAAGGACAGCAGATATGTTGGGGGCGGGGCGGGGTGCCAGAGGGGGACCTGAAGCTGGCCTCCGTTTTCTGTCCCTGTCCGCGGGGGAGCCACTGCAGGCAGTCAGCACCACTTAAGAGTGGTGGGGCTGCACAATCAAGCTGGGGTCATCTGAGCCCAGGAGGTCTTGGGGCTGGGGGTCTGAGGGGAGGCTGCCCGCCTACAATCACGCTGCCGCATCCCTGCCCATCCAGGAGCACCGGCCTCTCCCAGGTGAACGCCCTCCTGCGGGAGCAGCTGGAGCAGCTGAGGAAGGCCCACGACAGGCTGGCCGAGGAGCTGGCCAGGACAACGGGCAGCGTGCCCCGTCTGTGGGCCGAGCTGGAGCTGCGGGAAGCACAGCGCCGGACCCACAGAGAGGTGCTCCCCAGCTCCTGCCCATGCGCAGGGTGACGCCCGGCTCGGTGCCCGCGGCTGACGTGGGGGTGGACAGCGAGGACCGGGAGGGGGTGAGCTGGTGGCAGCCCCCGCCACACCACGACCTTGCTCGGCCTGGCCACAGCCATCTGCGGAGTGGGGGACACCAGGTGGGAAGCCCCCCGCTTTGAGAAGGAGCCCAGGGCTGGACTGGGAAGTCGGGTGAGGGCTGAGCCCTGGGCCCCATGTGGCTGCCCTGTGCCAGAGGGAGGAGTCTCCATGGGCCGGACTCCCGGGCCAGCAGGAACCCCACGGCCTCTTACGAAACCCTCAGCCCTGGTTGGGGTCAGGGCACGGGGCTGTGGCCTCAGCCTCACTGCAGCGGCAATGCCGTGTGGACCATGCGGGCTGGTCGCCAGCTGCAGGACTCGCAGTGTGAAGTAGGGCAGGACTTGAGACTGTCAGCCGTGCCTGTGCCTGGCCGCACCTTCCCTGATCTGCCCTGGATGCCCCCCAGCGCCTGCCAGCGGCCTCCAGGGCCGGATTTCTCCCTGGCCATGGGGCAGAGGCCGAGGTGGTCCCCGGGTCCAGGCTGACCCTGCACGGGGGTCCCTCGGACAAGCCCACTGCAGAGGAGCCATCCCAGCTCTTCCCACATGGACCCGGTGGAGCAGGGGCTGCCCCCGCTCTGTGGACATGGCTCTTCCTGCAAGACAGCTGTCCCGGGACAGGAGGGTGTGGGGAGAAGGCATGGCCTTTCCGATCAGATCAGTCCTCACAGGGCGCTGGACTGCCATGGAGCCGGTGAGACAGGGCGGACACCTCACCCCCAGCCTCAGCTGGATGGCGGGACAGGCGCCCCGGAGGCAGACTTGGGTCCAGTCTGGCGCCACCGATCAAGGCTCTCTACTCCCCCTCGGCCTTGAACGCCTCTCCCACTTGCTGGCAGTGGCTTCTCTCAGCACCTTAACGAGGTCCTGGCTCCGTCTCCTGGCTTCCAGCCCGCCAACACCCACTGACCCCTGACTCCTCTGGCGGGCATCACTCTGGCCGCTGGGGGTTCTCTGCTGTGACTTCCTGTGACCTCCGACAGCAGACTTCTGTTTATTCTGCTTCTGCTCATCAGGGTTCCTTCTCCCTTTGTCTGGGGAAGCCGCTGTTCTGTCTTCCACAGTTGCCGGAGTCCCCCCTCCCGCACCCCTCCCCTACTCCCTCCTCTGCTCCTTCCCTCCTCTCCCTCCCTTCCTCCTCCTCTCCCTCCCTCCCTCCTCCCCTCCTTCCCTTCTCCCCCCACCCCTCCTTTCTCCACCCCTCCTCACCCGTCCCCTCCCCTCCCCTCTGCCCCATGCACCTCACGCTTCCTGGGCTCCTTCCTACGCTCTTAGCCTCCTCTACTTATCGCCCTGGTCTATGTCGTAGGTAATTTGTTCAAGCCCACCCTGCTGCTCATCAGTTTCCTCTCCTGGTATCCAATCTCTGTTAAACCTGCCTATTTGGTGTAACTTCTAATACTGTATTTTTCATCTTTAAAGCTCCTGCTTTTATTCTGTTCTCTGCATATCTTAGTCTCACGTTTTCCAGCCCCTGCTCTGTTTGTTGCTGCTGCTGCTAAGTCACGTCAGTCGTGTCCGACTCTGTGCGACCCCATAGATGGCAGCCCACCAGACTCCACTGTCCCTGGGACTCTCCAGGCAAGAACACTGGAGTGGAGTGCATGCTAGAGAGCAGTTGTTTTGTAGTCTGTTTCTGATGTTCCAATATCTGAACTCCTTCAAGGTCTGAGTTTATTGTTTCTGCTGGTTCTTGATCATGGTGCTGGGCTCCTTTGTGTCTTTGGTGGTTTTCTGATTTCTTCAGTTAAGAGCCGTGTAGTATCCTTGGAACTCTGAAAATTCTTTGAAACCTGGAATGAAAATGGTATGTTCCAAAAAAGATTTTCATTTGCTTCAGGCAGATTCTAGGGACTCTGATCATCTTTGGGGCCACATGGAAGTAAATGTCCAGCTTAAATTTATTGTTTCAAAACCACCCAGGTTTTGTGAATTAGGCTGAAAACTGCACGGAGGCTAACTCATGCTTCCAAATCCAAATCTCCAAGATTTTTCCTTCCTGTCTTGGTCCCTCCAGGCTGCTGGAGCAGAAGTACCCCAGCCCCGGGCTTATAAACAAACATTTCCCACAGCTGTAGAGGCTGGAAGCCCAAGATCAAGGTGCCAGCCCTTTCAGTGGCTGGTGAGGATGAGCAGGGTTGTCTGAATCACCGATGACACCTTCTGGCTGTCCACTCAAACGGCAGAAGGGAGGGAGAGCTCGTGGGGCCCCTTTTCTAAGGGCACTAACACCCTTCATAGGGGTGGAGCTGAAAAGCCCTACCTCCAGATACGATCACGTGGGTGATTAGGTTTCAACATGTGAATTGGGGGGGACACTGCCCCTCCTACAGGCTGCGTGCATGTGTGTGCTGGTTCACCACCCACTGCAGCTCCTTGCAGTGCCTGCAGGCAGGTGTGTGTCTGTGTGTGTGTGTGTGTGCACATGTGGGCATGTGTGTGCTGGTTCATCTCCTTACAGCCCCTGCAGGCAGGTGTGTGTGTGTGTGTGTATCTGTGTGTGTGTGCACACTGGTTCCCTGTCCACTGTACCTGCTTACAGCCCCTGCAGGCAGGTGTGTGTGTGTATGTGTGTGTGTGCGGGTCTGCCTGTCTCTAGCACACCTTGCTTGGAATGCAACTTGGGGGGGTCACTCTTATAGGTGAGTAGACTCCCCCTTGAGAGGACCCAGGCTTTCCCCTATGTCCTCGGAGCCCCTGTGGTCAAAGAAACAAGTTCAAGTTGCGTTTGGCAAGTCGCTCTTGAGTCAGGAGCTTTCCCCGTCCCTGGCCTACGTGTCCCTTACCACAGCGGCCGCCAGCCTCGCTTCCAGAAGCTGTGGAGTCTGGCGTGTCCTGTATTTCCATCAGTGTCGGGCAGGCGGGGCCAGTGTCCACCCCTCCGTGTCACCCAAGCTCTCGATGACCACAGTGGGCGGGGGCCGCTCCAGGAGACGGTGCACCGCAGGGGGCATTTGGGCTCATGGGGGGCCTCAGTGGGGGTCGGGGAGGGGGCTCAGCAAAGGCCTCGTGAAGGGGCGGGTGGGGTGCGAGTCTGGAGCCAGAGGGCCTTTGGCTTTGTCTGAAGCAACATGGAAAAGCACTGGGGCTCCACCAGGTGGAGGGGCTGTGGGAGCCTGCAGAGCCCGGCCTCTGAGCTCAGCGTTCAGGACCCGGCCCTGGTCGTGGGGCTGGGGAGGCGGCATGGAGGCCGGGACTCTGAGTCTGGGCTTCAGTGCAGTTCCCTGCAAGGCTGGCCTCGCTGACCACACGGGGCTGTATCCTGCCGCCTCAACTCTCGCCCACACCTGACCCCCTGCCCCCACACCCCCACCGCCCACACCCCAGCTGAGTGCTGCCTTCACCCTCAGGGGGACCAGGCCGAGGGGGTCCTGGCTCTGCAGCTGGGGGTGCTCACCCCTACAGCCTCTGGGAGGGGAGCCAAGCCCTGTCCCAGGTAGGGGGCAGTCTGATTGTTGGGGAGGAGAAGGGGCCACAGAGGCTGATGACGAGGTCTGCTCCCCACCCCCGGTGCCGGAGGAGTGGTGTGGGGGTGAATGGGGTCACGGGCCCCCCACCCCTCAGCCTGGCCTCTGCCTCTCGCCTGCAGGCCGGGCGCGCCCGCTCAGGGCAGCCCCAGGACACCCTCCTGCAGAGGCAGGTCACCGCGCTCCGGGGACGCCTGGCCGAGCTGCGTGCAGCCACCGAGAAGTGCGTGCCCACCCGCTGGCCCAAGGGGGACAGAGGGCACCCTGGGGGAGGTGGCCGAGTGTACAGGGCAGGTCAGGCAGGGGGCCAGGTGCCATGAGCGGGTAGGCCACTTACGGAGCCACCGTCAGCAGGGGCGGGCGGACTTGCATGGAGCTTGGTCCTGGCCAGGCACCTCACCCTTGGTGACTGCCAGGACCTGTCTGTCGTGGGCCCTTGAGGCTCAGACAGTCCAAGTCCCGCTCCAGGCAGACAGCCCGTCCTGTGCGTCCTGGCCCAGCCCCGGCCCAGCCCCGCCCGGCTGTGAGGCCACCTGTGGGTCCTCTGCTGAGGTGGGCAGACCGCTGTCCTGAGACCAGACCCCGCCTGTCCCAGCCAGCGTGGAGCCCCCAGGCTGAGCCCACAGACACTCCTGAGGCTCAGCCGGGTGCGCCCTGGTCTCGCAGGGGCCTCGCTGACCTGCGGGCGGATGTGGCCAGGATGGCCCGGCGCCTGCACACGGCCTGCCTGAACCTCAGCTCCAACCTGCGGCTGACGGCCGGCAGTGAGGCCGCTGCCTTGGAGCAGCAGCTGCGGGACAAGGTGCGGGAGATGCTGCAGCTGCAGGGCTGCTGGGCCGCGGAGAAGGCGGCGCTCCAGGCCAGGTGTGTGGGCGCCTAGGGCTCTGCGTCTAGGGAGGCCCAAGGGTGGCCCCAGAGAAGAAGCTGGAAGGAAAGACAATAAACCATCAGAGGTGCTGCAGTCACAGGGAGGGGCAGGGCACAACCAGGGCAGGTGGGCAGAGGAAGCCTCACCACGGGGCAGGGAGGGGCAGGGCACAACCAGGGCAGGTGGGCAGAGGAAGCCTCACCACGGGGCAGGGAGGGGCAGGGCACAACCAGGGCAGGTGGGCAGAGGAAGCCTCACCACCGGGCTGGCGAGCTGAGTCCGGGTCATGGTGGGAGCTCGATGCTGAACTCAGGGTCTACACTGACCCCCGAGACAATGGGAGCCGCTGAAGTTTCTAGAGCGGGAGAGCGGCGTCTGATCGCAGTGGGGATCAGAGGCGGCCAACGGCACTACGGAGGAGGCAGACAGAGCCGGACTCCCAGGCCCCCAGTGCCCTGGGCTCTGATCTCCGCGTGGACAGCCCTGCCCCACCCCGCTGTCCCCAGACTCGCAGAACAGACACTGCTGGTGGAGAAACTCACCGAGCAAAACGCGAGCAAGGAGAGAGCCATCTCTTCCCTGAGAATGGACGTGCAGAGACTGGTGCGTGGCTGGGAGAGGGTGGCTGGTGTGTGGGGACCTGGGCCTCGCTGAGCAGCCTCCCCCACCCCCCATCCCTCCAGGAGTCCCAGCATGGCGGCGGAGGCCCGACGGCCCCAGAGGACTCGAGGGCGGAGGTGGAGACCCTGCGGCTTCTCTTGGACAGCATCACACAGGTGCAGGCCCAGCTGGGTCCTTCCCACGCGGGCAGCCGACGGGCCACAGGGCCCCTGCGGTTCAGGCTGGCCTGGGAGATGGTCTGGCAGGACCCGTATGCCCTCAGCCCTTAGCTCCATCCTCTCTGCTCCCTGAAGGTGGCCCAGGCAGATGCGGGGAGCGAGGAGCTGGCAAGGAGCAGTGGTGCTGAAGGCGAGGGGGCGCAGGGCCAACGGGGGAGCCCCCTGCATGCTGGGAACTCCCTGAGGGCTGAGTCCCCGGCGGACCCGGACTCAGCACTGTGGGCTGTGCGGCAGGCCATTCAGAGGTGGCGGCAGCGGGAGCAGGTAGGCAAAAGCCTGCCAGGCTGAGAAGGGCCGCTATGGGCCTGCCCGTGGCCCGCAGGAGGCTGCCCCCAGGAGGCTGCCCTCCAGGAGGCTGCCCCCAGGAGGCTGACCCCCAGGAGGCTGACCCCCAGGAGGCTGACCCCAGGAGGCTGACTTCCAGGAGGCTGACCCCCAGGAGGCTGACCCCCAGGAGGCTGACCCCCCCAGGAGGCTGACCCCCCCCAGGAGGCTGACCCCCCCCCCAGGAGGCTGACCCCCAGGAGGCTGACCCCCAGGAGGCTGGCCCTGCAGTGCGTCTCTGGTCGGAACTGCGTCCTTTCTCTGGGAGTAGGGGCCCCGGCTGGCTTCTGTGTTCAGAGGCCTGGCCAGGCCGCAGGGATTCACCACATCCCTACTCCTGGGCAGGAGCTGCGCCAGCAGCTGGAGTCGTCCGAGGCGAGGGCCACGGGGCTCCAGAAACAGCTGTCTGAAAGCCAGCGGGAGCTGCAGGCCTCAAGAAGCCTCCTGCAGGAGGAGCGCCAGGATCTCCGGGGCAAGCTGGAGGCACAGAGCCGGGAGGCACAGTGGAGCCGCATGACCAGCGAGCTCCTGGGGAGGTGAGGCTGGTGGGCAGGGCCACCCCCTCCACAAGGCCCTCTGGGAGAAGCTCCTGGGGAGGGGAGGCGAGCAGGCAGGTGCAAGCCCCTGGGGAGGTGAGGCCGACGGGCAGGCCCACAACCTCCATGAGGCCCTCTAGGAGAAGTTCCTGGGGAGGTGAGGCTGGCGGGGGGCAGGGCCACCTCCTCCACGAGGCCCTCTGGGAGAACAAGCTCCTGGGGAGGTGAGGCGGGAAGGCAGGGCCACCTCTTCCATGAGGCCCTCCAGGAGCAGAAGTGAAAACATCCAGATGGAGGCTGCCTCCCTCCCCTCTTCACCCCAAAGCCCTGCCTGCACTGAGCACCCCTCTTCCTGCTCTGGGCCCATCTGGGCTGCGTCCAGGACTCACTTTCCCAAAGCACGAGCCCTGCCCCTCGGCCCGCCTCCCAGACGCCCTTCCTGGGACCAGGCTGTGTTCTGCCCTGCCGCTCCATTCCCATTGCCGAGAGTCCTCCAGGGGTCTGGGCCATCCCTGGCAGGTGGTCCATGGACCCCCAGTTCCCTGCCGGCCCTCCTGGTGTGTCCCGTGGGTCTGGCGTCTCCTGGTGCACTTGGCCAGGAGGCTGTCTGGATGCTTCTGTGCACGTCTGACTCTCCTGGAGCGGGTGGTGGTGAGGGCCGGGAAGAGAACCCCTGGCAACGGTAGCCCTGGGCTTCCCAGACCCACATGCTGCCTGAGCCGGAGTATGGGGTGGGAACGTGCTGGCAGCCCAGGAAGGCTTCCTGCAGGAGGCAGCCATGAGGGGACGGATGGACAGCCTCCCGTGCTTCCCCTCGCTCACCCGGGGGTCGGGCCTGCAGGTCCCTCGGGGCTACCCCTTCTCTGGAGGGCCCAACAGTGCACTCAGTGCTGGGACAGGGGGTCCAAGGGAAGATTAGACCCAGTCCTGCTCATGCACAGACCATGGCAGAGACGGGAGCAGGCAGGTTAGGCCTGGCAGGAATGGGGGAGTCTGCGAGGTCTCGGGAGGGCCTTCCGGTAGGAGCGATGGGCGGAGGCATGGTGTGGGGAGGGCAGGCAGGGCCACCTCAGCCTGCTGAGGAGCAGCGGTCACTGGGGCGGGGCCATGGGGGCCTGTTCGCTGGGACACCGCCTTCCCACGAGCAGCTAGACCGCAGCGTCCTGAGGTCTGGGAGAGACAGACCCAGCAGTCCCTCAACAAGGGGATGAGAGGCTGAGTCAGGAGGCGTTTGGGGCCTCAGGACTTGGTGCTTTGGGGCCCGGCCGGGTAGGCAACAGCTGAGATCCAGTCCTGGCTGGCGGGTGACCTGCAGAGGGGACCTCGGGGTTGGGTGGGGGTCAGCAGTGAGTTCAGCTCTGACGAGGGTGCGGGTCTCCAGGGTCGGCTGTCAGGGCGGGTGAGCAGCACCTGGAGATGTGGGGGCCCCTGGCAGGCTGGGGTTCCCTCCTTCCCACGGGGTCTCGCCAGACTGGTTGGGCTTAGCGCACGGGGGCAGAGGCCCGAGTTTAGGGACACCCCAGGGTCGGCCCTCCGGGTTTACAGGCTCTCACAAGGCCCACACCCAGGAGCCACCCTGCCTGGACAAACCAGCTGGGGGTGGTCCGCATGTGTCCCTGAGCCTGGCCCAGAGCGGCCTCTGTGGCCCCCTTGCCCTGTTCGCCCCCTAGGCGCTGGGCAGAGGTGCGAATGTGCCCAGGACCCCAAGCCTTGGCCTCGCCTCCTTCTAGAGAGAAGACGGCTCTCGAGGAGACGGTTGAGGAGCTGAGGGGGGAGGCAGCCACGTCCCACGCTGAGAAACAGAGCTTGGAGGCCAGGAACGCAGAGCTGCAGAGGAGCCTCCGGCAGTGCACGGAGCAGAAGGAGGCGCTGGAGCGGCAGGGCGAGCGCGGCCGGAGGGCGTTGGAGAGCAGGTGGGCCTCCAGCAGGCGTCTCGGCCCCCAGGCCCCGCGTCCCCCCACCCCCGGGACCAGCCTCATCAGGGGGTGCTAGTGAGACCGCAGACCCTCTCACGCTGACCACCACCCACCGCCTTCACACCCCACCCCAAGTCCAGCCAGTGCCAGACCCCCTACCTCGGGCAAACCCACCCCAATCCCTGGGCCCCGCTGGGGTGGGCCCCAGCATGGGTGCCCTCTCCTGGCCCAAGCTGTCACCCAGGTCCGGGCAGCTACTCCAGGCCTGCAGGGGACCCGTGCTCCTCCAGGGCCCTGGGCCTTGGGGGCAGCCTCAGGCGGTCACCCTGACTGCAGGCCCCACGAGGTGGCCCGGCTCTCGTCCTGAGGTGGCCTCATGCCCTCTGCCCTCTGTTTCTGGGTCTCAGTCAAGGGCGCCTGGAGCAGCTGGAGGGCACAGTCTCGGGGCTCAAGACGGAGCTGGTGTCGGCCCAGGAGGCGTTGGACTCAGCACGGCTGCAGAGGGACATCCTGGAGAGCGAGAGGGAGGGTCTGCACGGTGCCCTGGCCCGGGTGCGCCCCCAGCCGCCCTGCCCCGCCCCCTCCTCATCAGCCTGGGCTCACAGGCCACCCCCCGGCCCCAGCCTCAGTGGTGTCCCCACGCCACCCCACTTTACCCTGTCCTCCCCGGCCCCAGCCTGAGGGTGGCCTCCTTGGTCCCCGACCAGTGTGCCCTGGCCCGTCCCCTGAGTGCTGGCCAAGCTGCTCTTGGGGGACCCTCCCTGGGCTGCCCGCTTGCCTCCCCTGGCTGCAGCCTTGGACCCAGGGGCCGCCATCCACCCCCGGGGCCTCACCACTGCAGGACCACTTCCAGGCCCCCCGGAGCTCCAGCTTGCATGCCTCCATGATGCGCAGCTCACTCCCCACCCCACCGCAGCTCCCCCAGATCTAGAACCCATCCCAGCTTCCCTGCTGGGTGACCTGTGCCCTCCCTGCCCTAGGCCGAGTCCAGCAAAGCTGACCTGGAACTGCTCGTGAGCCGGCTCAAGGCAGAGGGGGTGGAGCAGAGGGATTCCCTGGCCAAGATGGCTGCTGTGACAGAGGCGCTGGCTCAGGACAAAGGCTCCCTGAACCACCTCGTCCTGCAGGTGAGACGAGAGCCCAGGGGCACGGACCTTCCCCGGGTCCCGCTTCCCCAGAGCAGCCGTGAGCCCCAGCCAGTCCCGGCCCCCCGAGCTCAGGGCTCCCCTTTCGTCCATCCTCCTCCCCACCGTATCCACTCCTGGACTTGGGGGCGAGGGCACGTGGGGCTTGGGTCTGCACACAGACCATCCCCCATACCCCCGACCCGGCAGCTGGAGCAGGAGCGGGACGAGCTGCGGGCGCAGCAGCAGACGCTGGCGCAGGGGCAGGCGGGCACCCGGGAGCAGCTGGCGCAGGCCGAGCGGCAGGTGGAGCTCCTGCGGGCCGAGAGGAGGGGACTGCAGCGGGCCTGCGGGCAGCTGGAGGAGCGGCTGGAGCGGCTGGAGGGTCAGGCAACCCGACTCCGGCGAGAACGGGCCCAGTTGCAGGAGCAGGTGGGCCAGGTGAGGGGGTCATGGGGTTCCCAGTCCCCAGCCCCATCCAGCAGGGCCGCCCCGCCTCTGGGGTGGACGGGCACACATGGATTTAGAAGCCGCGCTGGCCCTCGGATGTCGGCTTTCTAACCTCAGGCTGCCCAACTTGGCTGACTCGAAGCCGGCTTCCCGGTGTGGGAGGTAGGGGATGGGGATGCGGCACACAGAAAGGACGTCTACATCAGGCCTGGGCCCAGCACCCAGGGGCTGGGTCCCCCCTGCTCAGAGGGTCGAAGGCCTCGGGCCCAGTGACGCTCACACACTCTAGGGAAAGGCTCCCCTGCCCCTCCGTCGTCTTGTCTGTCTCCTTCCTGGGCCACGGCCACACAACAGAGCTGCCAGTCACACGCTCACAGCTGCATCCGTGCATCCGTTCCCAAATCTGCCGACGTGGATCTTCCATGGGGGTGGTCAGACTCCGTAGCACAAGACGCTGCGGCCCATTTGCTCTCTCCTGACTCCAGCCTTGGTGGTGCACGTGGAAACCCGTCCCTGCAGAGTCCTGGGCCCCCGTGGCATTCAGACTTCATGGCCGGTCACCTTCGGGACTCAGGCTAGCCTCTTCCTATTTCTCAGGCTCTGTCCTGTCCTTTCCCTGTTTTGGTTGACGCATCTCTACCTTGAGTAAAGCCAGTGCACAGCTCAGCGGTGAGCCCTGGTGTGGCCACCACCGTGGTCAGGATGCAGAGTGTCTGCAGCAGACCAGCAAGCGCCCCGGTGGCATGGCCGCCCAGGCGTCCCCTGCCCTGACCTCGCCACCGTGGACTGGCTTCACCAGCTTCAGACACTGCTGCACATGGAGTCGTGGGGTGCACACACTTTGGGGCCCAGTTTCTCACCCTCAACATGACGTCTTTGAGTCATCTCTGTTGTTAGGTGTGGCAAAGGCTCCTGCTCTTGACAGCATAGTAATATTCCGTCGTGTGGATAAATTAAATCTTTTACCCATTTCCCCACTGCTGGATTTTTAGGTTTCCGATTTGGAGGTAGCCGAGACTGCTACAAGCACGCATGTACAAATCTATACGGATATTCTCATTTCTCTTGAGTAAATACCTGAGAGTGAACTGTGGAGTCACGGGGTAGATGTTCTCGAACATTAAAGAATCTGCCAAGCAGTTTTCCCAAGTGGTTGAATCATTCCACTTGCCAGCACTGTGGGCGGCTTCCGGCTGCTGCTCAGCCTGGTCAGCGTTTGGCATCACCCGCCTTGCCACTCTCAGTGTGTGGAGTTACTTGCCTTTGTGGTTTTGTTGGCCATTTTCTGATGATAAAAGGCATTGAGCACATTTTCATGTGCTTATTAAACATCTGTATCCCTTATCTTGTCAAGTGTCTGTTCAGGGCTATCGTCTACTTTTATTGGGCTTTCCCATTTTGATTACGGGTTTCTAGTTCACGTATCTTGGGTACAAGCACTTTGTCAGACAGATGTTCTCACGTTTGTGTGATCTGTGTACACATTTTGTTGCCAACATTTTTGATGGACAGGAAAGTTTAACGTTGCCAATATTCAGTTTAGCAAATTTTTAAAAAATTTATGGTTAGTATTTTCTAGGTGTTGTCTGAGAAATGTTGGCCCAGCCCAAGGACAAGACAGTATCCGATGTGTTTCCCTCCAGTTCTTAGGTCTGTGATCCACTTAAAGCTGGTTTTTCTGTACAGCAGAGCCTCTCACAGCGTGCTCCTCAGACCAGCAGCGTCAGTCATCACTTGAGAACCTGCTTAACATGCAGATTCTCAGCTGCCCTCCCAAAACCTACTGAATCTGAAACTCTGTGGATGGGGCCAAAACTCTGGATTTTAATCATCCATCCTCGTGATTCTGATGTACATGACGGTGTGAAAACTGTGGGTGTGTGGTGTGAAACAGGAACTGAGGTCCATGAATGTTTGCATTAATATCCCGTTGTTTCAGCTCCAATTTTTAAAAGACTTTCCTTTCTTCTTGGATGATCTTGGCAACTTGTTAAAAATAAACTGATCATATGTGTGTGTGTATGTGTCCTGATCATATTGTTCATCTGTGCAGACTGACCGATTTGTTCATCCTTTCACCAAACCTGCTACAGTAACCTGCATTACTGTAGCTTTCTAATATCTTGTAATGAAGTAATGTTGAGCATTCCCATCTAATCCTTCTTCTCAAGATTGTTTGGTTATTTACATTTCAGAATCATGTTTGTCAATTTCTACACCCAAAAAACCCTGGTAGAACTTTGCCTGGGATTTTGTTGAATTTATAGATCAGTTTGAGAAGAGTGGACATCTTAACTCTACCCAGCTGTCTATCCATGAACATGGTACATCTCTCCGTTTTTTCTTTACTTAATTCCTCTCAGCTGTGTTTTGTAGTTTTCAGTGTAGAGGTCTTACACATCTTTGATTAAACTAATTCCTGGATTTGATATTATGCCTTGCTGTTCGCATTTCATTTTTCTATGTCCATTACTAGTATATAGAAATATAATCTCATATATCAACTTTTGATCATGCAACCCTGACAGACAGACTGATAAGCACTGGGATTTTACATGCACATCATCACACTATATGTGAATAACAGCGGTTTTATTTCCTTTCTGGTCTCAGTGACTTTCATCTCTTCCCTTAATTCACTGGCTAAAGACCTACAGAAAAAAGTTGAAAAAAAGTGGTGGGCATGGCCATCTTTCTGTTAATGGCATACCCGACTGGAGAAAGAATGTCACCGTTAAGTATGATGCAGTCCTCAGGTCTTTCATAGATGCCTCTTATCAGATTGAGGAAGTGCTCTTTCATTCCTGGCATGCTGAGATTTTTTTTAACGATGGATGGGTTTTGAATCCCATTAAATGTGTTCCCTGACTCTGTTAAGATGATCATGTCGTGGTTCTCATTCTGTTAAGCATCCGGTTCTGTGGTGAAAGTCCACACTTTGCCACCCATCTTCTTGAACGTGCTAATCACAGCTGTGTCAAAGTCCGTGTTTGATAACTTCAGTATCTGGAAGCCAGACGGGCAGGGAGGTGCATGTGTCTGTTTTATCTTACATGCAGCTTTTTGCCAAGTGATTATACCCCTGACATACCTGGTTGTGTTGAACAAAAGCCACGTATTAAATATAAAAAACTGTAGGGATAATTTCAGGATCTCGATGATGCTGTTCTTCTAGGGAAGACTGCCTTTTGGTTCTGGCAGGCAGTGGAGGCAGATCACTGTAATCCATGCCTGAGATGATTCAAACCTGATCTTCATGTCCTGGAAAGCTAGAAGAGCAAAAGTGTCAGCGGCTCGGTCTTGTCTGACTCTTTGCAACCCCGTGGATTGCAGCCCACCAGGCTCCTCTGTCCATGGAGTTCTCCAGGCAAGGATCCTGGAGTGGGCAGTCATTCCCTTCTCCAGGGGACTTTCCCAGCCTAGGGATGGAGCCCGGGTCCTGCATTGCAGGCAGATGCTTTACCATCTGAGCCTCCAGGGGAGCCGGGTTTGGGGGAGTGTCTATTCTGCTTCACCAGCACTACGAGGACGAAGCCCTCCTGTGATTACAGCTGGAAACTTGGATGCTTATCAGGACCCTCTGCTCTGAGGTCTGTAAGCCCGAGTTCTTATACTCCTAAAGACACAGGACTGCTGGAAGCTCTCCCTGGCTTCTCAGCTCTTCAGCCCAGACTTAAATCCGCACATGCTCTAAGGAGAGAAGAGATGCTGAGTGGTGGCCTCCTCTACCTCCCTCTCCTCTGGGATTTTGGCTCCTTCAGTCTCAGCCCCTGGGCAGCTCTCTGAGGCCCTATTCGGACTCCTGTGACAGATTTTGTCCAGACTTTTGTGATGCTCCTGCTGGAGGTGTTAGTGTGCAACAACCTGGTCTTCTGTGACCTTCTTCACATTTCTGTGCAATGTCTCCCAGCCCCGGAAACTTGTGGCCCAGCAAAGGTTGCTGTTTAGATTGACAGCTGGGTCCCACCTGGCGATGCTCAACCCAGTAATTTCTCCATCGTGGTTTCAGGGCTGGAGGCCCCTCTGCTGTGAAGACACATGTGCACGGGGGGTCCTCTACGTCTCCTGGCCACGCTCCTCCTCCACACTTTCCTCTGTTGCTATTCTGAAGGAAACCACCTTTTCCGAAGTCCTTCTCCCTCGAGAGGCCCCTCGTAACCCTCCCACTCTCTCTGCTGGACTTTCCCCTCCTCCTCCTCTAGGTCACATGCAAGAAACAGGCCCTGGAGAAGCAGCTGGCCCAAAGCCTGCAGGACCAGGAGGCCCAGATGGCCGCTCTCCAGAGGGCCCTGCAGGAGAAGGAGGCTTTGTCTGAAGAGCGAGTCCAGCTGCTGGCCAAGCAGGAGGCCCTGGAGAAGCAAGGTCAGCTCATGGCCGAGGAGGCAGCCGATCTCAGGTACCTGGGGACCTACGAGCAAGTGTTCGTGTGGCCTTGACCTCCAGGAGCCCACGTAGTGGGGATGGGCAGTCACCCAGTGACTGCAGGGGCAGAGCAAGTGTGTGTATATGGGAGAGAGGCTATAAGTGAGGGGCGAACGCAGTGCCTGAGGGCCCAAGGAGCCCCTGGAAGAGGCACATGTGCCTAGGACAGCCTTCCTGAGAGACGGGGCTGCGCTGGCCAGGTGGCAGGCAGCAGAAACCCATCTCAGACCAGCAGAAAGGTGGGGAAAGTCTTGCTCACGGACCTGAGCAGTACCGGGTATACACGGCTTCAGGCAAGGCTGGATCCATGCACTCCCATGGTACCCTCAACTGCCCGCCTCTCCCCTGTCATTCTTGGGCAGGCTCAAGGTGAAAGCGGGCAAGATGGCCAGCAGACACAGAGCCATTGATGTCCTTGAGTGGATCCTGGGAGCCACAGGGCTCAGACGGGCAGCCTGTGGCCCTGTGCTTATTCCTGGAGCCTGGGTGGCAGCAGCTCCAGGGAGCCATGAGGCTGGGGGGGCATGGTAAACCCTGAAACCGTTGGGGCCACTGCCAGGAGAGCTGAGACAGACACTCGTAGGCAAGAAGGGGTGCCCTGCAGACTTGCCTGGTGAACTGAGCTGGCCCGTGACCTCTGACGACATCCACAGGTCATGGCTTTCTGCACCTTGCGCCCGTCTAAGGAACATCCAAGTATTTTTGTAGAAAGAGTTCCTCCCAGAATTCCAGAACTAGAGGCTATGAGGAAACTTAGAGCCCGCGGTCCTTGAACTTCGTCATGGAAGAAAGAGGGAAGGAAAGAGGGAAGACTCCCCTCCCAATGCAACTGTGGGCACAGACTGCAGCAGGAAGCCTGACGAGGTCTCTGTGGGTCGGCGGCAGCAGAGGGTCCCAGGCTCTGCCCCTGGCCCCTCCCAGGCCCCACTGGCACTCAGGGCAGGGGTCGGGGGCCTCTTTCCTCCTGCCATCATTTGCTGCCCAGCTCACAGGCCCTGGTCAGAGGATCCTCCCGTGACTCACCCGTGACCACTGGGCCCAGGGTCTCTGTACACGGTGGTCCTGCAGACCCCAGACAGAGTCACATGCCCATTATACAGCGTTTCCCAGTGACCAGTCTGAGCCTCTGCTGACAAGGTGCTTGACATGACTTGCTTCTCCTAATGAGTGAGGACCCTGGGTTTTGAGGTCGTCTGGCCCCCAGTCCCAGGCCCTGACAAGGCTGCAGCACCAGGGAACCCTCTCAGTTCTCAGGCTTCAGCGAGATGGCCTGGGTCCTCACCCGCACCCCCACGCCCTTGCTGGTGGTGCCAGCTGCCTTCCAGGAGGCGGGATGAGGGAGAGACTGGACTCGTTCTCAGAGTCTCTCCCTCTGGGTTACCATTCAGTGTCTGACCCACACAGGCCACGACCCCAGAGGGGACCAGGCGGGCGCCTGGGAGAAAGTGGGTGTGAGGCAGACAGAAAACTGGGAAGAGCCCTCCAGGCAGAGTACACAGGCACATGGACGTGGGGGGTGGAGAACGTGTGGGAGCTTAGATGGCGGGGACCTGGGGGGCGGGTATCAGAGAAGCGAGGCTCCTGGGCTCTGCAGACACCAGGGCGCCCTGGGAGGTGCTGACACGCCCCACCCCGATGCTAGAGCAGCCGTGTGCAGGGCCCGAGGGAGGCTTCGGGGGCCAGATGGGCAGGCTAGGCAAGGCCCTCTGCGCCCACAGCGCTCCCTGGCCCGCCGGCCTGTTTGGGGCTGGGCGTGGGCTGTGTCTTCACACGCCGTCTGTGCTGAGTGTTTGTGGAGTGTCCTTGTTGTTTGGCCAGTGGGTTTTTTTCACCGTGCATCAGGGCAGGACACAGCACATAACCATCAACATGAACGCAGGCGCGCTGTCTGGCTGGCGACTGATGGACTCGCTGTCGGAGAGGCGGGTCCTGCCATCACCCTCCCCAGAAGCGGGAGCTGCTGAGTCGCCGAGCTCATCCCAGGCATTTTCTGACTGGCCCTGTCTGTGCCCAGACTCAGAGGCAGCTTCACCCCAGGGATGGTGCTGCGCGTGTTCTGCGCTGGAGGCTGCTTCTCAGGGCGGGCAGAGAGTTTCCTCACCATCGTTAGCAGCAGACGAGATGCACCGGGTTTCTGAAATGTTCTTGCGTTGACGCTGAGTCTGATTCAGGCCCTGTGTGAGGCTACAGGCAGTGTCCTGGACTGCGTCATCGGTTCACGTATATTTCTAAAGCGCTGACCCTAGAACTGGAATTGCTGGTCCAAAGAAAGACACACACAGTGTATGCTTTAGTCCCCGTCTGCCAAAGTGGCCCTCGAACCCCTGCCAATAAGAGATATGATCACTGTTTTCAGCTTTGCTGATGTGATGCATGATGGATGAAACGGCACAGGTGAAATCTGAACCCCCTTGAGGACTAGTGAGTTTCATGTGTTTATTCACCATTCCTGTTTTCTTTGTGAATAACAGCCATTATTCTCATTTTCCTGTAGGATAGGATAAGCCACTTTCTGTCATTGATCGGTAGGAGCTCTTTGTACTCGATGGACATTAACTACAGTATATTTAGTGCAAATATTGTCTCCGAGTCTGTCCCCCCATCTTTTGACTTGATCTGTGGAATCTTTTCTGCACAAAACTCTGCCCCCCTCTCTTTAAATGTACTCAGAACTGTTGGCCTCCTTATTTTTGTCTTCTGACTTTTGTGTCTCGCTTAAGACTATAAAATATCCTTCTGTACTTTTTTCTACGCTTTTTACAGTTCAGAGTTGCTTAGCTGTTACCTGTTTTGGTTTTGTATTTAGCTTTTTAATCCACCTATTTTCTGTGTGGGCGCCAATCTGTTCTTAGAGATTTAAAATGAATGAGCCATCCTCTGCTTGCCTTCAGATGGACAGCCCGGCCTTGGAGGACACCCTCCTAGCAAATAGGCTCCGTGCTGCCCCTCGTCCAGCAGGGTCCTCTGCCGGTGTGGGTGACTCGCCTGTGCTGTGATGACTCTCTGCAGGGCCGAGAGGGACGCCCTGGAGAGCAGCCTCTTTGAGGCCCAACAGCTGGCGTCGCAGCTGCAGGCGCGGCAGGAGCAGCTGGAGGGAGAGGCCCGGGGTGCACGGCTGGCCCGGCAGGCCCTGCAAGGTGCTGCTCCGACGGGCCCCCTCTGCCCGCTTCCCTGAGCTTGTCCCCTGGTGGGCAGCCCCCAGTCACTGCGCCCCAATGGGGCCCGAACACAGCAGGGAGCTCACGTCTGAGGTCACCCAAGAGCTCCTGCCACTCCCGTCTGCGACTGGCGGGCACCTGCCAGGCCTGCTGCCGGCCCAAGGCTCAGGATGGGCTGTCACAGGTCCACGTGGCAGCCCCTGCCCAACCCCGTGCCCCTGTGGGGGCTGCCATCAAGACATGCGCCTGCTGAGTGGTCGGGGGGCTCTGTCCCACCAGCTTGCAGCCTCCCCAGATCCAGGGGCCCACGGGCGGCTGGGTGTTGGGGCCTGGGCCTCCCCACAGGTCTGGACATACCTGTCACTCGGCAGTGGAACTGGAGCAGCTGCAGAGCGTCCAGGAGGCCCAGGAGACGAGGCTCCGGCGGCAGGCGGCGCAGCAGGAGCGGGACGCGCAGCTGGCCCTGGAGAGCTGGGCGCTGGCCCACCGCGAGGACCTCGCCTGGCTCCAGAGGGAGAAGGTCTGCCCGGTCACTGCCCAGGGGTCTGCTGTGTCCGCAGGGGCGGTGGGCAGGAGACCAGCGGTGGCAGGCGGGCCGGAGGACCGCTCACAGTGCGCCTGGATGTTGTGTCCCTCACAGAAGAGGTGCCCCCGGGTGTAGGCTGACCTGCCGCGGTCTGAGGCCCGTATTTGCAGGGAGCTCCGTGCCCTCCGAGCCGTCCGCTGGTCCCAGGCGGGCAGACCCTGTGTGGCACGTCCTCACACACACTGCTGTCAGGGTGCTTGGCACTCCCTGAGCTCAAGAACGGCTTCTGAGCTGTGACTGGGCCGTGGCGTGGTGGATGCTGAGGCCCAGAGCCCTCCACAGCTCCTGTCACTGCGGGAGACAGGCCCTGCAGCCGGCTGGCCGGGACGGTCCCCCGGCAGCTGTCCCGCCCCGGTGCCCACGAACCTGCTCTCACTCAGGAGCGCAGAGGCCTGCTGCTCGCGCGAGCTCTGACCCGTGCGTCTTCACACCTGTCCCTCTCCTTCGGCCCAGGAGACCCTGAGTCTGTCTCTGATGGAGGAAAAGGAAGCAGCAGCACGCCGGCTGAAACAGGAGAAGGAGCTCTCGGCAAAGAACGCAACCAGGAGGGCGGCGCTGAAGGAGGAAATTCAGAGCCTAAGGCGTGAGCGAGACGAGAGTCTCCTTCAGCTGCAGCACGAGAAGCAGCAGGTGACAGGCCGTGAGGCGGGGCCCATCCACCCCCGCGCCTGCTCCGGCCCAGTCAGCGGGCTGCGGGGGTTGGCGTGAGAGGCGTGACGGGGGCCGTGAGGCGGGCCCCATCCACCCCCAAGCCTGCTCCGGCCCAGTCAGCGGGCTGTGGGAGTCGCCGTGAAGAGTCGCTGTAGTTGCAGCTTTGATCTCCTACCGCACTCCTGGTGCACATTCACCCTCCACTCAGTCCCTCCATCCATCTCTCCACCCCCCCACCCATCTGTCCATCCATCTGCCTGTCCAGCCATCCATCTATGTATCCACCCACCTGTCTATCCATTAGTCCACCTGCCCACTTACAAATATACACACATATATCTGTATATACACACACACACATATATACATATTATAAAGGGTCAGTTTTCATTCCAATCCCAAAGAATGACACTGCCAAAGAATGTTCAAACTACCTCACAATTGCACTCATTTCACATTCTCACAAGGTAACGCTCAAAATCCCTCAAGCCAGGCTCTAATAATATGTGAACCAAGAGCTTGCAGGTGTACAAGCTGGATTTAGAAAAGGCAGATGAACCAGAGATCAAACTTCCAACATTCGCCAGGTCTTAGAAAAAAGCAAGGTAATTCCAGAAAAACATCTACTTCTGCTCCATGGACTATGCTAAAGCCTTTGACTGTGGATCACAACCACTGTGGAAAACTCTTCAAAAGATGGGAACACCAGCCCACCTGACCTGCCTCCTGAGAGATCTGTATGCAAGTCAAGAAGCAAGAGTTCAAACTGGACATGGAACAACAGACTGGTTCCAAATAGGAAAAAAAGAACATCAAGGCTGTATATTGTCACCCTGCTTATTTAACTTCTATGCAGAGTACATCATGAGAAACGCTGGGCTGGAGGAAGCACAAGCTGGAACCAAGATTGCTCTGAGGTTACTGATATTTCAAGAGCCTCTTGATACAGGTGAAAGAGGAGCATGAAGAAGCTGGCTTAAAACTCAATATTCAAAAAATGAAGATCATAGCATCCGGTCCCATCACTTCATGGCAAATAGATGGAGAAAAACTGAAAACAGTGTCAGAGTTTATTTTCTTGGGCTCCAAAATCACTGCAGATGGTGACTGCAGCCATGAAATTAAAAGACGCTTACTTCTTGGAAGGAAAGTTATGACCAACCTAGACACATATTAAAAAGCAGAGACATCACTTTGGCGACAAAAGTCCATCTAGTCAAAGCTATGGTTTTTTCCAGTAGTCAAGCTCGGATGTGAGAGTTGGGCCATAAGGAAGGCTGAGACCAGTTCAAAAGAACTGATGCTTTTGAACTGTGGTTCTGGAGAAGACTCTTGAGAATCCCTTGGACTGCAAGGAGATCCAACCAGTCCATCCTAAAAGAAATCAACCCTGAATATTCATTGGAAGGACTGATGCTGAAGGTGAAGTTCCAGTACTTTGGCCACCTGATGCAAAGAGCCAACTCATTGGAAAAGACCCTGATGCTGGGAAAGGTTGAAGGCAGGAGGAGAAGGGGATGACAGAGGATGAGCTGGTTAGATGGCATTACTGACTCGATGGACATGAGTTGAGCAAACTCCAGGAGATAGTGAATGACAGGGAAGCCTGGTGGGCTACAGTTCATGGGGTCGCAAGGAGTTGGACACAGCTTAGTGACTGAACAACAATAACATTTACACACTTATGCACGCACTGTGTTTCCATTCAGTTGTCCGTCATCTTTCTATCCACTTGAATGTTCATCCTTTATTCACACACCCAGCCGTCCACCCACAAATCTGGCCATCTATTAACATACCCAATTGTCCATCCACACACTTGACCATACATCTATCCATCAATTTGCTTAAATACCCATCCAGCTATGCACACACATGACCATCAGGACTATCCATCCGCTCATTCAGCCACCCATGCACTCACTTGCTCAACCACTCATCTGTCAGCCACTTACAGGCCCTTTCCTCTGTCCACACACTCAGCTGCCCACCCATATCCACTGTCCATCCGTGCATCTGGTTATCCTTCAGTCTGTCTGATGAGCCAGCCAGTCATCCGTCAGTGTGTTCATCCATCAGCCAACCAGCCAACCAGCCTCTAAGCAGACACTGGGCATGTGACAGCTACCCGCCGAGACCAGGCTGTTTCAGTGTTCCATGCCATCCTAAAGCACGCACTGCTGAGTGGGCGGAGTAGACAAGTGAATACCTCCACGTGGGTTATCGCATGGGACTCTCAGATGTTAGTGCAAACTACAAATCGTGATGGAAGAGTCACAGTGCAGGAATAACCAAGGTTCGTTGTCAGACTTCTGCTTCGCTGGTTTCATCCTCAGAACACTGGAAGGGGCGCCCTGTTTCGGGGCCCCCTTGGCTGCTGGGAAACAGATTCGCAGACGGTGAATAACCTGCCCGGAGTGGCTCCGTGCACCTGCTGGGCACCAAAGCCCGTGTCCTCTGCTGTTCCACTCTCCTGCATCCTGGGATGGAGGAAGCAAGCGTTTGCAGGGTGGCAGCATTGCAAGGGTGGGGGGCAAAGGAGGACCTGGAGGCACCCTACCGACGTCCAGGGACGGTGTGAGATTCTGGGTAAGGCCCTCAGCTTCTGCTGCCCGCGAGTGGCCCGCGGGACTCCAGGAAGCACGACTCGCAGCTACAGTTTTGCTGTAAAGGACGCAGGTCAGGACAAGTCTGGTGGAGAGACCCAGGGAAGGGTCGTCTCTTCACAGTCAGGGCAGGTCACCTGCTGGCAAATCAGGATGTTTAAACCCGCAAGTTCAGGGTTCTGTTGGGGTTGGCTTGCATGGGTGTAATCAGCCTCCTCCCTAGGCTGAGTGGGGGCCTCTCTGCGGCTCCCGGATCACAAGCTCAGGTGCGGTCTCAGGGCGGGTCCAGAACGGAAGCCCCTCACTGGGGACGCTCAGGGTTTCCACGCTCCCCCGGCTGCGCGCAGACCGGCAGGTGGGCACCAACACCGCTGTGCCCACCTCTGCGGCACAGGCAGCACCCCAGGCCTTTCTCTTCTTGGGATCGCCAACCAGATGGGTCCTTCCACACTGAGCTCACACGTGGTCTTTTTTTTTAACACGAAAGCACTCTGTATTGGGATGCAGCCGATTAACAGTGCTGCAGTTCCCAGTGAGTAGCACAGGGACTCAGTCATACACACACATGTATCCTTTCTCCCAGACCCCCTCCCCCTAGATGGGCCTTTTCCACGGCTGATGACACCCTGGGGGGCACAGGGACACCCCCCTTCCTTCTGCTGGCCTCCCTTTGGTGGGAGTTCTGCGACTGATATCAGTAATGCTAGAAATAATCATTGGAGACCCTGGAAGCAGGGCATCCCACCCAGGCTCATACACACACGCCTCCAGGCTGCCCTCCTGTGCCGTCCTGAAGCACGCACAATTGAGTGACTGAACAGATAAGTAAACACGCACATGTGGGTTGTCGCACTGTGACAGGACTCTCAGGGGTCCCGATGGGTCTGGCGTGGGGGGAGGCATGTCTGTGACTGACTGCGAGTCACTCTGAGTCCCCTCCCAGCCTGGCAACAGAGCAGGGCCCTTCCACCTTAGGGCCAATGGGTGCGATGTGGCACCCCCGGGGGGCCCTTGCCCACCCCTCACTCTCAGCGACGCAGAGCGTCTGGGGAGGTTAAGACCTGTCCGTGGTTCTTGCTCTGTGCCTGGGGTGGGTGGGGAGCTCCAGGGAGGAGGTGGTCCATGAAGACCCCTGACCTACGCTGGGGAAGAGCAGGTACTGGGCAGGTGCCGGTGGAGGGGGGGCATCCTGGGCGGAGACGAGGGGGGCGCAGGTGGGACCCGCCCCCCCAGGACTCAGCTGCCTCCGAGGGGCTCCCTGCTCCTAGAGCCCGCTGTCCTGGTGTCGGGGCCGTGACTCCCAGCACCCCACTGAGCCCTCCATCAGAGCCCCCAGCCTGCTCAGGAGCGCCCCACCCCTGTCACTCAGGCCCTGCTTCTACGAGACGCGGAGCTGAGCCGGCTGCGGGGGGAGCTGCAGCTGGTACGGCAGGAGGCCCAGGGCCAGCAAGAACAAGCCGAGGTGAGCCCCTCCGGGCCAGAGCCGGACGCCTGGCCTGGCCGCCCACACGGCCCAGCAGGCACAGCGGACCCCAGAGGCACCCGCTCCCTGCCTGCTCCCGGGGGGTCTCCCCTCCACCCCACCCCAGCCACCTGAACCTCAGTTTCCCCCAGATGACCCAGGCTCCCTGCCGGGGGGACAGTGTCTCCATGGGACGAAAAGGTGATGGAACGGGATGGGGTGGGGAGCGTGGGGTGGACCAGGGAGGGGAGGGTGGGCAGGCCCCACGCCCTTGCAGAAGCCGCAGAGGGGAGGGCCTGACACCAGCAAGAGGGGGACAGAGCCCGGGTCTGTGCTGCTAGCCCCCCTGGCATGCTGAGGCGCGGCTGCCAGAGGCTCAGAGGCCTCGGCTGACTCTCTGGAGAGTCCCCTCCCAGAGGACAAGCGCAGCTGGGGAGGCCGCATTGGGCCTGAGGCAGAGACTGCCCGGAAAAGACCCTGCAGAGAATTCCGAGCAGGGCGGGAGGGGGCATCCAAGGGGCCGGGAGACCCCAGCAGGCAGCTGCCCGCCTGGGCCAGTGGACAGAGGCCCACAGGGCATGGAGGCCACTGCGGGCAGCCGGCTGGCCACCTGGGGCCCCAAGTCCTCCTCAGGAGTCCACGTCTGGGGGCGGGGCAGGCAACAGCAACCAAGACTCCGGGGAGTAGGGTAGGCCCCTGGGCCCTATGCCCCCAGCCCGTGGGCCCATTTATGGAGTGGGGTGCCGCAGAGACCAGGGCTGCTCTGGAGGAGGGGCAGAGCAGGGTGGCAGGACAGGGGGAGGGCTCGGGCAGCTGGTGCGGTCAGGCAGGACCCCGGGGGGCTGCTGGGGAGCAGATAGGAGGGGCAGGGGTGATGGCTCAGGGCAGGGTTGGGGCTGGGGGACAGAACCCCTGCAGGGGTCAGGGCTGATCACAGGCGAGGCCAGGCCCGGCTCCCCGCTCCCCTCAGGGCACTCCCTTGGTGCAGCCGGGCCGCACCCTGTCCCCTCTGCCTCCTGCCTCTGTGCTCCCGGCCTGGCCACATGCCTTCCCCACTGGTGCCCCATGTGTCCCCAGCCCCAGGGGCGCAGGGTTAGATGCTCCTCTGTTGGTGAACGACTCAGTGAATCCAGAAACGAGTGAGTGGACGGCCCGTGGGCTGCAGGGTCAAGCCCAGAGCTAACCCCACGAGCAGGGCCGTGCTCGGGGCCTGCCCACAAGAGGCCGAGTGGACGTGCCTCCTGACCGAGGGCTGGCCGCCCAGAAGACAGGACCCGGGGAGGCCGTGCAGTTTGCGCCAACCTACCAGACAGCGGGGGGAGGGGCACTGGGTGGGGAGGGTACTGCACTGGGCGGGGGAGGGGCATTGGGTGGAGTAGGGGCCCTGGGCAGGGGGAGGGCCCTGGGCAGGGGAGGGGCCCTGGGCAGGGGGTTACTGGGTGGGGGAGGGGCCCTGGGCTGGGAGGGGCACTGGGCTGGGAGGGGTGCAGGGGGCCCGCTGGGTGGAGGGGAGAGGGGCACTGGGCTGGGAGGAGGAGTGTTGCAATCAGGAGTTGGCTGCCAGGGTGTTTCTTCACCCCCTGCTGCCTGACACGGGACCTGGATCCCCGGATCACTGAGCAGAGCAGCTCCTGGCACCCGGGAAAGTCTTGCCCAAGAGCATCTCTCCCGGGAGCCCCCGCCCTGATCGGTCCCATGCCCGAGGCCAGATGGCCCTTCCATGGGCACAGCCTGGAGGGCTGTAGAAGTTCCCTGGGGTTGGGGGCTCGCTTCCCCGACCTCTGCCCAGCTGCTCCTTCGGCCCACCCTGTGGTCAGGGGACCAGGAAAGACCCCCAAGACCCAGGAGCTGAAGCCCCGGCTGGCAGGGTCCCCTGGGAGCCTTCCCTCGAGCTGACTGGGGTGGAGGCGCCTGCCAGCCCAACTCTTCTAGGAGCTCATAAAAGGTTCTTTCGTCACCTCGGCCTGGAAATTAAAATCCACTGGAGGGGGAGGATGGGAAGAAGAGGCAACCAGGGAACACCAGTTGTTGGTGACCTGCGAGCAGGCCCCCGCGGGTGGAGGGGCTGCGGCCATGCCGTGTGGCGCACCACCACAGGGGCCACCCCTCCCCACCGGGCAACACAGAGCACTTGCTGCAGCCTCCCTGGGGCCACCCTAGGGGCACAGCCAGACCTGACGGGCAAGGTGCACTTCTCAGTGCAGAGGGGCAGCCGGGGGTACAGGCGGCACCGGCGGGGCTCCTTCCCAGAAAGCGGGGGCACGCCTGATGGAGCGCCCCCCGCCAGAGCCCTCGAGCACCAGCCTGTGGATCCAGGGGTCCTGGGGGTCACCCCCCGAGCCCCAGTGGTGGCAGCAGCAGGGCCCCGGACGGGGGAGGCTGGGCTGGGCCTGAGTTCAGGGAGAGCAGGTGGCGTCCCGTGCACAACAGGAGGGGCTTCAAGGAGCAGGGCGCTCTTGCTCCGGGCGCCCCTTGGTCAGCAGAGGGAGCACCCTGGGCTGGGACCACAGGAAAGCAGAGTCAGGCCAAGCTGGGCCCTTCCCAAAGGGTGTCCGAGCTAGGGGCCTGGCCGCAGGGTCTGAACCAGGATGACCCTGCCCAAGGGCTGCAGGCAGAGCTCCCAACCCTTCCCAGGCATGTCACGAGTTCTTACGCACTTAGAGCTGGGTAGATGCTGGGCGTCCCCCATGCCACGTCCTGCTTGGAAGTTCGGGAGCAGTCAGCTCTTCCGTGGGATCCACATGGGGCCTCTGCCCCCTGCCACGCCCCCACGCCCTTCACCACTGTGACCCCTCAGGACCCAGCACCGGGTCAGCCAGAGTGGCAACCCTGCCTCGTGGCGCCTGAGTGAGCCGTCCAGCTGGCCCAGGACGGTGTGCGGGGGCCAAAGCAGACCGCCTGCTGCCCCTACGTGGGGCGGCCCCTTGACCCCACACCGCTTGCTGCACCCCCCAGGCCACCATCAGCACCGTGGCCTCAGAGCTGAAGGCCCTGCAGGCCCAGTTTGAGGATGCCATCTCTGCCCACCAGACGGAGGCCAGGGCCCTGCGCGAGACGCTCCGGGCGCTGGTGGCCCAGCAGAGCAGCACAGGGAGAGAGGTGAGGGGCAGCACGGGGGCTCCTGCGGGCACCAGGGACCCCAGCCAGGGGCCACGTCCAACCAGCAGTGGAGAGACCCTGGGCGAGGGGCACTGCCCACCCTGGACGCAGCTCCAGGGTCGGGGTTAGAGGTGTGCTTGGGGGCAGCCATGTGCTACCCTGCCAAGGCCCTGAGGCCAGCTGCAGGCTCCAGGAGCCGGGTGAGGTGTCCTGGGGGGGCCCGGCCAGGAACGGCCCCAGGCAGGCGAGCGGGCGGGTGAGCGGGCTCAGCAGGCAGATCGGGGAGGTGTTGACGAAGGGCTCTGACAGGCCCAGGGACGCCTGCAGGGGGGAGGGCAGGAGGGCACGGGGTGGGGAGGGGCCGAGGGGCCCGCGACCTCATGCACTCCTGGGCAGGGTGCCAAGGCTGGCAGGGGCGCAGCAAGCGAGGAGAGGGGCTGGGCCCACCCCCGGCACCCCGAGTGGGGCCGCCAGAGGAAGAGAGCGTGATTTAACATGACAGCCTGTTTACTTTGGCCCCAAAGAGAAAGGTCTCTTTTCAACAGATTTCAAAGTCAGGCCTGGTCAGCGACCACACGGGGAAGCAGAGTGAGGCTTTAAAACGGGGGGCAGCAGGGGGAGGAGCCGGGGAGGTTGGGCACATCCGTGCTTGGGGTAAAGGGGGAGAGCACGGCCTCGCGGGGAGTTTGGGTTCCCTGATCGCTGCCCCCAGAAAGGAGAGGGGCCCCAGGAAAGGGCTGGGGTGATGGGGAGGCTGAAGCGGGTAAGGGGGGCAAGGGGAACAATGGCAGAGAGAGGGAGCCTGGAGAGCCCTCCCAGGCGCCAGGCTGGCCCAGAGTCACCATGGAAACCATAACATTTCACAGCCTTTAAACTGGAGGGACATCCAGGCCTCTGGCAGCCCTGCCTGAGGTCCACACATGTGTGCGTGTGTACATGTGTGCGCACGTGCGTGTGTGTGCATGCTTGTGTGTGTGTGTGTGCATGCACCCACCACGCAGCTCATATGCAGCACATACACCTCCATGCATGTAAAGAACACACTCCCATGCAAAGGAACACAGTGACAGCTCATGTAAATGCATTCACATATGCAAGCACATATGGACAACACACACGTGCAGCAAGCAGCATGCACGAGTCCATGCACACTCGCGTGCACGTGCACCACACACGCGGGTGGACACATAGATGTGTGTGGATGCACACGCCACATGCTCCGTGTGCTCACACGCAGGGCTGGGGCCCTCACAGCCTCTCCCCTGCTTTCCCGCCTCCATGCAGAGCCCTTGGGTCACCTCCCTGCAGGAGATTTCAAAAGAGGCTGTTTATACAATTTCTAGTAAAGAAATAATTATTATAATCACATTAAGCGATTTGGCCGTAAGATTCCTGTAAAAGGGATGGCTGTTCTCACGCGGCGGGGGGAGGGGCCCGCGTTTGTTTTGCTTGTTTTCATCTCCTCAGCCCTGGGAAATGAAAACAGCTTTTTATGATGGATAGGCCCTCTCCCTGGTGCTTGACCTTCAGGGTGGATTTCTGCTGAGCTCGGCGGAAAACGCTGCTCACGGTTGTGGCTCCCACATGTGGGGGGCGGGAGGGGAGCGGAGAGCGGCCCTTCCCAAAAACAGAACAACAAGAACCGTGGGCGGACGCGGGAGCCAGCGGGCCAGAGACCCGGAGAGTGCCCCGCTGCAGCAGCCAGAGTGGGCTCGCTTCAAGCCAGCGCCGGACACCACTCTGCGTGGCTCCCCTGGAGGCTTCCTCCATCTCTTCCTGCAGGGGGGGGACATGCCTTTTCCAGGGTTCCCTGGTCAGAGGGGAGACCCGAGGTCCTGGCCGAGCCTCGGCGAGCCCCCACCCCACAGTCCCTGCGTCCAGGATGGTCTGTCCCTTCCCGGGGTCTGCAGTCCCCTCCAGGCCCCCCAGCAGGGGCTGAGCCCAGGGGTCTGCAGGCAACCTGTGTCCCAGGGCAGTTTGGACCACTGACCCCCCTACCCGCGGTTCAGCTGAGCTCTCAGACTCACAAAACCACTGACTCCCCAGGCCCTGCCTGGAAGCTGTGGGTGAGGAGGCCCCAGTTATGGGGTGACACAGACCGCAGTTCTGGCGCGGCGAGTGCTCTTCTCTGGGGCCAGCACAGGCCTGGCAGGGGGCAAGGACGCACCTGCCCCGTCTCCCGGCTTGGCTCAGCACACAGGCCCAGGGCAGCCTGAGGTCGCCACTTGCTCCACAGCCTTCCCTGGGGTTTGAGGCCCTCCATGCTGGCGCAGGCCCCGACACCCGCTCCTGAGACGGCAACAGCCTGGCCCCGGTGGCTCTGCTGCAGCCGGAGAATCATCAGGGAGCCTGCCCAGAGACAGCCCTCCCCACGCCCCATCCTTCCACAGTCCTGTCCCTCCACTCACCTGTCCCTCCACTCCCCACGTCTCCCACTCCACCATCTCTCCACGGTCCTGTCTCTCCACAATCCCGTCTTTCCACGCCCTGTCTCTCCACGCCCCCTTCACCAAGTGGGAGCTGAGGCCGCAGACGGGGCAGGGTTCCAGAGTCCAGGGTACGAGGCGTCTGTCCGCACTGGGGCAGGCAGGCCGGGGCCCCACATCCTCACTGAAGGACAAGAGTGGGCCTGAGGGACAGCAGGTGGGGCCAGTGCACACGGTGGGCAGAGCTATGTCCCTCACAGGCCCTGCTGGCCAGCGACCACGTCCCGGGCATGCGGGGAGGGAGCCCAGTGGTGCTTCAGGATCAGAAAGGGTCAGGGTGTTCCCTGCTGGGGTCTGGGATGGGCCCCCAGGAGCTCCCCTGCAGCCTCAGTGGGCCAGGCAAAGCCAGGCCTCCTGCTTCTCCTTCAAGGCTGGAGGACCCGAGGCAGGGGACACTGCTGCAGCCAGACCCTGGCCCGTGGCCCTCCACCGCCCCTAGAGCCACCCACTCCCCCTCAGGCCGAGACGCTGCGGGCACAGCTGGACGAGGCCCACGAGGCGCTGGCCGCGCTGCACCGGGAGCTGCAGGGCAGCGAGGAGACCCAGGAGAGGCTGCAAAAGGAGGCCCGGGACGCCCGCCGGGCGCTGGCCGATGTGGCCCGCGAGAAGGACGCGCTGCGGGATTCCAACACCGAGCTGCGGGCCACCCTCCGCCGGGCCGAGCAGGAGAAGGCCAGGTAGGGCGGCCCCCAGGAGCAGCTCCCGCCAGCCAGCCCGATTAGGCCCCGGGGGCAGGGCGGTGGGACACAGGGTGTCCTACAGGGCGGGGCCCGACGATGGTGCAGAGGGCCCACCAGCCAGGCCCGGGTGCCAGCTGCCAGCTGCCCACCCAGACAGTCCACAGTGCAGGCCTGGGAAGGGGAGGCTGGGACGTCGCGGGCCTGTCCCCACCCTTGAGGAGTTCCGTCCAGTAGGGGAGACAGGCCCCGAGCGGCCGGAAGGAGACGGCCAAGGGCTGGGGAGCGAAGGAGGCCCCCCAGGGGCAGGATGGCCTGCAGGGTGCTGCGGCCTTCACAGAGAGCCTCAGAGGGGCCATGGGGGCCGGGACGGGGCTGGGGAGGGGGCTGAGACCTAGGGAGGGGGGCTGAGACCCGGGGAGGGGGTGTAACCTGGGGAGGGGGGTTGAGACCTGGGGAGGGGGTGTAACCTGGGAAAGGGAGCTGAGACCCAGGGAGAGGGCTGAGACCCAGGGAGTGGGGGCACTGAGACCTGGGGAGGGGGTGAGATCAGGGAAGGGGGCTGAGACCTGGGGAGCGGGCGGCTGAGACCCAGGGAGGGGGCTGAGACCCGGGGAGGGGGTGCTGAGACCCGAGGAGGGGATGCTGAGACCCGGGGAGGGGTGTGAGACCCGGGGAGGGGGTGCTGAGACCCGGGGAGGGGATGCTGAGACCCAGGTAGGGGATGCTGAGACCCGGGGAGGGGTGTGAGACCTGGGGAGAGGTGTGAGACCCGGGGAGGGGGTGTAACCTGGGGAGGGGGCCTGAGAGCTGGGGAGGGGGCGCTGAGATCAGGGAGGGGGGCTGAGACCCAGGGGGGGTGGGCTGAGACCTGGGGAGGGGTCTGAGATCAGGGAAGGGGGCTGAGACCTGGGGAGCGGGCGGCTGAGACCCAGGGAGGGGGCTGAGACCTGGGGAGGGGGTGCTGAGACCCAGGGAGGGGATGCTGAGACCCGGGGAGGGGTGTGAGACCCGGGGAGGGGGTGCTGAGACCCGGGGAGGGGGTGCTGAGACCCAGGTAGGGGATGCTGAGACCCGGCGAGGGGTGTGAGACCTGGGGAGGGGTGTGAGACCCGGGAAGGGGGTGTAACCTGGGGAGGGGGGCTGAGAGCTGGGGAGGGGGTGCTGAGATCAGGGAGGGGGGCTGAGACCCAGGGGGGGTGGGCTAAGACCTGGGGAGGGGGCTGAGATCAGGGAAGGGGGCTGAGACCTGGGGGTATGAGACCTGGGCGGGGGGAGCTGAGACCTGAGGAGGCGGCTGAGACCCGGGGAGGGGCTGAGACATGGCCCTGGCCAGCGGCGCGGCCATTGCAGAGTCCGACCCAGACAGAGCATGCCCGCAGAGGCTGGGCTTTGGGAAGCTAGGATGGCAGGTAGGGAGATGGCGGCCTGCTGGTCTCCAGGACGGTCCCCTGGGGGTGCCGGAGCCGCCCCGCGCTCCCCAGCCTGAGCCCGCCCGCACCCCTCCGCTCAGCTTCAAGCGCTCCACGGAGGAGAGGGAGCAGAAGGTCCTGGTCCTGGAGGAGGCCTGGGCAGCGGCCCAGAAGCAGGCGGGCGAGCTGCGGGCCAGCCTGCGGGAGGTGGAGCGGGCGGCCGTGGACACCCAGCAGCAGCTCCAGGAGCTACGCAGACAGGTGAGGGCGCCACCCTGGGCCCCCACCCCAGGAGCAGCCCCATTCCCGCCTCCAGGCCCCCAGGGCACTGTCCCCAGGCTGGGAGCCGCAGCTGCAGCGCGGCTCAGACCCACGGGGCCCAGGTTGGGCCTGCCAGCGAGACACAAAGGCAAGCCCCAAACTCCCTGGCTTAAAACAATCGCCCTGATGCCCATGGAGCCCGGGAGCCAGAAATCCAGCCAGGGGTTAGCACGGCTCTGCTCCACAAAGATCACACCAAGGAGACCCAGCCACACGGGGTGGAGGGACAGATGGTGGGATTCTCCTGACATACCTTCTCTGGCACCCGGTGCCTGATGCTGGCTGTGGGGGTTCAGCCAGGCAGTGCCCACGACCCCCAGGTGGCCTGGGCTCCTCCCATCATGCTGCCTCCGAGCTCAGGGTGAACAGATGGGCACCACTTCATCAGCCGGCCTTGGCTTCTGAGGCCGCGGCCACTGACACGACCGCCTTGGTCTCAAGCTCACCCCAGGGGGGTCCTAGAGCCCCCCTCGTGTGGGAGGCCTGCCAAACGTGAGCACACACTTTTTCAGCTTTCTACAGACACGGCAGTTGGTGAATCGCTGTAGGGACAGGCACAAGTACACTCCTTGTTCATGTGGCCTGTACACCAGGCATCATTCACCTCTCTGGGCTCCTCAGGGTCCCGGCCTCAAGATGGGAGGCACCAGCAGGGGCTGGAGAGTGGCTGAAGGGGTCAGCTCCTAGAGCCTGCTCTCCCAAGGGCACAGAACAGACTGCAGCCCTGAGTGGGGCGTGACTCAGCCTCCCTGCATTCCGTCTGCTGCCCGAGAGGGGGGCCTCTCCCCAGAGCATGTGAGCAGGGGCAGGGGTCAGCACAGCTTGCCAACTACCCCAGCCCCTTCTGGCACAGGGGCCCAGGCAGCCCCATCACAGTGGCCCCTCCATGTCCAGGTGACGACGCTGGAGGCAGAGAACCAGAGAAAGAGCCGGGAGCTGGTGCGGCTGCAGACCCGGGGTGCCCAGGAGCCAAGCCGGCAGGAGGCCCTGGCACTGCAGACGCTGGTGGCTGAGGCGAAGGCCGCCCGCGAGGACTCGCAGTGGGAGGTGGGCGCCCAGCACCCGGGGCTTCCGTCTGGCCGGAACGGGACCGTGCGTGGAGGCCCGGGCACCTCCCGAGGGGCGGGGGTGGCTGCATTTATTCCCCGTTTGCTCACGAGTATTCAGAGGCCCCTCAGCCGACTGCAGAGGGGCACCCTGGGGGCTGGGGCACAGGTCAGGCCGTGGGCAGGGTCTGCAGCAGCAGACAGGGTGTCCGCATTGGGAGGGACAGGGCGGACGCTGCAGAGGCACGGTTGGGTCAGGGAGGGCCCGTCTGCCCCGGGGCTGCACCACCCAGAGGAAGGAGAGGACGGTGGCCCAGCGGGAGGTCCCTGGGGACAGGTCCTGGTCAAGGGCAGGGGGCTTGGAGGGTGGGAGTGAAGTGATCAGGAGGAGGGGTGGCCTGGCCACTGGCCTGCGTGTGCTGACGGGACGGCATTCCGCTGGTCCTGTTTACCCCTTTGGAAGCCCATGGCGGGGGCCCTGGGCTCAGGACGACAGTGGGTGAGCTGTGGCAGACTGGCTTGGGGCTGGCCCCACACAGGCCCCGGAGCAGGCGGCCTTTGGCCATCACCTTCTCTGGCGAGGGTCGTGTGGCTGCCAGCCAGGCTCTATGCTGCCTGCCGGGACCTGCTTGGTGGTCCTGGGGTGCTCTCCCCACCTGGGCTCAGGGGTCCCCGCTGCCAGACATGCTTTGGGAGGCAAGTCAAGGGTCCCCCGGCTGTGACACCCCAAGGACGGGGTGAGGCCGAGATGCCTGGTGAGTCTTGGAGGGTCTGGAGCCCCCACACCCGTCCCACAGGTCCGGAGGCTGCGGCGGATGCTGGCAGAGGTGGAGGCCCAGGCCAAGACCCGGGAGAAGCACCTGGAGCGGCAGCTCTGCGAGAGCCGAGGGTCCGAGCGGGCCCTCTGGGCTGAGCTGCATGGCGTCGCCCAGAAGCTGCTGCAGGCCGATGGCGTGGCCGACAGCCTCCAGGCTCACCCGGACAGGGCCTGTGGCCGGGCCCACGGCCTCAAACAGGAGCCGGCCCGCGCCGAGGGCACCCGGCGGGAAACGGAGGGCCAGCGGGGCCAGCTGTGGTCCATGCTCCGCCCCAGCGTGGGGCTCCACGGATGGAGCCCTGTGGCCTCTCCTGAGCCAGCAGGGCCCCCCACCAGAGGTCAGTGCCCTCCACGCCCACCCTGTCACCCACCCGGGGCGCCCCAGCCCCCCCGGGGCTCTCCCTCGCTCCCCGAGAGTGAGGCCAGCAGTGTGAGGGGTCGGGGCGCCTGTGCCTCTGTGTTCACCCCCCACCGCACCCAGCGGTAGTCCGCGCCCCCACCGCTCCCAGTGGCCATCTGCACCCTCACTGCGCCCCCAGCGCACCCAGCGGTCGCCTCTGTCCTCAGGCTCAGAGGGCAGGTCCCACTGGCTGCTCTGGTGGCTCTCGCCCGGCCCTGGAGCCCGCAGGGCAGAAGGGGCCCGGGCCTCCATGAGGGACGCCCAGAGGGACCTGACGCAGAAGCTGTGGGATGCCCAGTGGGAAGGGTAAAGGGAGTTGCTAGGACACGCCCGGGGGGCTTAGCAGGGTGGGGAGGAGACTCTCACTCGGGCTGCAGGCCTTCTGTCTGTCCCCCCTGGCTCTGCTGAGACCCTGGCGGGACCTGGTAGGACAAACACCACTAAACACTCGAGCCACTGGAAGCCCAGCTTCCCCCTTGTCTGGCTGTCTCTGTGCTCCGCCAGCCACAGGGCCCATCCTCCGAGGACCCATCCCAGGGGCTGGCCAGGTTACCCCAGAGTGCTTCGGTGACCTGCACTCTGGGGACCAAGCCCCGACCCCGCTGCCCTGGGGACCCCCATGAGCCCTGCCCTGAGCAGCCCTGAGCTGCCCCACCATCAGCCGCCAGCCGGGCATGTGGACTGTCTGCCCACCCACGGGCTGCCCCCAACCTCAGTCCCCCCCAGGACGTCTGGCGCTCCCAGGAGGGGGGCCTGAGTGCCTGGTAGGGCGAGGCCGAGAGCGAGCCCACCTGGGCCCTCAGCCGCATAGGGCAGCTGCAGAAGGCGCTGGCCGTGGCAGAGAAGGGGACCTCCTGCCTCTGCCCTGCCCCGGGTGCCATGGCGCGGGTCATCCTAGGAAACGCCAGGCTTGGGCCCCAGGGGCTGCCCTCAGAGCACACACCCACCGAGGGCATTTTGCACTTGGCAGCCGGCGGTCTTTCTCAGCCGTGCTTCCGCATCACAGGAGAGTCTAGTCCAGAGACCTCCAGGGCCTCCACGCCACGGCGCCCAGCTCGTCTGCAGTCACGTGGCCCTTCCCCCGCTAGGTCCCTGCCCTGCGTCACCCCCTCAGAGAGAGGGCCGCTGCCCTGCTGGTCACCCCGCCTCATTTCTGTACCCTCCCCCTACTGGGTCTGCTCAGGAGGCAGGCCGGGGCCTACCACAGCGTCCAAGGGAGGGGCTTCCGGGGGCAAAGCCAGAAGGAGAGAAGGCTGGGTGGGGAAGGATCACCTCCCCTAGGGACCTTGAGCTTCCAGGCAGGACAAGTAGAGCAGGGGACGATCAGACGGAGGCCTCTCCACCAGCTGGGTGTCGGCCACCTAGACCCACGGCGCCTCAGTCTCCCGGGCCATGCAGGTGCCTCCAGAACCTGGGAGCCAGGCGAGTGGCCCTGCTTGCCCCCCAGGCTGGCACCAGGTGGAGGACAAGCTGAGCAGTGCACAAGCCATGTGGGCTCTGCAGGAGGAGGCGCTCCCGAGGCTGCAGGCGAGGCGCCCAGCATGTGTGGCGGGCTATAAGAGGTGGAGGCTGCAGGTGGCGAGCACCCACACCCCAGGGCAGTGGGGGGACGGGGAGGCCGAGAGGGCTGCTGAGGAAGGAGAGGTTTCAGCTGCCCGTGGTCAGAGGCCGCTGAGCTGGCTGAAGCAGATGGCCCCCAGGCACACTGGGCCCCACAGAGCTGACTCCTCAGGGTTGACCAGAGCAGAGCATCTTTGAGGTGGTCCAGCCCTTACTTTACAGACTGGGGAAACTGAGTCCTGAGCAGGGAGCAACTTGGCCCCCATGGCACAGCGAGCAAGGGGCAGGGTCAAGACAGGCTGCAACCACCCAGATCTGTGCTCTCAGGGCAGGGAGAGGTGACACTGGCCCAGCCTAGGCGCTCTCCAAGTGTGCGGGGTCGGGGGTCAGGTTTACCCGCCGTGGGACCAGGTCCTGGCTGGGAGCTTGTGAGGTGCCCAGGCACTGGGGGAGGGGCTGAGAGAGCAGAGGAGGGGCCCAGGCTGTGTTCCGTTTCACATGTATGTTCACGTGTATCTGTTCCACACACATTTAAAAGCCGTTTCCTGTTTGCAGGTTACAATTTTCAAAATGTCTCTATTAAATTAACCTCACAAATGCAACTTTCACATACTCCATCCGCATTCTGTCTCCTGAGTTTATCAGAGCTAAGAATCACGTGTTGAATTTTCCCACTACAATTACTGGGAGGCAATGTCTCCTCTTATTTCTATCAGTCTTTAATTTCTGATTTCTGTGACACGCTCTGTCTAACGTGAACTGGAAGCTTCTGTGCCCTGTCCCACGCTATTTGTCTTGAATTCTACTCTGCTCCGTGCTGGCAGTGCCACCCCACCCCACCACCCCGACCTTGGACTCTGCACTTGACTCTGTGTGTATTTGGCCGTCACTTCGTCAGCCTCCCTTCAGTTCAGCTCAGTCGCTCAGTCGTGTCCGACTCTGCGACCCCGTGGACTGCAGCACGCCAGGCCTCCCTGTCCATCACCAACTCCCGGAGTTCACTCAGACTCATGTCCATCAACTCAGTGATGCCATCCAACCATCTCATCCTCTGTATTCCCCTTCTCTCCCGCCTTGAATCTTTCCCAGCATCAGGGTCTTTTCAAATGAGTCAGCTCTTCGCATCAGGTGGCCAAAGTACTGGAGTTTCAGCTTCAATATCAGTCCTTTCAATGAACACTCAGGACTGATTTCCTTTAGGATGGACTGGTTGGATCTCCTTGCTGTTTAAGGGACTCTCAAGAGTCTTCTCCAACACCACAGTTCAAATGCATTGGTTCTTCAGTGCTCAGCTTTCTTCATAGTCCAATTCTCACACCCATACATGACCACTGGAAAAACCGTAGCTTTGACTAGATGGACCTTTGTTGGCAAAGTAACGTCTCTGATTTTTAATATGCTCTCTAGTTTGGTCATAGCTTTTCTTCCAAGGAACAAGTGTCTTTTAATTTCATGGCTGCAGTCACCATCTGCAGTGATTTTGGAGCCCCCCAAAATGAAGTCTGTCACTGTTTCCATTGTTTCCCATCTATTTGCCATGAACTGATGGGACCAGGTGCCACAATCTTCGTTTTCTGAATGTTGAGCTTTAAGCCAACTTTTTCACTCTCCTCTCTCACTTTCATCAAGAGGCTCTTTAGTTCTTCTTCGCTTTCTGCCATAAGGGTGGTGTCATCTGCATATCTGAGGTTATTGATATTTCTCCCAGCAATCTTGATTCCAGCTTGTGCTTCATCCAGCCTGGCATTTCACATGATGTACTCTGCATACAAGTTAAACAAGCAGGGTGACAATATCCAGCCCTGATGCACTCCTTTCCCGATTTGGAGCCAGTCTGCTGTTCCGTGTCAGGTTCTGACTGTTGCTTCTCCGCCTGCACACAGTTTCTTGGGAGGCAGGTCAGGTTTTCCGGTGTTCCCGTCTCTCGAAGAAATTAAAGCTGTGTGCTGCCTGCACTCTGCTTCTCTCCCGTCGCTGACAGGACACTCCCTGCTGTGACGCCCCCTTTGTGTCCTTTTACTTGGGGGCCGTGTATGCGTGTTTCCCCCACCCCAGCCCCCCTTCCCTCCAGCGTCTGCACGTGGCGTCACAGCTCCTCCCCTTCCTGGTCGCCTCTGGGGCAGGCGGCACTGTAACGGAAGCACTTTGCCTGCTGCTCAGTGTTAAGCGTGAAGAGAAAGCGTGCATCTCCTGAGCTCAGGGACCCCTTGGCTGGACCCTGGGCCTCCCAGCTGCAGAGCGTGTACACCTGTGCCTCTGGGCCTACAGAGCCTGCTCTGCTCTGGGCGGTTCCCACTGAAACCTCGCTGCAGCCCGCCCTCCGCTCAGCCCCGCCCTCCTTGCTGACCTTGAACTTCACCTTCCTGTCACCGTGCTTAGGCACTCAGGGTCTCAGAGAGCTCAGCTGCCCTGGCTGCTCTCCCTGCCTCCCCGAGGCCCTGGGCAAGCCCTCATGTTTTCACTGAGGATGGTTCACTCTCTGGCTCCGGCTCTGGTCTCACCTTCTTGAGAAAGTCAGTTACCGTTTTCTGACACGATTCGCATTTCTCACTTTTCAATTCAAGACCCTCAGATCAGACTCTGGGGACTGGCTGCTCTCCTGAACCATAGCTGACAGCAACTCACTTGCTAATTCTTTTTCCTTCTTTCAAGAAGGGGGTCTGGTCTTGTTCCAAGCTGGGGTACAGAGGTTTCATGCGTCTCTGCCCAGACATTTCAGGCTCAAAGGAAAGGCAGAGAGCCAGATTCCAAGGGGAGCCACAGGGGGCCGTGGGGAGACATGAGAGAGCCATGGGGAGGTGTGGGGGAGCCACGAAGAGATGTGTAGAGACGGGGGGAGATGTGGGGAGCATTGGGAGTTGTGGGGAGGTATGGGGAACCATGGGGAGATGTGGGGAGATGTGGGGAGATATGAGGAGATGTAGGGAGATGTGTGGAGATATAGAGAGATATATAGAGATATGAGGAGATGTGGGGAGAAGTGGGGAGATGTGGGGAGATGTGTGGAGACATGAGGAGATATAGGGAGATGTGTGGAGATATAAGGAGATATAGGGAGATATATGGAGATATGAGGAGATGTGGGGAGATGTGTGGAGACATGAGGAGATGTGTGAAGATGTGGGGACGTGTGTGGAGATGTGGGGAGACGTGTGGAGATGTGGGGAGATATGAGGAGATGTGGGGAGATATGAGGAGATGTGTGGAGATGTGGGAACATGTGTGGAGATGTGGGCAGATGTGGAGACATGTGTAGAGTTGTGGGGAGATGTGTGGAGATGTGGGGACATGTGTGGAGATGTGGGGAGACGTGTGGAGATGTGGGGACATGTGTGGAGATGTGGGGAGATATGAGGAGATGTGGGGAGATATGAGGAGATGTGTGGAGATGTGGGAACATGTGTGGAGATGTGGGCAGATGTGGAGACATGTGTAGAGTTGTGGGGAGATGTGTGGAGATGTGGGGACATGTGTGGAGATGTGGGGAGATATGAGGAGATGTGGGGAGATATGAGGAGATGTGTGGAGATGCGGGAACATGTGTGGAGATGTGGGGAGATATGAGGAGATGTGGGGACACGTGTGGAGATGTGGGGAGATATGAGGAGATGTGGGGACATGTGTGGAGATGTGGGGAGATATGAGGAGATGTGGGGAGATATGAGGAGATGTGGGGAGATATGAGGAGATGTGTGGAGATGTGGGAACATGTGTGGAGATGTGGGGAGATATGAGGAGATGTGGGGAGATATGAGGAGATGTGTGGAGATGTGGGGACATGTGTGAAGATGTGGGGAGATATGAGGAGATGTGGGGAGATATGAGATGTGGGGACATGTGTGGAGATGTGGGGAGATATGAGGAGATGTCAGGAGATATGTGGAGATGTGGGGACATGTGTGGAGATGTGGGGAGATATGAGGAGATGTGTGGAGATATGAGGAGATGTGTGGAGATATGGGGACATGTGTGGAGATGTGGGGAGCTATGAGGAGATGTGGGGAGATATGAGGAGATGTGGGGAGATATGAGGAGATGTGTGGAGATGTGGGGAGATATGAGGAGATGTGTGGAGATGTGGGAACATGTGTGGAGATGTGGGGAGATGTGGAGACATGTGTAGAGTTGTGGGGAGATGTGTGGAGATGTGGGGACATGTGTGGGGATGTGGGGAGATATGAGGAGATGTGGGGAGATATGAGGAGATGTGTGGAGATGCGGGAACATGTGTGGAGATGTGGGGAGATATGAGGAGATGTGGGAAGATATGTGGAGATGTGGGGAGATATGAGGAGATGTGTGCAGATGTGGGGACATGTGTGGAGATGTGGGGAGATGTGGGGACATGTGTGGAGATGTGGGGAGATATGAGATGTGTGGAGATGTGGGGAGATATGAGGAGATATGGGGGAGATATGGGGACATGTGCAGAGATGTGGGGAGATGTGCGGAGATGTGGGAACATGTGTGGAGAGGTGGGGAGACGTGTGGAGATGTGGGGACATGTGTGGAGTTGTGGGGAGATATGAGGAGATGTGGGGAGATATGAGGAGATGTGGGGAGATATGAGGAGATGTGTGGAGATGTGGGGATATGTGTTGAGATGTGGGGAGATATGAGGAGATGTGGGGGAGATGTGGGGACATGTGTGGAGATGTGGGGAGATATGAGGAGATGTGGGGGAGTGGCACCAGAGGCATTGCTGAGTCCCCCAGAACTTTTCTGTTCCGGGAATAGGGAGTGCGGCCTGACCTCAGAGAACAGCTGGAGCCCTTCCTGGTGACTCAACCCCTATGACCTTGGTCCCTGAAGGTCAACCCCCAACCCCTGCACCCCTCCAGCCTGACTTCTGAGGTCCCTACAAGGGGTTCCCACATGGGGTTCCCACATGGGTCCCCACGTGGGGGTCCCACATGGGATTCCTACATGGGTCCCCACATGGGGTTCCCACATGGGTTCCCACATGCGGGTCCGACATGGGTCCCCACATGGGCTCCACTCGGGTGCTGACAGCATCTTCAGGATGTTGTTTACATCTCTCTGCCCACACTCATTTTTTGCTTGGCCAAGTGTTTAGCAGAGCATGTGTGCTAAAATCTATCCATATTATGTCCAATTTTTCTAAGAATCCTGGCAACTATCGATTCTCCTATTTTGGGGCCAGTTGGCTTCATCTGTTCTCCATCTTTCGGGAACCCTCAAAGTCCCTGACTCCAGCTCTGAGGAAAGTTTCCCAGTTTCTGTGATCTGCTGGCCATTGCAGTGGGCGCCGGGGAGGGGTTTCAGGCGCCCCTAAGTCAGCAGAGGCCCCTGGCACGCCCACACTCCCAGGGAACCTGAGCTGCAGTGTTTCCCGCTGGCCGGGCACTCAGGACTCACGGCCACACACCCACAGCGCGTCCAGGCCAGGTGGCCAGGCTGCCAGTGTGAGCTAGAGCGAGGCCTGCCTTTTACAACATCTTTCACTTTCACGGACTGGATTTTCCCCCGTTTCACATAAGCCAATGTGTTTGTCAAGAGAAAGTTAATTAAAAACATATTTTTCTAATTAAATGGTAGGCTGTGCTATGCAAACAGTAAGATTCTTGTTTGAGAACAAACCACCCCCCGCTTCCCGCCGTTTCCAGGGCTACCCTGGGAATTCAATGGATCAACAACGCAGACCCGAGCCCTGAGGTTAGGACACGCGCGAACACAGGCCCCCGGGGGCCCGGAGGCCGCTGGTGGCCCAGCCAGCGCAGGCGCAGCAGGGGGCCTGGCGCCCGCCCACTGGGAGAGGCTGCCCGAGGCTGTCCTCGGCCCAGAGCCAGGTCACGGCCTCAATGGCTCGGAGGGCTCACGGCGGCCTCCTGGCACCCAGGCATGCCACGTCCACCAGCTCGCCACACGCCCTCCACACCCTCCTCTTCCACAGAGAGCTTGCCTCCAGGGCCTGAATCAGGCTTCCGTCCAGGTTCTAGAAGCAAAGCGGGGAGCGGCTCGGCCTCCTGGGCCGGAGGCACTGGCCCGTGCTGTGGCTGGAGTGGATTCCTAATGTTTGATCAAGAATGTCTGTGTTCCTTTAGGGTGCCATACTTACCCGAGTTCTTTAATATGTTACATGTATTTTATTTTCATAAAATGAATTGATGAGCTTTCCATGTTTTTCTGTCACCTGAGAGAGTCTAAACTGCCTCAGAGTTAAGCTTTCTTGAAAGGCTGCATTGAACTTACCCGCAAGCTCCCTGCCTCGCCTGTCGTCTTAAATAACCATTTAAATTCCCTCTCCCAACTCTTCCCCCTTGGTCTGTTTCAGTTTTCCATCTCTTCTGGGGTCAGTTTTTGACATTTGGAAGTCACTCATCCCATATTTTTTAATGCACCACCAGGGAATCACTCTCATATTTAACCGTTATTTACACGTGTTGTTGTTGCTCATTCACTAAGTCGTGTTTGACTCTTTGCAAACCCACAGACTGCAGCACACCAGGCCTCCCAGTCCATCACCATCTCCCGGAGTTTGCTCAAATTCATGTCCATTGAGTCGGTGATGCCATCCAACCATCTCATCCTCTGTCGTCCCCTTCTCCTCCTGCCTTCAATCTTTGCCAGCATCAGGGTTTTTTCAAATGAGTCAGCTCTTCGCATCAGGTGGCCAAAGTATTGGATCTTTAACTTCAGCATCAGTCTTTCCAATGAATATTCAGAGTTGATTTCCTTTAGGATGGACTGGTAGTTCGATTTCATTTATATCTGTAGTTACATCTGTTTCTGTCCCTGATGTTAAGAGATTTTTGTTTCTATTTAACTTGCCAACAGTTCATCTGTTTTATTGGCCTTTTCAAAGAATTAACTTTTATCTCTTTTCTCCTTTTTGTTCATTTTTATCCCTAATAACATCCTCTTTTTGTTGTTGTAACATTTCTGATTTCTTTGATTATATAAGTGATGTATTTATGTTTGGGCTTATTCTTTCAATAGTAAACGTATTCAATATTAGCCCATTTTCCTTCATCATGGTTTTCAATATAATTCTTCCCCCCTCCCTTTTTTTTAACCAATTTTCTAGGAGTTTGTGTCTTTATTTCTTCTTTCATTCAAAGGTTATTTGTTAATGGAAGAATAATTAAAGCTTGTGTCTCTTTTCGTCACTTGTCTTACTGGAGAGCGAGCTGGCTCTGGGCGGTTACAAGCTTTTGATCGGCTTCCAGATAATCTGCTCTTTGCTTATGCGCCTGCTCTCTCGGTTGTTGATTTTGGTTGTTGGTTTGTTGGTTCAGTTTTGTCTACTTGTTTGTGGTACATTTGGAGGGAAACTGGACAAGTTGATAGCAGTTTACAGAGAATAGATGTTTGAGATTTTCCAAGGGATTTTGAAAGAGAATAAGAAAACTGACTGCATCAGTATCGTGGTGAAAGCAGCAGAGGCCGGCGGGAGGGCGAGCAGGGAGGCAAGCAGGGAGGCAAGCAGGGCAGAGTCCAGAAGCGTCCAGCTGCCAGGAACCCACAGCAGACATGGCCTCCGTCCGGGCCGCTGAGGCCCACTGTCTGAAGAGAAGGGCTCTGCCCCTTACACGTGAGCTCTTCCCAGTGACGGTTCTGTCCCAGGACTGGCCAGAGGGCTCCGGGCTCCCAGAGGGCAGGACCAGGCGGCTGTACCTGCCGCCCATGCCCACCCGCACTGGACGTTGCCCAACCGACGAACAGACCGATCCAAGTCACCAGTGGATGAGAAGGTTGAGGACCTAAGCCCAAGAGCTCAGAAGGACGGGCTGGGGGTAGCAGCAGGCTCTGCTCTTGTGCAACAGGCTGGGTGATGAGTGTCACCCCCGCCTGCAGTGCTGGTGCCTGAGGCGTTTCCGCCTCTGTGACCCCCGTGTTCCGGCAGCCCTCATACGAGGGGGGACCCCACAGTTCTCCTATCCTTCCCTTGGTCCCGACAGGAACCCCATGAAATCGCATCACACCCGTCCACAGGACGGAAACCCAGGCTGGGAGCTGGTCCAAGGGTGCACACGAAGCCCCAGCCCCTTCCTCAAACCCAGGAGCTGCCGGAGTGGGCTGTCAAGCCTGGGCAGGAGGGCCGGGCGGCGTGCACGCCTGCAGCTGCACCCCACTCTGAGTGCTGTGGGCTGGTGACGCTGGCTCGGCCAGCCCCCACCTGTCTCAGGATCAGGGCTCAGAAAAGCCACCCAAGGAGGAGACCGACTCAGTGGGGCACATGAAGGGGGCCCATGCCATTAGTACCGCAATCATTCCAGTTACAGAATCCCGTACAAGCCGCGTCAGCACAAGAGCAGCGTGATGCTCCACAGGACTGCCTGTGCCTCCTTAAGACCGTGAAACGGTTAAGCCATATTTGAGGGAAACTTCTGCTTTTCTACTGGAAAATGTATACAAACAGAAAACTGTCATTTCCAAAATTACAAAGAAGGGTGAAACTTCAATTTTAGGTACAAGCGTTGCTCTCCTTCTTTAGTTAAAGTCCTAAATAGTCAGAACCCAAAAAATCCATGCAGGGCCACTCTGCCTGCCTTCCTCACCCAGCCTGGGACGGGACCCCAGTCACGGCCCTGCCCTCCCCTGAGCCCGTCCTCCTCCCGCATTCAGTGAAAACTGACCGGGAAAGGCTGTGAGAACCCCTTAGTTACCCCGCTCCTTGTGAACCACGAGTCTGCTGCCTGAGCCTGTAACCCGAGGGCTGAACCTGGTGGGTCATCAGGGTCTCTGCCTTCGGGTCCCCTCTCTGGCTCTGTGCCCCCCACAACCCACACCCCGCCCCTCGCCGCTGTCCTGTCTCCCCTCCCCCAGCCAGGTTTCTGGAAGGGCTGCCCGCCTCCTGTCCCCAGACCTTCAGCGCCCCAACCCCGCCGCCTCACACACAGAGACCACCAGCAACTTGGTCCGGTCCAGAGGGTCCTTTGGGGCCTGATTCTCCGGCCTCTGGAGCATCCCGCACAAGGGGCCCCCCTGTCCCTCCCGAGCTGTGCCAGCTCGCTGAGCCTCCCGGGGCTGTGTCTCCTCTTCTCTCTGCTCTAAAGTCCATTTGCCGCCCCTTCCTAGCCCGAGCCGCCGCGGGCTCCCTGAGGACAATCTCGGGGAGCCCAGTTCGCCTCCCTCGCCCCCTCACCTCCGCCTTCCCGCTCAGCCGCCCACAATAGGACACCATGCATTCCCAGAGGCCCAGGCCCACTGTGCTGGCTCCAGCCCCGGACACAGGGCACCATCGCCTCTCACTGAGGCTCTGAGCCGGGTGGAGGGCGGGCGGGCTCGTGGCCCTGGGCTGTCAGGCTAGGAAGGCAGTGGGCAGCACCAGGCTCGGGCTGAGGAGGAAGCCCCAGCATCCCGGGAGCACACGACGAGCCCCGAGGAAGCAGGGCGCACGTGGTGGGCATGGGGCCGAGCCCCACAGGCCGGCGAGCTTCGGCCCCACAGGCCGGCGAGCTTCCGAGGACTACTGGGGTCTTTACTCCAAGCTCCGGGAGTGGGGCAGGGACGACGCTTGTCTTCCGAGGCCACTCTGACCACAGGGAAGTGTCTTTGCCCACAGAAGGCCAACAAGGCCTCCTTCTAGAACTCTCCCCACCAGACGTGGCACCGAACTGTCTGAGGGGTGCCCACTGTACTCGACCTGTTCTTGCTTCTTTACACGCCGCCCCTGCACGTGGTCCAGGCAGACACCTGGTGCCGTCGCGTCCTCTGGAGCACACCTGGGCTGTGCCCCCAGGACCGCCTGAGTCTGCCTTCCCCAGGAGCAGCCAGACGCTGCGGCTGGGCCTGGATGGGAGCTGGGGGCGCAGCCAGGGCCCCGGCGCAGGGAGGGGCGGGCCTCTGGAGCAGCCGCTCTGGAGCGCAGGGGCCGGAAGCCTGAGGGCACTCGGGAGCCCCGGTGGCAGGGGAGGGGCCCCTGGGGGCATGGTCCTGCCTTCCTTCAGAATTAGTCCCTCGGTGTGTGACGGTGTGTGACGGGACATCCAGGGAGACGCTAGGGGCTGGCGTCAGGCATCCAGCCCCCAGCGGACAGCAGGGGAAACCCAGGCGGGAGGGGCGCGCCGGGAGTCGGGGGCCTGAGGTTGGCCGCTCCACGGCGGGCGCCCCGACGAGGACAGCGGGCGGACAGTGGACATGTACCTTCAGGGAGGATCATGAGCCGGGCCAGGGGCCCAGCCTCAGGGCGGAGCGTCTGGTCCACGCGCCGCCTGCGCTCAGTCCAGGCGCTCGGCCCGGCAGCAGGGAGCTCGCGCCGCGCGGTTCGGAGAGGTGCGTCCTGCGGGAGGGGCTGCCGCGCTGAGCCCCGGACGGCCCGCCTGCAGGGGGAGCTCGCGGTGCGCCGGGCGAGGCCCCGGGAATCAGGGGGGTGGAGGGGGTGGTCTCTGGAGAGATGGGGGTGGGGAGACAGGGAATGAGACGTGCAGGGCCTGGGTCGGGGGAGGCACAGGCTTGGATGGGCTTCTCTGTCTCAACCTGCGATTGGGGGCTATGCCTGCCCCGGGCCTGTCTGCCTGCCGCCAAGCTCAGCGTCAGCCCAGGGCTGGCAGGCCGCCCGGGGACCTCCCCGCCCCTCCGCAGTGTGACCCCAGCCCTACCTTTGCTGTCCCCAGGGAAGCTCCCAGTCATGGCAATCACCTCCCATCCCACGTGGTCCCCGCTGCGTGAGCCAGTGCTGCCTGGAGCTGTGTGGCCCTAGCACGCAGCCGCCCACCCCTGGAACCCGAGTCCCCTGGAGGGTGTGTCCTGCCGCCCTGGTGCCCGGAAGTGTGGGCACAGATGGCCAGGTGCAGCCGCTGCCCTTGCTGTCGCTGAGCTGGCCCTGGCCAGAGAAGGGAGGGTTTGTCCCTCATGAAGGTCCTGGTGATGGTGTCCAGCCAGAGCCTCTCAGACGGGGGCACAGGGTCCAGTGTTCAACCCTGGACTTTGTGGGGGCCCCATGGGCCGGTGGATCCCTGAGCTTGTTGAGGGTCGCTTGCCCCGCGGGGTCCTGCACAGACCAGTTCCACAGTGGGGCAGGGCTTGTCTGGGTATCCTGAGCCAAGGGCAGAAGGACCTGGGCACACAAAGACCAGGCTTGGCCGTACCAGCACGTAGTCATGGCCGCTGGGATGCGTGAGAAGCTGACCGTGCCCAGGGCTCTTGGACTTGGAAGGACAAAGATGGGGTGGGGGCCGTGTGGACAGGAACGCGGAATGAGGAGGGCTGGCTCAGGGCGGGAGGAGAGGCAGAGGCCGCCGCCACAGCAGGGCAGGATAGGGTGCCTGCGAGCAGAACCAGGGGCAGCAGGGTCCCCGCAGGGGCTGACGACTGCCTGTGCCCCCCGCTGGTGATGACGAGGAGGGTGGGCTCCGGAGCAGACTGGCCCTCAAGCCCCAAGGCAGGACAGCAAGGCCCCACCGGCAGGGCACCACCCGGGGCACGCTGTCCAGCTGAGGTGGGCTCAGGGACAGGAGGGCGTTCCAGAGGGAAGTGGCCGGGTCAGTGGGGCGGCAGTGGGAGGCAGGGACCCTGGGGACAGAATTGGGGTCAGGATGGAGGCTCAGGGGCCAGCTGATCAGGACGGTCACTGAAAGCCAGCAGCCAGCCTATCCACACAAGGCCACTTACCCTCCCGCAGAGGAGGGTTGGCCAGCCAGGCCCAGTCAGCATGACCCTGTGCTGAGCTGGGGAAGTCGAGGGCTCCGTGGCCACTCAGGGTAGGGGGCCTGGGGATCCGGGAGGCCCAGATGGCACCGCCTCGGGCAGCAGCCCTGGAGCCCGGGGGGAGGAGAGGAGCAGCTAATGAGTTCCAGGAGGTCAGCTGTGAGGGGCCCAAAGCCCATAAACCCTTTACTGGTGTCTCAGGAGGGGAAACCCGGATGCAGCCGTTTATTTATTTTGGATTTCACTTTTCTCTCCTCTTTTTAACATGCATATCCAGGAGTGTAACTGGATTTTTAAAGAAACAGGACTTCCTTTTGCAGTGGAGGGGGACTCTTGCCTTCCCTCAGCCCTGAAGAAGAAAAGACTCTTTGCTGCTGTAGTATGGCCTCTGGCCCTCTGCCCTCCAGACCTGCCTGCCTTGTCCCAGGGCCCCCAGAGGCCAGGCCTGTCCAGAGGGCAGGGGGGCGGGTCGAGGAGGCTCAGAAGCAGGGACTGGCCAGATGGCCCCTGACCACTGCCCCACCCGGCCCAGAGCTGGGGTAGTGGAGATGGGTCCTGGTCGGGGCCCAGGTTCCCATCCTGCCCCGGTGACTGACAGCCAGGCCAGGTCTGCCCTGAGTGTCAGCTGCTTCCTCCAAAGGGACCATCCCCACAGGGGCAAAAGGAGCCCCTAAACCTTCCCCCAAAGATCGTGTGTTCTTTCGGTGACCGGTGACGGAGCATCTACCCCAGCTCTTCCATGACCCTCTGTGGGGCGTGGCGGGGGTGGGGCCAGGAAGGGCTGTGCCCAAGCAGGGCAGTCCCCAGGCAGGCAGACTGAGGGCCCAGGGGCTGGAGGGTCTAGGTGACTGTGGGTCCCGGAAGCTGGGTCTGTCCGATGGGTATGAGCTCACACTTGTGACAGACAGGCTGGACCTCTCCGGTGCAGAACAGTGTGGAGACAAAGCCCCGGGCATCAGGGGGCTCTGCCAGGGAGACCCCTCAGGTCTCAGGCTTCCATGGCCCTGCAGGAGTTGGGGGAGCAGTCAAGGACCTGTAAGCCAATGCGTGGGCCAGAAGAGGGGGCAGTGTGGGGGACACAGGGTCAGCTGGCCTGCAGGCAGGTCTGGGGGTGCTCCGTGTGTACCGGGGTGCCTGCCCTTCCCCCACTGACAGCCCCCCCATCACCAGACAGGGGATTGGCAAGTAGGGGAGGGGCAAGCCTCAGCTCGTGATGCCTGTGGGACCCACAGTCCAGCCAAGTGGAGAGAAGGACACCATTAAAACAGACGCAAGTCTCTCTTTGGAGGCCTGTGGGCGGGATTCCAGCCCAGACAAGGCCCAGAGGTCGAACGCGTATACAAAACCCCAAGCCCACCTGCCGGTCCAGGAGGGTGCCTGGACCCCCACAGAGGGCAGTGGGGCCACCTGGATGCCCCGGGCCTCTGCGCAGCCCAGCCTGGGGTGGGCAGTGAGGTGCCTGGGGTTTCCCCCAGGTCCAGATGGCAGAGCTGGAGCAGGCCCACGCCCAGTGGCTCCAGGAGCTGGCGGCCCGGCACCAGTGACTCCAGGCTGCAGAGACAGAACGCCTGCACAGAGCCCGACCACAGGCTGCACAGGCCCCAGCGTCCCGAGAGAGGGAACAGCGGCAGGCGAAGATGCTGGAGGGGCAGGTGGGCTGGCAGGGGTGCACAGGGAAGGGGGCGCTGTGCCCGCCTGGCCTCAGCCTGAGCTCCTCCAGGCCACCCCAGGGCCCCCACTGTGTCCTCCCGTCACCCCACACTCACTGAGGGGCGGAGGCAGGTCACCGCCCTCTCCATGCCACCATCGACCCCCATCAAGAGGGGTGGGGACAGTCCCGCAGTCAGAGGTCGCTGGGTGTGAAGTGTCCAGACGCGCCTGGCACACTGCACCATGGTGGCTCTAGAGTCGGGGACAGGTCAGCAGTGTGTGTGGGGGACGGGGTGGGCACAAAGCAGAACAGCGCCTTGAGCATTAACTCTGCCCCTCCCACACCCACGCGCACACACATGCATGCACACACATGCACACACACATGCACGTGTGCACGCGTGCATATACAGACACACGTGCGTGCACACACACCTGCACATACATGCACACACATGCGTGCACACTCGTGCAAGTGTGCATGCATGCACGCAAACACACACATGCTGGTCAGGGCTGCCCCATGTGCTCTGAGCTCTCAGACACCAGGGAGCCACCTGGTCAAAACCCCCATTTCCCAGATGAGGAACCTGAGGCCTGGACCCGTAGTGAAGCCTATTCCCCCTGAGCAGTGTCCCTCCAGGCCACATGGGCTCGGTTCACCAGCCGAGGAGCTCTTTGTCCTCGTCGTGGCTCTGCGGAAGGGGTCCAACCACTGGGGCTGGCGGTCACCTCGGTCCCCAGGACGCAGTGGTGGTGACCCTGATCACAGGTAGGACCAAACACCCTGTCGGCTGCTGGTGCGTCTGCCATCTGCCTGGAGCTTCTCCACAGGCACACCCGCCTCGGGAGCCAGGGACCGTGGCCTCCCAGTCCTTCTGGTCATGGTGCTCAGCCACGGGGCCCACCCGCCCGCCTGAGCTCCTGCCCGTCCGCAGGTGGCCAACCGGAGGCAGCCGCTGGGCCGGGACGTGCAGTGGCAGCGAGCCTGCCTCCTCCAGGCCTTCCGGGCCAAGAAGTAAAGGCGGCTCCCAAGCCCAGGTGGCCAGGCCGCCCCAGCCCTGACCAGCAGGCAGCAGAACCGCCGCTCAGCAGGGACCCAAGCTTGAGGGGCGCCCTGGAGTCAGTGGCGCCCTCTGACCCTTGACCGCCAAGCTCCCCCGGCCCTCAGGACCCCGGGCCCTGGCAGGCGAGGACCGAGCTCTGGGCCCTGCTCTGTGACAGGCCCCCCCGCCAGCTGAACGGGGCCTCCCTGCGCCCGCGTCCGCCCTGGCACCGGGCGGGTGTGCTGACCGGGCCAGGTCCCGGCAGGCCGACTTCCGCACGCGGGCTGCATTCCGTGCCCTCAGCTCTGTAAACACAGGGAAACACGTGGAGAACATTTCCACCAACTGGAGCCAAAAACATAATGTCCTGCAAGACCCAGCCACCACCTCCCCGCACCCAGAGGCGGCCCGGCTCCGTCTCCAGGAACTGCAGGGCCGTCACGGTGGCAGGTGGCTGGAAGTGACTCAGAGTCTGGTCCCCGTGATTCACTGGCTGCGAGAGGCACTGGGGTGTAAAAGTTAGAGTTGTTAGAGAACCACCCGATTTCCCAGCCCATAAACGCCGGGAAAATTCCTGCGGGAATCCAGCCCCGGTTGCCACGGAGACCAGGGCAGCCATCTTCGGCCAGGCGGTTCACCTGTCAGTGTTTTTCTCCCTTTTCCCATGAACACGGGTCAGGGTGATCTGGTTCCGCTCCAAACGGCCTCTGGTCTCATAAGTGACATGTTGACAACATCTGTGGGCGCCAGCCAGCCCAGGACATTCCTCGAGCACAGGCGCCAGCCGCACCCCATCCGGGCTCCTGGGGGTGAGAGGGCTGAAGCTGGCCGAGCCCCCCCCCCCGCCCCGTCATGTGAGCTGTGGCCCAAGCGTGTGACACCAGCCACCTGTCTGCGGTGACAGGGACCCAGCCTGTAACACAGGCTGTCCTGCCAGGGCCTCCTCTCGAACGGAACTTAGTCATGGGGTGACTGTATGTTGTAAACTGTGCAAAAGCAGTGTCTAGAGAAAGGTGGCCAAACATGCTCCATTCCGCCCGTCAAGTCTGTCCAATTATCGGTGGCTGTGTTGAGAAGGATTCTGAAGTTCGACCCAGGCTCAGAGCGGAAGAGTGTTCAATTCAGTTCAGTCACTCAGTCGTGTCCCACTCTTTGCAACCCCATGGACTGCAGCACACCAGGCTTCCCTGTCCATCACCAACTCCCAGAGTGCGGTGAAGAGTGTGCTGACCCATTAGCAGTGATGATCTGGGCAAAGGAGGTGTTGGTGGTGGTAGATGCACCCAGACGGCCACCCACTGCAGCAGCCGGTTAGAGAGCAAAGAGCAACCCAGAGACACCACCCCCCAGGCCACCGCTGGAGAACATCATACAGACGGGAGGGGAAGGCCATGAGACAACGTGTGACACTCAGGGCCTCTTCCCTTCCTCCCTGGCCTGGTGGCCCAGGGACCTGGCAGTCCGCTCCCTGTGGAGGAGGGACCATGGGGCGGTGGGTGGAGAGGAAGTAGACAAGCACAGCCGGAGACGAGTCGGCATCGACGCTCTCCTCTCTGCGGGCCTGGCCTCTCGGGGTCGCACATCTGGACCAAAGCTCCCCGTGCAGAGGAGGTGCTCAGTGGGCGCCCACGGATGAAAGAGGAACAGAGCCCAGATGCAGGAGGGATCGGTGAGATCTCCCAGCACTGACCTGCGAGCCACCTGGGCTTGGACCGACGTTCTCCTGGTGATTCCCAGAGCCTCCTTGCCTGGCTGCTCCCGGGAGACCTTACGTGCCTGGGACCCTCTAGGATTTGTCATATTTCAGTGAAAGTTCAACCAGTGGAGGAGACACTGTTTTCACTTGTTCAACATAAAGTTGTATATTTAGGTAAAAGGATTTTTCTAATGGAAGTAAACTGTTTTCTTAAACATTTCCAGCGGTGAGCACGTAGCTTCTGTGTGAAAGTCTGATGGTCACCGCGCCTGTGCGGATGGCTGTGCGCCCGGGACCCAGGCACCCCTCTGCTCCGTGCACCAGCTGCCCCAGCCCGCCTCTCAGTGTCATGACCGCACCCGGCGGGCTCCCCAGGAGCGGGACCCCGCCTGCCCTCCAGGCTCTGTGACCTGCTGACCTCGTTCTTGGAGCAGATAAGGGTCTCCCTGGGCTGTCACCTGTGTGGAAGCCCCATGGCTGTGGGGAGAGGGAGGGAGAGGTGGGGACGCAGCCAGCTGGCTTCTGCCCCTAGCAGCCGTGCCGGAGCCCCGGCCCCGCCCTGCAGGGACCAGCCCACCGGGCCAGGTTCCGGTGGGGGAGCACGCCCCACCTTGGCCGGCATGGGGTCCTGGGGTGTCCCAAGTCCAGCTCGGGGCTCCCTATCTAAATTGCACACACACTCAGGCCCTAAATTAAAATGTCACAGGCCTGTTGGGGAGGCTCAGGTTTCCCGGTCGCAAAACACGAGCCTGCTTGATAAAATGGTTTTGGTTTTGATAAATGTGGACTTTCTGTGGCAAAGACAAAGGCACCCTTGAGTCCGGAGGGGAACCTGAAACAGCACATTGCTAAAAAGTATTTCCTGATAATATTTTTAGCACCTGGAAAAAAGAATTATTTTTTCTCTCTTGCGCCTGTGGAGTGTGTGTGTGTGTGACTGTGTTTGAAATGTAATGCCCAGCGTGGTGGAGCCTCCTGTTAACTCCAAGTCTCCCAAAAGGGACTGCACATAGCCCAGGGCGAGGGCCCTGGAGGCTCAGCAGGCCTGTGCCTGGGAAGTACAGCCTTGCGGGGTTCCGCTTGCCGCTGGCCCCACCCAGACCAAGCGTGCCAGCTCTCCGGGGGGCCCAGGCCTGGGCATCTCACAAAGTGCGAGAGGACTCCCTTGGGAGGCGGGTTGAGGCCCTGTCTGGGCCAGCCGCTCCCACTGAGCCTGGAGAAATAGTCCTTCCTGGGTGCATCTGCTGAGCACCACGGCATGCACCCTGCCCCCATAGGCGCCCAGGTGAACCCAAAACTTAGCCCCGAAGTGAGCCTTTGCTAGGGTCCCCGGCATCCCACCCAGAGCAGGAAATGCAGCAGGGGGAGGGGCCCCCCCCGCACCCGCTGCAGGAGGTGGGCAGGTTCAACAGGGGTCCACGGTCAGCCTGGAGCACCCCACCCCGGCCGCCTCCCTGTCAGGGTGGGGCCCCCGGCCCTCCCCCCTGAGGAAACAAACAGGGGCAGGCTTCTGCTGGGCTCCCCACTGGGCTCCGAGCCCACCGCGCAGCTGGCAGACGCTGCCCGGTTCCCACCGAAAGCCACACATGGAAAAGCACGTCCTCCTGGGCTCCCACCATGGGGACCAGCCTTCTGGCCCCTCTGCCCTCTGGCGACCCCATGGGGGTCATGTCCTGCCCCCTCCCTGCCTTTGCCAGTGAGGCTCAGGAGCAACCTTCCTGTCCCAGGAGGGCGAGGCTGCCACACCCCTCCTCTGACCTTGGCCGTGACCTCCATGCTGCTGGCCTCTGGGCTTCCCCCACCTCCCCGCTCTGCAGCTGAGCCAGCAGGGTGCCAAGGAGGGGTTCATGGAAATGCCCGTGTGTGCCAGGGTGTGGATGTGTGTATGTGTGTGTGCACCAGTGTGTGTGTGTGTACACACGTGCACTGGAGTGTGTGCTTGTGTGTGTGTGTGCGCTGGTGTGTGTGTGCACATGTGTGTGGGGGTGTGTAAGGTGTATGTGCTGGTGTACATGTGTATGCATGTACATGTGTGTGTGCACCAGCATGTGTGTGTGTGCTAGTGTGTGTGTGGGGGGGGTGCATGTGAGTGTGTATATGTATATGTGTGTGTGATGGTGTGTATGTGTGTGTGTGCCAGCATGTGTGTGTGTGTGTGCGCTGGGGTGCATGTGTGTGTGGACATGTGTGTGTGTGTGTGTGTGTATGTGTGTGTGTGCTGGGGTGTGTGTGTGTGTGTGTGTGTGTGTGTGCCAGCATGTGCGTGTGTGTGTGCGCTGGGGTGCATGTGTGTGTGGACGTGTGTGTGTGTGTGTGTATGTGTGTGTGTGCTGGGGTGTGTGTGTGTGTGTGTGTGTGCTGGGATGAGTGTGTGTGGACATGTGTGTGTGCATGTGTATGTATGTGTGTGTGTGCGCGCGCTGGGTGTGTGTGTGCTGAGGTGTGTGTGTGTGTGTGTGCTGGTGTGTGTGTGTGCTGGTATGTGTGGTGTGTGTGCTGGGGTGTGTGTGTGTGGACATGTGTGTGTGCATGTGTATGGATGGATGTGTGTGTGTGATGGGGTGTGTGTATGTGTGTGTGTATGTATGTGTGTGTGCTGGGGTGTGTGTGCATGTGTGTACACAGGCATTCCCCCACCCCCACCCCCGGCCCCCGCTGAGAGCCGTGTGGCACTGGAGTCTGCTCCCAGGGCAGGTCCTGCAGTCGGGTGTCATCTCTGAATTTCTCCCGCAAACATGTGCGGCCATGGCCTTTCTCATCCTGCGTTTTTTTGGAGCCACAGTTGTCCTGCTGCCCTGGGGGTCTCCAAGGCAGAAGCCTGACCCAGGGCCGGCCCTCACACAACTGAGCAGGATGGGGCTACAGTGGAACTGGAGGGACGGTCCCTCTCAGGGTGGTGCCAGCAGGGGATCAGCCACAGCGGGTGCCTTCTGAAACTCGGCACCTGACCCTGACTCGGCACCTGACCAGCCTGGAGGGCATGAACATCACAGGGGTGATGTGTAAACCTGTGACCCCCAGTCATGGCTCACACATATAGGACCCCTCCACTAGCTCTTAAAAGTCACATTTAGTGTGCCTTGCTCTGACTGCAAAGTGATACATGCTTGTTGAGGACATTTGAGAAAATACAGAGAAGCACGAAGCCAAGTGTAAAACAGCCCAGCTGGTGAGAGCTGCTGTCCCTGCTGCTCTCTGTTCATCTCTGAGCCGCGCACCCTAGTCTTCAGGGGCCCCAGGCTTGGCTTGTGGTCATGTATCAGCCCGCACTAGCACCTGCGAGCAGGGATGGGGAGAGGTGCCGGGCTCCGGCCCTGCACTGGGGGCCCAGATGCCAGCCCCCATGGGGACAAACACTCAGGGTCTGATTCTCAGGGCAGTGGGCCTGGCGGCAGGAGGAGGGCCAGGGTGGCCGCAGACTGGAGACAGAAGCTCAGTTGTGGGCTCTCTAGGTCCTGCCCCTGCCCACGCAGCATCGTGCCCGCAGGCCAGCAGGGACCAGCCACCCTGGAAGAGGGATGCTCCCCGCAGGTTTCGCCCCGGACTCCCCTGCTGTGAGGTTTCCTTAGGTCCCCAAAACCATCTCCACCAGTATTCTCCTGACTAGGCCACGCAGGGCGGAAACTTTTCTTCATGCCCTGCATTCTCCCAGGCCAGGTCCTCCGCTCATAAAACCGGATGGCAAGCCTCAGGGCTGGGGTGTGGGGTGGAGCGTGGATGCAGCCTCTGGCCGCTTCCGGAGGAGCCCATTCAGGCACTGCCAGTCAGGGTGGCCCCTGATCCACGACACTCTGGCAGGTCGGTGGCCAGGTCCCCTGGGGGTCAGGGGCCTGAAAAGGCCGCCCCCACCCCGGGGGAAACCTGCTCCCCAGGCCCAGTAACCCATGCAGGCCTGAGGGTCTGTTCCGGGACCTCTTTGTGGACAAGTCGCTTCCTCTGGGCTGGCCCCACGCGGGCGGCAGGGGACCCACGGAGGAGGAAGGGGTGGGCCACTCCGGGGGCGCTGGGCGAGGGCTGGGCCCGCCGTCAGCCTGACGCTTTAAGAGCCGCCTAATTTGCATGGCCCGGCCCCGGCCCCGCCCAGGCCCGAGTGACCGCCGGCTGGATATTTAAATCGCGGCCACAGGGGCGGGTCCGGCCTCCAGCGCGGTCCCGCCCGGCGCCTTCCTCCGAAAGAGGCGACCCGAGCGCGGCCCTGCCGGCAGGGCGGGCGCGACCCGGGAGTCCACCTACCTACGGCGCGGCCGCGCTGCCCGCACGCCCGCCCGGCCCTGCGGGTCACTCCCCACCGCGGCCTCGCTCCGTCCCGCGCTGACCGCAAAGCCCCGTTCCGTCCCCCTGCGTCCCCGCCTCGTCGCCTCTCTGTCCCTGCTGTGTCTTCGCTGGGTCCCCGCTCCGTCCCCGCTGTGTCCGGCTCGCGTCCCCGCTGTGTGTGTCCCCGCTCCGTCCCCGCCCGCCGACCCCCGGCGATGCTGCGCGGCGCCACCTGGGCGCTGCTCTTGGCCGCGGCCCTGGGGCTCGGGGCGCGCGGGGCGCGCGGCGCGGTGGCCCTCGCCGACTTCTACCCGTTCGGCACGGAGCGCGGCGACGCGGTCACCCCCAAGCAGGACGACGGCGGCTCTGGGCTGCGGCCGCTCTCCGTGCTCTTCCCGTTCTTCGGCGCCGAGCACTCCGGCCTCTACGTGAGTAACCCGAGCCCGCGGGGGGCGCCAGGGAGGGCGCTGCGCCCCGGCCGCTGCCCGCCGCCCGCCGCCCCGACTCCCGCCGCCGCCAGCAACTTGGCACCGCGGCGGCCAGAGGTGGAGTGAGGACAGCGCTTCCTCCTCCGGCGGCCAAGGCCGGACAGCGGCCCGAGGGAGCGGCGGGCGGGGCGGGGATGCGAGCTCCGGCCGGCCACCTGGGCCTCGCCGCTGCCCCTTTCCCTGCCCGACCGCCCGGTGCTGGGGTCGCGGGCCGACCCTGCGCAGCGTGGGCCGTCGGCTGTCCTGCGTGCTTCACCGACAGCGCTGCGGCAGCGGGCCGGCGCGTCCTGCATTTCCCAGTGGGGCGCGCCCCCCTTCAGTTCCTGGCTTGGCTGCCAAGGTCCCAGCCCCTCTGAGGACCACACGGCCCGCGCGCGCTTGGCACCTGAGGCCCACTGCCCCGAGGCTGGGGCCTGCCGGGACCTTCAGGGGCGCTCTGGGGAACCCGGCAGGCTGGTCCTCTCTGAGCCCCCGGTCACTCTCCTGGGCCTGGGGGACCACTCAGGCCCAGACCGTCACACCGGGACACCCGGAGGGAGCGCAGGAGAGTAGGGGTGGCTACACCCAAGGACAGCACCTCCGCTCCGGGGGCGGGGGGCCCAGGCCACCGAGGGAATGAAATGTTGCGCCTCAGGGTTGCATCGAGCATTCACTCGGGGGGTGGGGGCCATGCGCCAGCACCCCGCTGTCCCCCAAATCCTGGCTGGAAAAGTGCTGGGCGGGGCTGAAGTCCTGTAACCTCCCACCCCGGCTCCCGCCAGCCCCTTCCAGTACCCCCTCCACCGCCAGCCTCCCCCCCTCCGCGCCCCCCGCCCCCGCGCCCGTCAACTCACCCCCATCAGCACCTCCCCCGTCACTCACCCCCATCAGCACCGCCCCTCTTGACCCCAGCTCAGCCCACATCCCCTCTTCCTCTCCCGCCTGGGCTGCTCCGATGCCTCGGGTGGGAGGGGACAGCCATTCTCTCTCGGTGCCACCCACTGAACGTCCCTCTGGGCCCGGCCTTGGACAGAGGGGCCGGGCTGACTTCCGGAAGCACGGGGCGGGCGGGCAGCTCTGGGTCTCTGGGAGCCAGGGAGGCCCATACACCCTAGAAGTGGGAAAACCCACGCTGGCACCATCTTTCCAGAGCATTCTGTCCAAGTGCTCCTTGAGCACGCGGGCCAGGCTCAGCCACCTGGCTCCAAGTCACAGGTGAAAACATGATTAAAACAGTTGACTCTCTTAACCGCCTCACCAAAAACACCCACCCCTGCCAAAACAACTGGGAGCAAGGGCTCTGAAGGGGAGAGCTCTGCTAGCAAGACCCGTGGGTTCAGGAGAAACCAGCCCTGCGGTTCATAACAAAATATGTGTCTCCAGAGGCTCTGTCTCCCAAAACTGACACGACCCGACACCTGCCGTGGGGACAGAGGGCCCGCGTCACATTGTCTCTGCTCCGCCGGGAAGACAGTCAGACTCCCGAGGACACTTGCCTGAAATAACTGCTGCGCCCCGTGACCGAGCAGGGAGCGGGGCAGAGGGTTAGAACTGAGGGCAGAGAAGGGAAGGGATTCCGAAACAAGTAGGTCAGACGGCTGCGTCCCAGTGGACCCCTCTGGGCCAGCCCCCAGCCCAGCACCGGGCTGAGGAAGAGCCCTCCAGGGCTGGGCCCCTGCCCCCGGCCTCTGCCCCCTTATCCCCAGCCAGTGCTCCGCAAAGAGCCGGTTTGTGGAGTGGGAGAGCACACGGGTGGGTGAAGGCTGGCCCCAGCCCCTGATGCTGCCCACACTGTACCCTGCTCACACCGTGACCCTGCGCACACCGTGACCCTGCGCACACCGTGACCCTGCGCACACCGTGACGCTGCCCACACCGTGACCCTGCGCACACCGTGACGCTGCCCACACCGTGACGCTGCCCACACCGTGACCCTGCCCACACCGTGACCCTGTGCACACCGGGACACTGCCCACACCGTGACCCTGCGCACACCGTGACGCTGCGCACACCGTGACCCTGCGCACACCGTGACCCTGCGCACACCATGACCCTGCCCACACCGTGACCCTGCCCACACCAGGACACTGCCCACACCGTGACCCTGCGCACACCGTGACCCTGCCCACACCGTGACCCTGCGCACACCGTGACCCTGCGCACACCGTGACCCTGCCCACACCGTGACCCTGCCCACACCGTGACGCTGCCCACACCGTGACCCTGTGCACACCGTGACCCTGCGCACACCGGGACACTGCCCACACCGTGACCCTGCGCACACCGTGACGCTGCCCACACCGTGACGCTGCTCACACCATGGCCCTGCTCACACCATGACCCTGCTTTCTGCTGAGAAACGGACCCGGTGCTGCTGCGTACGGGGTGGCCCCCTTCTGGGAAGCCCCCTCATCTTGCCACAGCAGCTGTAGCCGGCACTTATCAGGCTGTGAGAACTGTCGAGAGTCCCTTCTCAGCACAGACCAGGCCAACACTGCCAGCGGGCATGGTGGTGGCAGCCGCCCTGTGGAGGGGAACCCTCCTCACCAGGAGCCAGACAAGAGGCTGCACCTTGGCCTGCCAGCCTGGCCAAGGGGCAGGGCCCACTCGGGGCGGTATGAGGGCTGAGACACCCTCAGAGGGCCCGGTGGTGGCCAGAGGCCCCGCGCCCCTGCAGAAGCCCCCAGCTGCAGCCCCCCGAAGGCCGCAGAGGGAGATCTTGGCTCCTCTGGCATCAGGCGCCCACTAGCACCTCAGGCAGTGATTCTTTTCTCTCCCCCAGGAGGGAGTGCCAGGCTGGCAGCATCTGTGAAGGTGCTGGGCACCCTGGGAGGGCCCACAGTCTGCTGCTAGGGTGAGCTGGCTGAGATGTGGACGTGGGGTCTGTGGCTGTGTCTCTAAGACAGCTGTTGGGGGTGGTGCCCAAGGTGGTACACCCCCTACCTCGGTGTGCCCCCGCCCACCCCCCAGAGGCTCTTCCAGCCCCTCCTGGCCACTCACCTGTGGAGCTGTGACCCCCTGGACTACCGAACGCGGGTCTTCCCCGTCCTGGTCTCTGGGGCACCCTGGTGCCAGTTCCCGGGGGCCAGCCCTGGGTGGGAGCTGGAGCGTGTGGGCGAGGAGGGCAGTGAGCCCTGTGAGCCCCAGGCGAGTCCTGCTGGCTGTCGATCTGGCCTGTGCCCTGGCTGGTGCCCCAGGAAGGGCTAGCTCAACACCTGGCATCTGCTGGCTCGCTGGCAGCCCCACCTGGGGCACAGTCCCACCTAGCCTCTCCCGGACCACCCACCCAGGGGAGGGGCTTCCACCGAGAACCTGGTCCCCCAGCTCTGCAAGCCTGTCCCGCCAGTGACAGGTGTCCAGCTGGCTCTGTCACAGCATCTGCCCACCAAACGTCTGCAAGACCCACCTGACCCCCAGACAAAACCAGTGAGACGGAGGCAGAGCTGGCCGCTGAGCTCTGCTTAGAAACGCATGAGTCCCTGGTGGGCAGGGAGGGTCCTGGCCAGGCCCCTCCCGATGCCCCCTTCTTGCTGGTGCCCGGGGAGGACGGGGAGCCAGCAGCGGTCGAGGAAGCGAGTGTCGCGGGGCAGCCCAGTGACCCTGCTCTGGATCAGGACCGCCAGAGGGCTGCCACACAAGTGTGTTTGTCTTTGCACACTGTGATGGGGGCGCGCGCGGAGGTGCATGGGGACATCATGCACTGAGGGAAGTGCAGGGAGTCATGACCCCCTGGCCACTCAGAGGCCCAGTGCCCGGATCCTGGCTCCCAGACACCCACAGGAAAGAAGAAAATGAATCTGGGAAATCTCACTCCAGAAAGGAGGCGTGTGACCCACGGATGATCAGGACTCCGCGACAGGGCACAGAGGCCGTCGGCTGGGGGCTCTCGGTGGCCACAGAGGACGAGTGAGGCATTAAAACAGTGGGAATGATAGCCTTGAGTCCGTTAAGTAAAGAGAAGCCAGTGGGTTCACACCGGCATGAGTGAATGCGCGACGCGGCACGCACACGGAGGATGCTCTGCGTGCCCAGTGCTGGGTCGCCGTGCGTGTCCTCCGCAGGGATCGTCCCTGCCGGGGGGATGGACACATTGTCGGCTTCGGGGTGAAGGCCGTCACTGCTGCAAGCTCCTTTCACGGTTCAGGAAACACCTGTCTGTGCAGCAGGAGAGGGAACACGGTCACGCAGGCAGGGCAGAATCCTAGCGTTTGCCGAGTGTGGATCCAAAGTGTGAGCAGTGTCTTATAGGCGTCCTGTGAGTCTGACAGACACCTCGTTCCCCTGGGAACGCCTTCCCATGGGAACCCCGGAGCCCCGGGCACGCACCTTGCCACCCTCACCAGGAGGCTAGCCTGCCCTGCTTGGGAGAGCTCAGGTGGCCCTGTCCCAGCTCTCGGGGGCTATGATGCTAGAAGCGGCCAGCTGGCCACACTGCCCCGGACAACCCACCGTTCACTCACTACGGACTTTCTGATAATTCACTTTTATGCGTTCATCTCGAAACCTTGATGGAGCCCCAGAGCTGAGTCAAGCAGGGGACACAAACCAGCCGCACTGTTTAATTTTCAGTTTTAAAATAACTTTTGTCTCGTTTGTTCGCGGTGCTCACCCAGCCCCTGGAGGAGAGTTAGCTCCTAGAAGCAGCCTTATAAATGTCGGGTGTTCATCTTCTCATCTTCGGGACGATACACCCCAATCCCATCATTCCGAAGCAAGCACACTGAATGTTTCGGCAAAATCCCTGCTGGTGTGTTGTCGCGTGTGTTTGGGGCTGCCTGTCATACAAGTTCCCATTCGGCACACTTCTTTCAGTGTTATACCACGAGCATTTTCCAGTGCCTCAAATTTGCTGTGCAAACCTGCTTCTGCTGACAGTGTAATATTCCATCCTGTGGCTATGAGCGCTGTTACTTCAGTCGTGTCTGGCTCTTTGCGACCCTGTAGACTGTAGCCCCCCAGGCTCCTCTGTCCATGGAATTCTCCAGACAAGAATACTGGAGTGGGTTGCCATGCCCTCCTCCAGCGGGTCTTCCCAACCAGGGATCAAACCCCCGTCTCTTATGTCTCTTGCGCTGGCAGACAGGATTGTTATCGCCAGCGCCACTGACCGTAATTTTTGTTGGTCATGAGCTGTGGGCAGTGCGGCAGCCTCAGTGTTTCCTGGGATGCTTGAGTGCACGTCCAGCTCACACACCTTTGTCCAGGCCTTTGGTTCTTTCCTTTTCTTACAACAAGTTCCTCATCCACACCCTCCTCTGGGGTGAAGGGGGCTCCTCGCCTGAACTGAGTCAGCCTGGAGGGCACTGCTCTGGCCCCCCAGCTTCCAGGCCACACAGGGCACCTGTGGTCCAGCTGATGATAGCATGGGGGCAGTGGGCAGGCCCAGGGACAGAAGCAGGAGGACACCGCTCCTGTAGCTCCGAGACTGGGCAGCTGCCCAGCTGGACACCCCCATACCTCCTGCGTGGGGGCCCAGCCTCAACACCTCAGGTCTGTGACTAGCCCTCTACAAACCGGGCACGCCGCTCACCCCACTGTGTGCAAACCAGCGCTCTGCTCCCAGCCCCAGGGCTCAGTCTGAGCGTCGGGGCTGAGTCCGGGGCCACAGGAGGGGCACGCTGTCCTCTGAGCTGCTCCAGGGTCTGAGTCCAGAGCCAGACATGCCCTGCCACCTGCTCCTGGAAGAGGGGGCACAGCATAGGCAGCCCAGAGGTCTGCTGGAGGTGGGGGCTGGGATCCCGGAGGAGTGACCGCCGTCCCGAGTGCGCCTGGCAGGGTGTGGGAGCAGACACACCGGGTCTGCACTCAGAGACGACATCTGGGGTGGGGGGTGTCTACGGAGCTCAGGGCAGCAAGGTCAGGCTGTGCTGGGTGCAGGCTGCTGTCCCCGCAGTGTCCAGGGCCCCCTGGGGACTTGGGATCTTGTCCTGGGGGACACCTGGCCGAGGGATGGTAGATGAAGGAAGAAGGTGGCTTTGCTGGTGGCGGGGAGCAGGAGCTGTGGTCTGGTGGGGGGCGTGGGGGCAGGGGAGGGGCGGTGAGGCCTGCAGGAGGCTCAGGACAGGGCCTGGCCCTCCTGAAGAGGCCGCCCTGGTGGAGGGGCTCAAGGGCCTGGGCTCAGGGCCACAGGCAGGGCCACGAGGCCTGGGAGGAGACCAGAGGGTAGTCACGGGGAGGCCCTGATTGGACAGCGGAGGAGGGGCAGGGTGTGCAGCCCAGGAGGGCCTGGGGGAGGGCTCTCTCCAACCCCCCACCCACTGCAGGGCCTGACGCCAGCCCTCTGCCCATCCCCAGGCCTCACCCTGGTACCATGGCAGCGGCTCCAGCCCCCTCAGTCCGCTCTGGCACTCCTGAGGCCAGGAGAGGCCCGCCCGGCACATGGGGTGCTTAGGGAGGGCCAGCCTCTCCTCTGCAGGCTCTGGTATCCAGGGCCCCACCTTGCCCAGGGCTCCGGGCCCAGCCCACAGTTGTCCTGTGAGCAGGACCCCAGTCCCCAGCTGTGCTTGTGGAAGGAATCCTGGTTCCCTAGAAAGCTGCCAGGAAATAAAAGACATGCCTACATTTTTCAAAACAAGCTTATAAAAGGCCTCGGGGCTTTATTGTTTTATTTCTGGCAGAGACGTCAAAGCAGGAACCGAGGCCCCGCCTTCTGTGATCTGATGTTTGCAGAGCTGGGTGCTGTAGCTGCGGGACCCCGGCTCCCCTCCAGACCGGCCCGCCCAGCCTGGAGCAGCCGCTACCCAGCAAGGGTGGCTCCAGCCAGCCCCAAACTGCCCAGCTCAGGGACCAGCCAGACACACGTCCCACAATTTCAGCTGCAAGTGGCCTCTGAGAGAGTCTCCAGGACATTTCCGCTCCTTCCCCGCTTTATCCAAGTCGGAAATGCCTCCAGGTGGTCTCTGCACTTTCTCCTGGGTCAGGGGAGGGCCAGCCCTGCTGCCAGCCCCCTTCCTGGCCACACACACCCCCAGTCAAGGGCAGGCCTCCTTCATGCCCCACGGGCCACCTTCCTGCTGCACATGACCCTGGGTCTGTCCCAAGGGACCAGCGACTCCCCCACCAAGATCCTCGCCTGCCAGGGTCCTAGGCGAGGAGTCAGCACCTGCGGCTGCCCGCTCCACATGGTCGGCTCCATCCACGTTGCCTTCACGGGGCAGCCTGGGAGCCAGCCCCAGCTCGGGGGGCCAGTGCTTAGACCCCTAGAGAGGAGGACCCTACTGTGGGCGAGCACAGCAAAGCCAGCACTGCCCCCGAGGCCTGGGCTTGGGAAGACCGGAGGGTGGCCACAGGGAGGCCCTGGACGTCAGGAACTGCAGGGAAGTGGGGGGCAGAAGGGGCTTCGGAGCCAAAGTCCTGCAGGCCGCTCCCAAGTGCCCTGCTCCCTTCCTGCCCCGGGGGTGTCTCCCTGCCTTTCTGCCAGCATCCCTAGGTGGGGGAAGCAGGCAGGCCCCCACCCCGGCTGGCTTCAGGCCCTGAGGGACGGTGGGTGCAGGACCCCAGCAAACGGCCAGTTCCATGTTGGGTTTCTGATCCATCAGCGGCTGAGGAGGCGTGGGCCCTCGCAGGCGGTCCCGGTCGAATCCTTTCTCCTGTTTTCCTGTCTCTGTTGTGTGTTTTACCAAGCGCTGGCGCAAGTAGAAAAAAAATACTAAGACTGACCTCTTGTGGAGGTTGCACTCGCAGGCCCCTAAGGGGAGGAATCACAGGGTGGGGTGGACAGGGGCCCCCGCAGGGGTCTCCGCACCCCCGGACCCTGCCCCGCCCGGGGATGTTCTTCTCTGGACAAAAGAAGTCCGAGGACGGTCCTGTCCAGGTGGGAGCGCTGGCCAGCGGCCTGGCCGCTCAACACGGGGCCCGCGCCTCCCCACCGCGGTCCCGGCCCTGCTGGGCCCTGGCAGCGGAACAGGGCCGGCTTGTTCTGCCTCCTTCCTGGCCCACACCCCGTGGGAAGGGCGGCAGCCATCTGAGGCGGGCCCGAGACGGGAGCCGGAGGCGGCCAAGTGCTGGCGGGCAGGCCGGAGGCCTCTGCACACGCCGCACGCACCTGAGCCCGGGCTTCAAAGGCAGGAAGGAAACTTGGCGGAGCGTCTGCGGAGCCACGCGGCCGGGCCAGCTCGGGGCGGGGGCGGATGGGGCGGGTGCCGGATGCGGGCCGGGCGAGCGGGCAGGTCCTCCGGCAGGTGGCCCAGCTCCGGGACCCTGCGGCCACGGCCTTGGCCTCCTGCCCTCCTAACTGCGTCCCCCTCCAGCGCGGTTCCTCACCCTCCACTCCGTTTACCTAAACGCAGGCACAGAGCCGCACCGGCGCCAGTGCGCGGCTCCGAGCGCAGGCCGCGCCCCGCCAGCCAGCCACGCCACGCCCCCACGCTCGCCACGCCCTCCCAGACCACGCCCCCACATTCGCCTCGCCACGCCCTCGCCCGGGCCCATCGCCCTGACCACGCCCCCGCATCCGGGCTGAGGTCGTAGTCCTGCACTTGCCTTCCTCAAAATTGTTTGGGTTCCTCCATTCATATTCTGTCTACCTATTTATAATTAAAATACGTTCAAGCTACTGCACAATTGCACTCACCTCACACGCTAGCAAAGTAATGCTCAAAATTCTCCAAGCCAGGCTTCAACAGTATGTGAACCAAGAACTTCCAGATGTTCAGGCTGGATTTAGAAAAGGAAAAGGGACCAGATATCAAATTGCCAAAATCCGTTGGATCATCGAAAAAGCAAGACAGTTCCAGAAAAACATCTACTTCTGGTTCATTGACTACCCTAAAGCCTTTGACTGTGTGGATCACAACAAACTGTGGGAAATCCTTCAAGAGAAGGGAATACCAGACCACCTGACCTGCCTTCTAAGAAATCTATATGCAGGTCAAGAAGCAACAGTTAGAACCGGACATGGAACAACAGACTGGTTCCAAATAGGAAAAGGAGTACGTCAAGGCTGTATATTGTCACCCTGCTTATTTAACTTCTATGCAGAGTACATCATGCGAAATGCCAGACTGGATGAAGCACAGGCTGGAATCAAGATTGCAGGGAGAAATATCAATAACCTCAGATATACAGATGACACCACCCTTACAGCAGAAAGTGAAGAGGAACTGAAGAGTCTCTTGATGAAAGTGAAAGTGAAGAGTGAAAAAGCTGGCTTAAAACTCAGTATTCAGAAAACTAAGATCATGGTATCTGGTCCCATCACTTTATGGCAAATAGATGGGGAAACAATGGAAAAGTGAGAGAGTTTATTTTCTTGAGCTCCAAAACCACTGCGGATGGTGACTGTAGCCATGAAATTAAAAGACACTTACTCCTTGGAAAGTTATGACCAACCTAGACAGCATATTCAAAAGCAGAAACATTACTCTGTCAACAAAGGTCCGTCTAGTCAAGGCTATGGTTTTTCCAGTGGTCATGTATGGATGTGAGAGTTGGACTATAAAGAAGGCTGAGCACCAAAGAATTGATGCTTTTGGACTGTGGTGTTGGAGAAGACTCTTGAGAGTCCCTTGGACTGCATGGAGATCAAACCAGTCAATCCTAAAGGAAACCAGTCCTGAATATTCATTGGAAGGACTGATGCTGAAGCTGAAGTTCAAATACTTTGGCCACCTGATGCGAAGAGCTGACTCATTGGAAAAGACCCTGATGCTGGGAAAGATTGAAGGCAGGAGGAGAAGGGGACGACAGAGGATGAGATGGTTGGATGGCATCAGTGACTCGATGGACATGAGTTTGAGCAAGCTCCGAGAGTTGGTGATGGACAGGGAGGCCTGGTATGCTGCAGTCCATGGGGTCGCAGAGAGTCAGACACGACTGAGTGACTGAACTGATAATTAAAATATATTATTTAATATTTAAAAATATATTTCAATTATTAATACCTAGATCAAGTTGTTCATCAGTTTCACTGCAGTGGGCTTTTGGGGTTGTCCCTACTTTTAGGCCATCCCTACTGGTGCTGTTTGTGAAAGTCCGTGAACACATGTCTGGGTGCACGTGGGCGCTGGTGTAAGGGTGGGCCCTGGAGGGAGAGGGGCGCACCTGCCACTCCAACCCTGACCCAGTGGTGTGGGTGGGTGAAAATGCGGTCCTGATGTTCTTTTTCATTCCTGAGGCTGAGCACTGGATTTCCTCATTCGTAAATGCACAAAGTCTTTTCTCTTTTCCACTGAGTTTGCTTTTTTCATGTTACTTTATGGGAGTCTGTATCTTCACTGGGTCACAAGTGTTGCAAATAGATTTTCCCTTTTTTTCTGCGCCTATTTCACTCTCTATAGTGGCATCTTGGGTGAATAGACACGCTTGAGTTTAACGTGGTAAATGAACCCATCTTTATTTTTATGGTCAGAGGTTTCTGTGCCTGATTTTTAAAATTCCCCCCAAGGCATGAATACATTTCCAGTCATCCTCCCACCCGCCAACAGCCTCATGGCTGTGTGGCTTGGTCGCTCACACCTGTGTCCCGGCACACGCACACGTGAAGCAGGCACATGACTCCACTTGAAGGAAAGTAGCCCCTTCGGCCGCCTCCCTTGCCTGAGGGTGCACACGCTCGGGCACTTCTCTGTGTCTATTTAGATTGTCTCCAATATTTTCAGGACAGTTTTATAATTGATGGCAGGGAAGACCTGCATGTTTTTTGGTTAGACTTATCCTTGAGGACTTGATATTTTCTGTACTATATAGATGGTGTCTTTACTTCGTTTCTTTTCTACTTACTTCTGTTAATGCAGAATCTCAGTTGAGCTCTTACCTTTTCTAAGATTATAGTTGAAACCAGACCAAACCTCTTATTAATTTTACTACCTTATCCAGATTCTTTTGGGTTTTCCACATCCGTGTTCATGGCATTTGCAACTGGTGACTGTGGTGTTTCTTCATCCCTAATCATTTTACACTTGGGCTCATTTTTTGCCTTGCTGTGCTGGCTGGATATGTGTGTCCAGCAGATGTAGTGTTAGCAGGGTCTGAAAAAGGAAGTGGTCTAAGTTTCACCACTAAACGTGTTGCTTCTTCCTGTTTGCTCTCAAGATGCCCTTTTATCATGTTAGGATGTCCCTTCACGGGCTTCCCTGGTTGCGTAGTGGTAAAGAACCTGCCTGCCAATGCAGGAGACATAAGAGATGTGGGTTCGATCCCTGGGTTGGGAAGATCCTCTGGAGGAAGGCATGACTACCAACTCCAGTATTCTTGCCTGGAGATTCCCAGGGATAGTCATATTCCTATTCTCATATTTGGGGAATTTTTCACATGTGGATGTTGGCTATTACTAGATACCATCTCTATGCCTAGAGAGATGATTGATGATTATATGATTTTCACATTTAACCTGTTAAATCGGTCATTTAAATTAATATTTTCTAATGTAGAGGCACACTTGTATTCCTAACAAAAATCCAAATTCGTAATGATTATCTATCCAACTTATATATTGCTGGATTCACTTTGCTAATAATGCATTAATATTTCAGCAGATTTTATATGTGCGATTGGCCCATTATTGACTGGCCTTGTTAACTTTTACCATCAAGGTCATGCAAGCCTTGTAGAATGAGCTGTTCTGTCTGGAAGAGTCCATGTGCCTCTGGGCTTATCTCCTGGATGTTTGGTAGAACTCACTGGAGCTGCCACCTGGACCTAGAGCTTTCTTGGTGGGAAAATTTTGAACACTAATTCGATTTCTTTATGATCATATATTAAAAAATAGGTTGTCTGTTTCCACTCACATGTGGTAAGCTGTTTTTCTCGGGGGAATATCCATTTTATATACAATTTCAAGGTTATTAACATAAAACTGTTGAGCTCTGGGGTTTGATGGTACCTTCCTGACGTGCCAGCATCAGCCTGTCACTGCTCCTTGGAGACGGCCCAGGCCCAGGGCTCCCCGTCGGCTGTTAGGAGCCCTGGCGAAGCAAGCACACACCATGTGGTTTGCATTGGTGTCCCTGGCTCTCTGAGTCCCATGAGGACACACAGAGGGGCCCAGGCAGATGGAACCCAGACTGTGGGCCTGCATCACAGCCAGGAAACCCTGGGCCCAGGGATGCCACCTCTCTTGTGGCAAGCCTGCCTTTGTCCCCAGCGGAGACCACACTTTGTCCAAGGCCAATCTCTACAAAGACAAACTCAAGACCCAGCCCAGGCGGGGAGCAGACAAGCAAGGCATGCAGACCGCCTCCCTCCCGGCCCACCTCCCCTCTGGCTCCACCTGAGTCTGCCCATCTGCCCGCCTCTCTGATTCTTCGGGCCAAACCAAGGCGATCTGCTGCCCTCAGGACTCGAGCAGCGGGACAGGTGCAGGCGGCTGAGCTGGATCCCACAGGGGCCGGAGTGCTCCATGGCCAGGCCTCCGTCCACCAGGACCCACGACGGTGTGCAGACCGCCCGCTGACCTCAGCCACCCCCCCAGGGATCACAGAGGCAGCTCCTGGCCTACACTGAGGAGCCCCCCGGGACAGGCAGACCCCTGGCCCATCCCCCCATCACTGTCCCTGCCTGCAGACCTGGGGGACTCGGGCTTTCGTCCAGGGTCTGTTAAACTCGATTCAGACCTCCTGGCCCACTGGTGTGGCTAAGGACCAAGGCCATGTCGCCCAGCACTGGTGGCCTCAGTCACCACACACAGCGGACCCTGAGGCCAAGTGTGCATTGCTGTCCGGGAGACAAAGGCACACTGGCGTGTTTCCCGTGGGGGTGGGGCCCGCACCGGGGCAGCAGGCGCAGCAGGGCAGTGTGCGACCCGAGCAGGCCAGCGGGATTCAGCAGCCAGGCTGGGTGGCCCTGCGGTCAGGGAGAGGGATGCCCCCCTTCGCCCCGGCCCCTGCCCAGAGGGCCACCAAAGGGAGCCAGACCCTTCCTGGGGTCGCGTTCTCTGAGCAAACAGGGCTGGAGGGGTGGATGGGGCAGAAGACCTTGGGGTGATCTTGAGGCGGCTGGCCTCGGGCTTGTGACACCAGGTGCCCTCAGAGGGTGGGGAGGCGGGGTGCCCACTGGACTGCTGACTCCAACCTCTGCAGAGGCGGGGGTGCCTGTGAGAAGCCCCCCGCATCACTGCCAGACACAGAGTTCCAGGGGGTGGACGGTGGCAGTGCTGAGGCCAGAGCGGGCAGGTGAGGCTGAAGGGCAGCAACATCGTGGAAGCATATGGACAGTAGTGAGAGCCCACCCCGGCCACAACGGGCCAGCGTCTGTGCCCACAGGCCTGGAAAGCGGCGGTGGCTTTGCTGCCTGGCACAGAGCCCTTCCTTTCGCGGAGTCCGTGGTGGTGGCCGTGTCTCTGGCCCCAGGAGGACCTCGGGGCATCCCCACCAGTCCCATCAGAGAACACACCTGAGGGCCCCAGCCGGGAGACCAGCCGCCGCCGGCCATTGCCACAGCAACAGGCCCATTGAGGGGCCCCCTTGGTCCAGGGCCAGCAGCCCCCGACACGGGCTGCAGACCTTTCTGCAAGGTCAGGCGGTGACCGTGGGCGCGTGGTGGCCACCAGGGCTCTGAGCAGGCGGTCGGCATGTGAACAAGTGGAAACACAGCTATTTTTAAAGGGCTGTAAAAACAAAGGAAAGGAACAGTGCAGCCTGTGCGATGGAGACTGTGGTCCCGGATGAGAGTATTTATCGTCTGGCCCTGCACACAGCAGTCAGCAGACCCTCCTGCAGACCCTTAGCAGCCCCCGCCCCCCTACCACCGCCGCAGGTCAGGACAAACCCTGCGTGTCTGGACCCTCAGAGCCCCCTGCCCCGCGGTCGCGGCTGGAGCGGGATGGGTCTGCCCATCGCCCTTCCCTAGAAGGGGCTGAGGCTGGACGGCTGCTGCCCCCTAGTGGACACCATCCGGTCCGGCTTAGCTGCACCGTGTGTGAATCAGGCAGGCTTTCGCGGAATCCCCTGAAACTCGAGGTCCCGCCAAGCCAGGGCTATGCTCCAGGTGCTGGGGTGGGGCTGAGCCCCCCAGGGCAGCTGCCGCTGTTCTCGGTGGAACCGAGCCGGCCCCTGGCCCGTCCACCTTCCTGATTTGGCCACCCACCCTGCTGGCCCTTCCCTTGTCAGTGGTCGAGTCCAAGTCGGCCCCAGTGGGGGGGGGGGGGACAGAGTCACAAACCCCACGGGTCACGCTCCGCTCCTGCGAGCTCTCACGGGGAGCGGCAGCGCCCCGTTTTACACAGGATGCAGCGGGCACTGACTCGGGCAGGGGGCGCGCTGGGCAAGGACGTGGGCCTGCGCTGGGCTCCCGACTCCGAGTCCTGCTGCTGCAGGCGCTGGGGTCGGGATGGGAGGGGTCTGTGCTGCCCGCCCGCCCCTCTGCACGTGCGGGGCCCCTCAGAGGAGACCCCAGACACTTCCCCGACAGACGTGCAGGGGCGGTCTCACGTTCACACACGGAGGCCACGTGGCCCAGATCCACCTACGGGGTCCTGTCCCCCTGCAAACCCGTCTAAGCCCCAGTAAACGGACTCGGGCATCTTCTGCTCCCTCCGGAGCGCGGCAGTCAGGGGCCCGCAGCGGACCCGCCCTAACCCCAGCGCGGGGGCTCGAGGGGGCGGGCAGAGCGCGGCCCCTCCTCCCCGCTCCCTGCGAGGCAGCCCCCGCCTGCCCCTTCTCCTTCTCACGTCTCTCTTTCTTTCTCTTTCATCTTCACCACCGAGATAGAATTCACATACCCTACAATTCCCCCTTCATGGATCACAGTCTTGTGGCAAAGGGACTTGAGCGGTGTGCTCAGTCGCTCAGTGCTGTCCGACTCTTTGTGATCCCAGGGACTGAAGCCCGCCAGGCTCCTCCGTCCATGGGATCCTCCAGGCAAGAATCCTGGCGCGGGTTGCCATTCCCTCCTCCGGGGATCTTCCCCACCCAGGGATCCACCCCATGTTTTGTGTCTCCTGCATTAGCAGGTGGATTCTTTACCACTGAGCCAGCTGGGAAGCCCCGTGAAGGGACGCATGTAACTCAGTGAAATTATGGATGCCGTGCAGAGCCACCCAAGACAGATAGGTCATGGTGAAGAGTTCTGAAAACTCGTGGTCCACTGGAGAATGAAATGGCAACCGACTCCAGTATTCTTTTTTATTCCAATCCCGAAGAAGGGCAATGCCAAAGAATGTTCAAACTGCCATATAACCACACTCATTACACGTTAGCAAGGTTATGCTCAAACTTCTTCCAGCTAGGCTTAAGCAGTATGTGAACTGAGAACTTCCAGATTACAAATGTGGTTTCAAAGAGGCAGAGGAACAAGAGAACACATTGTCAACATTCACTGGGTGATGGAGAAAGCAATCGAGTCCCAGGAACACATCTACTTTTCCTTTCATTAATGACAGTAAAGCCTTTGGCTGTGTGGATCACAACAAACTGTGGAAAGTTCTTAAAGAGACAGGAATACCAGACCACCTTCCCTGTCTCTTGAGAAGCCTGTATGCAGGTCAAGAAGCAACAGTTAGAACTGGACATGGAACAATAGACTGGTTCCAAACTGGGAAGGAGTACATCAAGGCTGTATATTGTCACCCTGCTTATTTAACTTATATGAAGAGTACATCATGAGAAATGCGGGGATGGATAAAGCTCAAGCTGGAATCATGATTGCTGGGACAAACACCAATAACCTCAGATATGCAGAAGACACCACCTTAATGGCAGAAAGCAAAGAGGAACCACAGAGCCTCTTGATGATAGTGAAAGAGGAAAGTGAAAAAACTGACTTGAAACTCAACATTCAGAAAACTAAGATCATGGCATCCGGTCCCATCACTGCATGGCAAATAGAAGGGGGAAAAGTGGAAACAGTGACAGACTTAAGTTTCTTGGGCTCCAAAACCACTGCAGATGGTGACAGCAGCCATGAAATTAAAATCTACGCTTGTTCCTTGGGAGGAAAGCTATGACAAACCTAGACAGAGTATTAAAAAGTAGAGACATTCGTTGTGTCGATAAAGGTCCATACGGTCAAAGCCATGGTTTTTCCATTAGTCATGTATGAATATGAGAGCTGGACCATAAAGAAAGCTAAGCACCGAAGATTCATGCTTTCGAACCGTGGTGTTGCAGACCATGGACTCTTGATAGTCCCTTGAACTGCAAGGAGATCAAACCAGTCAATCCTAAAGGAAATCAATCCTGAATATTCACGGGAAGGACTGATGCTGAAACTGAAGTGCGAATACTTTGGCCACCTGATGTGAAGAGTCAACTCATCAGAAAAGACTCTGATGCTGGGAAAGATTGAAGGCAAAAGGAGAAGCAGGTGGCAGAGGATGAGATGGTAGGATGGCATCACCAACTCAATGGACATGAATCTGACCAAGTTCTGGGAGATGGTGAAGGACAGAAGAGCCTGGCCTGCTGCAGTCCATGGGGTCACAAAGAGTTGGAGAAGACTTAGGGACTGAACAGCAAGCCTGCAATTCACCCTCTTACACTTCAGTGGCTTTTCATGTATTTTCAGAACTGTATGTCCGTCACCACAATCGCTCTTAGAATATTGTCTTCACCCCAAAAGAAACCTTGCACCCCGAGTTACCACCGTCCAGCTTCTTAGCGCGCCCCCGACCTGGGCAATCAGTAATCTACTTTGTGTCGACGGATTTGCCTACTCTGCATGTTCTGTATAAGCCGAATCATCCTGCCTTTTGTGACTGCTTCTTTCACTTAATGTTTTCAAGGTCCACTCACGTTGTGGGCAGTGTCAGTACTTCATTTCTTTCATTTGCCAGAAATGTTCCATTTATTTGTAATTTATCCGCTCCTTCACTGATGCGAACCTGGACTGCTTGCTCCTTTGGTTAATGGTGCTATATGGACATCTGTGTACACACTTGTGTGTGGACATGTTTTCAGCTCTCTTGTATGTACACAGATGTAGTCCCAGGTGTGGGATTGCTAGGGCGTGGAGTTCTTCTGTGATTAACCATACTATTTTCCACAGTGGCTGCACGATTTTACATTCCACCAAGGGTATGTGAGGGTTCTAGTGTCTTCATATCTTCACAAACATTTATTGTGATCTATTTTTTCCCCATGATCACCACCCTAGGGGCTATGAAGTAGTATCTCAACTGGGTTTTCTTTAATATCTTATTTCTTTATTTTTATTTATTTGGTAGTTTCAGCCTGCAGAATCTTTAGTTGTGGCACGTGGGGTTTAGTTCCCTGACCAGGGATTGAACCTGGGCCCGCTGCTTTGGGAGCACAGAGTCTTAGCCACTGGAGCACCAGCAAAGTCCTTCTCACTGTGGTTTTGAGTTTCACCTCCCTGACAGTTAATGATGCTGAGCATCTTTTCATGTGGTTATTGGCCATTTGTATATCTTCTTTGGAGAAATGCCTATTCAAGCCCTTTGCCCTCTTTTATTGGGTTGTCTTTTTCCAAAAACCATTTTTTACAGCAGTTTTAAGTTCAGAGAAAAATTGAGAGTATGGTACAGAGACTTCCCATATGCCCTTTGCCCCCCTCGTCGACCACCTCCCTTTCATCAGCGTCCTCCACCAGAGGGTACCTTTATTGTAACTGATGAACCTACGCGGACGTCTGCAGTTTGATTCAGGCCACTCTTGGTGCTGTGCGTCCTGTGGTTTGGACCAGTGTCTCGTGCTGCTGTCCCTCGAGTCGGGGCAGCATCCCTCCCCCAGCCCCGCGACCGCCCTCGTTTCACCGCCTCCACAGTACTACCTTTGCTACAACGTCACACTGTTCGAGTCACACCATGTCGCCTTTTCAGCCCGACTTTTTTACTTAATATGCATGTAGGTTTCATCTATATTTTTTCATGATTTCACAGCTCATTTTTTTTCAGTGCTGAGTAATATTCTGCTGCCTGGATGGACCACAGTTTAATTATTTGTTCATCTACTGAAGGTTATCTTGGCTGCTTCCAAGTTTGGGCAGTTCTTCATGCAGCTGCTGTAAACATCAGTGTGCAGGTATCTGTGCGGACAACAATTTTCAACTCTTTTGGCTAAATTCTAAGAGTCACAACTAGTGGATCACGTGGTAAGAGTATGTTTAGTTTTCCAAGAAACCGCCCAACTGTCTTCCAAAAGGCTGCGTCGTTTTACTTTTGCCCCAAGAGCAACGAAAGAGAAACGCTGCCCCACCTCCTCCCAGCCCTGGCGCTGGCAGTGTTCTGGGTCCCGGCCGTGCTGACAGGTGTGCAGTGCTGTCTCGCTGTGTTCTGACCTGCATTTCCCTGGTAGCCTGTGAGGTGGAGCATCTTTTCCGTGCGCGCATTCGCCATCTGCACATCTAGTTTGGTTGAGGGGTCTGTGAGGCTTCTGGCCAGTGTTTGACCAGGTTGTCTGTTTTCTCATTGTTTAGTTTTGAGAGTTCTTCTATATTTTGAATAAATCTTTATCATGTTTGCAAATATTCTCTCCAAGTCAGTCTTTTCTTCCCACTCTCTTGATACTAGCCTTCACAGAGCTGGACTTTTTATTTCCTTTATTTACTGCATTAGTAGAACTTCCAGTACGATGCCGGAAAGGACTGATGAGGGGAAATCCCTACCTTGTACCTTACCTTAGCGGGAGAAGGTCTAGTTTCTCAACAGTAAGTATGGTGTTAGCTGCAGGGTTTTTTTTATAGACATCGTTTATCTTTATCACGTTGAGCAGGTTCCCCATCTTCCTAGATTACTGAAAGCCTTATCATGAATGAGTGCTGGATTTTGACAAATGCTTTTTATGCATCTATTAATATGATCATGTGATTTTTCTTTTTGAACCTCTTAGTTAGTGAAAGTCATTCAGTCATGTCTGACTCTTTGCGACCCCATGGACTGTATGGGCCATGGAATTCTCCAGGCCAGAATACTGGAGTGGGTAGCCTTTTCCTTCTCCAGGGGATCTTCCCAACCCAGGGATCGAACCCAGGTCTTTCGCATTGCAGGCGGATTCTTTACCAGCTGAGCCTTGTAATGTGATCAATCAAATCAATTGATTTTTGAATGTCAAACCAACTTTGCATGTCTAAGATAAATCCCAGGTACGGTTGTGGTATATAATTCTTTCTATACAGTGTTGGATTTGATTTGCTAATACTTTGTAGAGGATTTGTATATCTATATCCATAAGAGATATTGGTCTCTAGTCTTCTTTTCTTGGAATGTCTCTGTCTAGTTTTGATCTTAGGATGATGCTGGCCTCATAGAATGACTTGGGAAGTAATACCTCAGCTTCTGTCCTCTAAGAGAGATGGTAGAAAGTCTGTATCATTTTTTCTTAAATGTTTGGGAGAATTCACCAGTGCACTCCTCTGGGCTTGGTGTTTTCCATTGGAGAAGGCTGTCCTCATTGATTCAGTATCTCTAATAAACATGGGCCTATCCAGATTGTCTGTTTCTCCTTGTGTGAGCACTGGCAGATTATGCCTTTCAAGGAATCAGTCCATTGTACTTTACCAAACTTGGTATCAAATTTGTTGTTGTTGTTTAATTGTTAAGTGATGCCCAACTCTTTGCGACCCCATGGACTGCAGCACGCAAGGCTGCCCTGTCCTTCACCAACTCCTGGAGCATGCTCATTGTGTCGATGATGCCATCCAACCATCTCATCCTCTGTCATCCTTTTCTCCCCTTGCCCTCAATCCTTCCCAGCATCAGAGTCTTTTCCAATGAGTTGGCTCTTCACATCAGGTGGCCAAAGTAGTCAAGCTTCAGCTTCAGCAATTGTCCTTCCAATGAATATTCAGGGTTGATTTCCTTTAGGATTGACTGGTTTGATCTTCTGGATGTCCAAGGGACTCTCAAGAGTCTTCTTCATGGGGTCACAAAGAGTCGGGCACGACTTAACAACTAGACAATTCAGAAGCATCAGCTCTTCAGCAATCAGTTTTGTGGCCCAACACTCACATCTGTACCACATTCACATCTGTACATGACTACTGGAAAAACCATAACTTGGACCAGATGGACCTTTGTTGACCAAATGATGTCTCTGCTTTTTAAAATGCTATCTAGGTTTCTCACAACTTTTCTTCCAAGGAGCAAGCATCTCTTAATTTAATGGCTGCAGTCGCCACCTGCAGTGATTTTGGAGCCCAAGAAGACAGAATCTGTCACTGCTTCCACTTCTCTTCCATTTGCCATGAAGTTACAGGACCAAATGCCATGATCTTTTTTGAATGTTGAATTTCAAGTCAGCTTTTTCACTCTCCTTTTTCACCCTCATCAAGAGGCTCTTTAGCTCCTCTTTATGTTCTGCCATTAGGGTGGTGTCATCTGTATATCTGAAGTTGTTGATATTTCTCCTAGCAATCTTGATTCCAGCTTGTACTTCATGCAGCCTGGCATTTCGCATGATGTACTCTGCATATAAGTTAAATAAGCAAGGTGACAATATACAGCCTTGTCATACTCCTTTCCCGATTTTGAACCCAGTCCATTGTTCCATATTTGGTTCTAACTGCTGCTTTTTGACCTGTATACAGGTTTCTCAGGAGACAGGTAAGATGGACTGGTAGTCCCATCTTTTTAAGAATTTTCCACAGTTTGTTGTGATCCACACAGTTAATGGGTTTAGTGTAGTCAATGAAGCAGAAGCAGATGTTTTTCTGGATTTCCCTTGCTTTCTCTATGATCCAACAGATGTTGGCAATTTGATCTCTGGTTTCTCTGCCTTTTCTAAATCAAATTTATAGTCATAGATTTTTTTCATATTGTGTGTGTGTGTGCTCAGTCATGTCCAACTTTTTGCGACCCCATGGACTGTAGCCTGCCAGGTTCCTCTGTTCATGGGATTTCCCAGGCAAGAACACTGGCATGGGTTGCCATTACCTCCTCCATGGAAACTCCTCCACCCAGGAATCAAACCCACATCTCTTGCATCTCCTGCATTGGGAGGTAGATGGGTTTTTTGTTATTTTTTCCACCACTGTGCCACCTGGGAAGCCCCTATCTCTTTATTATCCTTTCAATCTCCACGGCATCTGTACTAATATCCTCTCATTTCTCATATCTGTAATTTATGTCTTCTTTTTTTTCATAGATAGCCTGGCTAGAGGCTTATCAATTTTATTCATCTCTTCAAAGAGCCAGCTTTTGTCTTTGTTGATTTTTTAAATTGATCACCCATTTTCAACTTCATTGATTTTCCCTGTAATTCTTATTACTTCTTTTATTCTGATTTTTTGGATTAAATCTGCTCTTCTTTTTCTAGCTTCCTAAGGTAGAAACTTGGATTATTGCTTTTAGACTTTTCTTGTTTCCTAATACACGTTTAGTGCTCTACATTTCCCTCTTGGTACTGTTTTCACCGCATCTCACAATTTTTGATAAATTAATTTTTATTTTCATTTAGCTCAAATGTTTCTTAACTTCTCCTGACATTCTTAATGCTCATGTGTTGTTTAGAAGGGTGCTGTGTAACCGCCATGTAATTGGGGCTTTTCCAGTTAGTTTTGCTATTGACTTCTAGTTTAATTCCAGTGCGGTCTGAGAGCAGATATGTAGAATTCTTATGCTTTTCGGTTTTTTAAGGTGCATTCTATGGCCATGGATGTGGTCTGTGAACGTTGGTGAGTGCTCCTTGTGAGCTTGAGGAGAATGTGTATTCTGCTGTTGTTTGGGGAAGTGGTATGTTGATTGTATCTAACTTTGATAGTGTTGTTGAGTTTGGCTATGTCATTTCTGATCCTCTGCCTGCCAGGCCCATCCATTTCTGGTGGAGGAGTGTGGAAACCTCCAGCTACAATGGTGGGCTTGTCCATCTCTCCTTGCAACTCTGACAGCTGTTGCCTTGTGTAGTTCAATGCTGTTGGGTGCACACAGGTTAAGGACTGTTATATCTTCTTGGAGAACTGAGGCTTTCATCATCATGGAATGCCATTCTTTATCCTTCATAACTATGCTTGCTTTGAAGTCAGATCTGTTTGGGATAAATATAGCAACTCTTGCTTTCTGTTGACTGTTGTCAGCATGACATGACTTTCCCTGTCGATTTAGCTTTCATCTATGTGGGTCTTCATATTTAGAGTGAGTGTCTAGTAGGCAGCTTATGGTCAGGTCTTGTTTCTTGGTCCACTCCGACAGTCTGTCTTTTCACCGGTGGTTTTAGACTACTGATGTTCAGGGTGACCACAGACACGGTTAGCCTAACATCTACCACGTCTGTTACCATTTTCTATTTCTCACCTTGGTTCTTTGTTCCTACTTTGTCTTCCACTCTTTCTGGCTTTGTGTGTGTGTGTGTTTCCAATTGAATGATTGGCGTACAGCAGTGTTACTTCCACAGGCAACATGGCGATTCACTATTTCTGTACATTACAAAGCGATCGCCACTGCAAGTCTACTTACCGTGTGTCACCACGCCAAGCTATCACACTGTTGCTGACTGTGTCCCCCACGCTGCACATCTCATCTCCGAGACACGGTATTGTGCAGCAGAAATCTGCACCTCCTCTCAGCCCCTGACCTGAGTCACTCGCTGCCCCACCACGCCTCTCCTCTGCAACCGCCTGCTTGTCCCCACGAGTCTGCTTGTTTATGTTTGCTCATTTGCTTCTGTAAGTTCCACGTACAAGTGAAGCCACACGATACTGTCTTGTAGATCTGACTCAACACCCACTAAGCCCAGCCGTGTGTCGTAACAAGTGGCAAAGCTCCGTGCTTTCTTATGGCTCGGTGATATTCAGTTACTATGTATCTCCTTCTCCTTCATCCATTCATCTGTTAGTGCTTACTTTGCCTCCCTATCTTGTCTGTTGTAAATCCTGCTGCTGTGAACATAGGCTGCACTTATCTTCAAATTAGTACTTTTGTTTTCTTTGGGAAAATACCCAAAAGTGTAATTGCTGGATTATATGGTAATTCTATTTTAATTTTATGAGTAACCTCCACACTGTTCTCCATAGTAGCGGCATCAATTTAAATTCCCAGCAACAGTACACATGGGTTCCTTTTCTCCACATCCTCACCAAAATATAAATTTTATGTGTTTTTGACAATAGCCATTCTGACAGGTGTGATGTGATAACTCATTTTGGTTTTAATTTATTTGATTATCAGTGAAGTTGAGCATCTTTTCATGTGTCTACTGGTCATCTGTATATCTTCTTTAAAAAAATATCTATTCAAGTCTTCTGCCCATTTTTTAAATCTGGTTTTCTTTTTTGTTTGATTGTTGTCAACACTGAGTTATGAGGTCTTTGTATATTTAGGATATTAACCCCCTTGTTGGATGTACAGCTTGCAAGTATCTTCTCCCATTCAGTAGGCTGCCTTTTCATCCTGCCTATACTTTCCTTTGCTGTGTAAAAGCTTTTTAGTTTGAGTCCCATTTGTCTATTTTTGCTTTTTTCCCCTTACCTGGGAAGACAGAGTCAGAAAAGAATTGCTAAGACTGATGTCAGAGAGTATACTGCCTGTGTTTTCTTCTAGGAGTTTTATGGCTTCAGGCCCTACATTTAAATTTTTCATTCATTTCGAGTTTATTTTTATATATGGTGTGAGAAAGTGGTCCAGTTGAGTCATTCGCATGTAGCTGTCTAGTTTTCCCGGCATCATTTATTAAAGAAGCTGTCTTCTCTCTATATTTTGCCTGCTCTGTTGTAGATTAATTGACCGTGTGTGTGTGGATTTATTTATGGACTCCCATTCTATTCCATTGATCTAAGTGTCTGCTTTTGTGCCAGGGCCATCCTGCTTTGATTATTGTAGCTTTGTAGTGTAGTTTGAAATCAGGGTGTTTGAAACCTAGACCTTTGTTCTTTCCAAGATTGTTTTGGTGATTCACAGTCCTTTGTGTTTCCATACAAATTTTAGATTTATGTGATCTGGTTCTGTGAAATTTGCCGTTGCTTTTTTGATAGGAATTGCACTGAATCTGTAGATTCCCTTGGGTCATATTGTTATTTTAACAATATTAATCCTTCCGATCCATAAGCACAGTATGCCTTTCCATTTGTTTGTGTTGTATTTAGTTTCTTTCGTTAGTGTCCTATAGTTTTCAGAGTACAGATCTTTTACTTCCTTGATTAGATTTATTCCTGCCTATTTTATTCTTTTTGATGCAACTATGAAGGGGGTTGTTTTAACTTCTCTTTCTGATAGCTCATTGTCAGTGCATAGAAACACAACAGATTTCTGTATATTAATTTTGTAACATTCATCTTTATTGAGTCAATTTATTAGTTCTAATTGTTTTTGGTGGCATCTTTAGGATTTTCTAATATATAGTATCATGTCATCTGGAAACTGTGACAGTTTTACTTCTTCCTTTCCAATTTGAATTCCTTTTATTTCTTTTTCTTGTCTGATTGCTATGGCTAAGACTTCCAAATACTGTATTGAATAATATGGGGGAATTCTTTGTCTTGAGTTTTGTCAAAAGCATTTTCTGCATCTACTGAAATGATCATATGATTTTTATTCCTCAATTTATTAATGTATGTATCACATTGTGTTATTTGCAGATTTTGAGCCACGCTTAGGTTTTGGTTTGCCTACATAGGCTGCCAAGACATTGGGCCACCTCAATCTAATGACTTCTTTGTTTAATTATGTTAAGACAACTAGTCCCAGTATATGTTCAAATAACACTACAGTACTTCTCAGGGAGTGTGGATGCCTTTGTAACAGCAAAACAATGCTAATCACCCCTCTCCTTTGTGTCGTTGCTGTCACGCCTTTTACATATCATATGATTGGATCTATTATTGGTTTTATTATTTTAGAGAGACTGTTGTCTGTTAGATCAATTAAGAGCAAGTTTTAATTTTACCTTCACTACTTTAGTCCTTCTTTATTAAATATATTATTCGAAAGTATTTTTCTGTTTTGTGGGGGGCCTTTTACTCTGCTGATAGTATCTTTTGATGCACAAAATGTTTTTAATTTTGATGAATTCCAGTTTGTCTACTTTTTCTTTCGTTGCCTGTGCCTTTGGGGTCATTGCCAAAGCCAATGTCATGAAGCTTTTGCCCGACATTTTCTTAATGAGTTTTCTATTTTTAGCTCTTATATAGAGACCCTTGATGCATTTCAGTTAATTTTGTAATGGTGTTAGGGAGGGATCTAATTTCATTCTTTTGCAGAAGAATATCCGGTTTTCCCAGTCCCGTTTGTTGAAAAGATCGTCTTTTCTCCATCAGATGGTCTTAGCACCCTTGAAAATCACCTGGCCGTGTATGTGAGGCTTCTTTCTGGGCTCTCTGTGCTGCCCCCTGACTGTCTGCCTTCTGGGCTCTCTGTGCCCCCTCATCTGTCTGCCTTCTGGGCTCTCTGTGCCCCCTCATCTGTCTGCCTTCTGGGCTCTCTGTGCCCCCTCATCTGTCTGCCTTCTGGGCTCTCTGTGCCCCCTCATCTGTCTGCCTTCTTTGTGCTGGTGCCGCACTGTCTTGATTACCATGGCTTTGCAGTCAGTCTTGAAACCAGAAAGTGTAAATCCTGCAATGTTGGTATTCTTTTTCAAGACTATTTTGGCTTGTCTCTTGATGGAACTTTAAAACTCGCACTTCATTTCTCTGAATATAGTCAAGTTTGCTCTTTTAGAGTGCGTGTCTGGTAATTCCAGTTTCTGCTGTCCCTCTTCCTTCTGCTTATTCCTGTTAGCAGTTCTCACTTCCTTGCATGCCTGATCATCTTCGACTTTGTCCTGGAGTTTGTATTTGGGCAAATATTTACAGGAGTAACTCAAGGCCTCAGATGATGCCATTTTCCTCCAGGCAGAGTTTTTCTTTACTCCTGCCAAGAACCTGGTTCCCTGTCAGAAGCCATCTTAATCTTAGCCCCGGGCTTGCAGTGCCTGGATGGCCCAGGTGAAGGGAAGGTGGGGTGAGTGCCTGCCTGGGGACCATCCACTTTGGGCTCACCCTGATCATGACGGGGGCCTTAGCCGCCCCAGCCTCATGTGGGGTCACCAGACCCCTCGCCTCGAGCTGGCTCTGATGTTTGGCGTGTGTCTCTTTCCCTCCATGAGGCTACAGAACTTCAGGGGTGGCTTGCTTCTGCTGCTTCTACACCTGCAGACGCACTCGCCTCAAATACCGGGCTCACCTCCAGTCTCCCGTTGTCCGAAACTTGGAATCGAAACGCGTTCCCGTGTTCACTCTTTGCTGCCTTTCCGAGGTGTATTTATTAGCGTTTTTGGTTGATGTGGATCACAGGGCCTGCCCTCACCCCAAGGGTTGTTCCTAAAAGCACAGTTCTGACCTAAGTTTCCCAGGACAGGTCATGCGGGTTGACAGCATACTCTGTGGTCATTAATTCACTCATCTTGCCCAGCCCAGGCCAGTTCAGTATTCACACCGTCCTACAGGTGAAAAGCCAGAGCAGAGAGAGGCAAGGCTAACCTGCCTGCTGGCTGCACAGCTGGAGAACGTGGGGTTAGCACCGGACCCCCTCATGCCTGACCACAAAGACGCCGCCCCACCTCCTGGGTCCACTGTGAGGCGTCCTGAGCACAGGCGTCCCCATCTGGCCATTGAGGCCCTCCCACCCCCTGGCCTCTTTCTCGCCCCTGCAGACCTGCTCAGAGTCTGCCCTGCCCTTCTGAAGCCCCTGTCAGGAGTGGGACCAAGGAGCTAGGGCCACTGGGCAGGTCTGAGCCCCCCACCCTCCCACACCCAGGGCACACGCTGGAGGCTCCCCACCCCACACTGACAGCCCCAGGCCGGGCAGCATCGGCAGCAAACAGGTCAGAGCCTGCACCCCAGGAGGGGATGGAGCAGGCCTGGGGGCCCCAGGTCAAGAACCAGGAATTGTCGCCATCCTAGGAATGCCTGCCCAAGGCTGGCTCAGCTTCAGGGGCTGCCTGGTGGCTGAGGCTTGGCCTCTCTCGCTTTCTGCCCCAACAGGTGAACAACAACGGGATCATCTCCTTCCTGAAGGAGGTTTCTCAGTTCACCCCTGTGGCCTTCCCCATTGCCAAGGACCGCTGCGTGGTAGCGGCCTTCTGGGCAGACGTGGACAACCGGCGTGCAGGGGACGTGTACTTCCGGGAGGCCACGGACGCAGCCACGCTGCGGAGAGCCACGGCGGACGTCAGGCGCTACTTCCCCGAGCTCCCGGGCTTCTCAGCCACCTGGGTGTTCGTAGCCACTTGGTATCGCGTGACCTTCTTCGGAGGCAGTGCGTCTTCCCCCGTGAGTGTTCCGTCCTGGGTGGGTGGACATCCCTCTGGGGCCCAGGGTCTCCCTCCAGGCCCTTGCCTTGCTGGACTGGGCTGGATGTCATCCCCGTGCCATGCCCAGAGGGGACAGTGGAGCTCAGGGACAGAAGCCCCTTGCCCAGGTCACAGGGCCAGGCTGGAGGATGGCGGAGACGGGACCTTCCCAGCCTCCTGGAAACCACCTGCATCCAAGAAAAGGCCAAGTGCCCTGGCACGGCAGCTCACATACCCGGGTTGCAGATAGTCTGTTGGGGGTTTTAACAGGAGCATGACGGCGAATCAGGAAATGTGCGCTCTTTCTGTAAACATTACTACAAAAGAAATTTCACATGAGTGAACTTCTGTTTACAAACGGCCCATTAACATTTCTATACTTCCTTTGTTTCTTCTTTTTTTTTTCTTTTTACCTTTGTTTCTTCTTATCTCTGCTGCTGCTAAGTCACTTCAGTTGTGTTCGACTCTGTGCAACCCCATAGACGGCAGCCCACCAGGCTCCCCCGTCCCTGGGATTCTCCAGGCAAGAACACTGGAGTGGGTTGCCATTTCCTTCTCCAATGCATGAAAGTGAAAAGTGAAAGTGAAGTCGCTCAGTCGTGTCCGACTCTTAGTGACCTCATGGACTGCAGCCTACCAGGCTCCTCCACCCATGGGATTTTCCAGGCAAGAGTACTGGAGTGGGCTGCCATTGCACTAGTTTGTAAGAAAAATGTCTTTTTAACAAAAGGTAAAAGAAAAGCATCCACAACCCCGGCAGCAGGCAGAGCCATTCAGCAGGTGCTCTTTTATACAGAGCCACAGGACAGAGAGCACACGGAGCCACCTAGGGTCTGCTGCTGTGTGAGCGCTTCCTGCGGGCACTCTGCATTCTCTGTTCTTCTACATATTTGATTATAGTTTAACCTCCGCAGAGTCATTTTACCTATTACCTCTCCGCCTGGGACGAAGGAGGTGCCCAGGGTCCCTCCTGAGCGGACATGCTCCTCTTTGCAAACCCAGTCTGTTCCAAAATGATTGTCTTGTGAGACAGGGACCCGAGACTCTGGGCTTGGGGTGGAAGTTGGTCTGGGAGCTGGGAGGCAGGAAGCCCTCTTCCCCAGGGGCAGCTGCAGGAGCAGGTGGGTCCACAGAAAGTAATAGTCCGGCTTCAGGCACGGCCTTGTCCTCCTCAGACGCCTGGACCTGCCAGCCTGCAGGGCCCCCCACCGGTCTCAGCAGCCGGGGTCCTGCCCCCCAGACCTCCCCCCACGCCAGCCAGCAGCCGGCCCGTCTCCTCCCTGACTTCCAAGGCCTAGCACTAAGTCTGCCTTCCTGCAGGCGAGCACTCGGTCTCTGGGTCACCTTTCGCCATGGGGCTCCCCGCGTGCGTGCCCCTCATCGTGGCGGCACTGCCCTCGGGCGTCCCCCCAAGGGTGCTGCACAGCCCCCAGTGGGTCGTGAAGTCAGATCCTGCACTCAGCACTAGAAGGGAAATGGCTGCCCGCAGAAATCTAATCTCTGCTGAAAGTGTGCCGTCACGCTCGCGAAAGCCACAGGCTGGTGAAATGCCGCAGCCCGGCACCCGGCCACACACAGTACCAGTCCCTGCCTGCCGCCCACACAGGGTTTTCTAGCTTCACACACCGTTGATTTCTAGCAATGGTGAGTCATCGGCTACTTGCACTCTGTTGTGATGTTCTGTGCGTATCCTTAGCCGGTTTTTCTGTAATGTTTCTGTTCTTTTTCTCATTGATTCGAGGAAGTTCTAGCTGCATTAAAGACGCCGCCAGTGCCTCTGCCACGCGTATTGTAAAAACACTTTTCACTTCACTGTTCGTCATTTGTTTCGACCTTATGACACTTTTTTGGAGTCAAATGTATAAATCTCCTTTTTGGTTCTTGCAGTTAACAAACGTCAGGCTTAGAAATCCTTTCGTGAGACGCTCTGCGTACTTGCCTATACTTTCTCCCTGGGCGCCGATGGTTTCCTTTAAAACCTGACTTGATGGGGGTTTATTTTCCTGAGCTAAGTTTCTCCGTGTTTCTTATTTGTCCCGCGATCTTTTCTTAAACAGTTTCACTCTGCCCAATCTGAAATAGAACCTCTCTGTATATTTTCATGGAGGAGGATTCCATGAAAATCAAGAAACTTAATGAGGAAAACTGCTTTTCCTTGTTTCCCCTTTTTCTTTTTACATGTTTGCTCATTCCACACACGGTGGTTTGTGGGTTTGGTCAAGCAGGCACGACCCCTCAGTGCCCCCAGGCCAGCAGGCACAGGGCCTGCTCTCACCGTCTGTGGGCCCCACACCCCTCAGTGGGCTTCAGGCCCTCGGCAGGCGTCAGGCCCATGGGGGCAAGGTCTTGGGTGGGTTGGGGGCTCAGGCCCCACTCAAGCCCCTCTTTGCAGGTCAACACGTTCCAGACGGTGCTCATCACGGACGGCACGCTCTCCTTCACCATCTTCAACTACGAGTCCATCACGTGGACCACGGGCACACATGCCAGCAGCGGGGGCAATGCCAGCGGCCTGGGGGGCATAGCGGCCCAGGTAGGGGCCCTGCTCCCCACCGCCAGGGCTATCACGAGCTGGAGAGGCAGGCAGCTGCCCCTCCCCCCACACACACCCAGGGCAGGGCCTCTCATGGCCAGAACCGGAAATATTCCCGGCCGGAGGCACTTGTCCTGGCCCACACAGCCAGCCTGACAGCGCTAGCTGCCCCCAGGACAGAGCTCTGTGTGCCCCGCGGCTCCAGGGTGGCCTGGCCAACGGCCGTGGTCTGAAGGTCAGTGGCCAGCAGAAAATCCCAGGCATGCAGGGCGGTCAAGTGCAACCCGCCCAGGGTCTGAGAGCGCCCTCTCCTCCCGGCTCTCTACTTTCTTCTAAGATCACACCGGCCCCTGGCCCCAGGGGAGGCCCAGAAGCCCAGGAGAGAGCAGGAAGGGGCGGGGCAGGGGTGGGGTGGGGCGGGGAGCGGGCTGCCAGGACACCACAAGGTCAGCACGGGAGGAACCACAGGTTAGGGTGGGCCCAGCTGGGAGGCAGGGTGGGCCCGGCTGGGAGGCAGGGTGGCACGGACACGCCTGACCCTTTAACGCTCCCAGCTCGAGGCAACCACGCGGGAGGCGGGCCTTGGGAGCTTTGGGGAGACCTGCAGACCCAGCCCGCCCCCGCCCTCCTTCTCCAAACCGCCCCCAGGCCGGCTTCAACGCGGGAGACGGGCAGCGCTACTTCAGCATCCCCGGCTCGCGCACAGCGGGCATGGCGGAGGTGGAGACCACCACCAACGTGGGCGTGCCCGGGCGCTGGGCGTTCAGAATCGATGATGCCCAGGTGCGCGTGGGGGGCTGCGGCCATACAAGTAAGAGGATGGAGCGAGCGTTGGGGTGGCGGGCGGGGCGGGGCGGGGCCTGGGGGGTGGCTGGTAAGGACACGAGGGGCGCCCCGGGCGCCGCCCTGCGAACGCGTGACTCTGGCCATCTCGGTTCCCCGCGCCCGGGCTCACCCGAGCCTCAGTCACCCCCGAGAGACTTCCTGCCTCTGCCGTGGGGTAGGGGAGGTTTGCTGGAGACCTCGGTTGGCGGTGTAAACGGGAGGCGTGGAGGTAAAGTCCACCCAGGGCGTCCTGAGCGCCCCTGCGTGGACGCGTGTGTCCTCGGGAACCCTGGGAGCAGTTCTTTTCCCACCCATTTCCCAGCCTTGCTTCTTGGTGGGACTTGGTGCTGGGCGGGGTGGGCGGGTCCCCTGACGGAACTCAGAGCAGATGGGAGCAGGGTTCACCCCAGGGTCGAGCACGTGGCCAGTGGAAACAGCGGGACTGACCACAGAAATGTGTGTTCCCGCCACACACATCCCCCCAACCGTGTGACCCTGAGTTGCAGACCCTCCTGTAAACCTACTTATAAACGGCAAGGGCGGGGCGGGGCGGGGCTCAGACGACTGGTTCAGCCCCTCCAGCATCCGTGGAGGGCTGCTGATCACTGCCCCCGCCAAGCCTGGGGCCGGTGAGCCAGGTGCTCAGACCCCCGCCCCGCCCCCGCAAAGACCACCTCCCACTCCCATGGGGACCAAGGGCACAGAGAGGCGCTGTCTCCTGAACGCTGTTCCAAGGACGAACCCAGCACAGAGCAGCCCCCAGACCCTTCAGGGGGACAGGCGCGCACCCGGGGTGGGGCTGGGAGCGGGGCAGGCGCGCGCACCCGGCGGGGGGAACTGCGGGGGCAGGCGCTCACTGCACAGAGGCCTGGACACAGCCCTGGTGAGAGAGCCCGAGTCCACCGGCTCAGCAGGGCACCAAGTAAGAGTCAGCATGGGGGTTTCGCCCCTTGCCCTGGGGGTGAAAAGCCCTCCTGCAGCCCCAGAACAGCACGGCCCCGCCCCTTCCACCTGGCTCAGGATGGTGGGGGTTCAGGGCGTGGAGAAGCCACTCAGTCCCCATCCCGTGGGCAAGCAGCAGAGAGGTCTGGCACCTGCCAGAGACCGGGGCTTGGGTGGTGGTTGAGGAGCACAGTGTGGGTGCAGGTGGGTGAGCAGGGGTGGGCAGATACGTGCTGCCCTGCAGAGGCTGCAGGCTCTGACCCTGAGGAGTGGGGTCCTCCGAAGAGGGTGCATTCAGTCCTCCGGGGACCCTGTTCCCACGTGGAGATGCTTCTCCCCCGTCCCAGGCCTCTGTGGGCAGCAGATGGGGGGGGGCATTGCTGGGCCCCCAAAACTCACAGGCAGAGAGGCCCCAGGAGCACAGTGCCATGAAGGTGGGGTGCAGGGGACCAGTCTCCTGGGGTCCCCAGCACACCTCAGGCCCAGAAGATGAAGCCTGTACCCATCAGTTGGGGTCACCAGGAAGGGAGGGTGGTCCACCCCTGAGAGGCGGGGCACCCACCCCTGAGAGGCGGGGCATCTACCCCTGAGAGGCCAAGCATCCACACCGGGCAGAAGGGCCGGCCCAGAATCAGCTCAGGCAGCCAGCCAGCAACTGCCACAGGGCAGCCGAGCCCCCCATCGCCTGAGTGCCCGGGCAGCTGGAGAATGGCCAGCGGGGAGGGGCGGGCCTCGGAGACACCCACACCCTCGGTGGCTCTCGGGACCAGAGGGCCCTTCCAGGAACGTCCCCCCATCTCTGAACGCCAGCCAGCTGTCCCTGGGTCCCTCCTAGTATTGGGAGAGCAGAAATCCTGGGACGCTCCTGTACCTGCCCATGTGTGCATGGGGTTCTTTTTTTGGCCAAGCTATGCAGCTTGCAGAATCTTAGTTCTCTGACCAGGGACTGAACCCGCGCCCCAGCAGTGAAAGCGCAGAGGGCTAGCGCCTGGACTGCCAGGGGAGTCCCCGAGTGTGCTTAGTAATGGTGGGTTTCCGTGTCTTGCTCCTGCAGAGCGTGGGGTCCCCCAAGCTGAGCTCTGCCAGCTGCCTGTCCCCCCAGGCCAGGGAAACCGTGGCTGCTCTCTAGGCAGCTGCGGACAGCGCAGCACCTCCCCCAGGAGGGACCCCGGGCGGGGCTGACGCTCTGCCCTCCATGTGTCCGCAGCCTCCGTGTGCCAGACCCTGCGTCCCTGCCTCAACGGCGGCAAGTGCATCGACGACTGCGTCACGGGCAACCCCTCCTATACCTGCTCCTGCCTCTCAGGCTTCACGGGGAGGACGTGCCACCTGGGTGAGCTTCTGCAGGACACGCCCATATCCCGCTCCTTGGAGGGACCAGCCCCAGGAGGAACCCCACCCCCGCCCCGCCCCAGAGGGGCCACAACCTGCGGCCCAGGGTCTCTGTCCCCGTGTCCTGGGCAGCGTGCACGGACACCACGGGGGAGCCAAACACAGCAGCTCCACGGCCGTGAGCACCACCCAGCCCTGGCGGGCCCCGTCCTCCCAGGCGTCCCTCCACTGAGGCTCCAGCTGCCCCATTTTCCAGATGTGAACGAGTGCGCTTCCCACCCGTGTCAGAACGGTGGGACCTGCACACACGGCGTCAACAGCTTCAGCTGCCAGTGCCCTGCCGGCTTCAGGGGACCCACCTGCGAGACAGGTAAGAGGAGCCCACCCGGCCCCACGCGCCAGGGGCCACAGGGCGCCCGGAACGGTCCTGCCAGACCTGGGGGGCAGGGGCATCAGGTCAGCATGCTGCACGGGCCTTGCCCCAGAGGCGGGTGGCCAGAGAGGTGGTGGGGGAGGTGCAGGAGCCCAGAGTCCAGAGGAGGGGCCTCGGGGCGCAGCAGGAGCACTGAGCACAGCACTCAGCCCTGTGAGGCCTGGGAACAGGGCAGGGCCTGCTTCCAGACCCTCTCACTGTAGGACCTGTGCCCCCAAACCCTCAACCCCAAGGGCTCCTGGCAGGAGTGGAATCTGCTCCTCCCCACCCTGGGGCTCTCGTGGCCTGGCTGTGGGTTGAGGTCTTTCTCAAGAGCCTCCTGTTGCTCCCAAGCTGCAGCCCGCACTGCGGTTTGCTGAGTGATGGTGCACACCCCCAGCTTCACCACGGGAGGCTGCTAGGGGAGCCCAAGAGATGGAGCCCTTAAGATCAGCGCATGGCGGCCCCTGACCCCCATCGGCTCAGCCAGAGACACTCCCCCCAGACCTTCAGGGATGTGAACTGTTATTTGGAAACAACACTGTTAAATCAAACGGGTGCGGGTAACAGCCTCACCAGTGTCTCAGCTAGAAAAACATTTCTAATGGATACTTAGGGCCACAGGGCATGTTTCCAAGTCTCTGACTCTGGTGTGTAGACACGTATCCAGGCCAGCAGGGCCCTGGGGGCCTTGGGGCAGCACCGGCAGTCCTGAGCCTTGGCTTCTCCGTGGCCAGCACAGCAACACCCGCAGCAGCGGCCCGGGCCCCCAACAGCTCCCTGGTCTCCAGACCTGCCTCGGCATCCAGAGTCCATGCCAGCAGGGGCACCAGGCAGCGTCCAGCAGGGACGTGGGCGCTGGCTGCCTCGAGTCTCCCCACTCCCACCCGCGCCCAGCCCTGCTCTGGTGAGGTCAGGGTCCCAGAGACAGGGACGCCCCAGGAGGCTGGGAGTTGGGCCCCTTCATGCCCGTGCCCCTGCCATCTGCTGGGATAAACCCAGTTCAGACGAGCATTCAGTGCCAGTGGCCGGGGACGGCCCTGGACTCCAGGGCCCGCTGCCCCCTGGAGACTGCCAGGGCCACCCGTGTGCAGCCCGCGGTGCAGGGTGGGGCTCAGAGGGAGACCGGGCCGCACAGCCAGGAGCCCCATGGCCGTGCACACTGCGCTCACAGCAGAGTCTCCGTGCGATGACAGAGAGTGTCAGAACGGCGGCTGGTGCCGGGCGGAGGGCGGCACCGCGGCGTGCGTATGCCCAGCCGGCTACACAGGGGCGGCCTGCGAGACAGGTGAGCGTGCCCTCGGCTGGTGGCTGTGGGGCGGGGCGGGGTGCCAGTGGGGCAGGGTGCTGGGTGGTCAGAGGCTGGTGTGCAGCCGAGCTCCCACCTCTGCCACCCGCAGACGTGGACGAGTGCAGCTCTGACCCCTGCCTGAACGGAGGCTCGTGTGTCGACCTGGTGGGGAACTTCACCTGCCTGTGTGCGGAACCCTTCGAGGGACCTCGCTGTGAGACAGGTAATGGCTGTGTCGCAGCTCCCCATGGGTGACGGGGTCAGCTGCCCCCTCGTCCTCTGGAGGTGGGCTCTGGTCTGGGCTCTGCTGTGCACATGCTGGATGAGGCCCAGGAAGTCTGCTCCCCTCTCTCAGGCGGATGGCCACAGTCCCCAGGCCCCGCCCCTTCAGCAGATTCTAGGCTGTTTATTGCCCCTTCTTCCTGCCCCAGAGCCCTCCGGTGCAAGGAAACAAACCTTGGGCTGATCTCCACCACACGTGATGAAGTCTGCTCACTTCTGTTCTATTGCATGTTGTTTTAAATGCTGGTTGCTCCTTGGAAGAAAAACTATGACAAACCTAGACAGCACATTAAAAGCAGAGACTTTACCAACCAACGTCTGTATAGTAAAAGCTGTGGTTTTCCCAGTACTCATGTATGGATGTGAGAGTTGGACTATAAAGAAAGCTGAGTGCCAAAGAATTGATGCTTTTGAACTGTGGTGTTGGAGAAGATTCTTGAGTCCCTTGGACTGCAAGAAGATCCAACCAGTCAATTCTAAAGTCAGTTCTGATCAGTCCTGAATATTCATTGGAAGGACTGATGCTGAAGCTGAAACTCCAATACTTTGGCCACTGGAGGTGAAGAGCCGGCTCATTGGAAAAGACCCTGATGCCGAGAAAGATTGCAGGCAGGAGGAGAAGGGGATGACAGATGATGAGATGGTTGGACGGCATCTGATTCAAACAACTTGAGTCTGAGCAAACTCTGGGAAACAGTGCAGGACGGGAAGCCTGGCATGCCGTAGGCCATGCGGTCACAAGGTCTCAGACGTGACTGAGCAACTGGACAACAGGACTCAATTAAAAGACCAACTAGATTTTATGAGCCACAGAATAAATTACGACTTCAGCATCTGACATCCCCTGACCTCCCAGGGCCTCCACCCCCGAGCCAACAATAGCTGTGCACCCATCTCCCTGGGGGTTGGGGGGTGCTCAAGACAAACTCATCAGATTTACTTTGAGTCTAAAAACTTAAGAAGGAAGTGAGGTTTTGCTACAAGTAAGATGCAGGTGGGCGCTGTGCCCTCCACTGGTCTGTGGCCAGCAGGCCACGCGCAGGGCAGGCTGTGTCCCCAGGGGACAGCGAGGCCTCACAGTGCAGAGGGTGGGCAGGTGGCAGCCCCACCTGCTGCCCAAAATCATCGTGATGTCACAGGACGGCCTCGACTGGCATCCAAGCATCAGCGTACTTAACTAAACTCATGTCAGAAAATAGATAAAGTGATTTCAGAAGATTTTACAAAGAAATCACTTTTGTACAAAGAATAATGCTAACAAAAGCAAACTGTGAGGAACAGCCACTAATACATCCACCCCAGTACAAGCTCTGGAGCCACACTTCAAGGCACAGAGGAAGCTGGCACAGAGGAAGCTGGCCAAAAACCAGACTAAAGACTGTCAAGCCTTCTGCTTCCGGCCAACGAGGACGAGCCGCTCTGGGACTCTCCCTGTCACTCTCAACAAGAAAACCAGAACAGGCACAGGAAACACCTGTTCTCAGCCACTGGACAACTGAAAGCCAGGAACTTCATTCCTGGGAGAGGAGAAGGAAGCGGGGTGGAACCCACAGCTGCCACAAGGCTGCATCAGAGCCGTTGCCAGGCTGCCCTGTGGGTGGGGAGGGGGTTCCAGACTCCAGCAGTTCCTCTGAGTCTCTGAGTCAAGGAGCAGAGATCCCAGTTCAGTGCCTGGAGGTTGTGCTGGTGCCACCAACAAGGACAGGGCTGCTGGGGGGGCGGGGGGCGGGGAGGGAAGAGGAGAAAGCAGGAGATGAGCCCTGGACAGCTGCCCTGAGACCCCTTGAATCTGGGTGGGGTGAGAGCTGCTGGGCTGGGGAAGAACCACTGGGAGTGGTGTCAGTTACTGAAACTCAAGCCCACTCCTACCAGCCAGAGTAGAGCAAGCTCTTCATACCCAGGGCCAGTACTGACTAGAGTCCCCAGTGGTATCACCTTAGTGGTGGGGATGAATACGTGCTAAGCTAATGGCAGGTCTGATCTGCCCCAAGAAAACTGAAAAGAAAGCTTGAAAGGACCAGACAGCTCTGTCTAGTCAAAGCTATGGTTTTTCCAGTAGTCATGTATGGATGTGAGAATTGGACTATAAAGAAGGCTGAGCACTGAAAAATTGATGCTTTTGAACTGTGGTATTGGAGAAGACTCTTGAGAGCCTCTTGGACTGCAAGGAAATCTAACTAGTCAATCCTAAAGGAAAATCAGTCCTGAATATTCACTGGTAGGACTGATGCTGAAGCTGAAACTCCAATGCTTTGGCCACCTGATGTGAGAACCGACTCGTTGGAAAAGACCCTGATGCTGGGGAATATTGAAGGCAGGAGGAGAAGGGGACAACAGAGGATGAGATGGCTGGATGGCATCACCAACTCCATGGACATGAGTCTGATTAAGCTCCGGGAGTTGGTGATGGACAGGGAGGCCCAGCATGCTGCAGGCCATTGGTTCGCAAAGATTCAGACACAACTGACTGACTGAACTGAACTGAATTTAACCATATGTCAGAATAAAATCCTAAACTCTTTAGATGAATGTAACAGAATCCAGGACCCCAGAATACCCACCCAAAAGTTACCAGACATACAAAAGGTTAAGAGTATATGACTTACCGCCAGAAGTAAAATAGATATAAAGAGATAGTGGCCAGAGATGGCCAGAGAATCAGCAAACATAAATGTTTGATCATCCATCATGAACATGCATGTGCCGTATGTTCAAGACTGTTGAGGGAAAAGACATAATGAGAAGTAGAAGATATTAAGGAAGAAGGCAATGGCACCCCACTCCAGTACTCTTGCCTGGAAAATCCCATGGACGGAGGAGCCTGGTAGGCTGTAGTCCATGGGGTCGCTAGGAGTCGGACACGACTGAGCGACTTCACTTTCACTTTTCACTTTCATGCATTGGAGGAGGAAATGGCAACCCACTCCAGTGTTCTTGCCTAGAGAATCCCAGGGACGGCGGGGCCTGGTGGGCTGCCGTCTATGGGGTCGCACAGAGTCGGACACGACTGAAGCAACTTAGCAGCAGCAGCAGAATATATTAAAGAAGTTTTTAGAGATGAAAAACATAATATCTGGATTAAAAAAAAAACACTGGACGGTGTTCACAGCAGGTTAGACGCTGCAGAAGGAAAGGTCAACGGCCTTGAAGAGAGAAATGGGAACGATTCGACAAGCAGCCCAGAGAGAGTGACACGGAGGGCAGCAGTGAGGGGGGGCCTGTGCAGGGACGCCGCGCGCCCAGCAGTTGTGACCCTGCAGTCCCTGCAGGAAGGATGGGCTGAAGGGGTGCAGGGAAAGAGTGTGAAAAAGCAACAGCCAAACAGTTTCTAAGTCTGATGAAAATGAAAACCCAAAAGTCAAGAAAAACATGAAGAAAACCATACAAAGCCCAACATAAATCAAATTGCTGAAAACCACTACATGAACCGAGGAGTTCCAGATGCACAAGCTGGATTTAGAAAAGGCAGAGGAACCAGAGATCAAACTGCCAACATCTGCCAGATCACAGAAAAAGTAAGAGAATTCCATGAAAACATCTACTTCTGCTTCATTGACTACACTAAAGCCTTTGATTGTATGGATCACAACAAACTGGAAAATTCTTAAAAAGATGGGACTAGTAGACTACCTTACCTGCCTCCTGAGAAACCTGTATGCAGGTCAAGAAGCAAAAGTTAGAACCAAACATGGAACAACAGACTGGTTTAAAATTGGGAAAGAAGTGCATCAAGCCTGCATATTGTCACCCTGTTTATTTAACTTATATGCAGAGTACATCATGTGAAATGCCAGACTGGATGAATCACAGACTGAAATCAAGATTACTGGTAGAAATATCAATAATCTCAGATATGCAGATGATACCATCCTTATGGCAGAAAGCAGAGAGAAACTAAAGATCTTCTTGATGAAGGTGAAAAAGGAGAGTGAAAAAGCTGGCTTAAAACAACATTCAAAAACTAAGATCATGGTCCCATCACTTCATGGCAAATAGATGGAGAAACAATGGAAACAGTGACAGACTATTTTCTTGGGCTCCAAAATCACTCCAGATGGTGATTGCAGCCATAAAATTAAAAGATGCTTGCTCTTTGGAAGAAAAGCTATGACAGACAGCATATTAAAAAGCAGAGACATTACTTTATTGACAAAGGTCCACATAGTCAAAGCTATGGTTTTTCCAGTAGTCATGTATGAATGTGAGAGTTAGACCATAAAGAAAGCTGAGTACCAAAGAACTGATGCTTTCAAACTGTGATATTGGAGAAGACTCTTGAGAGTCCCTTGGACTGAAAGGAGATCAAACCAGTCAATCCTAGGGGAAAGCAAGCATGAATATTCACTGGAAGGACTGATGCTGAAGCTGAAGCTCCACTACTTTGGGCACCTGATATGAAGACCTCACTCATCAGAAAAGACCCTGATGCTGGGAAAGATTGAAGGCAGGAGAAGGGGACAACAGAGGAGGGGATGGTTGGATGGCATCACCGACTCAGTGAACATGAGTTTGAGCAAGCTCCCGGAGATGGCAAAGGAAGCCTGGTGCGCTGCAGTCCGTGGAGTCACAGAGAGCCAGACCCGACTGAGCGGCTGAGTAACAACGACAGAGGGAAAATCTTAAAGCAGCCAGAGAGAAAAGACAGACTAAAGCGTGCCAGCAGCCTCGTCCTCCGAGTCCGTGCAGGCTGGACGACAGTGGGACGACACCCGTGAAGCCCTGGAAGAAGTAAGCTGTAACACTAGGGCTGTACACCACAAACACTGTCTTTCAGAAATTAAGGCTAAACAGAGATGCTTTTCAGATGGCCTCTTGGCAGCGCAGAGGACACGAGTATGGAGACCAGCCAGGACGCAGGGACGTGGAGGCACTGCTGGCTGACCCAGCCTGACTGATATTCACAGAGACCCACATTCCTTCCAGGGCCTGCAAGCCTCCACCATGACAGACGACCCCACTGGCCATAAAATGAAGCTCAATAAACTGAAAAGGACTGTGTTCTCTGATCGCAGCAAAATTAAACTAGAAATCAACAGGAGACAGATACCTGGAAAACCCCTAGCATTTCAGTAACAGAGGTGCTTGGTGAGCACCACTTGGAGCCTCTGGCCTCAGCCAGGCCCTCGGTGCACCATCGGCCCCTCTGCACTCCAGATGCTGCTTCTGCTCCAGAGAAGGGGTTCGGGGCTGAGGGCTGCTGGGGGCCAGTCTCCAGGCACTTGGCACAAACAACAGAGGTTAACGTGCCTCCTCTCTGGCCCAAGGCCCTGTTAACCCACTCCCTGCCCAGGCCCGCTGCCAGGCCTTGGGTGACCACTGCTTTTCTTGCAGGACACCACCCAGTGCCCGACGCCTGCCTCTCGGGCCCTTGCCAGAATGGAGGCACCTGTGTGGATGCAGATCAGGGCTACGTGTGCGAATGCCCTGAAGGCTTCATGGGCCTCAACTGCAGGGAAAGTGCGTGTGGGCCGGGCCGCCGGGGTGGGGGCCCCATGGGGTGTGCATGTGGATACCCATGGAGAGGATCTGGGAGTGGGGAGAGGGGCTGCACAGCCGGTTTTATGGGACAGTGGTCAGGAGGGCGGCCCCGTACTGAGGCCTCTCTCCCCTCCGTCTGTGGCAGGAACCCCCAGCAGCTGTGAGTGCCGCAATGGTGGCAGGTGCCTGGGGGCCAACAGCACCCTCTGCCAGTGCCCACCGGGCTTCTTTGGGCTCCTCTGCGAATTTGGTAAGTGCCCAGGGTTGGGACGGGGCTCCCGTCCTGCCCTGCCCTGAGAATCCCTGAAAGCACGGTGAGCCCCGGGTGTGGGGGGCACCCCAGCCTGGTCACCCCCGGGGTCACGCGGTCCCTGGGCCTCCCCCTCGTGTGCAGAGGTCACGGCCACGCCCTGCAACATGAACACGCAGTGCCCCGACGGCGGCTACTGCATGGAGTACGGCGGGAGCTACCTGTGCGTCTGCCACGCCGACCACAACGTCAGCCACTGTGAGTGGGCCTGCCTGGAAGCTGGCGGGGGAGGTGCTGGGAGGCCCTGGGGGCAGCAGGAGGAGGCAGCGAGGGGACCTGGGGGTGGGCAGCCTGGCCATGTGCCCTGCTCCAGCCGCTGCAGCCACGTGTGAGCGCCACTCGGCACCTTCCAGCTCAGCTGCTGGGACATGGCCGCCTGACAAGCGCCCGCGGAGAAGCATGTCTGCCGGCATATGTGTCAGTGCAGACACCGAGTGAGCCGGGTAGAGAGTCGTCACGTGTGACGGTGGTGACGTGCTACCAGGTGGTCCTGATACCAGGACTCCTGTGGAGCCCAGCTCAGTCCCAACTCAGTCCCAGCTCACGGAAGAGCAAAGGCAAAATCTGGAAAATTCAAAAATGTGATAGAAGAGATTCTAGGGGGGCCTCCGAGCCAGCATGAGGACTCAAGCCTGGCATCGGTTCTGGCCAGGACGTCAGGGTGACCGTCCTCTGCCCCACAGCGCTGCCGTCGCCGTGTGACTCCGACCCCTGCTTCAATGGAGGTTCCTGTGACGCGCACGAAGACTCCTACACGTGCGAGTGCCCGCGGGGCTTCCACGGCCGCCACTGCGAGAAAGGTGGGCACGGCAGGGGCGCCTCCCGCCTCCCGCCGCCACAGCGCTCTCCGCACAGTTACGGGGGGCGGGGCGGGGCGCCTCCCGCCCGTGGCAGCGCTCTCCGCACAGTGCACTCCCCTCCTGCTCACTGTGTTTCCAGTGGGATTTAGAATCACCGATTTACAAAAAAACTCAGTGTTGTCCACTCGCTAGTTCTGTCCAACTCTCTGTGACCCCATGGCCGGCAGCACGCCAGGCTTCCGTCCTTCACCATCTCCTGGAGTTGGTCAGATTCACGTCCACTGAGTCGACTTTATAAACGTAATGCAGTTGGAGAATGTCGACGTTTTACAACACTTAGCCACGTAGGAACGTAAGCGCTCCTACGCAGATACGCTGCGGGCGTCACTGCGCGCGCCCTGCCTGCCCAGCAGTCCCTCCAGCAGGAGAAGCAGCACTCAGGACTGTTTTCAGTGACCCAGGCATCCTCTGGTCAGGGCCCAGGGTGCTGGCTGCCTGGCCCCTATGCCCACGTCTGTCCTCCCGGGCTTGGCACCTGGGCCCCGTCCAGCCCTCTTGCTGCCTCACGTGTCCAGAGAGCTGAAACCTGAACCCCTGCCTCTGCCACTCCCACGGGGCCCTGAGACTGGGCCCCCGGGGGTCTGACCACAGAGCCCACGGCCTCCACACCCCTGCGGGGGAGGGCTTTCCAGAGAGCAGGCTGATTCTGTGCAGAGCCACCAAGGTCCTGCACACTTGGCCAAGGCGTCCCCAAGAGGGGGCAGAGGGACATGGCGGGGCGGGGGTGGTGGCCGGAACCTGGACAAGCGTTCTGTGAGGCCCCACAGGGCATGGGAGGGAGGCCCCTCCTGCCTCACATCCCCCCCAAGATCGTCAAGCAGGCCGAGGGTCTACACTGCTGGCTGAGCTGTGAAGGTGGGACATCCACCCCTCAGGCCAGGGAAGGCCCTCAGTGCAGGCACAGGAACACGCAGATCTGAGTGGGAGTGCCGCGGCTCCCCACTCAGCAGGAAGGCGGCAGTGGGCAGCTCTCCAGTGCTTCCCCAGCAGAGCCCGGGCAGGGCAGGGGGGTGGAGGGTGGCGGGTGCAGGGGTGGGACTCAGGCGCAGGGGGCCGGGGCAGTGGGTGCAGGGGTGGGGCGGCGGGCACAGGGCCCCCAAGCCAAGTGGGGAGCACCTGGTGAGCTCGGCCCTGGGCAGCAGCCTCAGGGGCTCTGCTGACCAGCAGCCCTGGCCTGCGGGCACTCTGGGCCAGGAGGCTGGACCCAGCTAACCAGCCTCTCTGTCTGTCTGTCCCTGGCAGCCCGGCCGCGCCTGTGCAGCTCTGGGCCTTGCAGGAACGGAGGCACGTGTAAGGAGGCGGGCGGCGAGTACCACTGCGACTGCCCCTACCGCTTCACTGGCAGGCACTGCGAGATTGGTGCGAGCCCAGCGGGCGGGCCAGCCTGGGGAGGGTGGGGAGGGGCCGGCCTGGGACCCCTGCCCTGCTCCCTGCGTCTGCTCGTCAGGAGCACCCCACAAGCCCCCTACCGCCCCTGATGAGGGTGTGGAGGGACGAGGGGAGGGACCGGAGGGGGGTGCACGCGATCCCCGGCCCTACCCAATGGGTGCCTCTGCTTCCAGGGAAGCCAGACTCATGCGCCTCGGGTCCCTGTCACAATGGCGGCACCTGCTTCCACTACATCGGCAAATACAAGTGTGACTGCCCCCCGGGCTTCTCGGGGCGGCACTGTGAGATAGGTAAGGGGGGCTCTCCATAGCCCCGTGGCCCCGAGGCACAGCTGGTGCGAGAGGCAGGATGCCCCTGCCCCCAGAGGCCTCAGTGGGGACAGTGATGGCCAATGGGGTTCCCGCGCCCTTGCAGCCCCCTCGCCCTGCTTCCGGAGCCCGTGCATGAATGGGGGCACCTGCGAGGACCTAGGCACAGACTTCTCCTGCCACTGCCAAGCAGGGTACACAGGACGCCGGTGCCAGGCAGGTGAGCAGGCCAGGATGGGGCAGTGCAGGGCCCAGCAGGGGACTGGGGAGGGAGGGGAAGAAGGAAACCTCTGAGCAGCCTGCTCTGGGGGCCGGTTCTGTCACCCTGGGACAGGCTGCACAGGGAGCAAGGGGCCCGGGTCAGAGCAGCGGGAGGCCAGGCAGGGGCTAGCAGCGCAGTACAGGGCTGCCCTGTCCTTGCAGAGGTAGACTGCGGGCCCCCCGGCGAGGTGCAGCATGCCACCCTGCGATTCAACGGCACCCGACTGGGCTCGGTGGCCCTGTACTTGTGTGACCGAGGCTACAGCCCAAGCGCCTCCAGCCATGTCCGGGTGTGCCAGCCACAGGGCGTCTGGAGCGAGCCCCCCCAGTGCCACGGTGACCGGGGCCCTCTGCAGGGGGGGCGGGGGGGGGGGGGAGCCACGCCCCGCTCCCTTGGGCCACGCCCCGCTCCCCTGGGCCACGCCCCGCTCCCCTGGGCTGAGCAGGAAAGCACTGAGCCGCAGTTCTGACCCTGGGCTCTGTCTCCTCTGTGCCAAGTGAGGGCAAAACCTGGTGCTGATGGTGGTGATGACCGGTCCCCTCCACTCCGGACCCTTCTCTAAGGGCTTCCGGTCCTCAGAGCAGCCCAAAGCATGAGGTCTAACACCCACAAGCCCGCTCTGCAGAGGAAGCCGCTGAGGCCAGGAGGCAGCCCAAAGGCAGAGCCCTGCAGAGGCAGATCAGGGCTTAGGTCCCACTCCTGCTCCCAGGCCTGCCCAGGCCTGCGGGATCAGACCCTGCATTTGAACAAGGCACCCACGAGCCCCCACAAGCTTTTAAGGGGTGTTGCCCTGCAGGCAAGGCCTGCCTTGAGCCAGGCACCTGGAGACAGGGTGCTACAGACAGCACCACCAGCGGTGTGTTAAGCGAAACGGAACATTCCAAACTGTTCAGACCATCTGTGTAATGGTAACACGGTCTCAGAAAGCAAAGAGCTTTCAGCAGACTAGTTTAGGGACAGGACAGCATCCAGAGAAGGGAGGCGCAGAGCACACCGCCCCCTCCCAGATGCCCTGCAAGGTGTCGGGCCTGGGCGGCCCTCTCAGGTGGAGCGTCAGAACACAGGTGCGGTCACCTGGCCTCGAGCCTGCTCCTTTACGCATGTCCTTCCAAGCCCCCCAGGGCTAGTGGTCACTGTCTAGGAGGCCACCCCGGGCCCAGTGTTGCTTCTCCTCAACATGCCATGAGGAGGAGTGGGAACTGCCAAGGAACGTGAGCTCACAAGCCAGGATACCAGGACGCTCGAGAAATGCGGCACCTCAGAGACACTGATAGAGCCCAGACAACATATACTCCTGGGAGCAGAGACGTAGAAGATGAGGAAGAACATAAACGCAGGACAAAGACACAAAAGGAAACATGACGCTGGCCGTAAAAATAGAATCAAAAAGTGATGTTCAAAAGAGGCAGAAATAAGATGCTCGAAAAACTGTAACAGTAGGAGTGGCAGATGCAACTTGTAAATGGGAACAAAGACGAAGCTAATGAGCTGAAAGGCCAGTGTAAGGAGCTGTGCCAGAGAGACGAAGGGAAACACTCACAGATTAGAAAGGAGGCGTGGGCTCTGAGGAGGGAGTAAGTGCTGACACTGAGGCAACAGGCCCCCAAGAGTGACACAAATTAAAATAGGCTGGAATGTTGCAACAACTATGGAGCTAAACTCCCGGAATAGCTGATAAATGAGCAGAGATTGAAAGGGCCTGCAGAATGTCAAACAGGAGGAGAGAGACACGAGACACAGTATAATAAAATGTAAGAAAATCAGGAGGAAAAGATCCTTAGAAAAAGGGACAAGAAGCCACAAGGGAACAAGAATCAGATTGGCACCAGACTTCTTATAGAGACGTCAGGAGTGAGGTAATAAAACGGCATTTTAAAGATAGTGAAGCGACCCATTCAGTTAGGGTGTGGACAGTTAGAAAACACCATCACACTCACTGTGACATCAAGGAAGCTCCAGAGAGCCCATAAAATCGTACCTCTTAACTCATTAGAGAGCTGAGGATGCAAAGTTTTCTCACAAGGAAGCACCAGGCCCAAACAAGTCCATGGATCAATCCCACCAAACCGCCAAGAAGCAGCCTGCTGCAGTGCTACACAGGCCCTCCTGGGGAGCAGAAAGTGTGTGTGCCACCCACTCTTCAAGGTCAGGACAACCTTAAACCAGCACCAGACATGGACAGGTGGACAGAGTAAAGTTATGGCTCCATTAAACGTGAAAACAGATGCAGAAATCTGATGGTCTGTAAAGACTACATATACCATAATGGGGCTTCCCAGGTGATGCCAGTGATAAAGCAGCAGCCTGCCAATGAAGGAGACCCAAGAGACGTGGGTTTGATTCCTGGGTCAGGAAGATCCCCTAGAGTAGGAAGTGGCAACCCACTCCTGTATTCTTTCCTGGAAAATTCCATGGACAGAGGAGCCTGGTGGGTGACAGTCCCTGGGGCCACAGAGTCAGACACGACTGAGCACACACAGCATTCTTAAGTTGGGTTGTTGTAAAAATAGTTGATATTAGAAAAATTTGCTAACCAACTAAAAGAGAAAAGTCATATAAGAATTTCAATGAATGTATAATAAGCATTTGACAAAATTCATACCTATTCAAGTAACAAATTCCTACCAAGTAAGAATTTTAAAAGCACTCCTTATCCAGATAAAAATATGATACACACACACCTTTCTAGTACCACATGGTATAATACAGGACTTATTGGAGGGAAAACTTATAAAAGAGAAATAGCAGAGCCCACAGAGCCCCCCAGGTGTTCATTAGCCCACAGGGAGATGTGCTTAGACCAGGCATAAGCTAGGCTGAACACACAATTCCACTGAACCTCACCAGTTACACGCCACATATTTAGAGGAATGAGGACAGGTTGCGTTAAGAGGGCTATGGGATTGCCCTGGCGGTCATGGTTAAGGCTCCGTGCTTCCACTGCAGAGGGCACAGGTTCAGGCCCTGGTCAAGGGAGTTCTGCCTGCTGCATGGTGAGGCCAAAAACAAAAAGGAGAGGAAGCTGTGGACCAGTGTTCCCTGACCCTCATTATACAGGAGGAGGATCTGGAACTGAAAAGCTGCTCTTCCGCCGAACTGACTCAGACGTGCCTAGCTACCAACGAGGAGGAAGGAAATTAGCTTCTGAGGCAGTTTTATGATGGGTCTCATCTAACCTAGAATAGACATTATCCTAAGTGGAGAAACATTCCCCTTAAAATTCAGAACAAAATAAGGGTGCCCATTATCACCAAGTCTAGTCAACAGTACATTGTCAGTAATAGCCTATGCAATAAAGTAAGAAGAAGAAAGCAAAGTCATGAAAACACTAAAGGACGGAGGAGAAACATCAGTGTTTACAGCCAATACGGTTGTCTCTCAACCAAAAGAAAACTCTATAAATGATAGGAAATGTAATATGTTTGGTGAATATAGGTTATAACAAAATCCATTGCATTTTTATGAATCAACAATAAATGATTAAATGACATATTTTTTATAATTAATTATAAAAAAGACATGTGCAGATGAAACCAAAAACTGATTCCTTGAAAGGATCAATAAAAATAATAAGCCTCTAGCTAGACTGATCAAGGGAAAAAATAAAAATTAGCAATATCAAAATAAAAAGAGATATCACTTAAGACTATACGAGCATTTAAAGGGCAAGGAGATACTGGGAACAACTTCAGGCCAATATATCTCACAATGTAGAACAAGTGAAGAAAGATGCTAATGATACAACTGACACCAGAATAAGTGGAGAATATGAAGAGCCTCGTGTCTATTACGGAGATTTAACTCATGGCTAAAAACCTCCCTGCAAAGTAAACGGCAGGACCAGACGCTTCTCTGAGTTCTGTCAAACCCTTCAGAAGGAATAACAGCACCATCCACACGGCTCTTTCAGAGAGTGTAGGAGGAAGGGATCCTCTTCAGCTCATCTCACGAGGCCAATATCGCCTTTGTGCCGAAACCAGAGACGCTGCACAAATGAAGGTACAGGCCAACAACATTCTTCATGTGCAAAGCACAGAATCCTAACAAGACGTTACTAAGATCCAACCCAGTATTACATCAGAAGGCTAATACAGCCTGACCTAGAGGGATTTATGTCAAGAACAGTTTAACCTTTGAAAATCAGTAAATCTAATTCACCATAGTAGAAAATAAAGGAGAAAACCATATGATTGTCTTAATAGATGCAGAAAAAGTCATTTGACAAAATTCAACTATTATTTTTAAAATTCTTAACAAACTAAAGAGTAGAAGGAAATTTATTTAACCCGATCAAAGGGCATCCATGAAAAAGATCAACAGCTAACAAAGTGCTTACGGGTGAAAGAGTCCCTGCCGTCATCAGCAGACAGGCAAAGGTGTCCGTTCACCAGGGCCTTCCGCCACTGTCCTGGAGATCCTAGGCCACACAGAGGCGAGAAAAGGAAGACAGCACGTCTATCGGGCAAGTAGTAAAGATGACACGATCGTGCACACAGAAAATCCTAAGAAATTCTACAATAGAAGCAACAGAACTAATAAGTGAATTCAAGCAGGTTACAGGATACAGGGTCAATACACAGAAACAATTATATTTTCATACTGTAGCAGGGGAGACTTGGAAAGTGAAATGGAACAATGCTATATACAATAGCATCAAAATGATAATTTTTATATATATGAAATGAATTATAGACATAAGTGTAAAAGTTAAAACTATAAACTTCTGTAAGAAAACAGAGAAAATCTTCTTGACAACTGGAATAAAATGGTTAGGTACTCAGAAAATATTACATTGTTTCTCCACTTCTCACCATACCCAACAATTAGTTCCAGATGTATTAAGGACTTAAATGCGTTTTTTTTTTTGACTATGTAGTTTTGTGTAGGAAATGTAGGTTAACTATCTTTTTGGCCTTAAGGCAGGGAAAGATTCCACAAAAACAACTAAATATAAAAGGAAAAAATGGACAAGATGACTAGTTAAAAATTAGGAAGTTAAATTCCTTGGCCTTAAGAAAGTTGGGCTTCCCTTGTGGCTCATATGGTAAAGAATCTGTCTTCAATACGGGAGACCTGGGTTCGATCCCTGGGTTGGGAAGATCCCCTTGAGAAGGGGAAGGCTACCCACTCCAGTATTCTGGCCTGGAGAATTCCATGGGCTGTAGAATCCATGGTGTCACAAAGAGTCAGACGTGACTAAGTGACTTTCACTTATGTATGTATGTTATCTACACATATATGTATATACACATACATGTTATGTATAGTGTCTATGTATACACACACATAAACGTATAGAATCAACCCAACAGGTAAGACACATAAGTAGGAGTGTCACAGTAGAAAACAACATTCCCTCTGTCAGTGAAGTGCGAAATGCTAATCAGCAGTACAGTGAGACACATTCAGTTGGCAAAACTTCTGAAGTCTAAAAGCCCATACTGGTGAGAATGTGGACAGACAGGGTTTGTTCTAAACTGCTGGAGGGCGTGTAAACGGGTACAAGCACTCTGAGGGCAGTTTAGTCGTTTGTCGAGCTGACCCCCTTCATATAAACTGTGTCCTAGCAACTGTACGGCTTGATAATTGTAAATTGAGGGAAAACTCTACACCAGGAGATGTGAAAGACACAGAAGCTTTGTTTCAACAGCAAGAAATCTAAACCCAACCCCAAAGCCTACCAAACAAGAGAGAGAAAATATGGTATAATCACCCTGAGGAATATTACACAGCAATGAAGAGAACCACCCACAACATAGAAACATCTTATTAATATAACGTTGAGTGAGAAAAGAGTACGTTAACCACAATGTCCTATAAATAAAGTTCATAATAGCAAAATTGCCCAGCATATTGGTAAAAATTTAAAACTAAGGAGGCACAGAGGGGATAACCGTGGAAATTCAAGTCACAACAAGCGGGATGTGCGTGCGAGCAGATGAGCCGACACTCCTAGCCCCAGGTCAGGCGCCAGCCCTGGGGTCATTCTGTCAGTAGCTCTTATTTACTCACTTACACGTTAAGCATTAAGAGTAGACTGTTTTAAGCTGAACGTCGTTACTTCAGGAGCAAAACCCCCAGCTTTTAAAAACTCCACCGTGAATATTTCACAATGAAGGGCCAGCCCCCAAGCGTCTTGGGCTCATACACGACTGTTACACAATGGCGCGGTGCGGTCCTCAGGAGCAGCCCCAGCCCCTTCCCAGAGGTGCGTCTCTTCCCCTCCAGGGCCCTCCTCAGGTGCTGGCCTCTCCCGGCACCTGGGGTGTCGTAGACTTCTGTCCAGAGCCTCTTGTCAAAGCTCACGTGCATCCCTCTTAGTTCGGCTTCAAGTCATCCCTGCTAACAGCAGCAACACTGCTTTTTTCTTGGGGTCTCTCCTGGCGCCTGGCACCCGGGCTTTCCTCACTCAGAAATCGACGAGTGCCGATCCCAGCCGTGCCTGCATGGGGGCTCCTGCCAGGACCGCATCGCCGGGTACCTGTGCGTCTGCAGCCCAGGGCGTGAAGGCACCCACTGTGAGCGGGGTAAGACAGTCCCGGCCTTCCGTGGGCCAGCCGCTCCCGCTGAGCTCCAGCGCCCCAGCACGGTCCCCTTGCCCAGCCACTCCTCTCCCTGTGCTGGGGTCTGGCTGGGTGCTGCCTGCTCTCTCGGGCCCCTGCTGGCTCTGATGTCCACAGGGACGGCAGTTTATAGATACACTTGCCTCTCGTCCCCCGGAAGCACAGACTGCAGCTGACAACAGCTGACCATGACCCTCCTCCCTGCCTCCCGCAGACCCTGGCTGGTGGAGGGCGGGGGGAGGTGGGGATGAGGACCCAGGGCCAGAGAAGGTGGGGTGCAGGGGGCAGATTCCAGCCCTGTGTCTGAGCCAGAGTAGGGGGGAGGCTCCATGAAGCCTGCTCCCTCACTCCTGTGCAGGCCAGGTGGCCGGAGAACCTGGGTAGTGAAGGCAGCAGGGGCCCGACAGGCTCTGTGGGCAGAGTGAGGGCAGGGGAAGCTGAAGTCTGGGGCACAGGAGGCCCCGGGGCAGCGGCCATGCAGCCTCATGTCCGTGTCCCTCTCCTCAGAGACAGACAAATGCCAGGCACAGCCCTGCAGAAACGGAGGCACCTGCAGGGACCTCCCGGGGGCCTCTGTCTGCCAGTGCCCCCCCGGTTTCACTGGAGTCCACTGCGAGACAGGTAGGGGCTGCTCTCGGGCTCCCCGCGTGCTGGGCCCTCACCCACACTCGTGATACCCTGGACACCTGGGAACACCTGTTTCCAACAAGCACAGACGCTGGGCTGCTCAGAGCAGGGCGTGGGGACGGTGCCCGGGGACAGGCTTGTGGGGGGCGGGACCCCAGCAGGGAGGACAAGGGGAGGGCCAGGCCCCTGCCCGCCTCCGCCCCCAGCGACCTCGCCCCACCGTCCCTTCCCTTCCTCCCGCTGTCCTCTCCTCCCTCCCCCAGACACCCCCTTGCTGCCCTGGCCGACTCTCTGGGTGTTCTCCAGAGGTGGATGCCTGCGACTCCAGCCCCTGCCAGCACGGAGGCCGCTGTGAGAACGGTGGCGGGGCCTACCTGTGCGTCTGCCCAGAGGGCTTCTTCGGCTACCACTGTGAGACAGGTGGGGCTTGCCACTCCCCGCCCCCTGCACCCCCGTCCACCCGCTCCACGTCCAGCCACAGGCCATGCCGGCCCTGGAAGGGCCAAGCTCACGGCCGCCCCAGGGGCCTGGCGCTCCCAGCTCCTCATGGCGAGAGCCTCTCGCTCGTGAGCCTGTTTGGGCCCCTTGGGGACCGGGCAGGGGACAAGGCCTCCCCTGGCCATGGCCTGCAGTAGCCCCCACCCCGCCGCCTGCCACCCCGGCACCGTGTCTCCCTGCTGTGCGTCTCCCCAGGGCAGGTGGCCTGATCTGTGCTGTTTGAGTGTCCCCAAGTGCCCCTAAGCTGGGCCTGACCAGCACCGCTCAGATGTGCAGGGTGGACAGGTCCTGGGCTCCAGCCCGGCTGCAGGGCACAGGAGCCGGCCCAGCGACGAGCGTAGTGTGGACAGTTTGTGGCCAGAGTACCTCACCGGGGCGGGGGGCCCTGTGGGCCCTGGCTTGGAAGCCCGGGGCTGCGCCCCAGCCCTAGCAGACACAGGCTGCGGAAGGGCCGGTGTTCTCAGCTGCTGCCCAGGAGTGGTCACCTTGGCTTGGCTGGGGGTGGGCCAGCCTGGCCTCTCCGTGGGGGCCCTGGCAAGCCCTGCCCCTCCCCCAGAGAGTGTCCCCCATATCTGCTCCCCAAAGAGCCACCTGGGACTGCCCACATGCATCCCACAAACACACCAACACGGGACCAGCCCAGGGCCAGCATCGAGGGCCCGGGGGAAGGCGCCCGGCCAGACATCCACTCACTGCTGCCTCCCCCCGCAGTGAGTGACCCCTGCTTCTCCAGCCCCTGTGGAGGCCGTGGCTACTGCCTGGCCAGCAACGGGTCCCACAGCTGCACCTGTAAAGTGGGCTACACCGGCAGGGACTGTGACAAAGGTGAGGCGGCGAGGGCGCCAGCGTGGGGGCTCCGGTCCCGCCTGAGGGCTGCAGACACCCCGCGGGGCAGGACAGGGAGCCGAGCGTCCCCAGGCCCAAGGGCCAGACACCCGCCTGGGGGCCGGGACTTGCCCGGCCGACAGCTGACACCCCCCTTCCCTTGTTCTTGACCGAAACCCTGAAGAGCTCTTCCCACCAACGGCCCTCAAGGTGGAGCAAGTGGAAGAGAGTGGGGTCTCCATCTCCTGGCGCCCCCCCGAAGGCCCAGCTGCCAGGCAGCTGCTGGATGGCTATGCCGTCACCTACGTGTCCTCGGACGGCTCCTACCGCCGCACAGACTTCGTGGACCGGGGCCGCTCTGCGCACCAGCTCCGGGCCCTGGCACCCGGCAGGGCCTACAACGTCTCTGTCTTCTCGGTCAAGCGCAACGCCAACAACAAGAACGACATCAGCAGGCCCGTGGTGCTGCTTGCCCGCACGCGTGAGTGGCTCGGGCTGCCCGCCCCCCGAGGGCCCCGCCCTGGCGTGCCCCCAGCAGGGTGCCCGACCCAGCCGAGAGGGCCCCTCCTCTGGAGGAGAGGGACAGTGATGGGGGATGGAGGGGGCTGGGGACTGCAGGGGGGGCCCCTGAGAAGGGGCTGGGACTGCCGTGGGGTGAGGACGGAGCCTCCCCGCAGGCTGGAGCAGAGGCAGCCGTGGGGCAGCAGGGAGGCCATTTGGGTATGCTGCCCTGAAGGGAGCTGTGCGGAGCAGCTGGGCTCAGCTGGCTTGTCTGCTCCTGGGGCTGTGTGCGAGGGGGAACCCCGGAATACTTCCATGATGTGGGTTGGTGGGGGCTGGCCCTGGGAGTCAAGAGATGGGGAGGGCAGGCTGGAGGATGGAATGAGAGCTGGGCAGTGGCATGACCGCTGGGCATGTTGGGAGCCCCTTGAGGGTGGCTAGCAGGGCGGGGCAGGTGGGCACAAGTGGGAACAGGCTGGTGCGTACACAGGTGGGCACATATGGACAAGTGAGCATGGGCGGGCAGGTGAGCACAGGTGGGCAGGTGGGCACGGCCAGTCACGGGAGCAGGGCAAGCGAGGCAGGCATGGCCTGCCGGCCAGGTGAGCAGGAAGACGAGGGTCCTGGAGGAAGAGGGGAGCCCCTTCTCGGGTCCCTCGGAAGGAATGCGGCAGGCATCCTCCGCGGATGCCGACAGCCAGGACGCTGATGGCCAAGTGTGAGGAGGGACGAGGCCTCAGGGGGAGGGACAGCACACGGGGCCAGGAGGGTGGCTGCAGCATGTGACACAAGAGCCTCGGGGGCTGGGGACAGGCAGGGCCATCCTGAGCCCGGCTTTAGCAAGAAGCACTTTTGAGGCTGCTCGAGGTGGGCTCTGGAAGGAAGACAGCCTCCCCCGTGCCATCGGGGTAGGGGTGAGGCACCACTTCCTGCAGACCACGGCTCGGCACTCTGGGAGCTGGGGCACCCCCTCAACTCCCTCAGCCAGGGGTTCGTCCCCTTCCCTGGTGTCAGTGAGGCCTCTCCTGGCTTCTCCCTGGCAGGCCCCAGGAGCCCCCAGATGGTGCAGAGAGTCACTGTCAGAGCCACCAGCCAGCCAGGGAGCCAGGAAGGTCCCACCCTGCCCCCTGGCAGGCCAAGACCACGCAGGGCAGAGCCTGCAGCAGCCCCTCTGCAACGCCCCCGCCCTGAGGCAGTGGTCCAGGGCATGTCCACCTGCCCCTGGTCCCTGCTAGACTGAGGGGCGCCTTCAGCAAGCCCAGGCTGGACGGGCATCTCGAGGCCAGTCTGTACAGGTCCCCAGGGCCCTTCCTGAGCCCCGTCTCCAGCCCTGGCCCCACCCTCCAGGGGTGAGGAGGGGCCACACAGGCTGCTCACCCACTGTCCCCAGGACCCCGCCCCATCGAGGGCCTTGAGGTTGCCAACGTGACAGCCAGCGCCATTTCGGTGCGGTGGGCTCTGCACAGGATCCGCCACGCCACCGTCAGCAGCGTCCGCCTGTCCATCCGCCACCCTGAGGCCCAGGAGGAGCAGTCCACTGACGTGGACAGGAGTGTGGACAGGTTCACGTTCAGGTAAGAGCAAGGGTGCCCTCTCCCCCCGTCCCACCGGGCTCCTGCCACCCTCTCCCCTCCCAGCCCCTAGAGGAGCAGGGCCATGTGATCAGCCCCGGGCCTCACCGCTGCCTTGCCTCCTGCGGGCGCCACATGCCCAAGAGAGCAGGGACGCTCTGACTCTGTGGATGGCACCCCCTGCAGACAGAACAGAGAGGCCACTGGAGGCCAGCCCAGAGTCCCTCCAGGCCGAGTCACCAGAGTCCTTGGGAAGGGAGAAGGCAGGCACCCTTGGGCTGCCTGACATTTTTACTTTGTTCAAATATGTTCAAACCTTAAACTGGTGAAGGACAGGGCAGCCTGGCGTGCCACATGGGGTCCATGGGGTCGCAGAGTCAGACAAGACTTGAGCAGCTGAACTGAGCGGAACTGAAATTTCTTATGGATATTACATATTATATACCAACAAAACTACAAAGTTAAATACAAATGAACATCAGTCATTGAAAATGACTAATGACTGAAATAAGCATTTCAGCAGCATCACAGGGAAGCCTCAGACCCCTGGCCTAGGCCCCAAGCTCAGAGACGCTCCCAGACGGCGGCCCACGATGGACCCATGAGCCACCTTCTGAGCCAGGCAGGGAGGGTGGGCAGTGCTGGGGGCAGGGTGAGCAGGGAAGGCAGCAGCTGTGACGTCCCCACCAACTTCCTGAGCCTCTGACCGCAGCTGTGGAGGTGGGCTCAGGGACAGCTCTGCAGCGTCCAGCCTAGAGCAGCCATGGGCCGTGGCTGGGAGAGGGCTCTGGAAGGCGGGCGGGCAGGCCACCACACCGCCGCACCAGCACATGTCCCGTCTGCAGTCTCCTCTCCACCGTGTCTTCTGTGCTCTTCCGTCCAGCCGGATGGCCATCTGTGCTGGAGACCATGCCCCACCCCTTGTCTGTGAAGTGTGGCTGTGGCTCCTTCTGCCCACTCCCCAGGAACAGGGGGACAGAGAAACAAATGGGGTCCCAGGTGGGCACTCCTGTGTTGGGGTCCCCAAGGCCATCCCCACGTTCCCGAGGGGGTTCCCCAAGACTCAGCAGAGATTCAGGACAGAGAAAGGATACAAAGCGACATCAGTGAAAGGAAGAGGCGGGCGGGGACCAGTCACAGACCATGTGTGAGCTTCCACAGCCCCTCTCCACATAAGACAAGTCCCCCCCACATCCCCAACACACCCCATCCCCGCCACCAGCCAGCAGGTACTTTCCTGGGGAGCCACGTAGACATATATCATCCAGGGCTTTTACTGGGCAGGAGGGCGGGCAGAGTCACAGGCACCTGAGCCTGGAGAAAGTTCCAGAACCCCAGAGGAAGGGATGCTCAGCTGGCAGGAGCCTCACTGTGCAGACATTTAGGGGCAGGGAAACCCTCTCCTCCCCGAGGGCACTGGGTACCCTCCGAAGTTCCATCCCAGGGCCAGCTTCGTGGGCAGCCCTCCCGAGGGGCGGGCGGGCCGGCCTGTTAGCCCTTTCCCTTCAGTTGCCCTATGCTGGCCTCTGCTGTCTGAGCACCAGCTTCTGGCCACACCGCAGCCACCTGGGCCTGTGTCCTGTCCAGCGCTAGACAGACCAGGGAGGAGCCCCCTACCCCAGGGGCACCCAGCTCTCAGGCCCCAGTCTGGCCTCTGTGGGGGCTGCCTGGCCACCAGCCCTGGGACGACTCCCACCCAGGTCACACCAGGCAGGGGACGACCCCCACCAGCCCCAGGACAACCCCCGCCTGGGTCACACCAGCCAGGGGACGACCCCCACCCGTGTCACACCGGCCCCGGGACGCCCCCCGCCTGGGTCACACCGGCGGAGCGGTGGTCTGCGAGCAGAGCCACCCTGTTCCTCTCCCTGGCCTCCATTCCCCACAGGGCCTTGCTGCCAGGAAGGAGATACGCCATCTGGGTGACGGCCCTCAGCGGGCTCGGGGGGCAGGAGCGCCCCACGGAGAGCCTGGCCTCGGCCCCGGTGCACGTGTGGACCCGTGAGTAGAGGGGTGAGGGCTCAGCTCCCTTCCGGAAGCACCCCTAGCCCTGCGCTCGGCCTCTGAGTGGCCGCAGCCCCGGAAAGCTGCCCTGGGCATGTGCCCAGAGGCGCCTGGGAAGGTGACTGCAGGGGGCTGGGCAGGGCCCTGCCGGGATGACCTCCCTAGGCCGCCCTCACTGTGGGTGCTCCTGGGCCCCCGCCAGAGCAGGGTCACCGAACAAGGGCAGGAGGAGAAGACAGCGAGGATGGGCAGGCTGTCCACCCGGGCGAGGACACCCAGCCCTCACCGCCCCCCCGCCCCCCCAGCACACGGGCTGTCCAGGCACAGGAGGGGCAGTGAGCAGGGGTGGGGAGGGCAGAGCCTCGCCTGGTGGGACAGGCAGACAGCAAGGCTCAAGTCCTCACTCTGACCCTGGGTGTGGGGTCCCTGGCCCACCCTCTGCCCATCTAGCCCACTTCCTACCTACATCCCAGGAGAAGGTATGCATGGCCAAGCTCAGGGGATGGAAAATGCCATGCGGGAGGGCAACCTGATGGACTGAGCTTAGAGGGGGGAGCCTCACAGGGTGGCTACTGTTGCCGGCCCTGAGCAGCTGCCAACTTCCCTCCACCCGTCCTCACGGACACAGTGAGGTCTGTGACAACGCGGTCTGGCTTCCAGCAAGGCTTCAGCACTCTGAATCACATCTTTAGAGTGTGTCCTGGGCAGAAGACCCCACCAGCTCCCTTCACTCCCCTCCCCTGCTCCATGCTCATGCAGGGCCTCTGCCGCCAGCCAACCTGACCGCCGCCCGAGTCACGGCCACCTCTGCCCACGTGGTCTGGGATGCCCCCGCTCCGGGCGCCTCTCTGGAGGCCTACGTCATCAACGTGACCACCAGCCAGAGCACCAAGAGCCGCTACGTCCCCAACGGGAGGCTGGTGTCCTACACGGTGCGGGACCTGGCGCCTGGGCGGCGGTACCAGCTCTCAGTGACAGCTGTGCAGAGCACCGGGGGCGGCCAGCTGCACAGCGAGCCCGCCCACCTGTACATCATCACCTGTGAGTGTGCCCCGCCTAGGAGCCTCCCCCGGCCCAGCCGCGATGCTCCAGGCACGGACAGGCAGCCCGGGAACAGGGCTGTGCTGGCACAGTGCTGGCGTGCGAGCGCGGGGGGCGGTCCTGCTGAGCTGACCCAGCTGGGTCAGCGAGCTGGCATAAGCGTCTTGTGCCTCCCCTCATGCTGCCCACCCCAGTGGGCCCCAGACGGTGAGCAGTAAACACAGGCCTCGCCTGAAAACAGTTGCCCAGAGGAGGCAGTGGCAAGACCCACGAGGCTGGCAGCATGGAGGCGGGCCCAGGTAGCGGCCTGGCGGCCAGGCCTGACCCACAAGGAACTGCTGGACAGCACCCCAGGGAAGAGGGCAAGACAGCCAGGGTGGGGGCTGGGACAGGCAGGGAGGGAGTGCACGTGGACAGATGGAGGCAGGAGCAGCCGGGGAGAGGCCCAGGGCCACAGTGAGGACGCGGGTCTGCTCTCGGGCCTGCCCGCCCCACGGGGGTCTGCACAACCCCCTTACCTGTTCCAGATCACAAAACAGTCTGTCTGGACGGTGAGGTGCTGCAGGGAGGTGGGCAGCAGGCTGGGCTCCCTCGTCTCCCGACCCACCAGCCTGCCCTCGGGGCATGAAGCACACTTGCCCTGAGACACTGAGACCAGCTCAGCCCCAGACCCACCTGCCAGGCGGACAGGGGAGGGGGGCCCTCTGTGAGCTGGTAGGGAAGGGCATGCAGGTGAGAAGGGCACCAGCCCGGGGTTGGGGTGGGCGGCACCCACCCACAGAGGAGCTGCCCCTCTCCCGGGTGTGCGGGCTGTGGGCCTCAGCCCAGGTGAGTCTGGCGGGTTGCCAGGGCCTTGCCTCACCTGCAGGTGGAGAGCCTGGGTCAGGGCGAGGGCTGGAACCAGCGCCTGGACAAAACCCAGGCAGCAACCACAGCTCCTCCGTGGGCAGACGGGGGGTACCCCCTCTTCAGCCAGGCACAGAGGAGCCCCAGACCAGCCCACACGGCCACCCCCTCTTCTGCCCGCCCACAGCCCTGAGGGACAGCACCAACGGACGATGGCATCGTGATGGCCTCCCCCAGAGGGCACTGAGAACCCGCCCGGCCCCCGCACGCCTGCCCGAGCTGCGCCTGCTCAACGACCCCGGTGCCCCCGCGATGCCGACCCAGGTCCCCAGGTGCCTGCCTCAGCTGCTGCCCCCGAGACCCCGGCCCAGAGCCCCTGTTGACCCGTGCTGACTCTCGCAGGTTCTCAGAGCTCGTGGACGGCAGAGGACGAGTGAGAGCCAGGTTCAGCGGCTCACCCAGCAAGCGGGTCACTGTGAGATCACGTGAGTGGCCAGGCTGACCCGGGTGACCTCCTGTCCCCAGCTGGACAATGGACGAGGCCCCTAAAACCTGGGCTTTGAGACCACCCCCAGTGCCCAAAGTGTCCCCAGCAGGGACCCAAAGGGGTCAGAAGCCCAGGACTGCAGGGCCTGCGTGAAGGGACAGGCTGCCCGCAGGCACCAGAGGTGGCAAGAAACCTGTTAGGAGCGCGTCCGTGTGAGGACACCCCCACCGAGTGCTGCTGTGGGAGCGCAGGGCCCTTCGACTGGCGCATCAGCCTCACAGGCTCTAGAAGGGCTGAGCGCGTGGCCTGACTCGGGGCAGAGAAGATGGGGAGGAGGCGCTGTGGCCCCTAGGGAGGGGGAGGCGCAGGGAGAGGGGAGCAGGACGTGACTGAGGGGGAGACGGCGCCTCAGCCAGGGGCTCAGCGTGAGGCAGCACGCTCAGCTCTCTTGGGCCACGAGTAACCTTCACCCAGCATGCGTGCTGAGGACAGGCAGAACGGGCTGCGCTCTGCCCGGAGAAAAGCTGATGCTACCCGAGGCGGTGCCAAGACCCACTCGGACCCCGCCACACCAGGCCCTGCGGACGTCCCCATGCCCTGAGAGAGAGAAGCCCCTTTCCGGAAGGAAGGCGGCCCCAGGACGGGCCTGGCCGCCAGGCAGCGGCTTCGTGGTCAGCACTGTGGCGTCCTGATTTCTCCTAGAGCCCACAGCTCTGGTGCAGCTGGAGAACACGGACGCGGTCCCCACGCTGGCCAGCCTGGCCCTCCAGCTCCCCGAACGTGGCGGTGACAAGGATGTGGAGAGCAAGTCAGCAGGAGCGGAGTACAGGGCTGACCACCCTCAGGGGCCTGAGGACGGTAGGTGAGGAGGGGGCTGCCCACAGCGAGGAAATGGCCGAGCACCCACCTGCCAGGGGGCCCAACACGACACGCAGGGGGACGGGGCCGGGCCTGGGCGCTGCAGCCGCCCGGACGCTGGGTGCTCCCTGCAGAGACGCCCCTCTCCCCCAGAGGTGTGTGTGGGGCAGACAGCAGGAGGCAAGAGGGTAGCCACGGGGCGGGCTCTAGCTGGAGCGCCACCAGGAGGCGGCCGCTACTGCACTTGGCGAGCAGGCCCTGTCCCCTGGCACACATGCTCACAGGGCACCTCCCCGCTGGGCAGCGCCAACAGGCTGCGTTCCTTCCACACACCCAGACCCCCGCTCTGCCTCTCCTCCGACTCTGACCATCGGGGCCGTGTCCCTCTGGGGACAGCTTAGGGGCGTGGCCCTTTCTCCTGGCCACACCACAGGCCCAGACTGGGCTCGCCCATCAGCCAGCACTCTGAGAAGGCAGAGAAGGGGCACACCCAGGCACCTGTGCCAGAGGGCACTTGCCAGTGGAGGCTCCCGGCCCCACAGTCCAGCACTCACCGGATGAGGCCTGGGTGAGGCAGTGAGAGGCGGTCTGTGGCTCAGATGCAGAGGGAAGACACTCGTGTGGCTGTGTGTTTTGTAAGTGAAAACATTTTGCCCAAGGGTTTCCATTGTGTCAGCCCTTTTAAATATTAGATGCTTCATTTCACAAAACTCAGACACCAGAGGGGCATGGAATGGCCTCTCCTGGGTCCCCCGGAGGAGAGACCAGGGGTGCTCCAGGCTGGCCCCGGATGCAACCGGCACCTGCAGCGTTTGCGAACGTGGAGGACGAAGCCTTAAGGGTGTGAGATGGTTGCAGTGGCAGCACAGGAGCTCTGCAGAGGCCTCCAGGGGGCAGAACCAGTCCTGGCCTCTGGCTCCCTGGTGGCTCAGACAGTGAAGAATCTGCCTGCAATGCAGGAGACCTGGGTTTGATCCCTGGGATGGGAAGACCCTCTGGAGAAGGGACTGGCAACCCACTCCAGTACTCTTGCCTGGGAAATCCCATGGACAGAGGAGCCTGGTGGGCTACAGTCCATGGGGTCGCAAAGAGACAGACAGGACTGAGCGAGTCACACTTTGGCTCCGTCAGGCTCACGATCAGACGAGGACAGCCCCTCCTCAGTGAGTCTGGTTAGTTAGCTTTTGCTAAAGTAACGGCCGTCAGCCCAGGCACCCACCTATTAGCCAGAGCCCAAGCAGTGAGCGGCCTCCTGCCACCGTCCTCCTGGGAACCCGCGAGCCCCGCTCTGTGCTGCTGTCCGCTGCTCCACCAGAGGCCAGGTGGCAGGGAAGGGCGGGGTCTCTGCCCGCATGGTGCCTGAGCACAGCGGGCTCTCCTCGGCGTTGGCGTCTCGCACGCCTCCGGCGCATGCGCCCTCTCCGCCCAGTGCCTGGCCCCCAGGAGCTCACTCCAAGGGATCCAGGGCCGCCTGCTGCTGTCAGCAGTGCGGCTCTCTGCCCTGCCCACAGCTCCTGCTTTGGGATGTGGAGGCGCCCACGTGAAGAGAGCCTGAGCTGTCTTCTGAGTGGGCCACCAGGCTGGCCTCCTTCCAGCAGTGGGCAGTGTGCAGGGTTGGCCGGGTTTCGGGATCCTGCCAGCAGGACGGCTGTGAGCGCACGCTGGGCCCTGGTGGGTCTCTCCAGGGCCGGCGCGGTCAGCGGCTCACCGTGGCCCCTCCTCTGTCCCACAGCCTGTCTGCCCTGGGCCTCTCTGTAGAAGGCTTGCTGTCCCGTGGGGCCATCTGGGCACTGCCTGTCAGGGCCTGGGCTGTTCCTGGCGCTCTCAGCTTGCCAAGGTCCACGTGGAACTTTACACGGAATTTTCCAAGCTCCCGAGGCCCTCTGGGCCTGAAACACACACTCGACAGTTTCCCTGGGTGCAGGACTCGGGGCTCAGTCCCTCTCGGTTCTTCATCCATCAGTCCACAGTTGTCTGCCCTGCCACTGCGATCAGCTGTGTTCTTACTTCCTTCTAGACTGACCTGCCCCTTCTCTCTGGAAGCTGTCAGACTTCATTTTCTCAAGGAAAGGATGCCCAAGGGCACAGCTAACGCCCCTGTTTGGCATCTGCTCACCAAGCAGATCTCCGGGTCAGGGCCCCTCCTGGAGGAGTCCCAAGATGGCAACCTGCCGTTCTGGGAACGTGGAGTGAATGTGGGGGCTGGCTGGTGTTCCTGTTTCCCTCTTCTCACCCAGGACAGCTTCTGGACTACGCGGGTCACATCCCCCGGGAGCCACCTCCGTCCCACACACGGGTGGCCTGCGGGCAGGACCTGAGCCTCCCGACCCCGTGATTTGTCCCCCGTACGGGAGCCCACTGCCCCACCGCAGGGCACAGCCGCATCCTCGTCCCCAGCCTGTTCAAAACAGGCTTCAGTTTATTTACTGTAGTGTGTGTGAGATGATGAACTCGGGATTCAGTAGACCGAGGCCACAGAAGGCGGGGCCCTGGTGAAAGCCCCTCTGCTGCACACAACCCCAGGTCCAGGGTCCCAGGCACGGCACAAGCGTCGGCCAGCCTGAGAAGAAAGCACGTGGTAAAGGCGGCACCTGGACTCGACGGCACAGCACGACCGCTGGACTCTAGAGCAGCGCCGCGCTCCCACGGGAACCCTCAGTCTTCGTGTCCTAGATGCTTGCTGACGCGTTTACAGGTGGAATGGTTTCTGCAAACTGCTTTGAAGTTAATGCTTCAACTAAAGAAAGCAGATGGAAAGCCAGAAACGGGAAGCCAGCCGGGCAGATGCTCCTAACTGAAACCGAGTGGCGGCTTGCGGGGTTCTTCATGCCCTAAACTGTTAAGCTTTGCCTTTTTCACAATAAAAGGCATCTTCAACCCTCAGCTCCCTTTAGCGAACCAGGAAACACAAAAGAACGTGGAAAGCTGGAGGGCAGAAAGGGGCGAAGGAAAGTGAAGTAGACCCGAGGAGGAAGGGGAGCAGCTGACAGAACCCAGGAGGCCACGGAGGGGTGGAGTGGGGGGCGGTGGAGTCTGCCCAGGCGGCACCTCACAGGGAGGCTGCCAGGGGGACGGCGGGGGAGCGGCTGGATCGGACGGTGGACGCTGACGGGGCAAGGCCAGCTCTGCCCCTCCCTGGCAGCGCCACTGCCTGGCCTGCTTGCAGCTCCCACCGTGCCGTGCCATGCCGTCAGGAGGCAGGCAGTGGCCGCGGCACAGAGGCTGCCTGGTCAGGGCTTGGGGACAGGCACTGGAAAACGAGGAGGGCTCTCGAGGGTTGGCCTCTGCATTCCAAGCAGAAGAGCCCCATGCACAGGGCAAACTCAGCGGAAACGTGGGGCGCGGGGCACAGACCAGCAGGGGGCAGAAGGCTCTCTGGAACCGAGCAGAGCCCAGCCATGACAGGAGCCGTGGGCCCAGGCTCCTCCGCCGTGCGACGGCTCGGCACTGAGGCCAGAGGAACCGCTCCACCCTGCCTCCTCCGCTCCCCGGGCTTAGGGGCTCAGGGTGGGCACACAGGCCACCCTCTCCCCTCGGCACTCTGACCACCCCTTGGGCCCACTGCTGTTGGGGACAGCAGGAGGCAGCAACGGTGATGCTTCCTGGCCCTCCTGTGGGGCCCGAAGCTAACAGCTCATGACCCATTTGCAGACGCCCCTGGGAACTGCTCAGAAAACCCCTGTCAGAACGGAGGCACCTGCGTGCCCGGTGAGGATGCCCACAGCTGTGACTGCAGCCCAGGGTTCAAAGGCAGACACTGTGAGCTCGGTGAGTTTGGAACCACTCCCCCTTGCCTGTTGGGGCCACCAGGGCCTGGCCTTAAGATGCCTGTCACAGTAGGCTCGGACAGGGGCCCGGTCACGGCACCCAGACCTCCAAGTGCACGGGCAGGGAGGCTGGCAGGCAAGTGAGCCTCCAGGCTGCCCACTGCCCAGATAACAGGGGGCTCTGGGGACAGTTACTCCGCAGGGACAGGAGGTGGTGGGGGGGAAGAGGGCCCTGCCGCCCTCAGGGCCTGGCCTTGACTTCCGGGACCACGACGAGAGGCAGATGGACAGAAGTTCCCACACCAGACACACAGCCCTTAGGCCTATCAGGCCGACTCTGGTGAGCCCAGAGGGAAAGCAGCCTGCAGGCTCCCAGGACCCCAACCCAGAGCAGTACCCACAGTTGCTAAGCAGCCGGGACAGGGACCCAGCCCAGGAAGCCACGGGGCAGAAGCCAGGACCACAGTGGCTGCAGGACGAGGGGACGCGGCTGTGAGCTCCTGGCGAGCAGCGGCCCTCCTCCTCTGTGCCAGCAGCCTGCACGAAGGTGCCCCAGCCCTGCACGCGGCTGTTCTCAGAGACCAAGTCCATGCCGGTCTGGGAAGGAGGCGTCTGTCGCCATGTGTAAGTCCCTGCTCCCCGCCTTCGCCGCGCCTGCAGCGTGCTCCCGGCCCTGAAGTGCTTCTGCCCAGTCCTCACAGCACCCTGAGCTCTAACACGTTTGACACTGACCTCTTGCTGGTCATACCATTTGTGAACACTTCCCCCTATTCCACAGGCTGTCCTTTGGTTTTGTCGATCGTTCCTTTGCTGTGCAAAAGCTTTTAAGTTTGACTAGGGCCCATTTGTTTGTGTTTGCTTTTCTTTCATCTTGGGAGACTGATCTAAGAAAATATTGTTTCGATTTATGTCAAAGGTTCTTTTGCCTGTGTTCTAAGGGTTTCAGCGTCAGGCCCTACATTCAAGGCTTCCAGACTATTGGTTTTTGTACGTGGTGTGAGGGGCTGTGATTTACATGGAGCCGTCCAGCTTCACCAACGCTGCTGGCTGAAGAGCCCATCTGCCACTGTGTGCCCCTGCTCCCTTCTCACGTTAACGGGCCACAGGCGGTGGTGTGTTCCGTCACCAGGTCACGCCGACTCTGACCCCATGGACTGCGGCACGCCTGGCTTCCCTGTCCTCCACCATCCCCCCCAGTCTGCTCACACTCACGTCCGTTGAGTCGGTGATGCCATCCAACCACCTCATCCCGTCTTCCCCTTCTCCTCCCACCTTCAATCTTTCCCAGCATCAGGGTCTTTTCCAATGAGTCAGCTCTTCACATCAAGTGACCAAAGTATCACAGTTTCAGCTTCAGCATCAGTCTTTACAATGAATATTCAGGACTGATCTCCTTCAGAATGGACTGGTTGGATCTCCTTGCAGTCCAAGGGACTCTCAAGAGTCTTCTCCAACACCACAGTTCAAAAGCATCAATTCTTCTGCACTCAGCTTTCTTTATGGTCCAATTCTCACATCCATACATGACCACTGGAAAAACCATAGCCTTGACTAGACGGGCCTTTGCTGTCAGTGATGTCTCTGCTTTTCAATACTCTGTGTCTAGGTTTGTGATAGCTTTTCTTCCAAGGAGCGAGCGTTTTTGACATTTCATGGCTGCGATCACCATCCACAATGATTTTGGAGCCCAAGAAAATAAAGTATCTCACTGTTTCCACTTTTTCCCCATCTATTTGCCGTGAAGTGATGGAACCAGATGCTTGAATGTTGAATTTTAAAGCCAGCTTTTTCACTCTCCTCTTCTGCCCTCATCAAGAGGCTCTTTAGTTCCTCTTCTGTTCCTGCCATTAGGGTGGTGTCATCTGCGTATCTGAGGTTGTTGATATTTCTCCTGGCAATCTTGACTCCAGCCTGTGAGTCATCCAGCTCGGCATTTTGCATGATGTACTTTGCACAGAAGTTAAACAAACCGGGTGACCACATACAGCCTTGACGTACTCCTTTCCCAATCTGGAAACAGTCCATTGTTCCATGTCCGGTTCTAACTGTTGCTTCTTAACCTGCATACAGGTTTCTTGGGAGGTAGGTAAGGTGGATCTGGTATTCCCATCTCGAAGAATTTTCCAGTTTGTTGTGATCCACAGTCAAAGGCTTTAGCATAATCAATGAAGCAGATGTTTTTCTGGAACTCTCTTGCTTTTTCTATGATCCAGCAGATGCTGGCAATTTGATCTCTGGTTCCTCTGCCTTTTCTAAATCCAGCTTGTACATCTGGAAGTTCTTGGTTCACATACTGCTGAAGCCTAGCTTGAAGGATTTGAGCATTACCTTGCTAGCACGTGAAATGAGCACAGCTGTACAGCAGTTTGAGCACTCTTTGGCACTGCCTTTGAGATTAACATGAAAACTAACCTTTTCCAGTCCTGTGGCCATTGCTGAATTTTCCAAAATTTGCTGGCATATTGATTACAGCACTTTCACACCATCATCTTTTAGGATTTTAAACAGCTCAGCTGAACTCTGTCACCTCCACTAGCTTTGTTCGTAGTGATGCTTCCTAAGGCTCACCTGACTTTGCATTCCAGATGTCTGGCTCTAGATGAGTGATCACACCATCATGGTTATCTGGGTCATGAAAATCTTTTTTGTACAGTTCTTCTGTGCCTTCTTGTCACCTTTTCTTAATCTCTTCTGCTTCTGTTAGGTCCATACCGTTTCTGTCCTTTATTGTGCCCATCTTTGCATGAAATATCTCCTTAGTATGCCTAATTTTCTTGAAGAGATAGATCGCTAGTCGTTCCCATTCTACTGTTTTCCTCTATTGCTTTGCATTGTTCACTTAAGGCCTTCTTCTCTCTCCTTGCTGTTCTCTGGAACTCTGCATTCGGTTGGGTGTATCTTCCCCTTTCTTCTTTGCTTTGTACTTCTCTTATCAGCTATTTGTAAGGCCTCCTCAGACAGCCATTTTGCCTTCCTGCATCTCTTTTTCTTGGGATGGTTTTGGTCGCAGCCTGCTGTACAGTGTTACAAACCTCTGTCCATAGCTCTTCTGGCACTCTATCTGTCAGGTCTAACCCTTGAACCTATTTGCATTTCCACGTATGATGAGGGATTTGATTTAGGTCATACCTGAATGGCCTAGTTCTTCTTCCTACTTTCCAAGTCTGAAGTTCTCAATAAGTATGTGTAGGGCTTATTTCTAGGTTCTCTATTCTGCTCAACTGATCTGTATGTCTGTTTTTGTGCCAATACTACACTGATTTGATCACTGTAGCTTTATAGTATAGGCTGAAGCTTGGGTTATACTTCCAGCTTTGTCCATTATTCTTGGGATTGCTTGGCAATTCGTGTTTTGTGGTTCTATATAAAGTTCAGGATTATTTGTTCTAGTACTACGGAGAATTTCATAGATGTTTTGAAAAAGATTGCATTAAATTTGTAGACTGTTTGGGGGAGTATGGCCATTTTAACAATATTAATTCTGCCAATCCAAGAGCACAGGATATGTGTCCAATTCTCTGAGTCATCTTTAGCTTCCTCTATCAATGTTTTAGTTTTCAGCATATAGGTATTTCATCTCCCTGGCTAAGTTTATTCCTGGGTTGTTGTTGTTTTATGTGATTTTAAGCAGGTTTTTTTTAACTTTCTGATATTATTAGTGTAAAGAAACACAACAGACTTCTGTATATTAATCTTATATTCTGCTGCCTTGCTGAGTTCATTTAATAGCTTTTGTGTGGAGACTTTACAGTTCCCTACAGAGTGTGATCTCATCTACAGACAGGGCCAATTCCCCCTGTCTTCCAATCTGAACACCTGTTTCATTTTCCCGTCTGAGTGCTGTGCCCAGCATTTCCAACACTGCACTGAATAGAAGCGCTCAGAGCAGACCTTCTTTGGCTCCTTTATTGTTTGATTTTTGCAAGGCAAGTCAGACAGACCCTTTGAGGCCTGTTTTAGGGTGGCTTTAGCACAGCTTTATTCCGGGGTTCATCCTGCCTCACTTTTAAAGCAAGGCCTTTCTGGGGTTTCTGCTGCCCTGAAACAGCCTACCGTTAATCCGGACCTCCCCACTCTGGGTCTGGGACTGTCCAGCTCCTCCGTGTTCCCCCCTGCTCACCTCTGTCCACCCTGTGCACGCACAGCTTCATCTCCACGGGGAGCCCTCTCCAGAAGTCTGGAGCTCTTCCTCTGCACAGCTGCCTCCTTGCTGGCCTCTGACTCACAAATTCCTGCCACCTCTGCTTCCCCAATTCCAATCTCTTGTTTCACCAACTCAGTGCAACCACTGCGTGGACCCCCCTGAACCCACCACAGCCCACACAGTGCCTACTGGCAGAGTGCCGCCCAGCCGCCGCGCTCGTGTGCCCCCTGCTCCTCAGGCCGGTCCTGCAGTGTTCTCTAATGTCCGAGAAGACTCACTTCCTGTATCTCGCCCAGTTCTCCAGTTGTTCACGTGCAGTTAATTCCAGGTCCTGCCACGGCCAGATGACTGGAAATGGAAGTCTTAGCTAAGGCTTCAGATCCTAAGGCTCTCCTAGACTGAGCTCATGAGCTGGGGTTTTACCCACTGAACTCCCTGGATCTCTTTCAAACAGCTCCAGCATTCCAAAAGCGTTAATGTCTCATTTGTTGTTCTCTATCAACTTGTGACAGAGGCAGGATAAACAATTCCCGTTTTGTACGAAACTGAGGCTTAAGTTCCAGAGGCATCTCAGAGTACACTAGTTAGTAAGGCAGGGCTGGGGTAAAGACTCCTGTCCTACATGTCGCCCACATCTAACGCCTGCATCTCCAAGGTTTCTCCATCAACTTCCCAGAAGAGGACAGTCTTACTGTTTCAAAGCTTTAGGGCCAAGTAGCCTGTCTCACAGAGAAGGAAATGGCAACCCACTCCAGTATTCCTGCCTGGGAAATCCCATGGACAGATGAGCCTGGAGGGTTACAGCCCATGGGGTCGCAAAGACTAGGACACAGCTTAGCAACCAAACAGCAACAACAACGTCTATCTCAAGCAAGACATGCCTTTGAAACAGCAGGCTTTATCTCTTACATGACTTTGTCAACACTCATCAGGATGTATACTTCAAATGGGCATATCTTATGAAAATTATACCTTGATAAAGTTGTTTTAAAATTACATAATTTTTATGTTGACATTTTAACACATCTATAGGAGAAAGTTTTATTAGGAATAAACAGCCTTCCTTAGCAACAGCCTTCCTCAGAAGCCTGCACAGTTACTGTGGGTTGGTGTGGCCTAGGTGAAGGAGCTGGGCAACATTCCGCTCAGCCCCTGGCTTCACAGAGCTCTCTGGTGACACAGGTATAAGAGAGTCTACAAAGTGCACCCGGACACCTGCTTCAAGGAGAGCTGTGAGAGCACCCGCGCCAGAGCTCCAGACAGGTGCGTCCCGGGGGGCGCCGAGCTGTGCCCACGGTGGTCGCTGAGAAACGGGGCCAGGGTGGCCCTGCTGACTGGGGCTGGGGGATGCCACAGGCCATGGCTAGGCCCGGCTGCCAAGATGTACAGCCCGGCTATGTGTACAGCAGCACAGAGGTGGGCGCCGTGGGCATGGGGCGTGCTGGTGGGTCACAGGGCGGGTGCCGTGGGAGCTTACATGGTGGGTGGGGGTTGGGAAGATCACAGGGCGGCACTAGAGGAAGTCAGGGGTGGGTGCTGAGGCATCACTCTGGTTATGGAAGTTCACACAGTATCTGGCACTACTATTAAGAAGTGTAACTGACAATCCCAATTATATAAATACAGTAAATCTCTATCTACTTTTTATTTACTCTCACCCAAGTCTTTCCCCAAAGGGGTCAAGGTAGCCACAGAATTATTATACAACGCGCTGCCTGAGTACAGACAGCAGAGTCCAAACCTCAGTCACATTCTCCACAGACCAACCAGGTGCCACAGGCCCTGGGTCTCGCGTTACTGAGTCCAGGCGAAGCCCCGTTGCTGCCTGACCCGAGCGCATCACCTGCCTCCCCAGACCCTGTCCCCCACACCCCCATTCACTCAGGCCCAGCAGGTGCCTGCCTGCCTTCACTCCACGACACCCACGCCAAGCCCGGTGGGTGCCGAGAGTAAGACGCTAACCTGTGTCCTCGTCTCACTGACCGCACTCCCAAACTGCAAACCGTGTGAGCTAAAGACCAGACAGTCTCAGGACCGAGAGCTGGGGCTAAGGCAGCTGCCAGGTCAGAGGGACTCGTTCTTTTTCATAACCCACATTTCTCCAATTATTTCAGGAAACAAAGTAACAGTCCTACACTGAAGAAATCCTAAGGTACGTTCCCTGGGCCCACAGAGCTGCTGCCAAGTCTGAGGAGTGTCCCCAGCACTGGGTCCTCGGGCGGGCTGCCATCTCCCTGTGCAGCTCTGTGTCAAAGACTCTCGGACCATAAGCTTTCAGAGCTTCCTAAGGGGGTTAAGATGAGTGAGGAAAATAATCCTTAAGGCCTCCCAACAGACATAAATTTAGCCCAAATACACTGAACCCCACTCTGTCTCGAACAGCAGACACACACCTTCCCCAGTCACCAGCAATAGCAATGGAGGGCTGGCTGAGCTCTCAGAGGCTGAAGCCCACCTGCCTCAGGGAGGCGGGACTGCCAGGCCCGCAGGGAGGACACAGAGGCGCAGCCTGGAGCCAGAGGTGGAGGGGCTCCAGAAGCGCCCAGCCCTGCAGAGGCAGCCACTGGGGGGGCACTGACCTCACATTGGGGGCTCTTGCACTGGGAGCCCAATGCTTGTGCACAGGACCCTAAGCGTTCAGAGAGCCTGAAACAAAAGGGATCTTCTAACACTATTCTTACTTATGCCAGCATTTCCCAACCTCTTTTGGCAATTCAGCCCCCTGTGACTCGCACCTCCCCACATGGAAACTCTGAGCAGGTCTTCTCAACAGTCTAGAAGATGCTGGGCTAACCCAGAGACCCACCTAGCGCTTGACACAGCTTCTTGTCAGCATGATGGCCCTGGGAATAAAGGAGGCATTCTGGCTGGGCCAGGGCAGCTCGGCACTCGAGAAGCCTGTCTTCCCGGTGGTGCAAGAGAGGCGGGAGGCAGCCGGGGCAGAGCAGCTGCACACACAGCCGCCTGTTACTTAGAGGCCTCTGTAAACACCAGGAGCAGCAGAGCCCTGCAGGCCCAGGCTGACACTAAAGCAGATCTTGGAAGGAGGAGGCTGGGCCCGCGGCGGGGGGGCAGCCACACGTGAGCGGGAACACGTGACCTCAGGCAGGTGGCCCACTCCCCCCACCGCCACGTACTCAGAAGATGCACTCCCAGGCTTGCACGAAGTTCACCACCCACAGATACAACTTGAGTGTGAAATGTTTATACTGCAATAAGTCACCTGAAAGATAATATATTTTATTAGAACTCATCCAATAAATCCATTTCTATAAAAACAAATAAGAAATCCTCAACTATTAACTTATCAAATACTAGCTTTTAGAATACCTATTCTGAATACCTATTCTTAGGTGCTTCCCTATAGCTCAGACGGTAAAGAATCTGCTTGCAGTGCAAGTGACCTCGGTTTGATCCCTGGGTCAGGAAGATCCCAGAGCAAAAGGAATGACAATCCACTCCAGTCTTCTTGGCTGGAGAACTCCATGGACAGAGGAGCCTGGCGGGCTACAGTTCATGGGGTCACAAAGACTCGGACACGACTGAGCAACTAACACTATACTACACTACCACTGCTGTTCTTAAAACGACGGAAAAAACACAAATAAGCAGGAAACATTTACTTCTCTGGGGTAGCCTGGTGGGCTACAGTCCAGGGGGTCGCAGAGTTGGACACGACTTAGAGACTCAACAGCATAACAACAATTCACACACAACTGTTCATCCAAGACCAAAGTGCAAGAACTCATTTCAACAGAGAGACCAGGGACAGCCCATCTTCAGAGGAGATCACGGCATCGCCACATGAAGGGAGCAGCCTGTAGGCCTCGGGGCTGAGCTGTCCCGGACACCAGGGCGCAGCTGGTCCTCCACAAGCCTGCCCCACCCCCCACCCCCCACCCCCCACGGCAGAGGGGACGAAGCCCACAGCTCGAGGCAGGGAGGGGCGAGCCCTTTAGGTCCTCTGGGGGCAACAGCCCAGAGCCACTGTGTGAAGAGGAATGCGCACAAGTGCCCTCCTCCTCACACCCGGTCTGTTTTCTCTTCTAAGGACTCAGGATGTTCCTGCTGCGTTCCATCAACCTCACGTGTTTCTAAAGCCCAAGAAGATGAGGTCTAAAATCAGACTGAAAACGGCGTCCTGGCTGGAGTCAGTGGCCTGAGCAGCTTCCCTCCTCTGGCCTCTGAAGACAGTCGGCCAGGCCAGGCAGGCATCAGCCACAGGCAGGGAGACCTCCAGGACAGACCCTCACCAGATAGAGCCCAGGCTGCTCTAAGCAGGCAATGCACACACGTCTGCCCCAGGGGAGCAAGGCTGCCCATCAGGAATGCTTCTGCAACCTTCAGAAACCAGCTTTCGGATTCCAACATCAGAAAAGGATTCTCCCCTTAGGAACCAACCACCAAACTGAGGAGGAACTGCTACCTACAGCTTCCAAAGCAAAGACCACGGGGCTGGGAGAAGGTGCAGAGGTGAGGCACTGGAAGCCCTTCGGCTGGCTCTCCTCCGCCAGCAGTCCATGCTGACCGTTTGCAAGTAGTGACCCGCCATATGGACCAGCTGATTTTGAAAGAGAAAATGATAGCCAACACTAAGGTGGAGTTTAAACACTTTTCATATACAACTTTTTCCATTAAAGTCAGAAGTATTTTGGGTCTGTGAACCAGACGGTCACTGCGGCAATGACTCAGCTCTGCAGCTGCAGCACAAACGCAGCCACAGACGTGTGACTGATGAGGGATGGCTGGGTTCCAATAAAACTTTATTTACAACAACAGGCAGAGCCAAGTCGGCCCACGGGCCATGCTGAGCTCAGCCCTGGTCTTTGAGGCCATAGGCTTCAGCCTATCCCCAGGATGACAAGTCCCACCAAGGCACCAAAGACCTCAAGGGTTTCAGGGAAACCTCAATGTTTCAAGCCCACTTGGAAAGCCAAAGCAGCATGTCCACCAAGCACAGCAGGGCTCCTCCCACAAGCCAGGCGATGTGGAGAGGCGCGGCTGGGGAGGCTAGACTAGATGCTGGGAAAGGGCTCCCTGAGGCCACAACTCATGCAATGCTGTTGGGGGCCACCGGGTAGTATGCACCACCTTCCACACCCTCCTCCTTCACACGCCGACCACCGCATCATCCTGCCAGCCCGCTCTCCAGCACGCTTCCCCACTGCAGATGAGGTGAGGACCAAAGCTGCGAAGCCCACCTCACACCGTGCTGAGCGTTTAACAGCCAACCCAGGCTGGAGCTCCAGCCCCGGGCACCTCCCAGTGATTCAGCTCCAAGTCAGCACTACAGCCCAGAAAGGCCTCCTTCCTTTCAACTTTTATAAAAAAACTTTTACAGAGTTATACTTTAGGCTTTTTACTTATATTAAAGTTCTGTGTGCATATGTCTGTGTATTATGCATTCTGTCATTTCCAGCAAGGACGTCTTTACTGTACTCCCGAAGGTACCCCGTCTCCAAGGATCACCTGGAGAAGACGGCAGAGAGCAGTCCCGGGGCCCCGGTGCCGGGAGAACCAAGGAAAGCGCATACGTACACACACGCTGCTGACCTGCGCTGCGCCGGGCCCTGCCGCTGCGCCATGGAAGCTGCGGCGCCAGGCGCCAATGGCGCGATCACTGGGGAGTGCGTGGAACGCGCCACTTCCGCGGTAACAACCTTAAGCCCTCAGCCACAAGGCCAATGGAGCGTGCTCCTGTTTTGACCTTAGAAGCCTCTGTTCCTACAAGAAACAGTCTACTGAATCCAGAGCATGGTGCTGTGTTCTTATGATTAACCCCTTTTGATGTCTTATAAATTATGTATCTAGTAGAAGACTTCCTGATGCTAAAGGAATTATAATTTATCCTTGAAACATTACAAATGAGCCACTGCTTTTGCCCACATGGCTCCTTCGTCAAACTGTAAAGTCATCCTTGGAAATCCTCAGAGTCCACCCAAAGGAATGAGTAAAACGGAATCAGAAAACTGTCAGGGGCATACACAGTTCTGTGTGGACATAAAAGGAGCAATCATGGGCTGCCAAGGCAGTCTTGTGCTAATCAAAATTTGGATCAACTGACCACACAATCGAGCTTGAATTTAAGATTCTGCTAGCCCCAAATGGGGAGCACAAGAGCAACACCCCAGGTTCCAGGGACAGCGCCAGCCACCGAAAGGCCACACAACACAAGAGCACAGGAAACCTCGTTCCCGTGGTCAGAGAAGGCAGTGAAGGTGAAACCTCCCTTTCCCCTGCACTAGGGCTGGCACGGCGCCAACGGGGAAAGCTACGCAGCACCTCGCTGCCCCCACCAGCACCCCAGTAGACAAGGGTCCACCCGGTGTCAGCCAACCTCCGCAACTCTGCTGGGTCGGAACTGCTGCCACCGATGCTGGACTCCCTCGTGGAGGGACTCACGCGCCACTGGCCTTGGCGGAAAGCCTCTCTGCAGTCGTGCTCCAGCACGAGCCTGGAGGCACAAGCGTCTGCTCCAGGTGCCAGTCCCCAGAGTAAAACAAGGCTCCCATCTCCCAACGACACCCCAGCACAGGGCGGAAAGGAACTATCGTAAAAAATCTTTTACGTAAGAGAAACAACACAAGCAGCCATTTAGAATCTTAAGCTCTCACTAACCAACACAGGCGCGTTTGCTAGAGGCGGCCTCGGCGCAGTGTCTGAGCCTCGGCGCCACTGCCTCTGGGCTGGCTCAGCCTGCTGCGGGCCTGTCCTGAGGCCGCACACACACCCTCTGGTCCTAACGACACAACTGACCCCAGATGGTGCCGGTCACTCCCAGGAGTCAGGATCACCCCAGTGAGGACTGCCACCCGACAGGACCTACCGTCTCTGCAGGAAAAATGAAGCCAAGTGCCACGAGTCTCAGGTTTTGGGCACATCGCCAAAAATGTCTTTTGCAGCATCAATCCTGTGCCAGCCAGCCCATCGCCGGGGAAGAGCCCCCAGAACATGTAGTGACCCCCATTCCCCCCTTGCCGAGCTTGTGTCCCCAGGACTGGGCCTCTACCTCAGAGATGAGCCCTGGTGCATACACCCAAGCCCATTCCTCAACCCCAGCTCTTCAAAGTTGCTCCTCAGAACCTGTGGCCTCCCCAAGGGGCCATGGAGCTCCCTGCAATGATACCAAGCCCAGACCCTGGCCCTGGCTCCAGACCCCAACACCCCGTGACCCTGGCAGGCATGCATTCTCCTCTGGCCTCAGAAGCCCCATCTGGACCATGTTCTGGCATGCTCCAGGTCAGCACTCCATAGCTGCCAGAGACATCAGGACTGGATGTGGCCCCTGGACCGAGCTGGCACAAAAGCAGGTTCCCCCACAGGTCAGAGATGGGCCTGTTGTTCAGAAATGCAAAAAGCATCCCTTCACAGCGCTGGCATCAAGAAACTGTGCAGGACAAACCACACGTCACCAGTCAGCTTTCTTTTACTCTGCTGTATACTGAACGCAATTACAAAGAAGTATTTTTTATTTAAAAACATGAGTATTTTTGTGGAAAATCTGCTACTTGTTGTCATTAAAATAAACTGTTGTGATGTACTAAGGCTTCACTGTCTTCTCCTAATTCTTTGTCACTAGAAGGATGTAAAATGACTCCTGAACCAGAAGAAACATCCCCACTGTGTCACAGAATTATCACCAACACAGATGACGGAGAAACAGCAACACCAGACGCTGCTGCACTGAGCCCCCGACTTTAGGAGCTCCCAGCCTGTGGGTCAGGATGGAGCAGGGCCCTCCACACGAAACCCAACCGATCGAGCCAAGGCATCTGCTGCTTAGTGTGGCCTGTCTACCTCTCAGGTGATTTCCAAACATTCTTTCATCAAAAGGCCAGTTTAAGAATAAAAAATAACCTGAGAAGAATGAAGTGAAGTTCCCAAAAGCTTTGAGGAAATTAAAATAACCTTTCCTCTCTCTGGGCTCCCTTCACTGCAGTCCATGCGTCACAGCTCCTACTCCTCCTCCCTGTCCTCCTCCTCCTCCCTGTCCTCCTCCTCCTCCTCATCCAGACTCTCGTCATCAGCCATGCAGCCCTCAGACTCCTCTTCCTCCCGGGCCAAGAGTTTCTTAAAAACCTCAAACTCCTCAGCAGAAGAAACTGCTGTTCTGGCCAGAAACTCAGCTTCTGAAACTCGGAGGATGTCCTTCAGTAAAGGGTTGGGGACCTGTGTCTGCCCCTTCTTGTCAGGGGTCTGGTACCGGCCCAGCCGCTCCAGGAACACGTGTCTCTGTTTGGTCTTGGTCATGGAGTACTGCAGCAGGTCCGTCTTCACAATGTCCACGTGTTTAATCCCCATCCTGAAATAGGCATACTGGAGACACAGACGTGGTTAGGAAGGCAGCTGCAAAAAGCCTGGTAGGTTCCTAAAGCACGCAGAGAAACCTGACTAGTCAACAGCGGTAGAGCACTGTGACCCCCAGCATCTGCACGATGGCGACAGCTTTCAAAGCATTTTCAAATTTATATCGAGAAAGATGCAGCAAAAAATGAAGGGCAGGAAGGAGAAATCAAGATCTATTTTCCTTCATGGGGTAAGAAAAACTGGGACCATGAAAAAAATAGGTAAATAATTCAGAAAACATCTAGGATCTGACCTAAGCCATCAAAGTTGTTACCAGAAACTTTGGAACAACCTTCATACTTACGTTTCTAAGATCAACATGCACAACAGATTTGAAAGAAAGGTTGTAGCTAATTTTAAATTAGGTATTTCAAGCAGAGGTCTCATATGAACTCTAAGAAGGGGCCTGAGTATTCCGTTATCAATGGCAGGAAAGTTGCGGAAGATCTTTTACCCGTGGCAAAGAAGACTCCACACTGAATTCTGGCTGGCACTGGGCCAAGAGGGTTTAATCTTGACCTTGTCTGCTTGCCCAGGTGAGTCAGCTGACCTTGACTGCACTGGAAACCTGCTGCTACCCAGCACGCCACGAGCCATTCTTACCTGAAATTTGTACTCCAGCTCACCAGGGTCCTCCCGAAGAACATACGGGCACCTGTGCAAAATCTCGGTGACTTGCTTCACGGTGAAAAGGCACTTCTCCTTAAGGACCCCAACAATGACTTCAATGTCCCGCTGACGCATGGTGAAAATTTCAGGGCAACAGTAAAGCACCCTCTTTAATTTCCCTGAAGATCATTAAAAAGGACAAATACATCATTTTAGGATATTCCAGAAACCCAAGGGGCCAACCACACCTAAATCAAGCCGGAGTTTAAAAAACAAACAAGGATCCTCTCCTCCACAGAAGGAGTGCCGACTTCAGATACGTCTTCCCAGGAGCACTGTGGAAGCAGAAGGGGCCAGAATGGCTCAACTCCCCAGTGACGCCCTCCCGCTCCTCACTGCCCAGCCCCAGCTGACAGGCGCCTGCTTCATATGCTAGGGCCCCTCGTGCCCTCCTCGCCTAGAAGAGACTTTCACAGGGATGTGCTGGGAAAGCCAGACAGGAGGCTGAGGCAGCAGTCTCTCCCACACTGGGGCTCTGGACTCCTGTTTCCTCCTGCAATAAAACAGTCCTTGAAACATTCACAACCAACATCTTAGGACCTAGGAGCTAGAACGCAATGAAAAGTGGTTCCACAATAACAGCGTAATAATAACAGCGAGAATCCTGACGCACAAGCACAGAGACTGATCTCCGGGTTCGCAGGGGCCGCAGGTCTCATCCACACTAAGGCACTTCTGAGGGACGGGGGCTCTGTCAGTAACTGTATTAAGAAAACCGGCGGAAACTGGGACCATCCCAGGCAAACTGGGGCCTGTGGCCTTCCTATAGATAACCAAGTAAGACTCAGAGCCCAGACACTGGTAAACCTCCCTAACAGGTGAGTCAATGTCTTGATGAAACACACTCAGGAATGAATTTCAGGAGTTCAGTGTTTACCTTTGCAGCTGAAGCTCACGCTGAGCTTCTAATCTATAACGAAGGCACGTAAGGCGTCAGGGTTTCCCAGGTGGTGCCAGTGGTAAAGCACCCTCCTGCCAATGCAGGAGACAAGAGAGATGTGGGTTCAATCCCTGGGTTGGGAAGATCCCCTGGAGAAGAAAATGGCAACCCACTCCAGTATTCTTGCTTGGAAAATCCCATGGACAGAGGAGCCTGGTGGGCTACAGTCCCTGAGGTCACAAAAAGTCGGACCTGACTGAAGCAACTGAGCTCAAGGATGGTGTTAAATTGAGCCTTTCAGATTACACTGCAACAGGTAATCTGTTAGGAGAAACACACACCATTACCTTCTGCTCATCTTCTAGAAAAGAGAAGGAGGCCTGTAGAGATCCTCTGAAATCTGGACTCCCAACCTTTTCTCCCCTTTCCCCATCCCCAACAATACTTCACCAATAACAGACAAGAATGAACAAACAGTAGAATTCCTCTGATGAACGTGGGTAGGGGTCCTTGGAGATCCTCATGAGCCCCTACCCTCCTCCTCTAGAAAAGCCCACAGAGAGACCCAGTGGGACTTCCCTGCTGGTGCAATGGATTAAAAACCTGCCTGCCAGTGCAGGGGACACAAGTTCAAATTTGGGAAGACTGCACATGCCTCAAAGCAACCAAGCCCATGCGCCACAACCCCCGAGGCTGCGCGCTGCAGTGACGGCAGCCTGCGCACCTGGGGCAGAGCTCGTGCCCTGAAACGAGAGAAGCCACGGCGACGAGAAGCCTGCACGCTGCAACCACAGAGCCGTCCACGCAGCAACGAAAACCCAGCGCAGTCAAAAATAAAATTAATTCCTTAATTTAAAAGAGAGAGAGATCCAGTGAACTTCTAGGATTTGGGGGGAGTGAATCTTGTGTGTGGGGGAGGCGGAGACGGTGGCTGGGAAACGGCCACTCCACCTGTGTCCCAGGAATCTGGGAAGATTTCACATTTCCCATTAAATGGAGACACCTGACTGGAACCCAAGCCTTTACGGGGAACTCTAAGTGTCAGTAATGCCTGACGCGGCTCCAGACCCCTCTCCTCCTCCGCAGGGGAACTCTAAGTGCCAGTAATGCCTGACGCGGCTCCAGATCCCCCCTCATTCCGCAGGGGAACTCTAAGTGCCAGTAATGCCTGAGCGGCTCCAGATCCCTCCCTCCTCCGCAGGCACGGCCCCGGGGTGAAGGAGTCTAAGTCTCTGGCTTCACACAGACACACACAGCACTGAGCCCGCCCCGGGTCAATTGAAGCGTCCAAGGGCACACGCACACCCACGAGCCAACGCCACCGCTGACGTGTGCGGGGCCCACACCACGCGCCCACCGCCGTTCCCGACGCCAGAGCACCCACAGGGAACACACCAGACAAGAGCGGTCACTCAGCTCCCCCTCCCACCTGCAAGGCCCTCTGCAGAGGTCACTCTGCCTCCTCAGCTCTAAGCCAAATCACACATTCCTCTCAAGGACTTTTCCCCCGCAGAAACCTCCTCAATCCACCTCCCCAGGCTATTTGGTCTCCAGCTCTGACTCCTCAGCACTACATATAAAATCCCCACCACTTCTTACCTTCTCCAAGGCCCAGCTTTCGCAGGTAACTGGAGCGCTTCTTCATTTGCATCACAGGCAGTTTCAATAACTGAGGACTTTTCTTCAAGGCCACACACACAGGCTCTGGATTCAAACCCAGAAGTATTAATTCTGAAATGATGTCCAGCATCTGTTGAGGGTGGGTACCTGGCTGTATGCTGAGCAGTTCATTAACATGGACATCACTAAAACCCATGTCCCGGAGGGAACGGACAAAATTCTCTTGCCACACAGGAGTTCTCTGCTTCTCAAGGAGGCACTGAATCAGCCCTGTTCTGTGCTCTGGTTTCTGTGCACATTTTGGGGGTTCAACAAAGGACGACTCCTCAAGGCCCCCTCCACTGGAGACTGTCATTAGCTTACACAACAAAAAAGCAGCCGTCCTTTTCTGTCCTGCAGGCTGAGGAGTCTGCCTAGCGAGGAGGGCCCAGGTAAGGGGCGTCAGGCGGTGCCAATCAAAGACCTGTAAGACACAAAGGGAATGCATTCCTCATCACACCAATGCAACGGACACCACAGGATTTCTGAGTCAGGGTCTTTAGCTCGTTGGTCTCACGCAAACATAAGTTTTTATAAGCAATCTGCAAAGTCATAACTGAACTTTAAAAGCCTAGAGAGAAAGAAGTTCATGTACAGAGAACAGAGTTTGCAGAAGGATAGGTTTGCTTTTGCTGCTCTAACTGAGGGGACCGGGACAAGGAGGGATTGGGAGAACAATTTCAAGGCCACTGGGTAAAGTATGCCTTCGGGTGTGGGGGGTCCTCTACCTGTTCAGTACCTTGAGGGGGGTGGCTACAAATTTAGCTGAGAGATTAACAAGAAGAAAAAAGTGTATTTATATGCGTATGTTGATTCAGGAAAGAGGTAGCTCCCTAAATGACTACAGCTGGGGGCAAATGGGGGAGGAAGGTTTCTAGGGGAAGAGCAAACGGGAGGGCTCTTCGGAAAAGAAGTGGGAGCCCAGAAAGTCTGTGACAATGTTTATGTTGATACAAGGGGTCGTCCCTCTTTTTTTTCCCTTCAAGACGGTAAACTCCCCTGGAGAAAGGCTCAATGGCGCCCTCACTCCCGGAAAGCTCTGCTTTTAGTGAGATAAGGGCCGCTCCAAGCAAGCTTCTTTCAGTCTCTGCTGAGTCTCAAACGTCTTTAGTTTAAAATCATTTCTGTGCCAACTCTGGGGTCCGAGTTGGTACCCACACCTGAAAACTCCGTATCTCGTACCAGTCTCCAGATCCACCTAACTGCATTCATTCCACAGACGGAACGCCGTTAGCCTGCCAGCCAACTTCAACATTCCCGCTGACCTCAGAACTCTTAGGGGTCAGGCCGGCGCGCCACCAACGGGGCCCAATCCCCGGGTCCTCAACGCCCCTCAAGACGCGTCCCTGAGCCTCCCCAGCGCCCTCAGCCAAGCCCGCCCGCTCGGAGCGCCCGCCGCCCCTTGTCGCCCTGTTTGTGGTCCAGCCGCGGCTTCGGCCCAGCGCCGGCGGCAGGCGGGGTGGGGACAACGGGCTAAAGTCGCGCCAACGCGGCGGGAAGCGCCGGAGGCCGGGTTGCCGCACACCTCCGCGACCCGCAGGAGACCGGAACGCGGCGGCACCTCACCTGCCGACCCAGCGCCGCCATAGCGCGGAAGCGGCGCTCCCAGGACCCGTCGCTTCCGCCCTTCCGCGTCCGTCGCTTCCGCCCTCCCCCTCGCAAGCGCAAGCGCGAGGGAGGCAGTTCCGCCCGGCCCTTCTCCACCTGCGTCCGGCTGCCTGCACCGTGGGCTCTCGGACCGCGGCCTCCCTACTTCGTGCCCACTCTGCCCGGATTTCCGCTTTCCGGAGCTCCCGGCTGGCAGAACAAATGAACAGCCCCTTCCCCACACGCTCGCTTTCCGTAAGAGAAAACTGTAACCTCGGCTCACACCGGCCGCCCCCCTGGTCCCGCAGTAACCTCCCCGGAGAAAGTAGCTTAAGGCAGAGACTGGGCGGTCTGAGTAAGATGGAATCGTCCCAGGTGACGTTATTTAAGATTCGATGTGTAATCTGTATCCAGTAAGAATTTTAGTGTAGAGTTGAAATGAGAATGGAGTGATCACCGGGTTCCAAATGGGGTCTGGGGGCCGCGGAGGACCGGGTCTCAGCCCCGCTCCGCACTTCTGAGGAGTTAGAACTCGGCCAGACCCAGGGACGCCCCCGCCTACCCAGAGCAGCACCTGCCAGGAACAGCCTTACGGTCTCAGGAGTTCCCCTTACAGCTACGCAACCGTCTCAGACTGCAGCCCGTCCTTTGCAGACAAGCGCCCAGCCTTCTTGCCAGCTCCAATTATAATTCTTGATAAAAACACACATATTCTAGATGTGTTTAAACTGTCCAAAGGAACTCCACAAATCTACGGTTTTTCTTTTAAAAAGTTCCTCCCAACTTAGAGGTATGGTTTCCTTCTGGGATGAAATTGTTGCAGCCTAATTTGCATTTATTCTTAAATTTTGGATATAGACCTGTAATCGTTCAGATATAGAAACTGGGCATCTTTCAAAAGGGGATAGTGGTGAAGAACAAAAGAGTGTACTTTCTCAGCTGCCTAAATTCCATCAGTTTTAAGTCCAAATCTTAATTTGTAAGCATTTCTTGTTTTATCTACTTGTTTCTGAACTGAGGAAAAGGACTTGATTTTTGCATGGATACAGTTTATAGAGTACCTGCTCTAGGCCAGGCACCAGACGGGGTGCTAAAAATATATCTTTTCACAAAAGGATTATGTCAAAGAAGAGGAAGGTTGTAAACCGTGTGGAACTCAAGAAATGGTTCTGTTTCTATTGATTTGCTTTTTTACCCTGATTTTCTCCTTGAAATATGCAGCTGTCAGTACTGCAAAGCTAATCACGTTAATGCTTTTACACCCAAAGTCTAAGAACATCCTTGTGTGCCTCCCTGGAAGGAGTCACAGAACCTAAATAGGCGTCTAGGTCTAGAAAGAGTAGTGGCTGGCGTGCAGGGATCACTCCAGAAAGTTGGCAGCAACGTCAGTGCTCTGAGAAAGCCTTGCTCTTTGGAATCTTGACTGTAATGTGGGGAGGAAAAATTTTCAGCATCTGCCTCAAAACTTTAATGCCTGGATTCTTTCTGCAGAGAATACTCTCAAAGCGTTCAGACTTTCCTCTGCCAACAAATCAGGTGAGTTTTAATTATTTTTCTTATACAGAAGTAACAGTTCTTGGAGACCTAGAACTTTGCATTTTCAGCCCATTGCACACCTGTCTGAAAAAAGCATTCTGTAACTTCTTCTGTATTATAAGCATCATAGAAACTACAAAGGAAAATATTTGGGTTTTTTTTTAACCTTTGAAGAGTTCTTAGAATATCATAAGACTTGTTTCATTCTGAACAGTAAATGTCACTAACTTACTACAGACTTTAAAAAATACACTTCTAAAAGTCCTGCCTTTACTATCTCTGCTGGACAGAGGAAGAGTCCTCGTCATTCTCTTGAGACGTCAGAGAGACTCAGGCAGCACTTCCTAAAGGAAAGGGATGGTGAAATCCTATATACCGGAAGTGGAGAATAAAATGAACTGTCATCAAGATAGCTGCATACTTCCTACACGAATACTGGAAACTGGGCACAGGATCGCACCTGAGGCAGGCTGGCCCTGAGCATCTTCTCGGTCCTCTGGGTAGGAGCCTCGGCCCGGCAGAGTGAGGACACATGGGAAAGGGGTGCTGGGGCCTCGGGTTTGGTTTTGTTTTCTTCCTGCTATTTGAGCAGGGGGTAAAATGAAAGGTTTCCTTCTGACCCCAACCACTCCCTCTCTCCAAAACAGATACAAAATAGAGGCTGAATTTCAGATTAGGGTGGATTGGAGCCTAGAGGGGAGGAGTTATCTGAGTATGTGAGAGCTGCACTGGGTCCTGATCAGGACGGGGAGAGGGGCATTCAGGGCCGGACACCCCCACGTAGTCACAGGGGCTCCCTGGGCCAGATGCCCCCACATAGTCACAGGGGGCTCCCTGGGCCAGACGCCCCCACATAGTCACGGGGGGCTCCCTGGGGCCAGATGCCCCCACATAGTCACAAGGGCTCCCTGGGCCAGACGCCCCCACGTAGTCACGGGAGGCTCCCTGGGCCAGATGCCTCCACATAGTCACAGGGGGCTCCCTGGGGCCAGACACCCCCACATAGTCACAAGGGCTCCCTGGGCCAGACGCCCCCACATAGTCACGGGGGGCTCCCTGGGCCAGATGCCTCCACATAGTCACAGGGGGCTCCCTGGGCCAGACACCCCCACATAGTCACAAGGGCTCCCTGGGCCAGATGCACCCACATAGTCACGGGGGGCTCCCTGGGGCCAGACGCCCCCATGTAGTCACGGGGGGCTCCCTGGGCCAGACGCCCCCACGTAGTCACGGGGGGCTCCCTGGGGCCAGACACCCCCACATAGTCGGGGGGCTCCCTGGGCCACATGCCCCCACGTAGTCACGGGGGGCTCCCTGGGCCAGATGCCTCCACATAGTCACAGGGGGCTCCCTGGGGCCAGATACCCCCACATAGTCACAAGGGCTCCCTGGGCCAGACGCCCCCACATAGTCACAGGGGGCTCCCTGAGGCCGGACGCCCCCACATAGTCACAGGGGCTCCCTGGGCCAGATGCCCCCACATAGTCACAGGGGGCTCCCTGGGCCAGATGCCCCCACATAGTCACAGGGTGAGGGAGACACCCCCCACACAGTCATGGGTCGGGGATCCCTGGGGCCAGACACCCCCACATAGTCACAGGGGCTCCCTGGGGCCAGACACCCCCACATAGTCATGGGGGCTCCCTGGGCCAGATGCCCCCACATAGTCACGAGTGGGCGGTCCCCGGGGCTGGATACCTCTGCATAGTCATGGGGTGCTGAGGTGCTGGGAGGGGTTGGGGTGGACAGCAGAGCAGAGACAGATGATGGGCCAGCCCTGCTGAGCTCTGCACAAGGGCAATGGCTGACACACCATGCCTCCAGTCTCCTTAGACTGGCGAAGCTGCACAGACCTGCTGGGCACAAAGAGGGACCCCCAAGCTGACCAAGGCGGCACCACTGTGGCACACGGAGACGCACAGATAGAAAAATAAGGAAATGAAGTGCTTCCCGTACCAGCACTGCAGAAGAATTCATGTGGTCCAAGTCAGGGTAATTGTTTACTAATAAAACTGCTTTAATTTGGAAAACGTTCAAGGAAATAAACAGTTTGGTCATTTGGCAAACAGTTCTCCACACTCCACGTATCAGACAAGCGTACACCAAGTCAGAGGAAACCGAAATCAGGCACGTGTACAAAAGTAAAAAGAGAATCGAGAACCTCTCGTGTGCCTTTTGGAAATTCACAAATGAAAAGCCCTTTAGTAGTACAAAACTCAAACACTAGCATGTTTTTTCAAGGCCATGAAAAAAAATGAATTCCACGTCTATTTTGTAAACCTAAAATAGCACAGCATCACTGGCTTTTGTTCTAACAGATGGGTTTTAGAAAGTGAGCTAGGCCTAATTCTTGAGCGCTTACTCCCTAACGGAAGGCGCCTGAGAAAGCCGTGCCTCCCTAAGCGAGTCTGCAGTGCGGCAGGGAGCTGGGCCAGCCGGCGCTCTGGATCCCACCCTGCTGCACGAGGGCCGGTGGGGCTCCGGGGCCCGAGCCGCGGCACTGGGGCTCCTGCCGTCCAGCTCCAGACCAACGGTGGACAGAGCTCTGCTCCCTGAAGGGGGAGAGAGGTAGGCCGCGTCACCTGCCTGCAACAGCATTCTGAAACCCTTGGCTTCCCTCTGGAGGCATTCTGAAGAGCAGAAGGCACCAGAGGAACCCTGCAGAGCCCACCCAGCATCATTCGAGACTTGCCGGACCCCGCCGCTGTGCCGGAGCTGCACATCCAGACACAGCCCCCGCGCAGCGGGCCCCGGACGCACAGGGCCGCCGCTGCCCACTGCGGGCCCCGGCTCCCTCGCCCTCCGCTCTCCTCCTCGCTTCGGCCTGCTCTGGCCATCAGCACTTCACAAACCCTCTCCCTAGGCCTCCACCTCATCTGTGGATTTGTCCTTGTCACGGGTGCCCACGGGTGTTCACCCACCTTCTAAGGCCCCTGGGGCTGTTCAGGGCCTCTGGAGTCCGGCTCACAGGCAGCAGGCTAGCCCTGGGCCCTCACTTTGGTGTCCAGGGCAGTGCGTAGGAGGGAGCCCCCCTCCCCCAGAGGCAGGGGGCAACTGGGACCCCCTTGCCCCACAGTGCACGGGCTGGGCTGCTCACCTGACTTGTTTAGCCGACACACCTCCTCCCAGGTGTAGTCTGCCAGGTTCACGGGCTGTGTCACCCAGCGGTCTGTCACCAGCTTCTCCAAGGTGGTACGCTGCTCGGGCACAGGCTGCAACAGCCCAGACATGAGGTTCATGAGGTCTGGGGATGGAAGGGCATGTGGTCAGAGGGCTGAAGGTGGCCCAGGCTGGGGGTGGGTGGCGCACACTGTGCGAGTGCAGGGCCTGGGCCACCGATTCTGACCAGCACCGTGGGGCTTCTGGAAGGCAGGGTCCCTGGCCATGCTTCCCAAAGTGCTGCGGGAGGTGTGTGGGGCCCCTGAAATGAAAGCTTAGTGCTAGAGCTCCCACGCTGCTCATGACACCAGGGGGCAGCAGCCCTCATGTGGGCTGCCCGCTGGGGCTCTGGAGACACAGAGCCATGGACACAGGCATCGCGTGGCGGGAGGGGAGGGAGGAGCAGCTGCGGAGCCCCGGTCTCTCCCCACGGGAAGGGCGCATGAGTGCTGAGGAGAGCCCCAGCCCTGAGTCTGCATCTGGCTCCCACTTTCTTTAACAGCGTGGGTGTCACCGCAACCAGGGCCACTCCAGACCTCAGTGCCCGGGTGACTGTCCTGAGAGCCCAGGGAGTAGAATTCGGAGCAGCCCACTCGCAGGTGGAGCAGCCTCTCCAGGGTGGAGCAGCTCCCCCAGCCCCAGGGTGGGGCATCCCCTGAAGGTGGGGCAGCCCCCCAGGGTGGAGCAGCCCCTGAAGGTGGAGCAGCCCCTGAAGGTGGAGCATCCCCCAGGGTGGAGCAGCCCCAGAAGGTGGAGCAGCCCCAGAAGTTGCAGCAGCAGGCTGCAAGAGCCCCACTATCATGGGGATCCAGAACGTTAGGAAAGCTCTACAATTCTTCCAGGTGGCTCTAGACTGAACTGTACCCCCCGCAGATTCCCCGTGTGATGATAGTAGGAGGTGGGGCCTTTGGGAGGTGAAGGGGGTCAGATGAGGTGGTGTGCCCCACCCCCCCCCCCAGCATCAGTGCCCTTATCAGCAGAGGCACCAGAGGGCCTGCTCTCTCCTTTCTCTGCCCCGTGAGGACACAGGAAGAGGCAGCTGTCTACCAGCCGGAATCCGCCAGCACCCTGACCTCAGGATCTCCACCTCCAGACTGTGAGAAATAAATGTTAGCGCTGTAAACCCCGGCCTGTGATGGGCAGGCATGGCAGCCCGAGTGGACTGAGACTCGGGCCTCCACCCTGAGCGAAGAACCCAGGCACAGGCCTGATGCCTAAGGGCGCCTGTCACCTCACCACCTGTGGTGATGAATGAGTGCTCTTGGACCACATGTCGCGACTGGGAGACCTCAGAACCCTGTGGTCCGGCTCCCTGGAGCTCCTCCAGGCATGGGTCTGAGGGGCCATCCAGGCCCGCTGGCAGGGGTCGGCACTGCAGATGCAAGCCGCTCTAATAGCTCTGCGGGGAGCCAGCTCACAGGCGCTCCAGGAGGGACAGAACCCTGGTTCCACACGAGCGGTTGGGGGGGTCAAGTCCATCCTCCCCCTCCCTCCGGCCATGCTCAGAGGCTACCAGTGTGTCCCTCAGAAGACAGCCCCTCTGGTCCAAACTTCCCTAAGATCAGTCATGACATCAAAGTCACCTCCAAATCGCCTTTCTGTTCAGATCAAAGTCTGAGAGGAACGGAAGAGAGAGCGAGCCAGCTGTGCCTGTGTAGGTGACACCATGCACTGCTGTGAGACAGGAGCCAGCCCAGGACGTCCGCCCGTGCGAGCTCACCTTCCGAGACCAGATACGGGGGGTTTATTGCGGCCTCCATGGTCTCCTCCAGCTCACAGAAGGGGTTCTCCTCGAAGATCAGCGTGTACAGCGTGACCCCCATGGACCACATCTCCAGCTCCGGCCCCCGGTACCTGCCAGAGGAAGAGGAGGCACTCGGGGCGCTGGGCCAGCCCCACAAGACAGCCAGGACCCCGCATGTCATCCAAGAGCAACCCCCAGCGAGACGCACCATACTCCTCGACCACGTCCGCCCCCCGCCAGCCACTGGGGATAAGACGACAAGCAGAGGCCCACTCAGCAGTGGAGAGACCAAGTCAGCAGGTGGCAAGGGGCTGAGCACAGTGTCCGCTGGGGAGCTTCCTGGAGGAGGAGGAGGGAACACCCAGGAGTGCAGGCAGTGCCAGGCCCCCAGGGACCTGGGGAGCCATGGCGGCTTCAGAGCAGGGCAGCCTGCCCTTCAGAAGAGACCTGAAGGAGCCCAAGGTGAGATTGGCACAGGCGAGCCTCTGTAAGGATGAAGCAAGCCCTCAGCAGCAGGAGGGAGGAGACGGTGGGGCGCGGAGTCCAGGCGGCCACCAGCTGGAGGAGCGGGCCTCGGGGATGGCGCCCCGGGGTGCTCTTGGTTCTCCTCTGTGCTTACAGATCCCCTCCTCCCAGCTACCATCCCTGGGCTCTGAGAGGCCGGCTCTCTGCCAGCCATCTGCATGGTTCAACCCTAATGCCCACAGCAGACCAGCAGGGTGAATCCACCTTTTCCTGCACAGAGGGCCAGGCCCCACGCTGCCAGCGTGCTTGGTCCCTCAGGTCTGGAGCTGTGGGTGGGGGCGGGGGCAGCCTGGGGAGCAGCTGTGTTCATCAGACAGGAGTGCAGATGCGGCAGCTGAGGGAGCTGGTGAGCAGAGGCCCAAGAGGAGCCTCTGCCTTCCAGGGGCCACAGAGGGCCGGGGACCCCAGGAGGCAGGAGCCGGGGGCAGGGGGCCAGGAGGCAACCATGAGGGCAGAGCTCAGGAAGTGAGAGGAAATGCCAGAACAAGAGAATGAGGCTTCAGCAGAAAGAGATGGCAAGGACGCTGGAGGCCAGGAGAGAACGCCAGAGCGGAGCAGGAGTCGGCACTCCTGCTGTAAAGAGCCGGTGACGAGCGCAGGCGGGAGCCGCGCGGCCTCTGGACACTAACCCTCTCCGCCACAGCTGCACAGAAGCAGCCACAGACACCCGTGAGCCCACAGGCGCAGCCCTGGGCCAACAGGACTGTCCTTACGACAGCAGTGGAGGCCAGTCTCCCACCCAGGGATGGAAGGATGTGGAAACGAGAGGGAAGACACAGGCAGAACCTGCGGTGAAGGTCCTGGATGCTCTAACCACGAGCATGCCTGGGAGACTCGTCAGAGCCACGCTTCTCCAGAGGGCGTGTTAAAGAGACACAGTGAAACACCCGCAATCAGACCTGCCTGGAGCTCAGCTCATGCGGGTAAAGACCAGTTCCATTGCATGTGGACAAGACAGAAATCTACGCATTTGGGGCACAAACACTGAGCACCGTTTCCATGCTCAGAGGAGCCCTACAAGCCCTGAGCTCCGTCTCGACCTTCTCTCTCCTGAGCTCCCTGAGACTGGGCCCTGCCCCAGCTAGGCCCCCAGCACAGAGTTGGACCCGCTTCTCATCTCGGCAAGAGCAGGGGCTCGCCCCACGCCCAGCTGACATGGAGGCGAGCCGGTCAGCGCCAGCACCGCCAGCAGCAGTGGGTGAACCCCAGCACGGGCCCTGCGTTGGCGCTTCATGCCTCACGTGGCCAGCCCGACCGCACACCAGCGCACTAGCCTGCTGGTGCTGGCATCAAAATAAACAACTAAAAAAATTCTGTTCATGCCTTTGAAGAGTCCCAAATTTGGGGACTCTTTATCTTTTCTTAACTTTTGATTATAGTGAACTCCAAACACAAAAGGTGAGAAGGCAGTCTAATGAACCCCTGGCTTCCCCGACTGAGCTTCCTTTTCCTGCCCACTGACCTCCCGAAGCATACTGTGTCACTCGGCACCCTCATCACACAGAGGCACAACCTGAAGCCGCTTCCCTCTGCTGCCGCGGAAGGTGTGAGCACAGGCTGCCTGCCCGGGACATGTACGGGTTCCCCATGAGGACCTCGGGCGCGCAGTACCCGATCGTCCCTCTGCTGCCGCGGAAGGTGTGAGCACAGGCTGCCCGCCCAGGACACCTACGGGTTCCCCATGAGGACCTCGGGCGCGCAGTACTCGATCGTCCCACAGAAGGTGTAGAAGAGCTTGCCCCGCTCCAGGTAGGCGGCCGAGCCGAAGTCGATGAGCTTGATGGAGAAGTCCTCGGCAATGACAATGTTCTCGTCCTTGATGTCCCGGTGGAGGATGCTCTCGGAGCGCAGGTACACCACGGCCGACACCAGCTGGAACAGGGGCCACCGTTGTGAAAAGGACACTGAACACAAGGCCTCAGAGAAAGAAAGAAGGTGAAGCCGACTCTGTGTGACCCCGTGGACTGTAGCCTGCCAGGCTCCTCCATCCCTGGGATTCTCCAGGCAAGGATACTGGAGTGGGTTGCCGTGCCCTCCTCCAGGGGATCTTCCCGATCCAGGGATCGAACCCGGGTCTCCCATGTTGCAGGAACTCTTTACCATCCGAGCCACCAGGCCTGCCCCTTGGCAAATCCCCAGGAACACCAGGCGGCACCGGCAGCGAGAGGCACCGCGTGTACGGCCCTGCGGGACCCACTCGCCTGCGCCTGTGCCCTTCCAGGGACGCCCCTCATAAACACCGTTTCTAAGGTCTCGGTCTGTGTGCCACCAGTGACCTCCCCGGCAGACATTCACTCACCCCACGACAGGCAGAACGATCGTCTAGGGAGGACAGACAGATGGCAGCAGAAGCCACAGGACGCGTGGTGGACGCTTGAATGAGTGTGGGCTGGGTTGTGTGGGCAGTGGCCCAGGAGAAGGCCCAGAGGGGCAGTGATTTCCCCAGAGCTCATCGGGCAACTCGAGCAGGGCTGGGAGCAGAAGCCCAGTATCCAGGCTGCAACTTCCAGGCTCTGGCAGCTTCTCAAAGAGCAGCGCAGCGTGGAGCCATGCTTTCCCCAACGCCTGCAGCCTTTCAGCGGTGCGGCCTCAAAAGAACTCCCGGGAAACGGGCAAGTGCATCAGTCTCCACTGTCTCCACTTCGAGAGGGTAGTTACTAGGATGTACTGCTGCCTGCCCACACGGCACGTGTAGTGTGGGGGATCAATAGCAGTAGCACCTCAGTGAAGTTTAAGTAAAATTAGTAAGACTGCTGACCCCACTCACCACTCGGACACCAGCTGTACCGATGAGCACCGTGATTTCGTGGACACAGTCATTCAGATCGTTAGAGAAAATTTTACATTTACAAGTGAATATCTTTGAGTCAGAAGCAACAATTAATGGCAGACAAACTAAGCTGAATTAATTAACTTTAAATAAATAAAGAGGGCTTCTCCGATGGCTCACCAGATAAAGAATCTGCCTGCAATGCAGGGAACACAGGAGACACAGGTTCAATCTCTGGGTTGGAAAGATCCCCTGGAGAAGGAAATGGCAACCCACTGCAGTACTCCTGCCTTAAAAATCCCAGGGACAGAGGAGCCTGGTGGGCTGCAGTCCAGTGGGTCGCAAAGACTAAGCACGAGCAAAACAGAGTTCTCTTGGCTCGGCCAGAATGAATGAATGAACATGTATTTACACACACACACACGCAGACGTGTGCACACCTGCACATCTGTGTATAGACGACGCGTGTGCATGTGCACGCGTAACACTGCACAGATATGCGCACGCACACGGATGTCTGTGCTTACACATTCACACATACGCTCACACGTGTATGGACATCCACCGACATACACACAGGCACGTGTACGTATCAGGCCCAGGTGGGAAGCAGAAACCACGTGCTGCTCTGAATATGGACAACTTTGAGGGTTACTGACTGCAAAGCAGTAACAAGCCCGAATCGGGTGAGGAGCTGCTCACCACAGAGGAGAGCCGTGCACCGAGCAGACGCAACCCAGAGCTGGAGGCGACGCACACACTTGCACGCGACACTGCCGTTCTGTGGAGCCCCGAGTCCACGTTTACACGTGAAGCCCACTGTGCACACTGATTTACGAAAGGGCCGGGAGACTTATTGCAGAGTCAGCGGCGTCAGAGCCCTGAATGAACAGCAGTCAGGCAGCAGCTGTGGGTAAGTGACTCCACGTGTCATGTCACACGGAAACCTGTTTGCCATGAAGATTTCAGAAACAAACCTCCACCATCAAGTAAAGGAGAAGCCTGTATAACCTTCCAGGGGAGGAAGACAGGGAGAGGTGGCATTCTTTGGGCAGAACTGTGATGACCAAAACTTACAAGTAGGTGCCTCAGAAATTTAATTTCAGAAATCCAGTAATTTCTGGGCATTCATAGCTTTGGGGAAGAAATACCAGTTCATGGAAGCTGTTATTAGAAACCAAGTCAGCTCCAGGAAACCAAGAGCAAACCTGTGAACTGGTCACATCCCCCCACCCCGCACCCCCTGGCATCCCTCCACCTTTTCCAGGGAGCAAGGAATCATCTGGAATGAAACTCCCACATTCCCCAAACCAAAGAACTGTTGTCTCCCCTGCCCCACCCCAACACCCAATTTCTCTTTCACAGGACACCTTTCTACTTAGCTGGCTACTCTCCCTTTCCAAAAAATAACAAACAGACTAAGATCAATACACGGACAGACACGAAAGAAACCAAGACAAATAACCGAGATGGCCAGAACCGCAATCTTTGCAGGTCAATTAACCGGGCAGCTACATCTACTCAGCACTTCCCGTGCGCCTGACTCGGGCGTGCTGCACGGGGGCCTCTGCACTCCCTGTTTAGCCCCAGCAGCCCTGTGAGACACTGGCTCGAGTGAGGTCCACGTACAAATGCGCAGGGTCTCCCCATGGCGGACAAGGACTCAGATCAGATGCACAGCCTGCAAGCCCAGCCCGAGAGCTGCACTGGTTCTTCCTTGAGGCTGGGTGGGGATCATGTGAATGTAAACACACTTTAATCTTCATCCCACATCCCCGGTCACCCCAGGGTGACGCCTGGCCTCACTTCCTCCCCAACCCCAACCTCACTCTCTCTACTTCAACAGTAGAATTCTCTTCTCGAAACACGTGTCCTACTCAGTAACACTCCCAAACCGGAGGCCGGGTCCAGCTTCACTGACTCTGGAGTCCTGGGCCCAGGCGGCCAGGCCCGGCCTCACCTGTCGAAAGATGTGGCTCGCCAGGGGCTCGTCGAGGCTGGGACGGCGGTCGATGAACGCGAACAGGTCCAGGCCGGAGCCGTGCTTCTCCATCACCAGCTGAAAGAAGCCTTGGTTCTCAAACACGTCCAGCACCTGGAGAGAGACGCGAGCTGGGTCCGGCCCTGCCAGGACACCTCCAAGGCAACGCGCTCGGGTGCGGACATGAGACGGCACCCCACCTTGATGATGTTGGCGTGCTCCACCTTGCACAGGATGGCGATCTCTAAAGTGACCTTCCCAAGCTTGGGGTCCTCAATCCAACAGTCCTCCAAAACCTTCTCCTTCTTTATGAACTTCACCACCACCTACGAGAGAGACGGGGTGTCACTGCAGCCCTTCCCACCGGCCCCCCGGCAGCTGTGGAGCCTCCACTCCAACCTAACCCCCACCTCCACCCCCAGGAGTCCTGGAACGTGGAAGAAGAAGGCTGATAACAACCGTCCAGCCTGAGGGGGCCAGGAGCAAGTCGGCAGCCAGCCGGAAGTCCCGAGTGGACCTGCGCGACCTGCACAGCAGCAGGATGCGGGTGATGGAGGACCCGGGGGGCTGATGGCAAGACCAGCCCTGGAGGTCTCCGAGTGGGTGTTCCTGGCAAGACCAGCGCTGAGGTCTCGGAGTGGGTGTTCCCCAGATACCCCACGTCACCCCAGTTTCTCAACCGAGGACTGGATGTCCCGGCCAAGAAAATGAAATAAGAGGCCTGAGAACTGGAAAAAAAAGAACAAAAATGTCAATCATGTTGGTTTGGAGAACTAACCAGAGAGTTCCACAAGATGGGCGGACAGAAGACAAATACATGGAAAAAATGGTGTGGTGCGGCCACAAAAAAGGAAGAGGAAGCCCACAGTGCCCGCTGGGTTGCTGATGCAGACCAATAATGAGGTGACCGCCCGCGGATAAATAAAGATGGCAACAGAAACTTAACGAGTCAGCCAAGAAGCCCGTGACGCCCAGAGCAGTGTGTTTAAACCTTAGGAGGTGTGAGCACACTCAGAAAACTCCACACGACACAGCGCTCAGTGTTAAGTCACAGCTTAGAAACACACATTCAATCCAAGAAGCTAGAAAAAAGCAAAGTTTACACAAAGTACCAGAAAAGCAACATAAAGAAAAGAAACACTTGATGAAAAACATGAGCAATTCTCTGCCAAGTCCAGCAAAGAGGAGAAAATGTGCCACGAGAGTGAGGCGAGCAGGGGGAGCAGCTCTGGCCAGGAGCACCTGCAGACGCGACGGCACGGCGCCAGCCACCACCGGCGTCCCAGGAGCACCTGCAGACGCGACGGCACGGCGCCAGCCACCACGGGCACCCCCAGCTCCGCGGGCCCCACACAACTAACGCGCAGAAAGGAAAAACACTCATCTACACATGAATGTAAATGAGAAAATCCCAGATAAAAACATTAGCAAGCCAGGGGGCTTCCCTGGTGTCCTGGGGCTTAGACTCTGCACTCCCAAGGCAGGGGGCCCGGGTTTGATCCCTGGTCAGGGAACTAGATACCACAAACTGTGACTAAAAGATCCCACGTGCTGCAACTAAGATCTGGAGCCGCCAAAAAATTATAAATATTAAAAAATATGTATTAGCAAGCCAAGTTCAGCAACACACTAAAAAAATGTTATAAGGCAATAAAGGATTGAGTCTACGAATAAAAGTTGACTGTGGTTATTCACATGTTAATAAAACAAACAAGAACATGATCACTGCAATAGATGCTGCAAAGTCATTTGGCCTAAGTCAACATTTATTCCTTAAATCAAAAAAAAAGTGAACTGAAAATGAAATAGCCTCAAACAAAAAGTATCCATCAAGAGATGAAAGAGCCTCAAACAAAAGGTATCCATCGAGAAACGAAAGGAGTCACTGGAGTGGGCAGAGGCCCACCAGGAGGCTGGGCGGCATACCTGTTACTCCTCACGGCTCTGCGCGTCCAAGTCAAGGTGACAGCAGGAAGGAAAAGAAGGCGAGGAGATGAAACAATAGAGAAGGCAGCACAATCGTCAGTGCCAGCAGAGGACCAGACGGGTCGACTCAAAATCTCTAAAACCAGCACGACTTTCAACAGACCCCCCTGCTGTCCGGCCAAGCCTGCAGCCACGGCAGATTCCGGCAGCGACGAGAAGCGTGGCGACAGGTGCCACACGGGCCCTCCCAGGAAGCAGCGGGCCAGGCCCGGGGCATCCGGGCAGCCTGGGGGTTTGCAGGGACAGGCAGCATGGTCAGCAAACGCCCCAGGCCTACCCACAGTGGGACGGGGAGGGAGGGTGTGAGGTGCATCAGAGCCACCCCCCAGCACCCAGACCCCCCACCCCTCAGGAGCCCAGTACCTCCTTATTCGCCTCCTTGTCCACCGCCGTCCACACGAAGCCAAAGGCCCCGCTGCCGATCGGGCTGAGCGTGCTGTACTTAAGGGAGTACGCCCCCTCGCAGGCCGCCAGCCCCTCCAGCTCCACGGCCTTGGGGGGCTCCTCAAACCAGGGCTTGGTTCCAAGCACCTGTGACCACAAAGGCAAGTCTGAGGGGCCACACGCAGCACGCTGAAGGAGGGACAGCGGAGGCGGCCGTGGCCCCCTGCGCACAGTGGGCAGGGAGAGCGGCAGCCACTGCCCCGCCCACTCCTCGGGCCCCTGGGGTCCCCAGCCCGAGACTGCTCTCCAGAGGGCACACCCAGGGCCTCAGTGTGCCAGTCCAAACTGGCGCTCACCAGGCCCCACCGTGCACACGCAGCACATGCAGACTTGGAAGCCACGTGCGGCTCGCGCCTCACCCAGGTCGGACAGCAGCATGGGGAGCCACGCAGAGCCTCTCCCGCCCTGGAGGGCACGGGGCGCTGACGGGAGGGGCAGTGGACAGCAGGCGCCGTCCGCAGACACCCACCTCCCCCAGGCTGGCCGCGGACGGCTCGCAGGTGGAGTGGGCAGAGCTCGGCAGGCTGGCCAGCAGCAGGTGGGTGTGCAGGGCCGAGTCCAGGCGGCCGTGCCGCAGGTCCTTCACGAGCCAGCAGCAGAAGAGGGCGGCCGGGCCCTGGAGCTCCACGCGCCGCACCTCGAACTGCACACCTGCGGAGGGCGGTGAGACCGGGCCCCACTGAGCCCCACAGCCGTGGTGAGGCCCGGCCGCAGAAAGGCGTGGTGAGGCCGGCGGCCGCACCTCCCCGGCACAGGGCCAGGGGCAGCCAGAGGCCAAGCGACTCTGGGGACCCGCCCCCAGCCACCAATGCAGATGAGCCTAAAGAAGCTGCCCCAGCACCCTCCACGCACACACACAGGTGCGCCCGCTCTGCACACTGTGCCCACCACAGCACCCAGCGGGCACAGGTGCTCGTTGACATAGCCTCCTGGGGACACAGCAAAGCAAATGTGACTATCTTCTTCCTGGCAGGGGGTTTACAGGTTCTTTTACTTTCTTCTTTTTAGTCTTTTATTTCTAGTATTTCTGGAAATAACATATATTACTCGTGAAACTCTTTTAAGGTTAGGAAAAAAGCCCTGTAGTCAATGCCAGGAAACTGGCAGTGAGGAAAACAACGGGCTGAAATGCAGCACCGCTGGGAAATTAGGGAAATAAAAGCGACAAGCCAAGGGCTGACCGCCAGCCCCGGAGCGGGGGTTCCGGGCGGGCAGCCTCCTTGTACACGGACCACATGCAGATGTGAAATCCCACACGTGGCAAACCTCACCCAGAATGTCAGAAGACAGTGTGGAGAGCCACACAGACGCTCTCCCCACCCTGGAGGGGCGCGGTGCTCACCCAGACCTGGCTGCCCCTGAAGCCCGACAGCGTGTGGCGACCCAAGCCCCGCCTCCCCTCCCGGCAGGACTGCCGTGGCTGGGGCTCTGGGACCCCACCCCCTGCTGCACCGCACACAGCGGCCTGTACCCCGGGCTGCCCCCAGCACACGCACTTGAGGTCCTAACTTTCAAGAGGCAAACTATAACTTCAGGTTCTTTTCTTAATATAATTCATCATTTCTGCCACACTATTCCGGGGGTGAAGCCCTCCAAGACACCAGGATGAGGAGGCCCCCCAGCCCCACAGAGCCCACTCTGGGGGCAGCAGGAGACCAGGCCCCCGCCTGCCCCACCCAGCCGCACATACTCAGCTGCGAGCCGTCGCGGTGGTAGCAGCTCCCCGTGTAGGTGCCCTCCTGGATCTCCGGCTGCAGGTCAGCCGCCCTGAAGGGTGCAGGGCCGGGGCCCTCGGCTCTCACGGGCGTGGAGGTGACCTGGAGGCTCAGCCCAGGCGCCTCCAACGGGCACTCGTCCTCAGGGCCGGCTCCCGGCACGGGGAGGACGCAGCTCGGGCTGTCGAGGCCGTTCACATCCCGGTGCTCGGAGGACACCAGACAGGTCTGGGACGGCTCTGTCTCCTCCAGGCCCAGGCGGCTCTCACGGAAGCGCCGGCCCCCACCCAGATCAACACAGGTGCCAGTCAGCAGCAGCAGCTCCCGGTCGTCCAGCACATCTGACCACTGCCTGGGCAGGGCACCCACGTCCGCGTCCGAGCCCACCAGCGAAGGCGAGGGTGTGCCCCCGAGTTCAGACGTGGCACACGAACAGTTGGAAGAAGTTCGGTCTGTCCAGTCCCTGAAAACAAGCTCCTTGAGGTTCCAGGAAAACGAATTCTCGCTAGTCTCCGTGACCTCCACAGCCTCAAGGGCACCGGGCAGGTCGGTGGCCAGGGCGTAGCAGGCCGAGGAGCTGCCCGAGCGGCCGCCCCGTGGGTCTGTGGCTCTCAGGTCCGACAAGGAAGCAGGGGCAGAGGGCGGGGGCTGCCCCGTCAGGACCAGCTCAGCGTAGGAGACGCCCCACGGCCCCGCCAGGCTCGAGGCGGACAGCTGCTCCTTTATCAGGCACGTGTGCAGCTCCTCCCTGTCCTGCTGTGCCCCCAGCCAGGGCTCGTCCAAAGGTGGCGTCGAGAACAAGAGCTGCAGCGTCCCTGGGGCGCTGGGGGCCGAGCGCGGGCTTCCCGGCAGCACGCTCTGCTCCCCCTCGGGGTCCTGCCCGGCCAGATGACCCTCGGTGTGGGGCGCGGCCGTGGCAGCGTCAGGGCCCTGGCCTGACTCGCTGGTGCCACCCCGCCCCGCCCGCACCTCCTGACATGGGCCATGCGTCTCGTCCCCACCACTCCTGTCTGCCCCGGGGATGGCAGCTTCGGAGTCTTCCTGGGAAGGAAATGGCTTCGTGTCCCCCAGCTCAGATCGACTCCCTGGCTGAAGGCCCCAGCTGAGGAGCTCTGCTGTCACCGGCTGCTCTTGCTCTGAGACAGAGCGCTGCTGGCCCTCGGGTGACGACGAGCCGCTGCGGGCGGGTGGGCCTCCCTCGGGCACGTCTCGCGGGCGCTCGGGCGGTGACTGGCTTCCTTCTGGGATGCTGTCCCCCCTGCGGGTTGTGACGCAGGACGACACAGTCACTTAGGAGCCACAGAGGTCACACGGACTCCCCCTCCAGCAGAGACGAGCACAAAGTGATTACCACCATGAACAGGACAGGAGAAAAGGTGAACTTCTATGACAAAGTTAAAAAAATGAAACACCAAGTCACACGTTCTCCAGACAAATCCACACTCAGCAGTGACTCACCCAGGCTCAGTCGGAGTGCTAGGACCCTGTGCTCAAGGCTGCGGTCCCCACGCTCACCGGGCCCGAGGGTGGTCAGGCTCCCAGCGCGGCGGGAGGTAAGGGGAGAAAGGGGAGGAACCATGACAGCTACGAACGCCACCAGATCCACAGCGCAGAGCGGGAGAGGGAGAGGAGTCGGGGCTGGGAGAGCTGGGTGCAGGGTCCTGGGAGCCAGAGCACAGAGCCCCCGGCACGCTGGGGATGGGGGACCACAGAGGAAGAGGCCACCGCAGCCCCAGGTGACTGCGGAGCCACGGACAGGGGCCCAGCCCGGCCACTAACACCCACATGGCACAGTGCTGGGCGCTGCCCTGGGTCAGCCCAGGCTGGACAGTGGCCCCGAGGGCAACAGAGTGGCCGTGCCTGGCCTGGCTGGGGGACAGGCGTGCAGCAATGGGTAAGCATTGCAGCAGAGGGCCAGGAAGAGGCACCGAGAGGCAGGCCCCGCTCAAGGACCTCGGCAGTGGAGGCGGCTATGAGCGGGATTCCAAGGACCCGCAGGACTCTCCAGGGGAACCAAGGAGCGAGGGACCCTCCCCTCCTTGCCCCGTGAGTGTGAGCACTCAGCCAGGACTGATGGGTCCACGCTGCTGCAACCACCGAAGCGAAGCCAGAAGCTAGGGCTGGACGCAAGCGGCAGGGGCTGCGTCTGCGGGCCGTGGTGCCGCTCGAGGGGCAGGCTTGCCCCGGGGACGCACGGTGCCTCCAGCACGTGCACACGTGTGGGAGGGCGTGTCCGAGCACACACGTCTGTGTAGCGAGGGCTCAGCCTCCAGGGCACGGGAGGTGGTCTGGAGGAGAGCTGGGGCACTTTTGCTGCTCACCGTTATGCTTCAGTACTTAAACACACACATTCACACAGCACGGGTTTAAAACATCATTTCAAGACAACTTGAAACCTGTGCGGTGTCAATAAGCCTCACACGATGGCTAGCAAAAGAAGCCAGAGACGAGGAAGTGCATCCGGTCAGGTTCAGGACAGGCCCTGCTGACCTGCGTCCTGACCCCGGGGCAGCGAGGGGCACCATGCGGAGTGGGAGCAGGCCTCCCAGGGGCAGAGGAGAAGACCCAGCGAGGCGGGCGCGTTGCTGCCACTCAGTCTCAAAGGGATTTTTCAAAACGAGAACCTGGCTGAGAACACAGAAGCGCTGCACAGCAGGACTGTGACCACTGAACAAACGGGTCTCACTCCTACTTTCCTGAGCTTTCCAAACTGAGCCCTGCTCCTCTAGATGGAATACTGTGTTGTTTAAAAATGCACAGCAAACAGGGTCAAGGGGTTTTCCAAATGAGGAAGTTATGCTGGGACCAGTTCGCTGGACCCTGACTAAACACTTCCTTCCCCGTAAAGCAGGCGGCGGCACGGCCATGTGGGGCACCGGTGCCACCTCCGGCGCCCAGAGCACCTCCCCTCCCCTCCCGCGCGCACCTCCCCTCCCTCGAGGGCTCACCCCGGCGGGCAGGCGGGAAGGGGGCCTCCGGGGGCCGTGGGGCATGTGTCCTGGCTCTCCGCTGGCTCTGGGGTCTCGGTGTCCACCTTTGCATCTGGCAAAAAAGAGTGTTTCCCACTGGCTAGCGCATGCCACTGAAAGCCTCCTCCTGTGCGCTGGGCAGGGGCAGAAGTGCTGCCAGGCCCACGCCCACAGCACAGCCCTGGCTCCCAGCCCAGGCCTGGGCCTCTCACTGCTGACAGCCCCCAGGAGCTCCACTCTCTGACTCCGGGAGAGAACCAGAGGCCTGCGGCCTGAGGCTGCGCCTCTCCTCAGGGCTGCTGGCCTCCATGCCACGCCCAGCCTGCTCCCTTGCCCAGGAGGCCGCCTGCTCCTTCTGGCCTGAGGGCCCGAGGAGGCACAGCCTCCCCAGCTCTGTCTCCCTCTGGAGTGTGGGGTCTTCTCCGCCTCATTGCTATGCTTATGCCACCTGGCTCTGCCCAGGCTCCAGAGGCCAGATAGAGTGCCAGCGTACAGCAGGGCTGGGGCACCGCAGTGACTGGGCTGGCAGGGGCGCGATGTCCGTGCTGCGCAGCAGCCTGCACGGGGGAGGCGCCCGGGAAGAGCCCGGCCCCTGCGGGCAGGAGTGGCGGACAGGCACCACGGGCAAGCATGCGATGCCCACAGGCCCACCATCAGACCGTGAGGGCAGAGCTCCTGTGACGCTGCCCGCCCACCTCCTACAAAGAGCACGAGTCACACACACATTGAAAGAACTTAGATTCTGGAAAAAGAGAAAAGGGTATCAGTGACAGAGAAAAAAAAACAGACGAAAAAAGGAGTCTTTGCAGATAGAAAACCCCAGATACAATGAAGGAAATCCCACGTTAAGAACAGGGGTCACTCAAAGAGAGTCAGCAGCCTGACAAAGCATCTATTAAAGAACTGGACCCAGGGCCATCGCTGCTGTCCAGCGGTGGACGTCTGCTCTTTCAAAGCAGGGGGGTGGGTTTACCCCCACAAGGGAGCGAGAGCCACACGCCACAGACCAGCTAAGGCCACGAGCACAGCTGCTGGACCTGTGCACACTGGGGCGGAGTGCACGGGGGGGAGGCCGGGAGCTCGGAGGTGCTGCATGACACGGGAGATACCCCAACACCAACCAAGCACGACAAACACCATCTGACAGTGAGACACCCCAACACCACCCGAGCACGACAAACACACCTGACGGGGAGACACCCCAACACCACCCAAGCATGACAAACACCATCTGACAGGGAGACACCCCAACACCACCCGAGCACGACAAACACCATCTGACAGGGAGACACCCCAACACCACCCAAGCATGACAAACACCATCTGACAGGGAGACACCCCAACACCACCCCAGCACGACAAACACACCTGACGGGGAGACACCCCAATACCACCCGAGCACGACAAACACCATCTGACAGTGAGACACCCCAACACTACCGGAGCACGACAAACACACCTGACGGGGAGACACCTCAACACCACCCGAGCATGACAAACACCACCTGACAGGGAGACACCCCAATACCACCCGAGCACGACAAACACACCTGACAGGGAGACACCTCAACACCACCCGAGCACGACAAACACACCTGACAGGGAGACACCTCAACACCACCCGAGCATGACAAACACACCTGACAGGGAGACACCTCAACACCACCCGAGCACGACAAACACCATCTGACAGGGAGACACCCCAACACCACCCGAGCACGACAAACACCATCTGACAGGGAGACACCCCAATACCACCCGAGCACGACAAACACACCTGACAGGGAGACACCTCAACACCACCCGAGCATGACAAACACACCTGACAGGGAGACACCTCAACACCACCCGAGCACGACAAACACACCTGACGGGGAGACACCCCAACACCACCCGAGCACGACAAACACACCTGACGGGGAGACACCCCAACACCACCCGAGCACAACAAACACCATCTGACAGGGAGATACCCCAACACCACCTGAGCACAACAAACACCATCTGACAGGGAGACACCCCAACACCACCCAAGCACGACAAACACACCTGACGGGGAGACACCCCAACACCACCCGAGCACGACAAACATCATCTGACAGGGAGACACCCCAACACCACCCGAGCACGACAAACACCATCTGACAGGGAGACACCCCAACACCACCCGAGCACGACAAACACCATCTGACAGGGAGACACCCCAACACCACCCGAGCATGACAAACACCATCTGACAGGGAGACACCCCAACACCACCCGAGCACGACAAACACCATCTGACAGGGAGACACCCCAACACCACCCGAGCACGACAAACACCATCTGACAGGGAGACACCCCAACACCACCCGAGCACGACAAACACCATCTGACAGGGAGACACCCCAACACCACCCGAGCACGACAAACACCATCTGACAGGGAGACACCCCAACACCACCCGAGCACGACAAACATACCTGACAGGGAGACACCCCAACACCACCCGAGCACGACAAACACCATCTGACAGGGAGACACCCCAACACCACCCGAGCACGACAAACACACCTGACGGGGAGACACCCCAACACCACCCGAGCACGACAAACATCATCTGACAGGGAGACACCCCAACACCACCCGAGCACGACAAACACTATCTGACAGGGAGACACCCCAACACCACCCGAGCATGACAAACACCATCTGACAGGGAGACACCCCAACACCACCCGAGCACGACAAACACCATCTGACAGGGAGACACCCCAACACCACCCGAGCACGACAAACACCATCTGACAGGGAGACACCCCAACACCAACCGAGCACGACAAACATACCTGACAGGGAGACACCCCAACACCACCCGAGCACGACAAACACCATCTGACAGGGAGACACCCCAACACCACCCGAGCACGACAAACACACCTGACAGGGAGACACCCCAACACCACCCGAGCACGACAAACACCATCTGACAGGGAGACACCCCAACACCAACCGAGCACGACAAACATACCTGACAGGGAGACACCCCAACACCAACCGAGCACGACAAACATACCTGACAGGGAGACACCCCAACACCACCCGAGCACGACAAACACCATCTGACAGGGAGACACCCCAACACCACCCGAGCACGACAAACACACCTGACAGGGAGACACCCCAACACCACCCGAGCATGACAAACACACCTGACGGGGAGACACCTCAACACCACCCGAGCATGACAAACACACCTGACAGGGAGACACCCCAACACCACCCGAGCACGACAAACACACCTGACGGGGAGAGCTCACGTCCCATCAGACTCACACAGTCACACCTAAGGCCTGACACACACCATCTGACAGGGAGCACTCACGTCCCGTCGACACCACAGTCACATCTCCCCTCCCTGACTGTATTAAATCCACTGGTGTTTCCTCCAAGTCCAGGTCTTTCCACAGACTCGCCCTCAGGTGACAGCACCCAGGGCGCCAGCCTGGGAGGGCCCCCGAGCCGACACCAGGGCGCCCGGTCGAGCCTCCTGGAGTGGAAGTGAGCTCCCTGGAGGCTGCCGGAGCCTCCGCTGGGCCTCTGCTTCCCGGGGCTCCACCTGCAGAAGCCCCGCACCGCGCCCCTCACATGGTCTCACGGCGTCACGGTGTGGACTCGGGGCTTTTATTGGAGTCATCCTAAATGTTCAGTTAAAAGCACTGGAAGGCCTCCCTCGTGGCTCAGGGTAAGGAATCCGTCTGCCCGTGTAAGAGACGCAGACTCAGTCCCTGGTCTGGGATGAGCCCGCGTGCCGAGGGCGGTGAGGCCGGGCACCACCGCTGCTGAGCCTGTGATCTAGATCCCGCGAGCCGCAGCCAGAGCCACGAGCCTCAGCCACTGGAGCCCAGGCACCCGAGAGCCACTGCTCCCCAGCAGAGGCCACTGCAGCGAGAAGCCCTCCACCTTGACTAGAGAGGCGCCTCTGCTCTCCACAGCTAGAGAAAAGCCTGCCCAGCGACAAAGACCCTGCACAGCTAAAAATAAGTAAGTAAATTAGAGAAAAAAAAAAAAAAAACACTGGGAATAGACAAAACTAAACAAATCCTACAAGACTGCTGCCTCAGGGATGGACCTGACGTCAGTCCCACCTTCGGCTGCTTACAGAAAGCTGCGTCACTTACTCGCACAGCAAGACTGCCAACCAGCTGTGCCGCCGGGTGCAGGCACATGTGACTCACTTGGGCATCTCCTGTCCTGCGCTCTGCGCCAACACAGCCGTGAGATCCACGCAAGCGCCCCATCCCCTGGGGACGTGGAAGGCCCACAAGAGACAGAGAAGACCACCAAGTCCACAGAGCAGGGTCCCCACGCCACCACCGCCCCCATCACGCCCACGCCCACCCCCAGCTCCAGCTCCTCTCCCGTGCAGAGGGTGGCCCAGGAGGAGGAGGGGCTGTTCTCACCCTGGGCTGTGCCCGCAGGCTCGTCCCCCGTGCTGACCCCAGGCCCACTCTGGCTGCCAGCGTCCAGGCAGCTGGCCAGGTCCCGCAGAGGGAAGGAGCTGTCGTAGGCAAGGTCCATGTGGTGGTAGAAACCGGGAATCAGGAAGGTGATGTTCTAGGGACAAAGGGTGCTTCAGAACTCGGCAAGGCCCCGCCTGGGCAGAGAGCAGAGGACGCGAGCAGGCCCGGACGGGGTCCGAACGACCCCGGGTCAGGATGCAAGCAGGCCCGGACGGAGTCCGGGACGACCCCGGGTCAGGATGCGAGCAGGCCCGGATGGGGTCCAGGACGGCCCCGGGTCAGGCTCCTCTCGGCAGGTCCGAGCACCCCCAACGCCCACCATGGAAATCGTAACTAGTTCCTCTTTCCCTTAGCAAACCCTAAGCAGCCTGCGTTCACAGACTCCCTGCAAGGACTCGGTGTCCCCACGTTCCTGTGGGATGCCCTTGTCCAGAAAGTACTCCAACTATGTGGTCGCTGACTTCAATTGAACTGTTTCATTTAATTCAAACTAGCATTTCTATTAGAAAACAGGGAAGGATCTCTTTTGAGGCTCTGCTTAAAGTTCTGGCTGGCTGGCTGGCGTGCAGTGCTGGCCCCAGCAAGGGTGGCGCGAGGCGATGGCTGCCCATGGGCATCGAGGTGCTCAGTGGAAGGCATGGGGAGCCCAGGCCAGCACCCACCTCAAGAGCCAGGCCAGCCCGGCGTGGGGCCAGGGGCAGGGGCTGCTCAGGTGCCGAGTGACACAGCATACATCCAGCAGCCTTTCCCTCCAGTGTGAACCACCCCTCCACCGAGTGGGGGCCCATGCCCCTCCCCAGAAGCCCTGGAGGACCACCGAGACCACCAGGGAGGCCCCCTCAGGTGGCCTGACAGGCTCGCCTACCCGCAGAGCCCAGCCCAGCCCAAGAAAGAGGTTACAGAGACGCCCCCTCCGAGCCGACCCACCGCCACCCCCGGATGGTGGGAGGAGGCATGCAGGCTGTGACGCCACCCTGCAGGAACTCAGGCCAGACCTCGTGTGGGACAGGCTTTTGGGCAGAGCCCCTTCCCTCTCCTGGGGGGCACCAGGCACGCAAGGGCTCTGTCGGAGGTCCAGACAAACGGGCACAGGTGGGGCGTGGGGCCAAGGCAGAGGTCCCGCTCTCTGGGCCCAAGTCCCCAGGGAAGCCGGCCACTGCAGCAGCAGGCAGGGCGCACAGGCCTGAGGGGGTCACGCCCGGCCCCCGGCCCACCTTGCCCAGGAGCTCAGCCTTTCCGTAACCAAACAGCATGAGGGCAAAGCTGTGGTTGATGCCGTAGATGGTCCCGTCCGGCAGGAGCGTGATGAGCCCACTGATGGTGGAGAACACCCAGATGGATGCTGAGTAGCCCCCGCCAGGGGCCGCCTCGCCATCTGTAGCCTCCTCGCTGCCCGGCTGGGACTTCAGCTTCAGGCTCACAGGGAAGGTGGCTCCATCCCTGGCTCTTCCGACGGATCTCTGAATCTTGAGGTGCTGGAAGAAAGACACGCCACTGTGCCCACCGCGGCACCTCCGGTGGCCCAAGCTGGGAGGCTTTGCTGCTCGGCGGGTGCCCCCGGGACACCCACCCTCCACCCTGCTCTTCCTGCCTCATCTCCCCACCACCCCACCCCAACCCTAGGGATGGCAGAGGCCTGACCAAGAGCCGTGGCTGGGCTGGGACCCAAGCCAGCACGGCCGCTTCCCACTCCAGAACAACCCGAACACGGTGCACACGGGCCATCCAGCCACGCGCCAGGACCAGCCTGGCCCCTCTCCCAACCCTGCAGGAAGCGAGTGCCTGCCCACTCCCCACCTGGACCACCAGGCCCCAGCACCCGTCTCTGCAGGCGGGGGGCGGGGGCTCCCCAGACTGCTGGCCTCCAGGTGGTCTGTCCATCTCCGCTCTGCCTCCACGGCCCCCATCATCCACACAGCCAAGTCCTCCATCGTGTTTCTCTGCTTTAAATGCTCAGAACCTGTCTGCTCTCCTGAGCAAATCCCACAAGAGCAGCGTGTAACAGGCTTTCCTGGTCAGCTCCTTGCTGCTCTAGAGACGCCCGGTCCCCAGGCCTGTGTCTACCCCTCTCCCAGTGCTGCCTGCCTCCTTTTTAAGGGTTCCCCCGCAAGATCTGCAGAGGCCCGAGGCCCGAACATGGGGGAGCTCCCTGCACCAGCCCTGCATCCTGACCAGGGGCGGAATCAAGACCCCAGGCCTCCCCTGGCAAGACCCCGGGCCCCGGTGAGCCCTGAGGAAAGAGGGCACAGCCTCTTTTGCGGCAGAGGTGGCAGGTGGATCCAGCACGGAGCTGCTGGGAGCGTGCCTGCACACGCCTACTGGTGCACACGCGCGCACGCGCCTCCCGGCACACACAGACACGCGCCTCCTGGCACGCTCACCTCCTCTGGATGTGTGCCTGGGGTGGGACACAAGCGTGCTTACGTTCAGAGTTAAGCAAGGGCTTCCCAGGCGGCGCTGGGAACCTGCCTGCCAATGCAGGAGCCAGAAGAGACGTGGGTTCGATCCCTGGGTCGGAAGACCCCCTGGAGGAGTGCATGGCAACCCACTCCAGTATTCCTGCCTGGAGAATCCCATGGACAGAGAAGCCTGGCGGCTACAGTCCACAGAGTGGCGAAAAGTAGGACACAACTGAAGTGACGTAGCATGTCCAAAAGGACTTATGCCAGCCCGCCAGAGTTAAGCATAAGAGGCTGCCGAACAGTCCCCACAGTGGTTGCGCCAGCTGAGCCCCACAGCGTCGGGCTTCAGGAGGCCCGCTGTCTGACGACAGAGCAAGGAGCGTAAAGAGAGGACGATGCGGGAGGGGAGGCTTCCATCGACCTAGAGGGACTGAAGCCAGTACCCCACCTCCCGGGAGGGCCTGGCTCTCAGCCAGAAGCCAGAGGACAGCCAGGGAGAGCCCACGACGCCCTGGCAGGGTCTATCTCCTGCAGCAGCAGAGCCGACCTCACCCCAGCTTGACCACCCCTGTCTGTCTGACCCTGCAGGCCGCTGATTGCTACATCCAGTGAATCCTGGCAGCGCGATCTCTATGAGAAGGCCGTGCGCTAGTTGTGAAACAGGGCCCCTGGGAACTGGGGGGTCCACCTGAGAAGAGAACCACCCCCGCCCGAACCTCCACTGCCCCCTAGAGCTGCCGAGCGACCGCCACCACCTGACCCGCAGTCCTGACTTGGGCGGGAGACAACACCCACCAGTCACTCCTGCTCCTCAAGCCCCCAGACCTCTCAATAAAGAGGCCCCAACAGGAGCTCCAGGAACGGGACCGGGGGCAGGGGTGGCCAGGCGGGCGCCGAGTGCAGACACCCCTGCCGTCAGCTCATGAAGCTGGGTCTAAGAACTCGACCGACACAAGACAGAGAGACTCCAGCGGCCACAGGGCCCAGCCTCAGCCAGGCAGCGCCAGTGTCCCGGGTCCCGCCCTGAGGACCTACCGTGGGGATGTGCTCGCCAGAAGCGGGGAGCTGCAGGGAAGGGATGAGGTCTGTGATGCGCTGCCCAACCACCTCCTCCCCAGACGCGAAGCCATGCAGGTGTGCGAAGAGCCCGTCGCAGGATGTCACGGTGCCCTGGGAGGAAAAGCCGGTGTCAGCCTTGTGACCCACGTTTCCTGCGCTTCAGCTTTAAACCTCACTGAGCCTCCGTGCCTTCCAGCTGAAGGCAAGGCTATGGGTGCTCCCCCTGCCCCACCCTTGGAAGTGCAGCCACCCTCAGAACGCCGTCTCCCGTCCCCTGCCAGACGTTCCCAAACGCGTGTTCCCCCAGGCACCCACAGAAGCCCGGCTCACGCTGGAGGCTCACGGACCACACACACACCCGGCACCCCGCGCCGGCCTCAAGTGCGGCCTGCGTGCCGGCCACCACCCGGGGGCGATGTATGACTTTATCCAAGTGTTAAGACCATCCGCTGGGGGGCCGGGCTCGTATCCCACGTGTATAGGTGAGGGAACAGAGGCCAGGGAAGCCGGATGCCCTGCCCAAGTGCAGCTACCAGGAGGGCAGCGGGCACACCCTCCAGGTCCCAGGCCCTCTTCCTGCCCGAAGGCCCCGGGGAACACCACGTGCTGACGTGCCGGGGGGGGGCGGGCCCCGAGTGGTAAAGGGACGCACAGCTGGGAACCCAAACGGGACTCACGTCGCTCTGGAACGCCACCCAGGCTGAGACCCGCTGCACGGGCTCCAGCACGACCACGCGGCAGAGGCTGCGCTCCTGCTTCACCCTCTTCATCCACACGGAGACCGGGATCCTCTCCCCGCTGCGGCTCACGACGTCCACCTGGGCACAGAGGGGCTCAGAGCGGCCCGAGCCCGGCCCGCGGGCATGCCTGCCTGCTGCTCACCCACCTCCCAGACAGAAACTAAGCAAAGCGCAAACAAGGCCTCCGACGCCTGACTGTACGGCCTCTGAGTGAGTGGCCTATCAGAAGAGTACGTGTTCTCATGCCCCACTTCACGGTAATAAAGCGAGGGGAATGTGGCGGCCAGGCTTCTCAGAGAGACACCCCACATGCTGAGTGTCTACATTTCCTTCTTGGCGCTCGTCCCGCGCACGGGTTATTTTCTGCGTGTACGTGGTCCTATCTAACTTGTTTCAGCGCCTGAGGCTCAGGGCTCAGCATTTAACACGCAGGTTAACACGCAGCCTGTTAACGTCCAGCCTGGATACACACACGGGAGAGCCCAAAGCTCCAGGGAGCCCTTGCAGCCATGCCACCCCCAACACCACCAGACAGCGGGGCATGGAGACGGAGAGGGAGACGACAGAACTGCAGCTCCCTGGAGCCTGGCCTGGGCCCTGCAGGCCTGCAGTGCGCTCCTCCTCCAGGAGCACCAGGAAGGCACAGCGTCCCCACTGACGTGGCCTCCCCGACGCCCACCCCTTCCCAGCTGCCTCCTACGCCAGGGCCGAGGGCGAGACGGCCGACTGCGAGCACCGGCAGCCCAGAGGCCCGCACTCACCACGGTGCCGAACGCGACGGCGGCGTGCCCGTCAGCCTCCACGTGCTCCTCGCTGAGGGCCTGCACCACGTCGGGGTCCGGCTTCAGGAAGAACTGCGTGAGCTTCTGGCCGATGAGGTCATGGCTGCTGTGGCCCAGGAGCCGGCAGGCCCTGTCGTTGGCCACCAGGATCTGCGGTCACAGAGAGGAGGGCCCTGTGTCACCAGCAGCTCCTCCGCCCCCTGGAACAGCCGAGGGGAAGGCGGCGCAGGCCTCACTCCCCACCCCGCCGTCGGCACTCTCGGCAGAGCCACCCCGGCTCCTCCATCCCAGAGAAACAGAAACCGCTGCTGGCAGTGCGGCAGGCAGTACGGAGACTGCAGCCAGGCCGGCTTCCCCCAGCAAGATGGGCGCGGAGGTGCGGGCCAGCCCCACACCCACCCATCTGAAAGCCTCAGCTCTGCGCACACAAACACGCATCCTGCAAATGCATTTGCTTTAAATCCTGGCTCTCCACGCTCGGCAAATGAGATTACATGACGCACTACCCCCTCTCGAGTCTCTGCATCGATGGGAGGACTCGATCTGTCCAGACAGATTCATACTGAGGTCTCCAAAGTCATCGCTCTCGCCACTGCAGAGGCAGATGCAGCCTTTCTCCTAACTGTACTGACACACCTGGGCGCCCATCTGAGGCCGTAAGCTGAGGCCGCAGACCCCAGGCACGTGGCTGGGTCACACCCCGAAGCACGCACCTCTGCGGTCTTGGCATCCACGGTGAACACGGCCTTGTTGGGGTTGCACACGGGGGCCGGGAGCAGCGGCGTGGACCACCCTGGGGACAAGCCCCGCAGCAGGGAGCAGCAGGACGTGCTGCCCAGGGACCCTGTGCGGTCCGCCTGCCCAGGCGTGGCCGAGCAGTGCAACTTGCTCGTGCAGATGCTTTGGGCGGCCAGTGACGTCAGGCAGTAGGAGCTCCACCTCTCCTCTGGAAAGCGGAGGGACGTGTGAGACCCCACCTGCCCCACCTCGAGCTCCCGCAGGGGGCCTGAGGACGAGGGGACACGTGAGACCCCACCCAGCCCCGCCTCCTGCTCCCGCAGGGGGCCCGAGGAAGAGGGGACGCGTGAGACCCCACCCAGCCCCGCCTCCTGCTCCCGCAGGGGGCCCGAGGAAGAGGGGACGCGTGAGACCCCACCCAGCCCCGCCTCCGGCTCCCCCAGGGGGCCCGAGGAAGAGGGGACACGTGAGACCCCACCCAGCCCCGCCTCCTGCTCCCCCAGGGGGCCCGAGGAAGAGGGGACGCGTGAGACCCACCCGGCCCTGCCTCCTGCTCCCGCAGGGGGCCCGAGGACAAGGGGACTACAGCATTGAAGAGCACTTGGACGTGCATCCAGCGCCCCCCGGGGTCCGCCAAGACCCCCACACAGCAGCATGAGCGCTGAGCTCCCTGCTGTCCCACTGCCCTCCAGGGCCCCCGGCCGCAGGGTCGTTTACCATCACTCCAGAAAGTCCACTCCAGCAAGCGGGACGTTCTCACCCAGCCCCTCCAGGTCCTCCTCTGCTTTTTGCACCTCCCTCCCCCCAGCCCGCTCCTCCAGCTCCAGCCAACTCCCACCTGCTGCCCCCCACGAGGACCCTCCCACAAGGAGCTGCCCTGGCAGAGCAGCGCTCTCCCCTGGCTGGATCTGGGCCCTGCAGGCCGATCCCAGCCCGGCTTGGACGAGGAGAGTGTCTCGTCTGCTCAGGAGTCACAGCAGGCCTTCCCCTCTTCCTGTCAGAGCAGAGTCGCCAAGCGAGGAGGCCCACATGGCCCCGTCCTGCACAGGCGCCACCCGGCCGGCGGAGAGAGGCTGCTTACCCGACAGCGCAATACGGCTCTGGCAGAGCTTCGACAGCCCGGTCCTCCTGCTCGAGTGTCTGTGGGCTGAGGACCCAGACCTGCCGGGCTCCGAGGCGGCAGGCGCGGCGTGGCCCTCCGGGGGCACTGACAGGGAGGGGCTCCCGCCCGGGCCCTGGTAGTCCTCTGCAGAGGCCATCGAACCCCCGTCCTCCATGAGGAGCTAGAGAGCCAGCGGGACGGCTGTCCACCAAAACACCAAGGAAACTGACCAGCGTCTGCCAGGCAAGGACACAGGCAGCTTAGCTAGCTCGTCCTTCAGCTCAGTCCCAAATGGCCGTCTGGGGTCAGAACCTATGATGCGAGGACCATCGGAACAAAGAGGAAGGGGTGGGAAAGAGAGAAGGGAAGGGGGGAACCTGAGCGGAGTGGGAAGGGGCCAGGAAGGACGCTGCAGTACAGACCCACGGGTGGGGGGCCCAGCCAGGGGCCTCCAGGGCCAGGGCGCCGTGCCCCTAGAGCCTGCACCCCACTTCTGCATTACCGTCTGGGCGTCCAGAACCAAGAGCTGGCAGCTAGGGTTACAGGAAACAGAGACTGTGCTCTCAGAGGCTGTGCACAGACTCTCACACACTCTGAACTCCAGCACAGAGGCCGTGGTCCCAGAGGAGCCTGGGCCGGACCATGTGTGGGTCCCAGAGAGGCTCCCAGAGAAGCAGGCGGCAGCAGGGCTTCCCCTGGGGACTGGGATGCTGGCTGCAATCATTTCTGTGATCTCGATCCTCGGGCTGACACCAGGGCTCATGGGCACAATCCTGGAACCACCCCCCTCTACCCTAGTAGCACCAGGGGTTCTGCCCAGCCCACCAGTGTGCCCACAACAACGCCACGAGGCAAGGCCTCCCAGGCAGCTGGGCTGGGTCCAGTCCTACACACCAGCAGACCCACAGCAGCCGGCCCCAGTGCAACAGAACGCTGCACGCCACCCACACAGGAAAGAGCCCTGAAGCCTCAGGTCCTGCTGCCAGGGCGGGGCATGCTGTTGGGCCCCACAGGACCCCACGGGACACTGTTCACACAAGGCCACTTCTCCGAGGCTGGGAGACATAACCAACCTGCCTAGTGTGAAAAAATGAAGGTTAGCAAGATGAAGCGATGGAGGAATATGTTCCAAATGAAAGGACGACGGAGAACCTCAGAGAAAGGACTTAACAAAACAAAGACGAATAATCCACCAGGTGGCTCAGTGGTAAAGAATCCACCTGCGAACACAGGAGACCTGGGTTCAATCCCCGGATCAGGAGGATCCCCTGGAGGAGGAAATGGCAACCTGCTCCAGTATTCTTGCCTGGAGAATCCTATGGACAGAGGAGACGAGTGGAGTACAGTCCATGGGGTCGCAAAGAGTCAGGCACGAGTAACCAAACACACACACAATCCACCTGATAAAAGAGTCCAAAGTGTTAGTCACTTAGTCGTGTCCAACTCTTTGTGACCCCAGGGACTGTAGCCCCAGACTCCTCTGTGCATGGAATTCTCCAGGTAAGAATACTGGAGCGGGTTGCCATTCCCTTCTCCAGGGGATCTTCCTGATCCGAATATTGAACCTGGCTCTCCTGCATTACAGGCAGATTCTTTACCATCTAAGCCACCAGGGAAGCCCAAGAGTTCAAGATCATGACCATAAAGATGCTCACAGGATTCAGGAGGGCAAAGGGATGGACACAGTGAGAACATCTACTAAAAGTGAAAAATATGTAAAAGAACCAATCAGAACTGGAGAATACAACAGACAAAGAAATGCACTGGGAGGAATCAAGCAGATCAGATGATAGGGGAACAGACCAAAGACCTGGAAGGCTGAGTAGCAGAACCGCCCAAGCTGGACAGGAAGAATAAACCAGAATCGAGGAAAATAAGAACAGCCTCAGGGACTGCCGGGACAACATCAAGCACGGCAACATTCAAGTTAGAGAGGTCGCAGCAAGAGCAGAGAGGCAGAGCAGAGGACTCACTGGAGAAAACAATGGCACAAGGGGCAGAGCTCTAGGTCCCGGAAGCACACGGCAACACAGCAACGGTGCTGAGAGGCGACAGGTGGCGACCAGACTCCCTGTGGAGATGGCCCCTGATGTACATAAGCGTCAAACCAATACGATGTACACCGAAACCAATGCTGCAAGTCAACTATACCTCACCTTTAAAAAAGGCATAAGAAAAGAAAAATAGGCAAAAGACAGGAAAAAAATTTCTCAGGAGAATATCCTGTAAACCTATGACAAGAAGCTTAATCATGACATTTGCATAACCATGACTACTTTACACCTACTAAATCAGCAAATATAGAAAACTCAGCAGTGGCCACAGGACTGGAAAAGGTCAGCTTTCATTCCAATCCCAAAGAAAGGCAATGCCAAAGAATGCTCAAACTACCGCACAATTGCACTCATCTCACACACTAGTAGAGTAATGCTCAAAATTCTCCAAGCCAGGCTTCAACGGTATGTGAACCGTGAACTTCTAAAGCTTCAAGCTAAATTTAGAAGAGGCAGAGGAACCGAGATCAAATTGCCAACATCCATTGGATCATCAAAAAAGTGAGAGAGTTCCAAAAAAACATCTGCTTTATTGACTCTGACAAAGCCTTTGACTGTGTAGATCATAACAAACTGTGGAAAATTCTTCAAGGGATGGGAATACCAGACCACCCGACGTGCCTTCTGAGAAACCTGTATGCAGGTCAGGAAGCAACAGTTAGAACTGGACATGGAACAACAGACTTTTCAAAATTGGGAAAGGAGTACATCAAGGCTGTATATTGTCATCCTGATTATTTAACTTATATGCAGAGTACATCATGAGAAATGCTGGACTGGATGAAGCACAAGCTGGAATCAAGATTTCCGGGAGAAATATCAATAACCTCAGATATGCAGATGACACCACCCTTATGGCAGAAAGCAAAGAAGAACTAAAGAGCCTCTTGATGAAAATGAAAGAGGAGAGTGAAAGAGTTGGCTTAAAACTCAACATTCAGAAAACGAAGATCATGGCATCTGGTCCCATCACTTCATGGCAAACAGATGGTGAGACAAGGGAAACAGTGACAGACTATTTTCGGGCTCCAGAATCACTGCAGATGGTGACTGCAGCCATGAAATTAAAAGACGCTTGCTCCTTGGAAGAAAAGTCATGACCAACCTAGACAGCATATTCAAAAGCAGAGACACTACTTTGCCAACAAAGGTCCGTCTAGTCAAGGCTATGGTTTTTCCAGTGGTCACATATGGATGTCAGAGTTGGACCATAAAGAAAGCTGAGCGCTGAAGAATTGATGCTTTTGGACTGTAGAGTTGGAGAAGACTCTTGAGAGTCCCCTGGACTGCAAGGAGATCAACCAGTCCATCCTAAAGGAGATCAGTCCTGGATTCATTGGAAGCACTGATGCTGAAGCTGAAACTCCAATACTTTGGCCACCTGATGCGAAGAGCTGACTCGCTGGAAAAGACCCTGATGCTGGGAAAGATTGAAGGCAGGAGAAGGGGACGACAGAGGATGAGATGGCTTGATGGCATCACTGACTCGATGGACATGAGTTTGAGTAAGCTCCAGGAGTTGGTGATGGACAGGGAGGCCTGGCGTGCTGCAGTCCATGGGGTCACAAAGAGTCAGACACAACTGAGCTACTGAACTGAAATCAGCAAAAATTAAAAGTTCTAAAAACTCTAATACCAAATGTTGATAAAGATGTGAATCAATGGGAACACTAACAAATTAATATAATCTCTTTAGAAAAAAATCCAATGTTCACCTTTTCTGACAGTACTTTCCACCGTTAAGATTTACATCCTACAGAAATCTTTGCACACAGGTAGCAAGTCACACTCAAGAATGTTCAGGGCAGTATGGTTCATAACGGCAAAAAACAAAATAAAAACCTAAGCATTCCTCAATTAGAAAACAGACTTAAAATCCTGGTACATTTGTGCTATGAATTATAGAGTGAAAATAAATTCTATACACACAGGGATAAATCTTAGTTGCTGCTGCTAAGTCGCTTCAGTCGTGTCCAACTCTGTGCGACCCCATAGACGGCAGCCCACCAGGCTCCGCCATCCCTGGGATTCTCCAGGCAAGAACACTGGAGTGGGTTGCCATTTCCTTCTCCAATGCATGAAAGTGAAAAGTGAAAGTGAAGTCGCTCAGTCGTGTCCGACTCTTAGCGACCCCATGGTCTGCAGCCCACTAGGCTCCTCTGTCCATGGGATTTGCCAGGCAAGAGTACTGGAGTGGGGTGCCATTGCCTTCTCCAAATCTTAGTAACATATGTGAAAAAAAACCAAGTTACAGAAGACTATCGTCAATAGGATTCCTTCTGTGTAACATCCCCTCATCCACGCAGTTTAGGGATACACACTTACATGACAAACCCAAACATCAGGCTGAGGTGTCTTCCGAGGGTCCTCTGAGCTGCAAGGAGGAGGGGAACGAGGGCACAGGGTCTTCCACGTCCTAATTCGGGTGGTGGCTTAAACGTGTCCACTTTACTGTTTTGATTTGTGACTGATATTGCAAATCAATCAACTAGTGTACAGTGAAAAACTGAGATATTTTACGTGTGCATGTTTACACAGCTCATGGGATCCTAACCAGTAACAGCTGACCATGAACCAAATAATGAACAGGAAGCAAGAAAGAAGCGAAGTAATAAACTGTTAGAAGGTGTTGCTCTCCCAGGGGCAACATCTAAACGTCACAGCTTGAGATGTCCTTCTTTCGGCATCTCAGTGTTCTAATTATTCCTACAATAACTGACGACGACATGGTCATGTTTTAGTTTTCCACTTCTACAACCGGAATATAGACAAAGCCCAGCAGACTTGATTATGACTTCAGACACTGTAAATGTTATAGAGCTTTACTTTGTAAAAGACAGTAAATAAATAAATAAATAAATAAAACTCTTCAGCATACGTTGTAAATGTTATAAAACCTTACTTTGTAAAAATGAGGAAAACCGGGGACAGGAGAGAAGGAAATGAAGGGAGGGGAGAGGGCACAGAATGTTTTATGTTTTACTTCCTGATGGGAACAGCTGACTCACTGAAAAGACCCTGATGCTGGGAGGGATTGGGGGCAGGAGGACAAGGGGACGACAGAGGATGAGATGTTGGATGGCATCACCGAGTCAATGGACGTGGGTTTGAGTAAGCTTCGGGAGTTGGTGATGGACAGGGAGGCCTGGCGTGCTGCGATTCATGGGGTCACAAAGAGTCGGACACGACTGAGTGACTGAACTAAACTGAACTGAGAAAGTAAAAAGTGTCAAAAGTTGATAAACCAAGAAGTGGCCTCAGAAAAAACCACCTCTTCTCCGTTCGCACCTTCTGTCCTGAGCACAGTCTGTGGAGCCAGCTCAGCCTCACACAGCACATCGGGGCCACAGCCCCAGGGTGGCTCCTGAGGGCACAGAGCCCAGCTTCACATGTCCTTAGATCACTTCCTTTCTCACCTGTTCAAGTTTGACTCAAACTCTAAACAGAAATGCCTGCAAATCCAGGCCAAGGTTTTTGGAATAGGTGGGGTGGTTTTTAAGGGCGGTGGGGGTGCGGGGGGAGGCGGTGTATTATTCTGTTTTGCATCCCCTCTGAGCAGAAGCCACGGGAAGCTGGACGCAGACAGCATCTGATGGTGCCTCACAGTAACCCTGCTCCTGGTGCTGGTCTTGATTCCAGAAAGTGTGAGTGACGCTCCCCACCCCCAATCAAACAGGAGAGGTTTGCAGGGAGCTTCTGGAAAAGTACTCCTTGCTCTTACAGGTGAACGTCTGGAAGCAACTGGCTTTCTCCCAGGAGAACAAACGCTAGGAGACAGTTGGTTCCAATTGCTCCCACCACTGCTGTACAAGCAGAGCAGTAGAGCATGAGGCTAACAGGCTGGCGGGCAGAGCTGAAAATGACAAGATGTCATTTTGAGCCACAGGAGACCCTACCCTAACACCTATCTTCCTCTTGACGTCAGGTGTGGGGTCTATCCTGAGACTGTTTCTTGCGTCCAGGCCCCCTTCAGCATATCCAGGGCGACGCTGCTGAGATGGAGTGTGTGAGTCAAGGGCGCCTCTCAGACCTGAGAGGCCAGCACAGGTGTCCAGGAGGAGGTACCAGCAGAGTTGAGCCAGCAAAGCAGAGTGAGGAGGCCTTTCAGGCAGAGCTGCAATGAGTCCCACAGGGCCCCTGGGGAGGGGTCCACCCATCAAGATGGGTCTGGAGAAACTGGGCTAACTCCCAGGGCCTCCTGTTGCTGCAGGCAGTTATGGCTCTTACCCCAAAGACTGACTTTCAAAGCCTGCTTTGAAGTAACCTGACCAACAGGGGGAAGGGGAGAGTCACAGTCATTCACGCAAGAAATTATGTCTTAAAGCAATAAACTGTGGAAAATTCTTCAAGAGATGGGAATACTAGACCACCTGACCTGCCTCTTGAGAAATCTGTATGCAGGTCAGGAAGCAACAGTTAGAACTGGACATGGAACAACAGACTGGTTCCAAATAGGAAAAGGAGTACATCAAGGCTGTATATTGTCACCCTGCTTATTTAATTTATATGCAGAGTACATCATGAGAAACGCTGGACTGGAAGAAACACAAACTGGAATCAAGATTGCGGGAGAAATATCAATAATCTCAGATATGCAGATGACACCACCCTTATGGCAGAAAGTGAAGAGGAACTAAGAAGCCTTTTGATGAAAGTGAAAGTGGAGAGTGAAAAAGTTGGCTTAAAGCTCAACATTCAGAAAACGAAGGTCATGGCATCTGGTCTCATCACCTCATGGGAAATAGATGGGGAGACAGTGGAAACAGTGTCAGACTTTATTTTTTGGGGCTCCAAAATCACTGCAGATGGTGATTGCAGCCATGAAATTAAAAGACGCTTACTCCTTGGAAGGAAAGTTATGACCAACCTAGATAGCATATTCAGAAGCAGAGACATTACTTTGCCAACAAAGGTCCATCTAGTCAAGGCTATGGTTTTTCCTGTGGTCATATATGGATGTGAGAGTTGGACTGTGAAGAAAGCTGAGCGCCAAAGAATTGATGCTTTTGAACTGTGGTGTTGGAGAAGACTCTTGAGAGTCCCTTGGACTGCAAGGAGATCCATCCAGTCCATTCTAAAGGAGATCAGCCCTGGGATTTCTTTGGAAGGAATGATGCTGAAGCTGAAACTCCAGTACTTTGGCCACCTCATGCGAAGAGTTGACTCATTGGAAAAGACTCTGATGCTGGGAGGGATTGGGGGCAGGAGGAGAAGGGGACGACAGAGGATGAGATGGCTGGATGGCATTACTGACTCGATGGACGTGAGTCTGAGTGAACTCCGGGAGTTTGTGATGGACAGGGAGGCCTGGCGTGCTGCGATTCATGGGGGCGCGAAGAGTCGGACACGACTGAGCGACTAAACTGACCAGAAAGCAACAGCAGGAAGACACAGAGGGGAACCCGCAAGAGAAAGTGAGACACAGAATCAACATAGGTTTACTTTATCAAATGTAGAAGGTAAGGGGACAGAAAGCATAAGACCGCACTGCAAGGCCACAGTCCTTGTCTAGGGAAAGAAACGCTTGCGAGGAGGTTAAAGACAAAGCCCAGGTGTGCAGTGGGGACGTCGGGCAGCATGGATGAGGTGCTACAGCTCACGGCTCTCCGCACACACGTCCACTGAGGGGCTCCTGGGTGTCAAGCTCCGCGAGCCTCCTCCTGGCCCCTTCCAGGGGTGGGACAGGCGCGCACAGTTCCTCTGCGGGCAAGGACCGAGCGCCGGGTGGGACCAGGCCCAGGCCGAGACCCTGAGCGGCGCTGAGGGGCGGGACCGGCCAGGCGCGAACAGCCACAGGGCGGCAAGCGGGCCGCGCGGGGAAGGCAGTGGGACAACGTGGGGCGCGGGGCGATGTTCCCACGCGGGTGGCTCACCTGAGATCGCCCAGTCACCCGCCGAGCTCTCAACGCGCCGGGAGGGCGCCAATCCGCGCCTCTAGCGCCACCAGCCAATGGCAGAGCGACGGCGCCGATCGACAGGTCGCAGAGGCCAACCGCCGGCGCCTGTGGGCGGGGACCCAGGGAACCCGCGAGGAAACGCCCGCGCTAACGGTTGCTAGGGACGCGCCGGAGTCCGTCTACTGTGCCTCGGAGGAGCCAAAATAAACGGCGCCTCCGCCAGCGCGGTCACCGGACGCCGTTTCCTCCGGTCTCAGAATCGAGAAGGCTGAGGACCGCGGACCTCGCCTCTCGGAGGCCTCGACCTGAAGGCGCGGAGCAGAGGGCGGCTCCCTCACGGCCCCCGATGCCGGGGCCCGTTTCGGACTGCGGCGCCCGCAGTAGCTAGATAGGCGTCCAGGTCCGACCAGCTCTTCCGGACCCGTTAGCGGACAGGCCCCGGAAAAGAGAGCGGGCGCCCCGCGCTGAGCGTTAACTGGAAGCGGCCCCTTTGTACGGGCTCAGTCCACACCGCGACGCCGGGACAATGTCTGCCCAATTCTGCAGACGCCGCCACCGAGGCTCGGAGGGACTGGGGAGCTGCCCCGCCGTGTCCCGCCACCAGTCCACGAGCGCAGAGCGACCCCAGGCTCCTCTCCGCTCGCCCGCAGGTTCGGCTCCGTGCTTGCGGCCCCGAGCATCCCTGCCCTCATCCCGCTTCCCGCCTCCAGAGCTTCCAGTGCGCCCATTACCTGCCTGGCGGGCGGGGAGACTGGCGCCGCGGAGGCGGAGGCACGCGCGGCCTCGAGGGTGAACTACAACTCCCATGAGGCTCTCGAGCCGCGCAGGAGCGCAGGGCCCCATTGGCTGGGAAACCTCTGAGCTGGGAGCCCTGATTGGCTGAGGGGCCTGAGGCGACAGATTCCGGAAAGGGAAAGAGCAGCCAACATGGCGGCGGAGCGCGGCGCGGGCCAGCAACAGTCGCAGGAAATGATGGAGGGTGAGCGGCCCCACAGGGCGGCGACCGAAGGGCCCGGCGGGCGGGGGCGGGGTCGGCGGCCCGTGCCAGTCATGCCCGGGAGAAACGGGGCGGCCTGGGCCCAGCCCCGCGCGCCCCGTGACATCTGCCAGCCGGCAGGGCGGGGGTGGCCCCGGACAGCCGGACGCGGACCCCGGTGCTGAGGCGGCAGTGGCCGGGAGGGCGCGGGCGGCCGGGGCGACGGGGGCCGCAGGTCCGGGGCGAGCGGCGGGAGGGCCGGGCTTGTGGGTGAGGACTGAGGGCGCGGCGGTCCCGCAGCCCCCTGTACCCGCCCCAGCTGCGGGGATCCTCGCACCGAATCCCTGAGCTTGACCCGCGAGACAGGTCCCCAGGCAGCTGACCGGGATGCGAGGCGCGGGCTCGCTGGGACCCGCCCGAGGCAGCTCATTGGTGGACGCGGCAGGGGTGGAGAAGGGTCCTCTGGAAAGCGAACCGGTTGAGGGGAACGGCTGACCCCAGCCGAGAGTTGAGTGATAGAATCGACAGGTTCCAGTTTTCAAAGCTATAATAGATCCAGAAGACTAATTTCAACTCTTTGGCTTTGTTGAAAACAAATCTGCATGCGTGTTATGTGTGTATATAATTACATGCACACCTAGCCCCAGGGGAGAGCCAGTCGTGTCTTTGAGCGCTCATTGTACTTTTGGCTCTGCTGGTTTCCTGAGGGCTCCCGAAGAGAAGCCGGGGTCTCCAGTGTCAAGTGCTAGGGAAGGGGTGGAAGAGGCGGCCCCACGTTTGGGAGTGATGGCTGCAGCAGCCAGAGCCAGCTCCCTGCTGCACCTCGAAGGATGTACCAGTCAGCCAGGCTGGAGACCGGGGTTGGGGGTCGGGAGGGCGGGAAAGAGCAAAGGCCGCCTCCGCTGAAAGAAAGCACGTACAGGCATAGGGCTGTGAGGGAGTGTGACCTGTCGGAGTGACCAGGAGTGACAGGGGTACTGGAGGAGAGTGTGGCGGGTGAGGTACGCAGGGCACGTGGTGGAGGGCCTGGGTGGAGGGGAGGAGCTCGGGAAGGTCTTGGATCTGGAGACCTTTGGGTCTTTCTGAGCAGGGAAGCACCTCTTCTTAGCCGCCTTCTTCCCGCCCTCCCACCTCTCCCACTTCCTCTTCAGCCGTCTCCTTGTCTTGGTAAATGGCAAATGGGAGGAAACCTAGGCAATTCCTTCTCTCTGGCTGCCACCCATTCGACAAATCAGCAAGCTCTGCTGCCCCCACTTCCCTAGTATCTCCCAGTATTTGCTACCTCTCCTGTTCCCCCTGCCAATACCTTGAGCCAGGCCACTGTCCCCAGTGCCCCACAGTCACCTGGTATGCTGATCTGCTATCCCATATTTCACTTTGGCTGCCCTTCATGAGCTAAGCCCCTGCCACCCTGGGCTCAGCTGCACCAGACCATTGCCCAGTAGACTTGCTGTCCCTTAGCCTGGACCACAGAGAGGCTGTGCCTAGTGACGGCTAATTTATTACACGTCTTCATACATGTCACGCACATGCTTTTGTGCCTGACAGCGACGCTGATATGTGGGTACTGTACTGCACCTTCTACTTGTGAGGAGACTGAGGCTTCGAAAAGGAAGTAACAGGTCAAAGCTGTGTCTGTCGGGGTAAGGTGCACACTCAGGAAGAGTCACGGGCATTCTAGGCATTTGGGGAGTCAAAGATCAGATTTGGATTCTGGGATCAGATCAGAGTCTCTGGGGAATAGATTTAAACAGACAGACAAGCCACTGAGAGACCAGGTAGGAGGCCAGGCAGGAGCACAGACCACAGGTAGTGAGTAGCTGATCTAAGACAGTTGCCAGTAAGTTGCAGGAAGAAGGAATGGGTGTGGTGGTGTTAGAGATGAATTCATCAGGACTTGGCCAACAGCCTTTGCTGGTGCTGCTTTACTAATCCCAGTGGAAGACTCGGAGTTGAAGCAGCGTCCCTCCCCACGGAACACACCCCTCTGTAGATGAGCTGTGGTCAGAGAAGAGAGAATCCTTGCCCTGTGACTGATGACACCACGCAGCCTGCGAGTGCTCTAGCTCTTCCAGACAGGCTTCCACAGAGGTTGCAAAAAAATTGAGAAAAAGGAAAATTATCTGACAGTCTTGCCAAAAGATTTTTTACCAGTCAGCTACATTTAACTGGGCTCCCCAGGTGATGCTAGTCGTAAAGAACCCTGCCTGCCAATGTAGGAGACATAAGAGACATGGGTTTGATCCCTGGGTTGTGAAGATTCCCCTGAAGGAGGGCATGGCAACCGACTCCAGTATTCTTGCCTGGAGAATCCCACGGACAGAGGAGCCTGGTGGGCTACGGTCCGACGACTGAGGCGACTCGGCACTCACCGAGTACAGGACTGCGCTGGGTTGACCGTGCCGTGGTGTTAAGACCATGACTCGTGTGGGGCGTGGAGCACTGCTGGCTGTCTTCTCCTTTTCTAGAGCGCCCCACTGCCCACAGTCTGATTTGAGTTAGTCTTGATTTCTTTCAGAACGTGGGCCTGTGAACTGGGCTGGTTTTCTTGGCCAAATGGATAGTGGAGCCTGGATGAAGGTATGTGGCGGGAGGGTCACACGGTCCCCTCTGTGTGGATATCCAGGCCAAGAGGGCGCGGACAGGAGGTGCTTCTCTGTGTGTTACCGTTAGCACGTTCAGCCACAAGCCACCCAGGCCTTCCAGATACCTGGCGTTCTTCACGACTCCTTGAGCGCAGGAGTAGTGTGCTCCTCACAAGGTGAGGGTTAGGGTTAGGGTTAGGGTTAGTGAGGAGCACACTACTCCTGCTCTCAAGGAATCGTTAACCCGCGGCCTCCCTGGTCTCCCCTCTTCCCAAAGCCCAGTCCTCCCCTCCTCTGGGTGGTGCCTCACATGGTGCCAGGACACACGCGGAAAGTACTCAAATGTTTGTTGACCTGAATTCAACAAAAGTTCTTGAATGAAGTCTTTCTGACTTCCAGCTGGATGTCAGTCTGTTATATGTTCCTCACTGAGTTCCCTAACGTGAATATGCGTTCTTATGGGTGTGTGTGGGTTCAGTTGACAGGCGGGTTGAATCAGAAGAGTCGGGCGACGACGAAGGGAAGAAGCAGAACAGCGGGATGGTGGCGGACCTCAGCGCGCACAGCCTAAAGGATGGAGAGGAGCGGGGAGGCGAGGACCCAGAAGGTACCGGCCGAGAGGAGGGCCTGAGACCCACTCAGCGGCAGGACACGAGCTCTGCTGCCTGTGCTCAGCCTGGGGACGGGGGAGGGATGCCACCTGGCACGGACCCTGCCCACTCTGGAGGCCCACAGGGCCCAGTGGGCGAGGGCTTGGAGCAGGGCCCCCTCTGAGGCGCTCGCTGAGTCAGCTCCACACTTAGGGCACTTGCAGGCAAGATGGATGGTTTCCTAATTTCACGGAAGGCAAATACAGCCACTGGTGATACTGGACAAGTGTGTCCTCTGGAACAGAACCAGGAAATCATGTATCACCCCCATGT